>NC_087476.1:83712382-84327489 GCF_036417665.1 Passer domesticus | reverse complement strand
GGACGGACCAGGATGCCTCCCAGATGCAAGGTGCCCCCAGAGGCAACTGTGGCTGGTTTGACAGTGCCAAGTGCCTCCTGCAAACTGACATCAGGAACCTGGCCTGGTGACATTTATTTCTCTGGGGAAAGGCCATTGTACGTGTCCAAGGCCTAGTGGCCCGGAGTGGCCGGCTGCTTGCTGGAATTCTGCATGGATCAGGATGCCGCCGAGATGCAAGGTGCCCCCACAGGCACCTGTGGCTGCTTCGACAGTGCCAAGTGCCTCCTGCAAACTGACATCAGGAACCTGGCCGGGTGACTTTTGTTTCTCTGGGGAAAGGCCATGGTTCATATCCTACAAACTGTGGCCCAGCGTGGCCGTCTGCCTGCTGAAATTCCGCACGGATCAGGATACCTCCCAGATGCAAGGTGCCCCACGGGAAACTGTGGCTGGTTTGACAGTGCCAAGTGCCTCCTGCCAACTGACATCAAGAACCTGGCCTGGTGACTTTTGTTTCTCTGGGGAAAGGCCATGGTTGGTATCCTGAGCCTGGTGTCCTGGAGTGGCCGTCTGCCTGCTAAAATTCTGGACGGACCAGGATGCCGCCAAGATGCAAGGTGCCCCCAGAGGCAACTGTGGCTGGTTTGACAGTGCCAAGTGCCTCCTGCAAACTGACATCAGGAACCTGGCCTGGTGACATTTATTTCTCTGGGGAAAGGCCATTGTATGTGTCCAAGTCGTAGTGGCCCGGAGTGGCCGGCTGCTTGCTGGAATTCTGCATGGATCAGGATGCCGCCGAGATGCAAGGTGCCCCCACAGGCACCTGTGGCTGGTTTGACAGTGCCAAGTGCCTGCTGCAAGCTGACATCAGGAACCTGGCCTGGTGACTTTTGTTTCTCTGGGGAAAGGCCATCGTTCATATCCTACAAACTGTGGCCCAGAGTGGCCGTCTGCCTGCTGAAATTCCGCACGGATCAGGATACCTCCCAGATGCAAGGTGCCCCACGGGAAACTGTGGCTGGTTTGACAGTGCCAAGTGCCTCCTGCCAACTGACATCAAGAACCTGGCCTGGTGACTTTTGTTTCTCTGGGGAAAGGCCATGGTTGGTATCCTGAGCCTGGTGTCCTGGAGTGGCCGTCTGCCTGCTAAAATTCTGGACGGACCAGGATGCCGCCAAGATGCAAGGTGCCCCCAGAGGCACCTGTGGCTGGTTTGACAGTGCCAAGTGCTTCCTGCAAACTGACATCAGAAACCTGGCCTGGTGATTTTCTTTCTCAGGGGAAAGGGCATGGTTCATGTCCAGGGCTTGGTGGCTCGCAGTTGCCTGCTGCCTGCTGAAATTCCACACGGATCCGGATACCTCCCAGATGAAAAGTGCCCCCAGAGGCAACTGTGGCTGGTTTGACAGTGCCAAGTGCGTCCTGCAAATTGACATCAGGAACCTGGCCTGGTGACTTTTGTTTCTCTGGGGAAAGGCAATTATTCTTGTTCAGAGCCCGGTGGCTCGGAGTGGCCGGCTGCCTGCTGAAATTCCGCATGGATCAGGATACCTCCCAGGTTCAAGGTGCCGCCACAGGCAACTGTGGCTGGTTTGATGGTGCCAAGCGCCTCCTGCAAACTGACATCAGGAACCTGGCCAGGTGACTTTTGTTTCTCATGGGAAGTGCCATCGTTCGTGTCCCGTACTCGGAAGCCAGGAGTGGCCGGCTGCCTGCTGAAATACCGCACAGATCAGGATAGCTCCCAGATGCAAGGTGCCCCCACAGGCACCTGTGGCTGGTTTGACAGTGCCAAGTGCCTCCTGCCAACTGACATCAGGAACCTGGCCTGGTGACTTTTGTTTCTCTGGGGAAAGGCCATGGTTGGTATCCTGAGCCTGGTGTCCTGGAGTGGCCGTCTGCCTGCTAAAATTCTGGACGGACCAGGATGCCTCCCAGATGCAAGGTGCCCCCACAGGCAACTGTGGCTGGTTTGACAGTGCCAAGTGCCTCCTGCAAACTGACATCAGGAACCTGGCCTGGTGACATTTATTTCTCTGGGGAAAGGCCATTGTACGTGTCCAAGGCCTAGTGGCCCGGAGTGGCCGGCTGCTTGCTGGAATTCTGCATGGATCAGGATGCCACCTAGATGCAAGGTGCCCCCACAGGCACCTGTGGCTGGTTTGACAGTGCCATGTGCCTCCTGCAAACTGACATCAGGAACCTGGCCGGGTGACTTTTGTTTCTCTGGGGAAAGGCCATGTTTCATGTCCAGGGCCCGCTGTCCCGGAGTGGCCGGACGCCTGCTGAAATTCCGCACAGATCAGGATAGCTCCCAGATGAAAGGAGCCCCCACAGGCAACTGTGGCTGGTTTGACAGTGCCAAGTGCCTCCTGCAAACTGACATCAGGAACCTTGCCTGGTGAGTTTTGTTTCTCTGGGGAAAGGTCATGGTTTATATCCTGGACCCGTAATCCTGGAGTGGCCGGCTGCCTGCTGAAATTCTGCATGGATCAGGATGCCGCCGAGATACAAGGTGCCCCCATAGGCACCTGTGGCTGGTTTGACAGTGCCAAGTGCCTCCTGCAAACTGACATCAGGAACCTGGCCTGGTGACTTTTGTTTCTCTGGGGAAAGGCCATCGTTCTTGTCCGGGGCCCGTCAGCCAGGAGTGCCCGGCTGCCTGCTGAAATTTCACACGGTTGAGGATACCTCCCAGATGCAAGTTGCCCCCACAGGCAACTGTGGCTGGTTTGACAGTGCCATGTGCCTCCTGCAAACTGACATCAGGAACCTGACCCGGTGACATTCGTTTCTCTGGAGAAAGACCATGATTCATGTCCAGGGCCTTGCGGCCTGGAGTGCCCGGCTGCCTGCTGAAATTCCGCATGGATCAGGATGCCTCCCAGATGGAAAGTGCCCCCACAGCCAACTGTGGCTGGTTTGACAGTGCCAAGTGCCTCCTGCAAACTGACATCAGGAACCTGGCCTGGTGACTTTTGTTTCTCTGGGGAAAGGCCATAGATGATATCCAGTGCCCCCTGGCCCGGAGTGGCCGACTGCCTGCTGAAATTCCGCACGGATCAGGATACCTCCCAGATGCAAGGTGCCACCACAGGCAACTGTGGCTGGTTTGACAGTGCCAAGTGCCTCCTGCAAACTGACATCAGGAACCTGGCCGGGTGACTTTTGTTTCTCTGGGGAAAGGCCATGGTTCATATCCTGGACCCGTAGTCCCGGAGTGGCCGGCTGCCTGCTGAAATTCCGAACGGATCAGGATGCCTCCCAGATGCAAAGTGCCCCCAGAGGCAATTGTGGCTGGTTTGACAGTGCCATGTGCCTCCTGCAAACTGACATCAGGAACCTGGCCTGGTGACATTTATTTCTCTGGGGAAAGGCCATTGTACGTGTCCAAGGCCTAGTGGCCCGGAGTGGCCGGCTGCTTGCTGGAATTCTGCATGGATCAGGATGCCGCCGAGATGCAAGGTGCCCCCACAGGCACCTGTGGCTGGTTTGACAGTGCCAAGTGCCTCCTGCAAACTGACATCAGGAACCTGGCCTGGTGACTTTTGTTTCTCTGGGGAAAGGCCATGGTTGGTATCCTGAGCCTGGTGTCCTGGAGTGGCCGTCTGCCTGCTAAAATTCTGGACGGACCAGGATGCCTCCCAGATGCAAGGTGCCCCCAGAGGCAACTGTGGCTGGTTTGACAGTGCCAAGTGCCTCCTGCAAACTGACATCAGGAACCTGGCCTGGTGACTTTTGTTTCTCTGGGGAAAGGCCATCGTTCCTGTCCGGGGCCCGCCGGGCCGGAGTGTCCGGCCGCCTGCTGAAATTCCGCACGGATCAGGATAGCTCCCAGATGAAAGGAGCCCCCACAGGCAACTGTGGCTGGTTTGACAGTGCCATGTGCCTCCTGCAAACTGACATCAGGAACCTGACCCGGTGACATTCGTTTCTCTGGAGAAAGACCATGATTCATGTCCAGGGCCTTGCGGCCTGGAGTGCCCGGCTGCCTGCTGAAATTCCGCACGGATCAGGATACCTCCCAGACCGAAACTAAAATCATAGGCCGCTGTGGCTGGTTTGACAGTGCCAAGTGCCTCCTGCAAACTGACATCAGGAACCTGGCGGGGTGACTTTTGTTTCCCTAGGGAAAAGCCGTGGTTCTTGTCCAGGGCCTGGTGGCCCGGAGTGGCCGGCCGCCTGCTGAAATTCCGCATGGATCACGATGCCTCCCAGATGAAAAGCGCCCCCACAGGCACCTGTGGCTGGTTTGACAGTGCCAAGTGCCTCCTGCAAACTGACATCAGGAACCTGGCCTGGTGACTTTTGTTTCTCTGGGGAAAGGGCATGGTTATTGTACAGGGCCGGATGTCCCGGAGTGGCCGGCTGCCTGCTGAAATTCCGCTTGGATCAGGATGCCTCCCAGATGAAAAGTGCCCCCACAGGCAATTGTGGCTGGTTTGACAGTGCCAAGTGCCTCCTGCAAACTGACATCAGGAACCTGGCCTGGTGACTTTTGTTTCTCTGGGGAAAGGCCATAGATGATGTCCAGTGCCCCCTGGCCCGGAGTGGCCGACTGCCTGCTGAAATTCCGCACGGATCAGGATACCTCCCAGATGCAAGGTGCCACCACAGGCAACTGTGGCTGGTTTGACAGTGCCAAGTGCCTCCTGCAAACTGACATCAGGAACCTGGCCGGGTGACTTTTGTTTCTCTGGGGAAAGGCCATCGTTCTTGTCCGGGGCCCGCTGGCCCGGAGTGGCCGGCTGCCTGCTGAAATTCCACACGGTTGAGGCTACCTCCCAGATGCAAGGCGCCCCCACAGGCAACTGTGGCTGGTTTGACAGTGCCAAGTGCCTCCTGCCAACTGACATCAGGAACCTGGCCTGGTGAGTTTTGTTTCTCTGGGGAAAGGCCATGGTTCATATTCTGGATACGTAGGACCGGAGAGGCCGGCTGCCTGTTGAAATTCCTCACTGATCAGGATGCCGCCGAGATGCAAGGTGCCCCCACAGGCCCCTGTGGCTCCTTCGACAGTGCCAAGTGCCTCCTGCAAACTGACATCAGGAACCTGGCCGGGTGACTTTTGTTTCTCTGGGGAAAGGCCATGGTTCATATCCTGGACCCGTAGTCCCGGAGTGGCCGGCTGCCTGCTGAAATTCCGAACGGATCAGGATGCCTCCCAGATGCAAAGTGCCCCCAGAGGCAATTGTGGCTGGTTTGACAGTGCCAAGTGCCTCCTGCCAACTGACATCAGGAACCTGGCCTGGTGACATTTATTTCTCTGGGGAAAGGCCATTGTACGTGTCCAAGGCCTAGTGGCCCGGAGTGGCCGGCTGCTTGCTGGAATTCTGCATGGATCAGGATGCCGCCGAGATGCAAGGTGCCCCCACAGGCACCTGTGGCTGGTTTGACAGTGCCAAGTGCCTCCTGCAAACTGACATCAGGAACCTGGCCTGGTGACTTTTGTTTCTCTGGGGAAAGGCCATGGTTGGTATCCTGAGCCTGGTGTCCTGGAGTGGCCGTCTGCCTGCTAAAATTCTGGACGGACCAGGATGCCTCCCAGATGCAAGGTGCCCCCAGAGGCAACTGTGGCTGGTTTGACAGTGCCAAGTGCCTCCTGCAAACTGACATCAGGAACCTGGCCTGGTGACATTTATTTCTCTGGGGAAAGGCCATTGTACGTGTCCAAGGCCTAGTGGCCCGGAGTGGCCGGCTGCTTGCTGGAATTCTGCATGGATCAGGATGCCGCCGAGATGCAAGGTGCCCCCACAGGCACCTGTGGCTGGTTTGACAGTGCCAAGTGCCTCCTGCAAACTGACATCAGGAACCTGGCCTGGTGACTTTTGTTTCTCTGGGGAAAGGCCATCATTCTTTTCCGAGACCTGGTGGCCTGTAGTGGCCAGCAGCCTGCTGAAATTCCGAACGGATCAGGATACCTCCCACACCGAAACTAAAACCATAGGCAACTGTGGCTGGTTTGACAGTGCCAAGTGCCTCCTGCAAACTGACATCAGGAACCTGGCGGGGTGACTTTTGTTTCCCTAGGGAAAAGCCGTGGTTCTTGTCCAGGGCCTGGTGGCCCGGAGTGGCCGGCCGCCTGCTGAAATTCCGCATGGATCACGATGCCTCCCAGATGAAAAGCGCCCCCACAGGCACCTGTGGCTGGTTTGACAGTGCCAAGTGCCTCCTGCAAACTGACATCAGGAACCTGGCCTGGTGACTTTTGTTTCTCTGGGGAAAGGGCATGGTTATTGTACAGGGCCGGATGTCCCGGAGTGGCCGGCTGCCTGCTGAAATTCCGCTTGGATCAGGATGCCTCCCAGATGAAAAGTGCCCCCACAGGCAATTGTGGCTGGTTTGACAGTGCCAAGTGCCTCCTGCAAACTGACATCAGGAACCTGGCCTGGTGACTTTTGTTTCTCTGGGGAAAGGCCATAGATGATGTCCAGTGCCCCCTGGCCCGGAGTGGCCGACTGCCTGCTGAAATTCCGCACGGATCAGTATACCTCCCAGATGCAAGGTGCCACCACAGGCAACTGTGGCTGGTTTGACAGTGCCAAGTGCCTCCTGCAAACTGACATCAGGAACCTGGCCGGGTGACTTTTGTTTCTCTGGGGAAAGGCCATCGTTCTTGTCCGGGGCCCGCTGGCCCGGAGTGGCCGGCTGTCTGCTGAAATTCCACACGGTTGAGGCTACCTCCCAGATGCAAGGTGCCCCCAGAGGCAACTGTGGCTGGTTTGACAGTGCCAAGTGCCTCCTGCAAACTGACATCAGGAACCTGGCCTGGTGACATTTATTTCTCTGGGGAAAGGCCATTGTATGTGTCCAAGTCCTAGTGGCCCGGAGTGGCCGGCTGCTTGCTGGAATTCTGCATGGATCAGGATGCCGCCGAGATGCAAGGTGCCCCCACAGGCACCTGTGGCTGGTTTGACAGTGCCAAGTGCCTGCTGCAAGCTGACATCAGGAACCTGGCCTGGTGACTTTTGTTTCTCTGGGGAAAGGCCATCGTTCATATCCTACAAACTGTGGCCCAGAGTGGCCGTCTGCCTGCTGAAATTCCGCACGGATCAGGATACCTCCCAGATGCAAGGTGCCCCACGGGAAACTGTGGCTGGTTTGACAGTGCCAAGTGCCTCCTGCCAACTGACATCAAGAACCTGGCCTGGTGACTTTTGTTTCTCTGGGGAAAGGCCATGGTTGGTATCCTGAGCCTGGTGTCCTGGAGTGGCCGTCTGCCTGCTAAAATTCTGGACGGACCAGGATGCCGCCAAGATGCAAGGTGCCCCCAGAGGCACCTGTGGCTGGTTTGACAGTGCCAAGTGCTTCCTGCAAACTGACATCAGAAACCTGGCCTGGTGATTTTCTTTCTCAGGGGAAAGGGCATGGTTCATGTCCAGGGCTTGGTGGCTCGCAGTTGCCTGCTGCCTGCTGAAATTCCACACGGATCCGGATACCTCCCAGATGAAAAGTGCCCCCAGAGGCAACTGTGGCTGGTTTGACAGTGCCAAGTGCGTCCTGCAAATTGACATCAGGAACCTGGCCTGGTGACTTTTGTTTCTCTGGGGAAAGGCAATTATTCTTGTTCAGAGCCCGGTGGCTCGGAGTGGCCGGCTGCCTGCTGAAATTCCGCATGGATCAGGATACCTCCCAGGTTCAAGGTGCCGCCACAGGCAACTGTGGCTGGTTTGATGGTGCCAAGCGCCTCCTGCAAACTGACATCAGGAACCTGGCCAGGTGACTTTTGTTTCTCATGGGAAGTGCCATCGTTCGTGTCCCGTACTCGGAAGCCAGGAGTGGCCGGCTGCCTGCTGAAATACCGCACAGATCAGGATAGCTCCCAGATGCAAGGTGCCCCCACAGGCACCTGTGGCTGGTTTGACAGTGCCAAGTGCCTCCTGCCAACTGACATCAGGAACCTGGCCTGGTGACTTTTGTTTCTCTGGGGAAAGGCCATGGTTGGTATCCTGAGCCTGGTGTCCTGGAGTGGCCGTCTGCCTGCTAAAATTCTGGACGGACCAGGATGCCTCCCAGATGCAAGGTGCCCCCACAGGCAACTGTGGCTGGTTTGACAGTGCCAAGTGCCTCCTGCAAACTGACATCAGGAACCTGGCCTGGTGACATTTATTTCTCTGGGGAAAGGCCATTGTACGTGTCCAAGGCCTAGTGGCCCGGAGTGGCCGGCTGCTTGCTGGAATTCTGCATGGATCAGGATGCCACCTAGATGCAAGGTGCCCCCACAGGCACCTGTGGCTGGTTTGACAGTGCCAAGTGCCTGCTGCAAGCTGACATCAGGAACCTGGCCTGGTGACTTTTGTTTCTCTGGGGAAAGGCCATCGTTCATATCCTACAAACTGTGGCCCAGAGTGGCCGTCTGCCTGCTGAAATTCCGCACGGATCAGGATACCTCCCAGATGCAAGGTGCCCCACGGGAAACTGTGGCTGGTTTGACAGTGCCAAGTGCCTCCTGCCAACTGACATCAAGAACCTGGCCTGGTGACTTTTGTTTCTCTGGGGAAAGGCCATGGTTGGTATCCTGAGCCTGGTGTCCTGGAGTGGCCGTCTGCCTGCTAAAATTCTGGACGGACCAGGATGCCGCCAAGATGCAAGGTGCCCCCAGAGGCACCTGTGGCTGGTTTGACAGTGCCAAGTGCTTCCTGCAAACTGACATCAGAAACCTGGCCTGGTGATTTTCTTTCTCAGGGGAAAGGGCATGGTTCATGTCCAGGGCTTGGTGGCTCGCAGTTGCCTGCTGCCTGCTGAAATTCCACACGGATCTGGATACCTCCCAGATGAAAAGTGCCCCCAGAGGCAACTGTGGCTGGTTTGACAGTGCCAAGTGCGTCCTGCAAATTGACATCAGGAACCTGGCCTGGTGACTTTTGTTTCTCTGGGGAAAGGCAATTATTCTTGTTCAGAGCCCGGTGGCTCGGAGTGGCCGGCTGCCTGCTGAAATTCCGCATGGATCAGGATACCTCCCAGGTTCAAGGTGCCGCCACAGGCAACTGTGGCTGGTTTGATGGTGCCAAGCGCCTCCTGCAAACTGACATCAGGAACCTGGCCAGGTGACTTTTGTTTCTCATGGGAAGTGCCATCGTTCGTGTCCCGTACTCGGAAGCCAGGAGTGGCCGGCTGCCTGCTGAAATACCGCACAGATCAGGATAGCTCCCAGATGCAAGGTGCCCCCACAGGCACCTGTGGCTGGTTTGACAGTGCCAAGTGCCTCCTGCCAACTGACATCAGGAACCTGGCCTGGTGACTTTTGTTTCTCTGGGGAAAGGCCATGGTTGGTATCCTGAGCCTGGTGTCCTGGAGTGGCCGTCTGCCTGCTAAAATTCTGGACGGACCAGGATGCCTCCCAGATGCAAGGTGCCCCCACAGGCAACTGTGGCTGGTTTGACAGTGCCAAGTGCCTCCTGCAAACTGACATCAGGAACCTGGCCTGGTGACATTTATTTCTCTGGGGAAAGGCCATTGTACGTGTCCAAGGCCTAGTGGCCCGGAGTGGCCGGCTGCTTGCTGGAATTCTGCATGGATCAGGATGCCACCTAGATGCAAGGTGCCCCCACAGGCACCTGTGGCTGGTTTGACAGTGCCATGTGCCTCCTGCAAACTGACATCAGGAACCTGGCCGGGTGACTTTTGTTTCTCTGGGGAAAGGCCATGTTTCATGTCCAGGGCCCGCTGTCCCGGAGTGGCCGTCTGCCTGCTGAAATTCCGCACAGATCAGGATAGCTCCCAGATGAAAGGAGCCCCCACAGGCAACTGTGGCTGGTTTGACAGTGCCAAGTGCCTCCTGCAAACTGACATCAGGAACCTGGCCTGGTGACTTTTGTTTCTCTGGGGAAAGGCCATCATTCTTTTCCGGGGCCCGCTGGCCCGGAGTGGCAGGCAGCCTGCTGAAATTCCGCATGGATCAGGATACCTCCCAGACCGAAACTAAAAGCATAGGCCGCTGTGGCTGGTTTGACAGTGCCAAGTGCCTCCTGCAAACAGACATCAGGAACCTGGCCTGGTAAGTTTTGTTTCTCTGGGGAAAGGCAATCGTTCTTGTCCTGGGCCCGCCGGCCCAGAGTGGCCGGCTGCCTGCTGAAATTCCACACGGTTGCGGATACCTCGTAGATGGAAGGTGCCCCCACAGGCAACTGTGGCTGGTTTGACAGTGCCATGTGCCTCCTGCAAAATGACATCAGGAACCTGGCCTTGTGACTTTCCTTTCTCTGGGGAATGACCATGATTCATGTCCAGGGCCTTGCGGCCTGGAGTGCCCGGCTGCCTGCTGAAATTCCGCATGGATCGGGATGCCTCCCAGATGGAAAGTGCCCCCAGAGGCAACTGTGGCTGGTTTGACAGTGCCAAGTGCCTCCTGCAAACTGACATCAGGAACCTGGCCTGGTGACTTTTGTTTCTCTGGGGAAAAGATATCCTTTCTGTCCAGGGCCCGGTGACCGATTGTGGTCAGCTGCCTGCTGAAATTCCAAATATCTCAGAATGCCTCCCAGAAGAAGCAAGGCGCCACCACAGGCAAATGTGGCTTGTTTGACAGTGCCAAGTGTATTCTGAAAACTTACATCAGGAACCTGGCCGGCTGAGTTTTGGTTCTCAGAGAAAAGGCCATAGATCGTGTCCAGCATCCGGTGGGCCATAGTGGCCGTGTGCATTTTGATGTTCCGTATGTCTCAGGATGCCTCCCTGAAGCAAGATGCCACCACAAGCAACTGTGGCTGGTTTGACAGTGCCAAGTGCCTCCTGCAAACTGACCTCGGTAACCTGGCCTGGTGTGTTTTGTTTCTGAGAGAGAAGGCCACGTTTCCTGTCGTGGTTCCGGTGGCGCAATGTGGCCTGGTGCCTCTTAAAATTCCGAACATCTCAGGATGCCTCTCAGAAGCAAGGTGCCGCCAGAGTCAACTGTGGCTGGTTTGACAGGGCCAAGTGCCTCCTGCAAACTGACATCAGGAAGCTGGCCTTGTGAGTTTTGTTTCTCAGAGTAAAAGCCATTGTTCTTCTCCTGTATCCAGCAGTGGCCGGCTGTGTGCCGTAATTCTGAACGTCTCAATATACATCATAGAAGCAAGGCTCCACAACAGGCAACTGTGGCTGGTTTGACAGTGCCAAGTGCCTCCTGCAAACTGACATCAGGAACCTGGCCTGGTGACATTTATTTCTCTGGGGAAAGGCCATTGTATGTGTCCAAGTCCTAGTGGCCCGGAGTGGCCGGCTGCTTGCTGGAATTCTGCATGGATCAGGATGCCGCCGAGATGCAAGGTGCCCCCACAGGCACCTGTGGCTGGTTTGACAGTGCCAAGTGCCTGCTGCAAGCTGACATCAGGAACCTGGCCTGGTGACTTTTGTTTCTCTGGGGAAAGGCCATCGTTCATATCCTACAAACTGTGGCCCAGAGTGGCCGTCTGCCTGCTGAAATTCCGCACGGATCAGGATACCTCCCAGATGCAAGGTGCCCCACGGGAAACTGTGGCTGGTTTGACAGTGCCAAGTGCCTCCTGCCAACTGACATCAAGAACCTGGCCTGGTGACTTTTGTTTCTCTGGGGAAAGGCCATGGTTGGTATCCTGAGCCTGGTGTCCTGGAGTGGCCGTCTGCCTGCTAAAATTCTGGACGGACCAGGATGCCGCCAAGATGCAAGGTGCCCCCAGAGGCACCTGTGGCTGGTTTGACAGTGCCAAGTGCTTCCTGCAAACTGACATCAGAAACCTGGCCTGGTGATTTTCTTTCTCAGGGGAAAGGGCATGGTTCATGTCCAGGGCTTGGTGGCTCGCAGTTGCCTGCTGCCTGCTGAAATTCCACACGGATCCGGATACCTCCCAGATGAAAAGTGCCCCCAGAGGCAACTGTGGCTGGTTTGACAGTGCCAAGTGCGTCCTGCAAATTGACATCAGGAACCTGGCCTGGTGACTTTTGTTTCTCTGGGGAAAGGCAATTATTCTTGTTCAGAGCCCGGTGGCTCGGAGTGGCCGGCTGCCTGCTGAAATTCCGCATGGATCAGGATACCTCCCAGGTTCAAGGTGCCGCCACAGGCAACTGTGGCTGGTTTGATGGTGCCAAGCGCCTCCTGCAAACTGACATCAGGAACCTGGCCAGGTGACTTTTGTTTCTCATGGGAAGTGCCATCGTTCGTGTCCCGTACTCGGAAGCCAGGAGTGGCCGGCTGCCTGCTGAAATACCGCACAGATCAGGATAGCTCCCAGATGCAAGGTGCCCCCACAGGCAACTGTGGCTGGTTTGACAGTGCCAAGTGCCTCCTGCCAACTGACATCAGGAACCTGGCCTGGTGACTTTTGTTTCTCTGGGGAAAGGCCATGGTTGGTATCCTGAGCCTGGTGTCCTGGAGTGGCCGTCTGCCTGCTAAAATTCTGGACGGACCAGGATGCCTCCCAGATGCAAGGTGCCCCCACAGGCAACTGTGGCTGGTTTGACAGTGCCAAGTGCCTCCTGCAAACTGACATCAGGAACCTGGCCTGGTGACATTTATTTCTCTGGGGAAAGGCCATTGTACGTGTCCAAGGCCTAGTGGCCCGGAGTGGCCGGCTGCTTGCTGGAATTCTGCATGGATCAGGATGCCACCTAGATGCAAGGTGCCCCCACAGGCACCTGTGGCTGGTTTGACAGTGCCATGTGCCTCCTGCAAACTGACATCAGGAACCTGGCCGGGTGACTTTTGTTTCTCTGGGGAAAGGCCATGTTTCATGTCCAGGGCCCGCTGTCCCGGAGTGGCCGGACGCCTGCTGAAATTCCGCACAGATCAGGATAGCTCCCAGATGAAAGGAGCCCCCACAGGCAACTGTGGCTGGTTTGACAGTGCCAAGTGCCTCCTGCAAACTGACATCAGGAACCTGGCCTGGTGACTTTTGTTTCTCTGGGGAAAGGCCATCATTCTTTTCCGGGGCCCGCTGGCCCGGAGTGGCAGGCAGCCTGCTGAAATTCCGCATGGATCAGGATACCTCCCAGACCGAAACTAAAAGCATAGGCCGCTGTGGCTGGTTTGACAGTGCCAAGTGCCTCCTGCAAACAGACATCAGGAACCTGGCCTGGTAAGTTTTGTTTCTCTGGGCAAAGGCAATCGTTCTTGTCCTGGGCCCGCCGGCCCAGAGTGGCCGGCTGCCTGCTGAAATTCCACACGGTTGCGGATACCTCGTAGATGGAAGGTGCCCCCACAGGCAACTGTGGCTGGTTTGACAGTGCCATGTGCCTCCTGCAAAATGACATCAGGAACCTGGCCTTGTGACTTTCCTTTCTCTGGGGAATGACCATGATTCATGTCCAGGGCCTTGCGGCCTGGAGTGCCCGGCTGCCTGCTGAAATTCCGCATGGATCGGGATGCCTCCCAGATGGAAAGTGCCCCCAGAGGCAACTGTGGCTGGTTTGACAGTGCCAAGTGCCTCCTGCAAACTGACATCAGGAACCTGGCCTGGTGACTTTTGTTTCTCTGGGGAAAAGATATCCTTTCTGTCCAGGGCCCGGTGACCGATTGTGGTCAGCTGCCTGCTGAAATTCCAAATATCTCAGAATGCCTCCCAGAAGAAGCAAGGCGCCACCACAGGCAAATGTGGCTTGTTTGACAGTGCCAAGTGTATTCTGAAAACTTACATCAGGAACCTGGCCGGCTGAGTTTTGGTTCTCAGAGAAAAGGCCATAGATCGTGTCCAGCATCCGGTGGGCCATAGTGGCCGTGTGCATTTTGATGTTCCGTATGTCTCAGGATGCCTCCCTGAAGCAAGATGCCACCACAAGCAACTGTGGCTGGTTTGACAGTGCCAAGTGCCTCCTGCAAACTGACCTCGGTAACCTGGCCTGGTGTGTTTTGTTTCTGAGAGAGAAGGCCACGTTTCCTGTCGTGGTTCCGGTGGCGCAATGTGGCCTGGTGCCTCTTAAAATTCCGAACATCTCAGGATGCCTCTCAGAAGCAAGGTGCCGCCAGAGTCAACTGTGGCTGGTTTGACAGGGCCAAGTGCCTCCTGCAAACTGACATCAGGAAGCTGGCCTTGTGAGTTTTGTTTCTCAGAGTAAAAGCCATTGTTCTTCTCCTGTATCCAGCAGTGGCCGGCTGTGTGCCGTAATTCTGAACGTCTCAATATACATCATAGAAGCAAGGCTCCACAACAGGCAACTGTGCCTGGTTTGACTGTGACAAGTGCCTCCTGCAAACTGACATCAGGAACCTGGCCTGGTGAGTTATTTTTCCAGGGTAAATGGCCAGTATTTTTATCCAAGTTTCATTGTCAGAGAGTGGCCGCCTGCCTGCTGAAATTCCGAATATCACAGGATGCCCCCAGATGCAAGGTTCCACCATCAGCAACTGTGGCTGGCTTGACAGTGCCACTTGCTTCCTGCAAACTGACATCAGGAACCTGTCCAGGTGAATTTTGTTTCCCAGGGAAAAGGGCCGGCTACCCTGTCCATGGGAAAGAGGCCAGAAATGTCTGGAGGCCTGCAGAAATTCCGAACGTCACAGGATGCCTCCCAGACCCATGGTGTCACGACATGCAACGATGGCTGGATTAACAGTGCCAAGTGCCTCCTGCAAACGGGCTGGTCAGTTTCATTTCCCGGGTGAAAGAGCCCGCGTTTTTGGCTATTGGCCAGTGGCCCAGAGAGGATTGGTGGCTGCTGAACTTCCAAACCTTGCAGGATTCCTCCCGGACGCAAGGTGACACCAGAGGCAACTGTGGCTGTTTTGACAGTGCCAAGTGCCTCCTGTAAACGGACATCAGGAACTCGGGCTAGTGAGTTTCCTTTCCCAGGGAAAAGGGACAGCGTTCATGTCCAGGGGCCAGTGGCACTAAGTGGCCAGCTGCCTGCTGTAATTCTAAATCTCACAGGATGCCTCTTAGACGCAAGGGGGCACCATCAGCAACTATGGCTCGTTGGACAGTGCCAAGTGCCTCCTGCAAACTGAAATCGGGAATTTGGGCTCACGAGTTGCATTTCCCACTGAAAACAGACAACGTTTGTGTCCAGGGGCCAGTGGCCCACAGAGGATTGGTGCCTGATGAAATTCCAAATGTCTCAGGATGTCTCCTGGATGCAAGGTGCAACTGTCAGCAACTGTGAGTGTTGACAGTGCCAAGAGCCTCCTGCAAATTGACATCAGTAACCTGGCCTGGCATGTTTTGTTTCCCAGTGAAAAGTGACGTCATTTGTGTCCAACGACCAGTGCCACAGAGTGACTGTTTCCCAGCAGAAAATCCAAAAATCGCGGGATGCCTCCGAGAAGAAGGTGACTACCTTGTTGCTAGTTCTGCCCCAGCCTACCATAGATAACCTGGCTCTTCCCTTGAGGCTCTGAGATGCCAAGAACTTGTCAACTTCAAAGGGCGGGCCGGGCTACATCGACTCAGCTGCCACAGTTTCTCCTTGCTAGACCTAGTGGGAAAGCATTTTGCTGAGATGCAGAAGGCAAGAAACGCAGAATACGGAGACACGGAGCTGTCCCAAGTGCCGCTGCCAGGCGTCTTTCCGCAGAAGGAGCGCCCCGGAGCGCACCGCAACCGCCACCGTCATCTCTGCGCAAAGAGCCAAAATATTTTCAAACCCGCCAAAACTAATCCAAAAATATTTTCAAACCCACCAAAATAGAAAACCAGACAGAAGTGATCAATACATTTGAAAAAACCTGACAAAACATGATAAAGCCCATCAAAGCTAATCCAAACACACCAAAAACTGGGCTAAACAGAATCAAAACAAATCTAAACGTTCTAAAAACCGGCCAAAATATTTAAAAACCCGTCAAAACTAATCAAAACCTTCCGAATACCCGCCAAAATAATTTAGACCCACAAAACTCATCAAAACATTCTGAAAAAATGCCAAAACATTAGAAAACCAGCCAGAACTGATCAAAACATTCAAAAAACTTGGCAAAACATCATAAAAACAAATCAAAACCAACCAAAACATTCCAAAAACCTGACAAAATAGTTTACAACCTGCCAAAACTGATCAAAACATTCTGAAAAGATGCCAAAATATTATAAAAACAGTCAGAAGTGATCAAAACATGCAATAACTTCAAAAACATACTAAAAACAAATCTCAACAAACGGAAACATTCCAAAATATGACTAAATATTGTCAAACCAGCAGAACTGATCAAAACATTCAAAAAACTCGCCAAAACATTGTCAAAACAAGTCAAGACCAACCAAAACATTCAAAAAACCTGCCAAAACATTTTAAAACCCGCCAAAAACAAATCAAAACGTTCCAAAACCCACCAAAATATTATAAAACCAGACAGAAGTGATGAAAACTTTTTGAAACCCCGATAAAACATAATAAAAACCCGCCAAATCAAATCAAAATTTTCCAAAACCTGCTAACACAATTAAAACAACACAAGAGAAAACAAAACATTGTAAAACACCACCAAAATAGTCTGAAAACCCACCAAAACATAATAAAAACAAATCAAAACATATCAAAACATTCCAAAAACCTGCCAAATTTTTAGAACCTGCCAAAACTGATCAAAACATTCTGAAAAGACACCAAAACGCTAGAAAACCAGTTAGAAGTGATCAAAACTTTCAAAAAACTGGCCAAAACATTCAAAAAACAAATTAAAACCAACCAAAACATTCTAAAAACCTACTAAAATGTTTTAAAATCCTCCAAAACTGATCAAAATATATTGAAAAGAAAACCAAAAATACTATAAAACCAGCCAGAACTGATCAAAACATACAAAAAACATGCCAAAACATAATAAAAACAAATCTAAACAAACCAAAACATTCTAAAAACCTGCCAAAATATTTTAAAGCCAGAAAAACGAATCAAAACTTTACAAAAAACATGCCAAAACATAAAACGAATCTAAACAAAAAAACATTCCACACACTAGCCAAAATATTTTAGAACTCCCCAAAAACTGGTCAAAACATACTGAAAACCTGCCAAAATATTATAAAATTAGTCAGAAGTGAATAAAACATTCAAAAAATCCGCCAAAACATGATAAAGCCCACCAAAACTAATCCAAACACACCAAAAACATGACTAAACATAAAAAAAACAAATCAAAACCACCCAAAAAAATCCGAAAAACCCCCCCAAAGTAATCTAAACATTCTAAAAGCCCTCCAAAACATAATAAAGATATAGGAAAACCAAACAAAATATTCTAAAAACCTGCCAAAATATATTAAATCCCGCCAAAACCGATCAAAACATTCTGAATAGATGCCAAAATACTAGAGAACCAGCCAGAACTGATCCAAATATTTCAAAAAGCTTGCCAAAACATAATAAAAACAAATCAAAACCAGCTAAAACATTGTAAAAACTCGCCAAATTATTTTAAGCCCCCAAATTATTTTAAAACTCGCCAAAACGAATCAAAATTTTCCAAAAACTTTATAAAAACAAATCAAAACAAACCAAGAAATTCCAAACACCAGGCAAAATATTGTAAAACAAATCAAAAGTAATCAAAATTTCCCAAACCAGCTGAAATATTGTAAAAAAAATCAAAACAAATCAAAACATACCAAAAACCTGCCAAAATGTTAATACACCCGCCGAAACTGATCACAACATTCCCAATAGACGCAAAAAACATTCAAAAAATCCGTCAAAACATTAAAAAGAAAATCAATGCTAACCAAAATATTCCAAAAACCCGCTAAAATACTTAAAAATACGCAAAAATGAACCAAACATTTCCAAGAACCCACCAAAACATAAGAAAAACAAATCCAAACAAATTAAAACAATCCAAAATAGTTTAGAACCCGCCAAAAGTGATCAAAACATTTGGAAAACACGCCAAAATACTAGAAAACCAGCCAGGACTAATCAAAACACACAAAAACCTTGCCAAAAAATAATAAAAACAAATAAAAACATTTTAAAAATCCGGGCAAAATATTTAAAAACCCGCCGAAAGGAACCGAAATATACCAAAACTCTCCAAAACTTCACAAAAACGAACCAAAACATCCCAAAAACCCACAAAAATATTTAGAACCGCGATCAGCACCAGCGCTCTCTGCTCAAACACCCGCTAGATGGCATCCGAGAGACGGAGAGCGCGGTACTTTCTAGGATGCGAAGAGTGAAGCCGCACAACACCCGGACTGTGTCCGCAGCTTTCTAACTGCTAGAAGTTCAAGGCTTAGCACTCGCCTGCCTCTTCAATTGCCATTAGCATCCGAACGGAAGGTATTCTTGGACAACTTTGCTGTGCTTGCTTCTAGTTCTGCCCCAGCCCACCATAGATAACCTTGCTCTTCCCTTTAGTTTCTGAGATGCCGAGAACTCGGGAATTGAGAACACAAGTCCGGGGACGTATACTGTGCTGGCACAGTTTCTCCTTGCTAGACACAGTGGAAAAGCATTTTGCTGAGACGCAGAAGACAAGAAATGCAGAAAACGGAGATACGGAGCTGTCCGAAGTTAAATGCCGCTGCCAGGCGTCGTTCGGCAGAAACAGAGCCCCGGACCGCAGAGTGACCGGCACAGTGCTCTCTGCGCGAAGAGCCGCTTGATCGCATCCGAGAGACGGAGAGCGCGGTACTTTCTAGGATGCGAAGAGTGAAGCCGCACAACAGCCGGACTGTGTCCGCAGCTTTCTAACTGCTAGAATTTCAAGGCTTAGCACTCGCCTGCCTCTTCAATTGCCATTAGCATCCGAACGGAAGGCATTCTTGGACAACTTTGCTCTGCTTGCTTCTAGTTCTGCCCCAGCCCACCATAGATAACCTTGCTCTTCCCTTTAGTTTCTGAGATGCCGAGAACTCGGGAATTGAGAACACAAGTCCGGGGACGTATACTGTGCTGGCACAGTTTCTCCTTGCTAGACACAGTGGAAAAGCATTTTGCTGAGACGCAGAAGACAAGAAATGCAGAAAACGGAGATACGGAGCTGTCCGAAGTTAAATGCCGCTGCCAGGCGTCGTTCGGCAGAAACAGAGCTCCGGACCGCAGAGTGACCGGCACAGTGCTCTCTGCGCGAAGAGCCGCTTGATCGCATCCGAGAGACGGAGAGCGCGGTACTTTCTAGGATGCAAAGGGTGAAGCCGCACAACACCCGGACTGTGTCCGCAGCTTTCTAACTGCTAGAATTTCAAGGCTTAGCACTCGCCTGCCTCTTCAATTGCCATTAGCATCCGAACGGAAGGTATTCTTGGACAACTTTGCTCTGCTTGCTTCTAGTTCTGCCCCAGCCCACCATAGATAACCTTGCTCTTCCCTTTAGTTTCTGAGATGCCGAGAACTCGGGAATTGAGAACACAAGTCCGGGGACGTATACTGTGCTGGCACAGTTTCTCCTTGCTAGACACAGTGGAAAAGCATTTTGCTGAGACGCAGAAGACAAGAAATGCAGAAAACGGAGATACGGAGCTGTCCGAAGTTAAATGCCGCTGCCAGGCGTCGTTCGGCAGAAACAGAGCCCCGGACCGCAGAGTGACCGGCACAGTGCTCTCTGCGCGAAGAGCCGCTTGATCGCATCCGAGAGACGGAGAGCGCGGTACTTTCTAGGATGCGAAGAGTGAAGCCGCACAACAGCCGGACTGTGTCCGCAGCTTTCTAACTGCTAGAATTTCAAGGCTTAGCACTCGCCTGCCTCTTCAATTGCCATTAGCATCCGAACGGAAGGTATTCTTGGACAACTTTGCTCTGCTTGCTTCTAGTTCTGCCCCAGCCCACCATAGATAACCTTGCTCTTCCCTTTAGTTTCTGAGATGCCGAGAACTCGGGAATTGAGAACACAAGTCCGGGGACGTATACTGTGCTGGCACAGTTTCTCCTTGCTAGACACAGTGGAAAAGCATTTTGCTGAGACGCAGAAGACAAGAAATGCAGAAAACGGAGATACGGAGCTGTCCGAAGTTAAATGCCGCTGCCAGGCGTCGTTCGGCAGAAACAGAGCCCCGGACCGCAGAGTGACCGGCACAGTGCTCTCTGCGCGAAGAGCCGCTTGATCGCATCCGAGAGACGGAGAGCGCGGTACTTTCTAGGATGCGAAGAGTGAAGCCGCACAACAGCCGGACTGTGTCCGCAGCTTTCTAACTGCTAGAATTTCAAGGCTTAGCACTCGCCTGCCTCTTCAATTGCCATTAGCATCCGAACGGAAGGTATTCTTGGACAACTTTGCTCTGCTTGCTTCTAGTTCTGCCCCAGCCCACCATAGATAACCTTGCTCTTCCCTTTAGTTTCTGAGATGCCGAGAACTCGGGAATTGAGAACACAAGTCCGGGGACGTATACTGTGCTGGCACAGTTTCTCCTTGCTAGACACAGTGGAAAAGCATTTTGCTGAGACGCAGAAGACAAGAAATGCAGAAAACGGAGATACGGAGCTGTCCGAAGTTAAATGCCGCTGCCAGGCGTCTTTCGGCAGAAAGAGAGCTGCGGAGCGCACAGTGACCGGCACAGTGCTCTCTGCGCGAAGAGCCGCTTGATCGCATCCGAGAGACGGAGAGCGCGGTACTTTCTAGGATGCGAAGAGTAAAGCCGCACAACAGCCGGACTGTGTCCGCAGCTTTCTAACTGCTAGAATTTCAAGGCTTAGCACTCGCCTGCCTCTTCAATTGCCATTAGCATCCGAACGGAAGGTATTCTTGGACAACTTTGCTCTGCTTGCTTCTAGTTCTGCCCCAGCCCACCATAGATAACCTTGCTCTTCCCTTTAGTTTCTGAGATGCCGAGAACTCGGGAATTGAGAACACAAGTCCGGGGACGTATACTGTGCTGGCACAGTTTCTCCTTGCTAGACACAGTGGAAAAGCATTTTGCTGAGACGCAGAAGACAAGAAATGCAGAAAACGGAGATACGGAGCTGTCCGAAGTTAAATGCCGCTGCCAGGCGTCGTTCGGCAGAAACAGAGCCCCGGACCGCAGAGTGACCGGCACAGTGCTCTCTGCGCGAAGAGCCGCTTGATCGCATCCGAGAGACGGAGAGCGCGGTACTTTCTAGGATGCGAAGAGTGAAGCCGCACAACAGCCGGACTGTGTCCGCAGCTTTCTAACTGCTAGAATTTCAAGGCTTAGCACTCGCCTGCCTCTTCAATTGCCATTAGCATCCGAACGGAAGGTATTCTTGGACAACTTTGCTCTGCTTGCTTCTAGTTCTGCCCCAGCCCACCATAGATAACCTTGCTCTTCCCTTTAGTTTCTGAGATGCCGAGAACTCGGGAATTGAGAACACAAGTCCGGGGACGTATACTGTGCTGGCACAGTTTCTCCTTGCTAGACACAGTGGAAAAGCATTTTGCTGAGACGCAGAAGACAAGAAATGCAGAAAACGGAGATACGGAGCTGTCCGAAGTTAAATGCCGCTGCCAGGCGTCGTTCGGCAGAAACAGAGCCCCGGACCGCAGAGTGACCGGCACAGTGCTCTCTGCGCGAAGAGCCGCTTGATCGCATCCGAGAGACGGAGAGCGCGGTACTTTCTAGGATGCGAAGAGTGAAGCCGCACAACAGCCGGACTGTGTCCGCAGCTTTCTAACTGCTAGAATTTCAAGGCTTAGCACTCGCCTGCCTCTTCAATTGCCATTAGCATCCGAACGGAAGGTATTCTTGGACAACTTTGCTCTGCTTGCTTCTAGTTCTGCCCCAGCCCACCATAGATAACCTTGCTCTTCCCTTTAGTTTCTGAGATGCCGAGAACTCGGGAATTGAGAACACAAGTCCGGGGACGTATACTGTGCTGGCACAGTTTCTCCTTGCTAGACACAGTGGAAAAGCATTTTGCTGAGACGCAGAAGACAAGAAATGCAGAAAACGGAGATACGGAGCTGTCCGAAGTTAAATGCCGCTGCCAGGCGTCGTTCGGCAGAAACAGAGCCCCGGACCGCAGAGTGACCGGCACAGTGCTCTCTGCGCGAAGAGCCGCTTGATCGCATCCGAGAGACGGAGAGCGCGGTACTTTCTAGGATGCGAAGAATGAAGCCGCACAACAGCCGGACTGTGTCCGCAGCTTTCTAACTGCTAGAATTTCAAGGCTTAGCACTCGCCTGCCTCTTCAATTGCCATTAGCATCCGAACGGAAGGTATTCTTGGACAACTTTGCTCTGCTTGCTTCTAGTTCTGCCCCAGCCCACCATAGATAACCTTGCTCTTCCCTTTAGTTTCTGAGATGCCGAGAACTCGGGAATTGAGAACACAAGTCCGGGGACGTATACTGTGCTGGCACAGTTTCTCCTTGCTAGACACAGTGGAAAAGCATTTTGCTGAGACGCAGAAGACAAGAAATGCAGAAAACGGAGATACGGAGCTGTCCGAAGTTAAATGCCGCTGCCAGGCGTCTTTCGGCAGAAAGAGAGCTGCGGAGCGCACAGTGACCGGCACAGTGCTCTCTGCGCGAAGAGCCGCTTGATCGCATCCGAGAGACGGAGAGCGCGGTACTTTCTAGGATGCGAAGAGTAAAGCCGCACAACAGCCGGACTGTGTCCGCAGCTTTCTAACTGCTAGAATTTCAAGGCTTAGCACTCGCCTGCCTCTTCAATTGCCATTAGCATCCGAACGGAAGGTATTCTTGGACAACTTTGCTCTGCTTGCTTCTAGTTCTGCCCCAGCCCACCATAGATAACCTTGCTCTTCCCTTTAGTTTCTGAGATGCCGAGAACTCGGGAATTGAGAACACAAGTCCGGGGACGTATACTGTGCTGGCACAGTTTCTCCTTGCTAGACACAGTGGAAAAGCATTTTGCTGAGACGCAGAAGACAAGAAATGCAGAAAACGGAGATACGGAGCTGTCCGAAGTTAAATGCCGCTGCCAGGCGTCGTTCGGCAGAAACAGAGCCCCGGACCGCAGAGTGACCGGCACAGTGCTCTCTGCGCGAAGAGCCGCTTGATCGCATCCGAGAGACGGAGAGCGCGGTACTTTCTAGGATGCGAAGAGTGAAGCCGCACAACAGCCGGACTGTGTCCGCAGCTTTCTAACTGCTAGAATTTCAAGGCTTAGCACTCGCCTGCCTCTTCAATTGCCATTAGCATCCGAACGGAAGGTATTCTTGGACAACTTTGCTCTGCTTGCTTCTAGTTCTGCCCCAGCCCACCATAGATAACCTTGCTCTTCCCTTTAGTTTCTGAGATGCCGAGAACTCGGGAATTGAGAACACAAGTCCGGGGACGTATACTGTGCTGGCACAGTTTCTCCTTGCTAGACACAGTGGAAAAGCATTTTGCTGAGACGCAGAAGACAAGAAATGCAGAAAACGGAGATACGGAGCTGTCCGAAGTTAAATGCCGCTGCCAGGCATCTTTCGGCAGAAAGAGAGCTCCGGAGCGCACAGTGACCGGCACAGTGCTCTCTGCGCGAAGAGCCGCTTGATCGCATCCGAGAGACGGAGAGAGAATACTTTCTAGGATGCGAAGAGTGAAGCCGCACAACACCCGGACTGTGTCCGCAGCTTTCTAACTGCTAGAATTTCAAGGCTTAGCACTCGCCTGCCTCTTCAATTGCCATTAGCATCCGAACGGAAGGTATTCTTGGACAACTTTGCTCTGCTTGCTTCTAGTCCTGCCCCAGCCCACCATAGATAACCTTGCTCTTCCCTTTAGTTTCTGAGATGCCGAGAACTCGGGAATTGAGAACACAAGTCCGGGGACGTATACTGTGCTGGCACAGTTTCTCCTTGCTAGACACAGTGGAAAAGCATTTTGCTGAGACGCAGAAGACAAGAAATGCAGAAAACGGAGATACGGAGCTGTCCGAAGTTAAATGCCGCTTCCAGGCGTCTTTCGGCAGAAAGAGAGCTCCGGAGCGCACAGTGACCGGCACAGTGCTCTCTGCGCGAAGAGCCGCTTGATCGCATCCGAGAGACGGAGAGCGCGGTACTTTCTAGGATGCGAAGAGTGAAGCCGCACAACACCCGGACTGTGTCCGCAGCTTTCTAACTGCTAGAATTTCAAGGCTTAGCACTCGCCTGCCTCTTCAATTGCCATTAGCATCCGAACGGAAGGTATTCTTGGACAACTTTGCTGTGCTTGCTTCTAGTCCTGCCCCAGCCCACCATAGATAACCTTGCTCTTCCCTTTAGTTTCTGAGATGCCGAGAACTCGGGAATTGAGAACACAAGTCCGGGGACGTATACTGTGCTGACACAGTTTCTCCTTGCTAGACACAGTGGAAAAGCATTTTGCTGAGACGCAGAAGACAAGAAATGCAGAAAACGGAGATACGGAGCTGTCCGAAGTTAAATGCCGCTGCCATGCGTCTTTCGGCAGAAAGAGAGCTCCGGAGTGCACAGTGACCGGCACAGTGCTCTCTGCGCGAAGAGCCGCTTGATCGCATCCGAGAGACGGAGAGCGCGGTACTTTCTAGGATGCGAAGAATGAAGCCGCACAACACCCGGACTGTGCGGCTTTCTAACTGCTACAAGAGCATGGCTTCCCACGCGATTTTTTTAGATTGTTCTTTATTATATTTTGATTAGTTTTGCTGAGTTTTTTTCTGTGTTGTCGGGTTTTCACAATATTTTGATCAGTTTTTGGGGATTCTAGAATATTATGGCGGGTTTCTGGAATGTTTAGATGTCTTTTTATAATGTTTTGGTTGATTTTGATTAGTTTTTAATATGATATGGGGGGGTTTTAGAATGTTTTGATTAATTTGGGCAAGGTAAAAAATGTTCTTGTTGGGTTTTTAGAATGTTTCGATTTGTTTTGTTTTTCTAAAATTTTGCCTAGTTTTCAGTGTGTTTGGATCAGTTTTTGTGGGCTTTCTCATGTTATGGCAGGGAGTTTTTTTGTTTGACTGGGTTTTAGAATATTTTGATGACTTATGACGGGTTTTGAAATACTTGGTGTGTTTTAAAAATGTTTCCCTTGCCTTAGTTTTGTTTTTATTAAGTTTTGCCGGCTTTTGGAATATTTTAGCTGGTTTTTGGGATAGTTTGGTTGGTTTTGATTTGTTTTTATGATGTTTTGGCGGGTTTTCGGAATGTTTTGGTTGGGTTTTAGAATGTTTTTTATTCTCCTCAGTTGGTTTTATTGCCTTGGCAGGTTTTGGAATGTTTGGATTGCTTTTGGCGGGTTTTAAAATATTTTGGCGGGTATTTAAAAGGTTTAGGTTTGTTTTGATTTGTTTTGATTCTGTTTAGCCCAGTTTTTGGTGTGTTTGGATTAGCTTTGGTGGGCTTTATCACGTTTTGTCAGGTTTTTTCGAATGTATTGATCACTTCTGTCTGGTTTTCTATTTTGGCGGGTTTGAAAATATTTTTGGATGAGTTTTGGCGGGTTTGAAAATATTTTGGCTCTTTGCGCAGAGACGACGGTGGCGGTTGCGGTGCGCTCCGGGGCGCTCCTTCTGCGGAAAGACGCCTGGCAGCGGCACTTGGGACAGCTCCGCGTCTCCGTATTCTGCGTTTCTTGCCTTCTGCATCTCAGCAAAATGCTTTCCCACTAGGTCTAGCAAGGAGAAACTGTGGCAGCTGAGTAGATGTAGCCCGGCCCGCCCTTTGAAGTTGACAAGTTCTTGGCATCTCAGAACCTCAAGGGAAGAGCAAGGTTATCTATGGTAGGCTGGGGCAGAACTAGCAGCAAGCAGAGCAAAGTTGTCCAAGAATAGCTTCCATTGGAATGCTAATGGCAATTGAAGAGGCAGGCCAGTGGCAAGCCACTAGCTTCTAGCAGTTTGAAAGTTGCAGACACAGTGCAGGTGTTGTGCGGCTTCCTTCTTGGCCTCCTAGAAGGTGCCGCGGTGCCGCGCTCTCCGTCTCTTGCTTGCCAATATGTTGCCGTGTTCCTCCTATTGTTTGGTTTGTTTTGATTTGTTTTGATGATGTTTTGGCGGGTTTTCGGAATGTTTTGGTGGTGTTTTAGAATGTTTTGTTTTCTCTTGTGTTGTTTTTATTGTCTTGGAAGGTTTTGGAACGTTTGGATTCGTTTTGGCGGGTTTTAAAATATTTTGGCGGGTGTTTGGAATGTTTTGGTTTGCTTTCATTTGTTTTGATTATGTTTTGGCAAGTTATTGAAAGTTTCGATCACTTCTGACTGGTTTTCTAGTATTTTGGCATCTTTTCAGAATGTTTTGATCAGTTTTAGCAGGTTGTAAACTATTTTGTCAGGTTTTTGGAATGTTTTGGTTGGTTTTGATTTGTTTTTATGATGTTTTGCCAAGTTTTTTGAATGATTTGATCAGTTCTGGCTGGTTTTCTAATGTTTTGGCAATTTTCAGAATGTTTTGATGAGTTTTGTGGGTCTAAATTATTTTGGCGGTTTTTGGAATATTTTGGTTGGTTTTGATTTGATGATGTTTTGGAGGGTTTTCGGAATGTTTTGGTTGGGTTTTAGAATGTTTTGTATTCTCTTGAGTTGTTTTTATTCTGTTGGCAGGTTTTGGAATGTTTGGATTGCTTTTGGCGGGTTTTAAAATATTTTGGCGGGTATTTGGAATGTTTTGGCGGGTATTCGGAATGTTTTGATTAGTTTTGACGGGTTTTGAAATATTTTGGCGGGTTTTTAGAAGGTTTTGATTCTGTTTAGCCCAGTTTTTGGTGTGTTTGGATTAGCTTTGGTGGGCTTTATCATGTTTTGTCAGGTTTTTTCGAATGTATTGATCACTTCTGTCTGGTTTTCTATTTTGGCGGGTTTGAAAATATTTTTGGATGAGTTTTGGCGGGTTTGAAAATATTTTGGCTCTTTGCGCAGAGACGACGGTGCCGGTTGCGGTGCGCTCCGGGGCGCTCCTTCTGCGGAAAGACGCCTGGCAGCGGCACTTGGGACAGCTCCGCGTCTCCGTATTCTGCGTTTCTTGCCTTCTGCATCTCAGCAAAATGCTTTCCCACTAGGTCTAGCAAGGAGAAACTGTGGCAGCTGAGTAGATGTAGCCCGGCCCGCCCTTTGAAGTTGACAAGTTCTTGGCATCTCAGAACCTCAAGGGAAGAGCAAGGTTATCTATGGTAGGCTGGGGCAGAACTAGCAGCAAGCAGAGCAAAGTTGTCCAAGAATAGCTTCCATTGGAATGCTAATGGCAATTGAAGAGGCAGGCCAGTGGCAAGCCACTAGCTTCTAGCAGTTTGAAAGTTGCAGACACAGTGCAGGTGTTGTGCGGCTTCCTTCTTGGCCTCCTAGAAGGTGCCGTGGTGCCGCGCTCTCCGTCTCTTGCTTGCCAATATGTTGCCGTGTTCCTCCTATTGTTTGGTTTGTTTTGATTTGTTTTGATGATGTTTTGGCGGGTTTTCGGAATGTTTTGGTGGTGTTTTAGAATGTTTTGTTTTCTCTTGTGTTGTTTTTATTGTCTTGGCAGGTTGTGGAACTTTTGGATTCGTTTTGGCGGGTTTTAAAATATTTTGGCGGGTATTTGGAATGTTTTGGTTTGCTTTCATTTGTTTTGATTATGTTTTGGCAAGTTATTGAAAGTTTCGATCACTTCTGACTGGTTTTCTAGTATTTTGGCATCTTTTCAGAATGTTTTGATCAGTTTTAGCAGGTTGTAAACTATTTTGTCAGGTTTTTGGAATGTTTTGGTTGGTTTTGATTTGTTTTTATGATGTTTTGCCAAGTTTTTTGAATGATTTGATCAGTTCTGGCTGGTTTTCTAATGTTTTGGCAATTTTCAGAATGTTTTGATGAGTTTTGTGGGTCTAAATAATTTTGGCGGTTTTCGGAATATTTTGGTTGGTTTTGATTTGTTTTTATGATGTTTTGTCGGGTTTTCGGAATGTTTTGGTTGGGTTTTAGAATGTTTTGTATTCTCTTGAGTTGTTTTTATTGTCTTGGCAGGTTTTGGAATGTTTGGATTGCTTTTGGCGGGTTTTAAAATATTTTGGCGGGTATTTGGAATGTTTTGGCGGGTATTCGGAATGTTTTGATTAGTTTTGACGGGTTTTGAAATATTTTGGCGGGTTTTTAGAAGGTTTTGATTCTGTTTAGCCCAGTTTTTGGTGTGTTTGGATTAGCTTTGGTGGGCTTTATCATGTTTTGTCAGGTTTTTTCGAATGTATTGATCACTTCTGTCTGGTTTTCTATTTTGGCGGGTTTGAAAATATTTTTGGATTAGTTTTGGCAGGTTTTAAAATATTTTGGCTCTTTGCGCAGAGACGACGGTGCCGGTTGCGGTGCGCTGCGGGGCGCTCCTTCTGCGTAAAGATGCCTGGCAGCGGCACTTGGGACAGCTCCGCGTCTCCGTATTCTGCGTTTCTTGCCTTCTGCATCTCAGCAAAATGCTTTCCCACTAGGTCTAGCAAGGAGAAACTGTGGCAGCTGAGTAGATGTAGCCCGGCCCGCCCTTTGAAGTTGACAAGTTCTTGGCATCTCAGAGCCTCAAGGGAAGAGCAAGGTTATCTATGGTAGGCTGGGGCAGAACTAGCAGCAAGCAGAGCAAAGTTGTCCAAGAATAGCTTCCATTGGAATGCTAATGGCAATTGAAGAGGCAGGCCAGTGGCAAGCCACTATCTTCTAGCAGTTTGAAAGTTGCAGACACAGTGCAGGTGTTGTGCGGCTTCCTTCTTGGCCTCCTAGAAGGTGCCGCACTCTCCGTCTCTTGCTTGCCAATATGTTGCCGTGTTCCTCCTATTGTTTGGTTTGTTTTGATTTGTTTTGATGATGTTTTGGCGGGTTTTCGGAATGTTTTGGTGGTGTTTTAGAATGTTTTGTTTTCTCTTGTGTTGTTTTTATTGTGTTGGCAGGTTGTGGAACGTTTGGATTCGTTTTGGCGGGTTTTAAAATATTTTGGCGGGTATTTGGAATGTTTTGGTTTGCTTTCATTTGTTTTGATTATGTTTTGGCAAGTTATTGAAAGTTTCGATCACTTCTGACTGGTTTTCTAGTATTTTGGCATCTTTTCAGAATGTTTTGATCAGTTTTAGCAGGTTGTAAACTATTTTGTCAGGTTTTTGGAATGTTTTGGTTGGTTTTGATTTGTTTTTATGATGTTTTGCCAAGTTTTTTGAATGTTTTGATCAGTTCTGGCTGGTTTTCTAATGTTTTGGCAATTTTCAGAATGTTTTGATGAGTTTTGTGGGTCTAAATTATTTTGGCGGTTTTTGGAATATTTTGGTTGGTTTTGATTTGATTTGATGATGTTTTGTCGGGTTTTTGGAATATTTTGGTTGGGTTTTAGAATGTTTTGTATTCTCTTGAGTTGTTTTTATTCTGTTGGCAGGTTTTGGAATGTTTGGATTGCTTTTGGCGGGTTTTAAAATATTTTGGCGGGTATTTGGAATGTTTTGGCGGGTATTCGGAATGTTTTGATTAGTTTTGATGGGTTTTGAAATATTTTGGCGGGTTTTTAGAAGGTTTTGATTCTGTTTAGCCCAGTTTTTGGTGTGTTTGGATTAGCTTTGGTGGGCTTTATCATGTTTTGTCAGGTTTTTTCGAATGTATTGATCACTTCTGTCTGGTTTTCTATTTTGGCAGGTTTGAAAATATTTTTGGATGAGTTTTGGCGGGTTTGAAAATATTTTGGCTCTTTGCGCAGAGACGACGGTGCCGGTTGCGGTGCGCTCCGGGGCGCTCCTTCTGCGGAAAGACGCCTGGCAGCGGCACTTGGGACAGCTCCGCGTCTCCGTATTCTGCGTTTCTTGCCTTCTGCATCTCAGCAAAATGCTTTCCCACTAGGTCTAGCAAGGAGAAACTGTGGCAGCTGAGTAGATGTAGCCCGGCCCGCCCTTTGAAGTTGACAAGTTCTTGGCATCTCAGAGCCTCAAGGGAAGAGCAAGGTTATCTATGGTAGGCTGGGGCAGAACTAGCAGCAAGCAGAGCAAAGTTGTCCAAGAATAGCTTCCATTGGAATGCTAATGGCAATTGAAGAGGCAGGCCAGTGGCAAGCCACTATCTTCTAGCAGTTTGAAAGTTGCAGACACAGTGCAGGTGTTGTGCGGCTTCCTTCTTGGCCTCCTAGAAGGTGCCGCACTCTCCGTCTCTTGCTTGCCAATATGTTGCCGTGTTCCTCCTATTGTTTGGTTTGTTTTGATTTGTTTTGATGATGTTTTGGCGGGTTTTCGGAATGTTTTGGTGGTGTTTTAGAATGTTTTGTTTTCTCTTGTGTTGTTTTTATTGTCTTGGCAGGTTGTGGAACGTTTGGATTCGTTTTGGCGGGTTTTAAAATATTTTGGCGGGTATTTGGAATGTTTTGGTTTGCTTTCATTTGTTTTGATTATGTTTTGGCAAGTTATTGAAAGTTTCGATCACTTCTGACTGGTTTTCTAGTATTTTGGCATCTTTTCAGAATGTTTTGATCAGTTTTAGCAGGTTGTAAACTATTTTGTCAGGTTTTTGGAATGTTTTGGTTGGTTTTGATTTGTTTTTATGATGTTTTGCCAAGTTTTTTGAATGTTTTGATCAGTTCTGGCTGGTTTTCTAATGTTTTGGCAATTTTCAGAATGTTTTGATGAGTTTTGTGGGTCTAAATTATTTTGGCGGTTTTTGGAATATTTTGGTTGGTTTTGATTTGATTTGATGATGTTTTGTCGGGTTTTTGGAATATTTTGGTTGGGTTTTAGAATGTTTTGTATTCTCTTGAGTTGTTTTTATTCTGTTGGCAGGTTTTGGAATGTTTGGATTGCTTTTGGCGGGTTTTAAAATATTTTGGCGGGTATTTGGAATGTTTTGGCGGGTATTCGGAATGTTTTGATTAGTTTTGATGGGTTTTGAAATATTTTGGCGGGTTTTTAGAAGGTTTTGATTCTGTTTAGCCCAGTTTTTGGTGTGTTTGGATTAGCTTTGGTGGGCTTTATCATGTTTTGTCAGGTTTTTTCGAATGTATTGATCACTTCTGTCTGGTTTTCTATTTTGGCAGGTTTGAAAATATTTTTGGATGAGTTTTGGCGGGTTTGAAAATATTTTGGCTCTTTGCGCAGAGACGACGGTGCCGGTTGCGGTGCGCTCCGGGGCGCTCCTTCTGCGGAAAGACGCCTGGCAGCGGCACTTGGGACAGCTCCGCGTCTCCGTATTCTGCGTTTCTTGCCTTCTGCATCTCAGCAAAATGCTTTCCCACTAGGTCTAGCAAGGAGAAACTGTGGCAGCTGAGTAGATGTAGCCCGGCCCGCCCTTTGAAGTTGACAAGTTCTTGGCATCTCAGAACCTCAAGGGAAGAGCAAGGTTATCTATGGTAGGCTGGGGCAGAACTAGCAGCAAGCAGAGCAAAGTTGTCCAAGAATAGCTTCCATTGGAATGCTAATGGCAATTGAAGAGGCAGGCCAGTGGCAAGCCACTAGCTTCTAGCAGTTTGAAAGTTGCAGACACAGTACAGGTGTTGTGCGGCTTCTTTCTTGGCCTCCTAGAAGGTGCCGCACTCTCCGTCTCTTGCTTGCCAATATGTTGCCGTGTTCCTCCTATTGTTTGGTTTGTTTTGATTTGTTTTGATGATGTTTTGGCGGGTTTTCGGAATGTTTTGGTGGTGTTTTAGAATGTTTTGTTTTCTCTTGTGTTGTTTTTATTGTCTTGGCAGGTTGTGGAACGTTTGGATTCGTTTTGGCGGGTTTTAAAATATTTTGGCGGGTATTTGGAATGTTTTGGCGGGTATTCGGAATGTTTTGATTAGTTTTGATGGGTTTTGAAATATTTTGGCGGGTTTTTAGAAGGTTTTGATTCTGTTTAGCCCAGTTTTTGGTGTGTTTGGATTAGCTTTGGTGGGCTTTATCATGTTTTGTCAGGTTTTTTCGAATGTATTGATCACTTCTGTCTGGTTTTCTATTTTGGCGGGTTTGAAAATATTTTTGGATGAGTTTTGGCGGGTTTGAAAATATTTTGGCTCTTTGCGCAGAGACGACGGTGCCGGTTGCGGTGCGCTCCGGGGCGCTCCTTCTGCGGAAAGACGCCTGGCAGCGGCACTTGGGACAGCTCCGCGTCTCCGTATTCTGCGTTTCTTGCCTTCTGCATCTCAGCAAAATGCTTTCCCACTAGGTCTAGCAAGGAGAAACTGTGGCAGCTGAGTAGATGTAGCCCGGCCCGCCCTTTGAAGTTGACAAGTTCTTGGCATCTCAGAACCTCAAGGGAAGAGCAAGGTTATCTATGGTAGGCTGGGGCAGAACTAGCAGCAAGCAGAGCAAAGTTGTCCAAGAATAGCTTCCATTGGAATGCTAATGGCAATTGAAGAGGCAGGCCAGTGGCAAGCCACTAGCTTCTAGCAGTTTGAAAGTTGCAGACACAGTGCAGGTGTTGTGCGGCTTCCTTCTTGGCCTCCTAGAAGGTGCCGTGGTGCCGCGCTCTCCGTCTCTTGCTTGCCAATATGTTGCCGTGTTCCTCCTATTGTTTGGTTTGTTTTGATTTGTTTTGATGATGTTTTGGCGGGTTTTCGGAATGTTTTGGTGGTGTTTTAGAATGTTTTGTTTTCTCTTGTGTTGTTTTTATTGTCTTGGCAGGTTGTGGAACGTTTGGATTCGTTTTGGCGGGTTTTAAAATATTTTGGCGGGTATTTGGAATGTTTTGGTTTGCTTTCATTTGTTTTGATTATGTTTTGGCAAGTTATTGAAAGTTTCGATCACTTCTGACTGGTTTTCTAGTATTTTGGCATCTTTTCAGAATGTTTTGATCAGTTTTAGCAGGTTGTAAACTATTTTGTCAGGTTTTTGGAATGTTTTGGTTGGTTTTGATTTGTTTTTATGATGTTTTGCCAAGTTTTTTGAATGTTTTGATCAGTTCTGGCTGGTTTTCTAATGTTTTGGCAATTTTCAGAATGTTTTGATGAGTTTTGTGGGTCTAAATCATTTTGGCGGTTTTTGGAATATTTTGGTTGGTTTTGATTTGTTTTTATGATGTTTTGTCGGGTTTTCGGAATGTTTTGGTTGGGTTTTAGAATGTTTTGTATTCTCTTGAGTTGTTTTTATTCTGTTGGCAGGTTTTGGAATGTTTGGATTGCTTTTGGCGGGTTTTAAAATATTTTGGCGGGTATTTGGAATGTTTTGGCGGGTATTCGGAATGTTTTGATTAGTTTTGACGGGTTTTGAAATATTTTGGCGGGTTTTTAGAAGGTTTTGATTCTGTTTAGCCCAGTTTTTGGTGTGTTTGGATTAGCTTTGGTGGGCTTTATCATGTTTTGTCAGGTTTTTTCGAATGTATTGATCACTTCTGTCTGGTTTTCTATTTTGGCGGGTTTGAAAATATTTTTGGATTAGTTTTGGCAGGTTTTAAAATATTTTGGCTCTTTGCGCAGAGACGACGGTGCCGGTTGCGGTGCGCTCCGGGGCGCTCCTTCTGCGGAAAGACGGCTGGCAGCGGCACTTGGGACAGCTCCGCGTCTCCGTATTCTGCGTTTCTTGCCTTCTGCATCTCAGCAAAATGCTTTCCCACTAGGTCTAGCAAGGAGAAACTGTGGCAGCTGAGTAGATGTAGCCCGGCCCGCCCTTTGAAGTTGACAAGTTCTTGGCATCTCAGAGCCTCAAGGGAAGAGCAAGGTTATCTATGGTAGGCTGGGGCAGAACTAGCAGCAAGCAGAGCAAAGTTGTCCAAGAATAGCTTCCATTGGAATGCTAATGGCAATTGAAGAGGCAGGCCAGTGGCAAGCCACTAGCTTCTAGCAGTTTGAAAGTTGCAGACACAGTGCAGGTGTTGTGCGGCTTCCTTCTTGGCCTCCTAGAAGGTGCCGCACTCTCCGTCTCTTGCTTGCCAATATGTTGCCGTGTTCCTCCTATTGTTTGGTTTGTTTTGATTTGTTTTGATGATGTTTTGGCGGGTTTTCGGAATGTTTTGGTGGTGTTTTAGAATGTTTTGTTTTCTCTTGTGTTGTTTTTATTGTCTTGGCAGGTTGTGGAACGTTTGGATTCGTTTTGGCGGGTTTTAAAATATTTTGGCGGGTATTTGGAATGTTTTGGTTTGCTTTCATTTGTTTTGATTATGTTTTGGCAAGTTATTGAAAGTTTCGATCACTTCTGACTGGTTTTCTAGTATTTTGGCATCTTTTCAGAATGTTTTGATCAGTTTTAGCAGGTTGTAAACTATTTTGTCAGGTTTTTGGAATGTTTTGGTTGGTTTTGATTTGTTTTTATGATGTTTTGCCAAGTTTTTTGAATGATTTGATCAGTTCTGGCTGGTTTTCTAATGTTTTGGCAATTTTCAGAATGTTTTGATGAGTTTTGTGGGTCTAAATTATTTTGGCGGTTTTTGGAATATTTTGGTTGGTTTTGATTTGATTTGATGATGTTTTGTCGGGTTTTTGGAATATTTTGGTTGGGTTTTAGAATGTTTTGTATTCTCTTGAGTTGTTTTTATTGTGTTGGCAGGTTTTGGAATGTTTGGATTGCTTTTGGCGGGTTTTAAAATATTTTGGCGGGTATTTGGAATGTTTTGGCGGGTATTCGGAATGTTTTGATTAGTTTTGACGGGTTTTGAAATATTTTGGCGGGTTTTTAGAAGGTTTTGATTCTGTTTAGCCCAGTTTTTGGTGTGTTTGGATTAGCTTTGGTGGGCTTTATCATGTTTTGTCAGGTTTTTTCGAATGTATTGATCACTTCTGTCTGGTTTTCTATTTTGGCGGGTTTGAAAATATTTTTGGATGAGTTTTGGCGGGTTTGAAAATATTTTGGCTCTTTGCGCAGAGACGACGGTGCCGGTTGCGGTGCGCTCCGGGGCGCTCCTTCTGCGGAAAGACGCCTGGCAGCGGCACTTGGGACAGCTCCGCGTCTCCGTATTCTGCGTTTCTTGCCTTCTGCATCTCAGCAAAATGCTTTCCCACTAGGTCTAGCAAGGAGAAACTGTGGCAGCTGAGTAGATGTAGCCCGGCCCGCCCTTTGAAGTTGAAAAGTTCTTGGCATCTCAGAGCCTCAAGGGAAGAGCAAGGTTATCTATGGTAGGCTGGGGCAGAACTAGCAGCAAGCAGAGCAAAGTTGTCCAAGAATAGCTTCCATTGGAATGCTAATGGCAATTGAAGAGGCAGGCCAGTGGCAAGCCACTATCTTCTAGCAGTTTGAAAGTTGCAGACACAGTGCAGGTGTTGTGCGGCTTCCTTCTTGGCCTCCTAGAAGGTGCCGCACTCTCCGTCTCTTGCTTGCCAATATGTTGCCGTGTTCCTCTTATTGTTTGGTTTGTTTTGATTTGTTTTGATGATGTTTTGGCGGGTTTTCGGAATGTTTTGGTGGTGTTTTAGAATGTTTTGTTTTCTCTTGTGTTGTTTTTATTGTCTTGGAAGGTTTTGGAACGTTTGGATTCGTTTTGGCGCGTTTTAAAATATTTTGGCGGTTGTTTGGAATGTTTTGGTTTGCTTTCATTTGTTTTGATTATGTTTTGGCAAGTTATTGAAAGTTTCGATCACTTCTGACTGGTTTTCTAGTATTTTGGCATCTTTTCAGAATGTTTTGATCAGTTTTAGCAGGTTGTAAACTATTTTGTCAGGTTTTTGGAATGTTTTGGTTGGTTTTGATTTGTTTTTATGATGTTTTGCCAAGTTTTTTGAATGATTTGATCAGTTCTGGCTGGTTTTCTAATGTTTTGGCAATTTTCAGAATGTTTTGATGAGTTTTGTGGGTCTAAATTATTTTGGCGGTTTTTGGAATATTTTGGTTGGTTTTGATTTGATTTGATGATGTTTTGGCGGGTTTTCGGAATGTTTTGGTTGGGTTTTAGAATGTTTTGTATTCTCTTGAGTTGTTTTTATTCTGTTGGCAGGTTTTGGAATGTTTGGATTGCTTTTGGCGGGTTTTAAAATATTTTGGCGGGTATTTGGAATGTTTTGGCGGGTATTCGGAATGTTTTGATTAGTTTTGACGGGTTTTGAAATATTTTGGCGGGTTTTTAGAAGGTTTTGATTCTGTTTAGCCCAGTTTTTGGTGTGTTTGGATTAGCTTTGGTGGGCTTTATCATGTTTTGTCAGGTTTTTTCGAATGTATTGATCACTTCTGTCTGGTTCTCTATTTTGGTGGGGTTGAAAATATTTTTGGATTAGTTTTGGCGGGTTTGAAAATATTTTGGCTCTTTGCGCAGAGACGACGGTGCCGGTTGCGGTGCGCTCCGGGGCGCTCCTTCTGCGGAAAGACGCCTGGCAGCGGCACTTGGGACAGCTCCGCGTCTCCGTATTCTGCGTTTCTTGCCTTCTGCATCTCAGCAAAATGCTTTCCCACTAGGTCTAGCAAGGAGAAACTGTGGCAGCTGAGTAGATGTAGCCCGGCCTGCCCTTTGAAGTTGAAAAGTTCTTGGCATCTCAGAGCCTCAAGGGAAGAGCAAGGTTATCTATGGTAGGCTGGGGCAGAACTAGCAGCAAGCAGAGCAAAGTTGTCCAAGAATAGCTTCCATTGGAATGCTAATGGCAATTGAAGAGGCAGGCCAGTGGCAAGCCACTAGCTTCTAGCAGTTTGAAAGTTGCAGAAACAGTGCAGGTGTTGTGCGGCTTCTTTCTTGGCCTCCTAGAAGGTGCCGTGGTGCCGCGCTCTCCGTCTCTTGCTTGCCAATATGTTGCCATGTTCCTCCTATTGTTTGGTTTGTTTTGATTTGTTTTGATGATCTTTTGGCGGGTTTTCGGAATGTTTTGGTGGTGTTTTAGAATGTTTTGTTTTCTCTTGTGTTGTTTTTATTGTCTTGGCAGGTTGTGGAAGGTTTGGATTAGTTTTGGCGGGTTTTAAAATATTTTGGCGGGCATTTGGAATGTTTTGGTTTGCTTTCATTTGTTTTGATTATGTTTTGGCAAGTTATTGAAAGTTTTGATCACTTCTGACTGGTTTTCTAGTATTTTGGGATCTTTTCAGAATGTTTTGATCAGTTTTAGAATGTTTTGTATTCTCTTGAGTTGTTTTTATTGTCTTGGCAGGTTTTGGAGTGTTTGGATTGCTTTTGGCGGGTTTTAAAATATTTTGGCCGGCATTTGGAATGTTTTGGCGGGTATTCGGAAGGTTTTGATTAGTTTTGACGGGTTTTGAAATATTTTGGCGGGTTTTTAGAAGGTTTTGACTTGTTTTGATTCTGTTTAGCCCAGTTTTTGGTGTGTTTGGATTAGCTTTGGTGGGCTTTATCATGTTTTGTCAGGTTTTTTCGAATGTATTGATCACTTCTGTCTGGTTTTCTATTTTGGTGGGTTTGAAAATATTTTTGGATGAGTTTTGGCGGGTTTGAAAATATTTTGGCTCTTTGCGCAGAGACGACGGTGCCGGTTGCGGTGCGCTGCGGGGCGCTCCTTCTGCGGAAAGACGCCTGGCAGCGGCACTTGGGACAGCTCCGCGTCTCCGTATTCTGCGTTTCTTGCCTTCTGCATCTCAGCAAAATGCTATCCCACTAGGTCTAGCAAGGAGAAACTGTGGCAGCTGAGTAGATGTAGCCCGGCCCGCCCTTTGAAGTTGACAAGTTCTTGGCATCTCAGAGCCTCAAGGGAAGAGCAAGGTTATCTATGGTAGGCTGGGGCAGAACTAGCAGCAAGCAGAGCAAAGTTGTCCAAGAATAGCTTCCATTGGAATGCTAATGGCAATTGAAGAGGCAGGCCAGTGGCAAGCCACTATCTTCTAGCAGTTTGAAAGTTGCAGACACAGTGCAGGTGTTTTGCGGCTTCCTTCTTGGCCTCCTAGAAGGTGCCGCACTCTCCGTCTCTTGCTTGCCAATATGTTGCCATGTTCCTCCTATTGTTTGGTTTGTTTTGATTTGTTTTGATGATCTTTTGGCGGGTTTTCGGAATGTTTTGGTGGTGTTTTAGAATGTTTTGTTTTCTCTTGTGTTGTTTTTATTGTCTTGGAAGGTTGTGGAACGTTTGGATTCGTTTTGGCGGGTTTTAAAATATTTTGGCGGGTATTTGGAATGTTTTGGTTTGCTTTCATTTGTTTTGATTATGTTTTGGCAAGTTATTGAAAGTTTCGATCACTTCTGACTGGTTTTCTAGTATTTTGGCATCTTTTCAGAATGTTTTGATCAGTTTTAGCAGGTTGTAAACTATTTTGTCAGGTTTTTGGAATGTTTTGGTTGGTTTTGATTTGTTTTTATGATGTTTTGCCAAGTTTTTTGAATGATTTGATCAGTTCTGGCTGGTTTTCTAATGTTTTGGCAATTTTCAGAATGTTTTGATGAGTTTTGTGGGTCTAAATTATTTTGGCGGTTTTTGGAATATTTTGGTTGTTTTTGATTTGATTTGATGATGTTTTGGCGGGTTTTCGGAATGTTTTGGTTGGGTTTTAGAATGTTTTGTATTCTCTTGAGTTGTTTTTATTGTGTTGGCAGTTTTTGGAATGTTTGGATTGCTTTTGGCGGGTTTTAAAATATTTTGGCGGGTATTTGGAATGTTTTGGCGGGTATTCGGAAGGTTTTGATTAGTTTTGACGGGTTTTGAAATATTTTGGCGGGTTTTTAGAAGGTTTTGATTCTGTTTAGCCCAGTTTTTGGTGTGTTTGGATTAGCTTTGGTGGGCTTTATCATGTTTTGTCAGGTTTTTTCGAATGTATTGATCACTTCTGTCTGGTTTTCTATTTTGGCGGGTTTGAAAATATTTTTGGATGAGTTTTGGCGGGTTTGAAAATATTTTGGCTCTTAGCGCAGAGACGACGGTGCTGGTTGCGGTGCGCTCCGGGGCGCTCCTTCTGCGGAAAGACGCCTGGCAGCGGCACTTGGGACAGCTCCGCGTCTCCGTATTCTGCGTTTCTTGCCTTCTGCATCTCAGCAAAATGCTTTCCCACTAGGTCTAGCAAGGAGAAACTGTGGCAGCTGAGTAGATGTAGCCCGGCCCGCCCTTTGAAGTTGACAAGTTCTTGGCATCTCAGAACCTCAAGGGAAGAGCAAGGTTATCTATGGTAGGCTGGGGCAGAACTAGCAGCAAGCAGAGCAAAGTTGTCCAAGAATAGCTTCCATTGGAATGCTAATGGCAATTGAAGAGGCAGGCCAGTGGCAAGCCACTAGCTTCTAGCAGTTTGAAAGTTGCAGACACAGTGCAGGTGTTGTGCGGCTTCCTTCTTGGCCTCCTAGAAGGTGCCGCACTCTCCGTCTCTTGCTTGCCAATATGTTGCCGTGTTCCTCCTATTGTTTGGTTTGTTTTGATTTGTTTTGATGATGTTTTGGCGGGTTTTCGGAATGTTTTGGTGGTGTTTTAGAATGTTTTGTTTTCTCTTGTGTTGTTTTTATTGTCTTGGAAGGTTGTGGAACGTTTGGATTAGTTTTGGCGGGTTTTAAAATATTTTGGCGGGCATTTGGAATGGTTTGGGTTGCTTTAATTTGTTTTGATTATGTTTTGGCAAGTTATTGAAAGTTTTGATCACTTCTGACTGGTTTTCTAGTATTTTGGCATCTTTTCAGAATGTTTTGATCAGTTTTAGCAGGTTGTAAACTATTTTGTCAGGTTTTTGGAATGTTTTGGTTGGTTTTGATTTGTTTTTATGATGTTTTGCCAAGTTTTTTGAATGATTTGATCAGTTCTGGCTGGTTTTCTAATGTTTTGGCAATTTTCAGAATGTTTTGATGAGTTTTGTGGGTCTAAATTATTTTGGCGGTTTTTGGAATATTTTGGTTGTTTTTGATTTGTTTTTATGATGTTTTGGCGGGTTTTCGGAATGTTTTGGTTGGGTTTTAGAATGTTTTGTATTCTCTTGAGTTGTTTTTATTCTGTTGGCAGGTTTTGGAATGTTTGGATTGCTTTTGGCGGGTTTTAAAATATTTTGGCGGGTATTTGGAATGTTTTGGCGGGTATTCGGAATGTTTTGATTAGTTTTGACGGGTTTTGAAATATTTTGGCGGGTTTTTAGAAGGTTTTGATTCTGTTTAGCCCAGTTTTTGGTGTGTTTGGATTAGCTTTGGTGGGCTTTATCATGTTTTGTCAGGTTTTTTCGAATGTATTGATCACTTCTGTCTGGTTCTCTATTTTGGTGGGGTTGAAAATATTTTTGGATTAGTTTTGGCGGGTTTGAAAATATTTTGGCTCTTTGCGCAGAGACGACGGTGCCGGTTGCGGTGCGCTCCGGGGCGCTCCTTCTGCGGAAAGACGCCTGGCAGCGGCACTTGGGACAGCTCCGCGTCTCCGTATTCTGCGTTTCTTGCCTTCTGCATCTCAGCAAAATGCTTTCCCACTAGGTCTAGCAAGGAGAAACTGTGGCAGCTGAGTAGATGTAGCCCGGCCTGCCCTTTGAAGTTGAAAAGTTCTTGGCATCTCAGAGCCTCAAGGGAAGAGCAAGGTTATCTATGGTAGGCTGGGGCAGAACTAGCAGCAAGCAGAGCAAAGTTGTCCAAGAATAGCTTCCATTGGAATGCTAAAGGCAATTGAAGAGGCAGGCCAGTGGCAAGCCACTAGCTTCTAGCAGTTTGAAAGTTGCAGACACAGTGCAGGTGTTGTGCGGCTTCTTTCTTGGCCTGCTAGAAGGTGCCGTGGTGCCGCGCTCTCCGTCTCTTGCTTGCCAATATGTTGCCATGTTCCTCCTATTGTTTGGTTTGTTTTGATTTGTTTTGATGATCTTTTGGCGGGTTTTCGGAATGTTTTGGTGGTGTTTTAGAATGTTTTGTTTTCTCTTGTGTTGTTTTTATTGTCTTGGCAGGTTGTGGAACGTTTGGATTAGTTTTGGCGGGTTTTAAAATATTTTGGCGGGCATTTGGAATGTTTTGGTTTGCTTTCATTTGTTTTGATTATGTTTTGGCAAGTTATTGAAAGTTTCGATCACTTCTGACTGGTTTTCTAGTATTTTGGGATCTTTTCAGAATGTTTTGATCAGTTTTAGAATGTTTTGTATTCTCTTGAGTTGTTTTTATTGTCTTGGCAGGTTTTGGAGTGTTTGGATTGCTTTTGGCGGGTTTTAAAATATTTTGGCCGGCATTTGGAATGTTTTGGCGGGTATTCGGAAGGTTTTGATTAGTTTTGACGGGTTTTGAAATATTTTGGAGGGTTTTTAGAAGGTTTTGACTTGTTTTGATTCTGTTTAGCCCAGTTTTTGGTGTGTTTGGATTAGCTTTGGTGGGCTTTATCATGTTTTGTCAGGTTTTTTCGAATGTATTGATCACTTCTGTCTGGTTTTCTATTTTGGCGGGTTTGAAAATATTTTTGGATGAGTTTTGGCGGGTTTGAAAATATTTTGGCTCTTTGCGCAGAGACGACGGTGCCGGTTGCGGTGCGCTCCGGGGCGCTCCTTCTGCGGAAAGACGCCTGGCAGCGGCACTTGGGACAGCTCCGCGTCTCCGTATTCTGCGTTTCTTGCCTTCTGCATCTCAGCAAAATGCTTTCCCACTAGGTCTAGCAAGGAGAAACTGTGGCAGCTGAGTAGATGTAGCCCGGCCCGCCCTTTGAAGTTGACAAGTTCTTGGCATCTCAGAACCTCAAGGGAAGAGCAAGGTTATCTATGGTAGGCTGGGGCAGAACTAGCAGCAAGCAGAGCAAAGTTGTCCAAGAATAGCTTCCATTGGAATGCTAATGGCAATTGAAGAGGCAGGCCAGTGGCAAGCCACTAGCTTCTAGCAGTTTGAAAGTTGCAGACACAGTGCAGGTGTTTTGCGGCTTCCTTCTTGGCCTCCTAGAAGGTGCCGCACTCTCCGTCTCTTGCTTGCCAATATGTTGCCATGTTCCTCCTATTGTTTGGTTTGTTTTGATTTGTTTTGATGATCTTTTGGCGGGTTTTCGGAATGTTTTGGTGGTGTTTTAGAATGTTTTGTTTTCTCTTGTGTTGTTTTTATTGTGTTGGCAGGTTGTGGAACGTTTGGATTCGTTTTGGCGGGTTTTAAAATATTTTGGCGGGTATTTGGAATGTTTTGGTTTGCTTTCATTTGTTTTGATTATGTTTTGGCAAGTTATTGAAAGTTTCGATCACTTCTGACTGGTTTTCTAGTATTTTGGCATCTTTTCAGAATGTTTTGATCAGTTTTAGCAGGTTGTAAACTATTTTGTCAGGTTTTTGGAATGTTTTGGTTGGTTTTGATTTGTTTTTATGATGTTTTGCCAAGTTTTTTGAATGATTTGATCAGTTCTGGCTGGTTTTCTAATGTTTTGGCAATTTTCAGAATGTTTTGATGAGTTTTGTGGGTCTAAATTATTTTGGCGGTTTTTGGAATATTTTGGTTGTTTTTGATTTGATTTGATGATGTTTTGGCGGGTTTTCGGAATGTTTTGGTTGGGTTTTAGAATGTTTTGTATTCTCTTGAGTTGTTTTTATTGTGTTGGCAGTTTTTGGAATGTTTGGATTGCTTTTGGCGGGTTTTAAAATATTTTGGCGGGTATTTGGAATGTTTTGGCGGGTATTCGGAAGGTTTTGATTAGTTTTGACGGGTTTTGAAATATTTTGGCGGGTTTTTAGAAGGTTTTGATTCTGTTTAGCCCAGTTTTTGGTGTGTTTGGATTAGCTTTGGTGGGCTTTATCATGTTTTGTCAGGTTTTTTCGAATGTATTGATCACTTCTGTCTGGTTTTCTATTTTGGCGGGTTTGAAAATATTTTTGGATGAGTTTTGGCGGGTTTGAAAATATTTTGGCTCTTTGCGCAGAGACGACGGTGCCGGTTGCGGTGCGCTCCGGGGCGCTCCTTCTGCGGAAAGACGCCTGGCAGCGGCACTTGGGACAGCTCCGCGTCTCCGTATTCTGCGTTTCTTGCCTTCTGCATCTCAGCAAAATGCTTTCCCACTAGGTCTAGCAAGGAGAAACTGTGGCAGCTGAGTAGATGTAGCCCGGCCTGCCCTTTGAAGTTGAAAAGTTCTTGGCATCTCAGAGCCTCAAGGGAAGAGCAAGGTTATCTATGGTAGGCTGGGGCAGAACTAGCAGCAAGCAGAGCAAAGTTGTCCAAGAATAGCTTCCATTGGAATGCTAATGGCAATTGAAGAGGCAGGCCAGTGGCAAGCCACTAGCTTCTAGCAGTTTGAAAGTTGCAGACACAGTGCAGGTGTTGTGCGGCTTCTTTCTTGGCCTCCTAGAAGGTGCCGTGGTGCCGCGCTCTCCGTCTCTTGCTTGCCAATATGTTGCCATGTTCCTCCTATTGTTTGGTTTGTTTTGATTTGTTTTGATGATCTTTTGGCGGGTTTTCGGAATGTTTTGGTGGTGTTTTAGAATGTTTTGTTTTCTCTTGTGTTGTTTTTATTGTCTTGGCAGGTTGTGGAACGTTTGGATTCGTTTTGGCGGGTTTTAAAATATTTTGGCGGGCATTTGGAATGGTTTGGGTTGCTTTCATTTGTTTTGATTATGTTTTGGCAAGTTATTGAAAGTTTCGATCACTTCTGACTGGTTTTCTAGTATTTTGGGATCTTTTCAGAATGTTTTGATCAGTTTTAGAATGTTTTGTATTCTCTTGAGTTGTTTTTATTGTCTTGGCAGGTTTTGGAGTGTTTGGATTGCTTTTGGCGGGTTTTAAAATATTTTGGCCGGCATTTGGAATGTTTTGGCGGGTATTCGGAAGGTTTTGATTAGTTTTGACGGGTTTTGAAATATTTTGGAGGGTTTTTAGAAGGTTTTGATTCTGTTTAGCCCAGTTTTTGGTGTGTTTGGATTAGCTTTGGTGGGCTTTATCATGTTTTGTCAGGTTTTTTCGAATGTATTGATCACTTCTGTCTGGTTTTCTATTTTGGCGGGTTTGAAAATATTTTTGGATGAGTTTTGGCGGGTTTGAAAATATTTTGGCTCTTTGCGCAGAGACGACGGTGCCGGTTGCGGTGCGCTCCGGGGCGCTCCTTCTGCGGAAAGACGCCTGGCAGCGGCACTTGGGACAGCTCCGCGTCTCCGTATTCTGCGTTTCTTGCCTTCTGCATCTCAGCAAAATGCTTTCCCACTAGGTCTAGCAAGGAGAAACTGTGGCAGCTGAGTAGATGTAGCCCGGCCCGCCCTTTGAATTTGACAAGTTCTTGGCATCTCAGAACCTCAAGGGAAGAGCAAGGTTATCTATGGTAGGCTGGGGCAGAACTAGCAGCAAGCAGAGCAAAGTTGTCCAAGAATAGCTTCCATTGGAATGCTAATGGCAATTGAAGAGGCAGGCCAGTGGCAAGCCACTAGCTTCTAGCAGTTTGAAAGTTGCAGACACAGTGCAGGTGTTTTGCGGCTTCCTTCTTGGCCTCCTAGAAGGTGCCGCACTCTCCGTCTCTTGCTTGCCAATATGTTGCCATGTTCCTCCTATTGTTTGGTTTGTTTTGATTTGTTTTGATGATCTTTTGGCGGGTTTTCGGAATGTTTTGGTGGTGTTTTAGAATGTTTTGTTTTCTCTTGTGTTGTTTTTATTGTCTTGGCAGGTTGTGGAATGTTTGGATTCGTTTTGGTGGGTTTTAAAATATTTTGGCGGGTATTTGGAATGTTTTGGTTTGCTTTCATTTGTTTTGATTATGTTTTGGCAAGTTATTGAAAGTTTCGATCACTTCTGACTGGTTTTCTAGTATTTTGGCATCTTTTCAGAATGTTTTGATCAGTTTTAGCAGGTTGTAAACTATTTTGTCAGGTTTTTGGAATGTTTTGGTTGGTTTTGATTTGTTTTTATGATGTTTTGCCAAGTTTTTTGAATGATTTGATCAGTTCTGGCTGGTTTTCTAATGTTTTGGCAATTTTCAGAATGTTTTGATGAGTTTTGTGGGTCTAAATTATTTTGGCGGTTTTTGGAATATTTTGGTTGTTTTTGATTTGATTTGATGATGTTTTGGCGGGTTTTCGGAATGTTTTGGTTGGGTTTTAGAATGTTTTGTATTCTCTTGAGTTGTTTTTATTGTGTTGGCAGTTTTTGGAATGTTTGGATTGCTTTTGGCGGGTTTTAAAATATTTTGGCGGGTATTTGGAATGTTTTGGCGGGTATTCGGAAGGTTTTGATTAGTTTTGACGGGTTTTGAAATATTTTGGCGGGTTTTTAGAAGGTTTTGATTCTGTTTAGCCCAGTTTTTGGTGTGTTTGGATTAGCTTTGGTGGGCTTTATCATGTTTTGTCAGGTTTTTTCGAATGTATTGATCACTTCTGTCTGGTTTTCTATTTTGGCGGGTTTGAAAATATTTTTGGATGAGTTTTGGCGGGTTTGAAAATATTTTGGCTCTTTGCGCAGAGACGACGGTGCCGGTTGCGGTGCGCTCCGGGGCGCTCCTTCTGCGGAAAGACGCCTGGCAGCGGCACTTGGGACAGCTCCGCGTCTCCGTATTCTGCGTTTCTTGCCTTCTGCATCTCAGCAAAATGCTTTCCCACTAGGTCTAGCAAGGAGAAACTGTGGCAGCTGAGTAGATGTAGCCCGGCCCGCCCTTTGAAGTTGACAAGTTCTTGGCATCTCAGAACCTCAAGGGAAGAGCAAGGTTATCTATGGTAGGCTGGGGCAGAACTAGCAGCAAGCAGAGCAAAGTTGTCCAAGAATAGCTTCCATTGGAATGCTAATGGCAATTGAAGAGGCAGGCCAGTGGCAAGCCACTATCTTCTAGCAGTTTGAAAGTTGCAGACACAGTGCAGGTGTTGTGCGGCTTCCTTCTTGGCCTCCTAGAAGGTGCCGCGGTGCCGCACTCTCCGTCTCTTGCTTGCCAATATGTTGCCGTGTTCCTCCTATTGTTTGGTTTGTTTTGATTTGTTTTGATGATCTTTTGGCGGGTTTTCGGAATGTTTTGGTGGTGTTTTAGAATGTTTTGTTTTCTCTTGTGTTGTTTTTATTGTCTTGGCAGGTTGTGGAACGTTTGGATTCCTTTTGGCGGGTTTTAAAATATTTTGGCGGGTATTTGGAATGTTTTGGTTTGCTTTCATTTGTTTTGATTATGTTTTGGCAAGTTATTGAAAGTTTCGATCACTTCTGACTGGTTTTCTAGTATTTTGACATCTTTTCAGAATGTTTTGATCAGTTTTGGCAGGTTGTAAACTATTTTGTCAGGTTTTTGGAATGTTTTGGTTGGTTTTGATTTGTTTTTATGATGTTTTGCCAGGTTTTTTGAATGTTTTGATCAGTTCTGGCTGGTTTTCTAATGTTTTGGCATCTTTTCAGAATGTTTTGATGAGTTTTGTGGGTCTAAATCATTTTGGCGGGTTTTCGGAATATTTTGGTTGGTTTTGATTTGTTTTTATGATGTTTTGGAGGGTTTTCGGAATGTTTTGGTTGGGTTTTAGAATGTTTTGTATTCTCTTGAGTTGTTTTTATTGTGTTGGCAGGTTTTGGAATGTTTGGATTTGTTTTGGCGGGTTTTAAAATATTTTGGCGGATATTTGGAATGTTTTGGCGGGTATTCGGAATGTTTTGATTAGTTTTGACGGGTTTTGAAGTATTTTGGCGGGTTTTTAGAAGGTTTTGATTCTGTTTAGCCCAGTTTTTGGTGTGTTTGGATTAGCTTTGGTGGGCTTTATCATGTTTTGTCAGGTTTTTTCGAATGTATTGATCACTTCTGTCTGGTTTTCTATTTTGGCGGGTTTGAAAATATTTTTGGATGAGTTTTGGCGGGTTTGAAAATATTTTGGCTCTTTGCGCAGAGACGACGGTGCCGGTTGCGGTGCGCTCCGGGGCGCTCCTTCTGCGGAAAGACGCCTGGCAGCGGCACTTGGGACAGCTCCGCGTCTCCGTATTCTGCGTTTCTTGCCTTCTGCATCTCAGCAAAATGCTTTCCCACTAGGTCTAGCAAGGAGAAACTGTGGCAGCTGAGTAGATGTAGCCCGGCCCGCCCTTTGAAGTTGACAAGTTCTTGGCATCTCAGAACCTCAAGGGAAGAGCAAGGTTATCTATGGTAGGCTGGGGCAGAACTAGCAGCAAGCAGAGCAAAGTTGTCCAAGAATAGCTTCCATTGGAATGCTAATGGCAATTGAAGAGGCAGGCCAGTGGCAAGCCACTAGCTTCTAGCAGTTTGAAAGTTGCAGACACAGTGCAGGTGTTTTGCGGCTTCCTTCTTGGCCTCCTAGAAGGTGCCGCACTCTCCGTCTCTTGCTTGCCAATATGTTGCCGTGTTCCTCCTATTGTTTGGTTTGTTTTGATTTGTTTTGATGATCTTTTGGCGGGTTTTCGGAATGTTTTGGTGGTGTTTTAGAATGTTTTGTTTTCTCTTGTGTTGTTTTTATTGTCTTGGAAGGTTTTGGAACGTTTGGATTCGTTTTGGTGGGTTTTAAAATATTTTGGCGGTTGTTTGGAATGTTTTGGTTTGCTTTCATTTGTTTTGATTATGTTTTGGCAAGTTATTGAAAGTTTTGATCACTTCTGACTGGTTTTCTAGTATTTTGGCATCTTTTCAGAATGTTTTGATCAGTTTTAGCAGGTTGTAAACTATTTTGTCAGGTTTTTGGAATGTTTTGGTTGGTTTTGATTTGTTTTTATGATGTTTTGCCAAGTTTTTTGAATGTTTTGATCAGTTCTGGCTGGTTTTCTAATGTTTTGGCAATTTTCAGAATGTTTTGATGAGTTTTGTGGGTCTAAATCATTTTGGCGGTTTTCGGAATATTTTGGTTGGTTTTGATTTGTTTTTATGATGTTTTGTCGGGTTTTCGGAATGTTTTGGTTGGGTTTTAGAATGTTTTGTATTCTCTTGAGTTGTTTTTATTGTCTTGGCAGGTTTTGGAATGTTTGGATTGCTTTTGGCGGGTTTTAAAATATTTTGGCGGGTATTTGGAATGTTTTGGCGGGTATTCGGAAGGTTTTGATTAGTTTTGACGGGTTTTGAAATATTTTGGCGGGTTTTTAGAAGGTTTTGATTCTGTTTAGCCCAGTTTTTGGTGTGTTTGGATTAGCTTTGGTGGGCTTTATCATGTTTTGTCAGGTTTTTTCGAATGTATTGATCACTTCTGTCTGGTTTTCTATTTTGGCGGGTTTGAAAATATTTTTGGATGAGTTTTGGCGGGTTTGAAAATATTTTGGCTCTTAGCGCAGAGACGACGGTGCCAGTTGCGGTGCGCTCCGGGGCGCTCCTTCTGCGGAAAGACGCCTGGCAGCGGCACTTGGGACAGCTCCGCGTCTCCGTATTCTGCGTTTCTTGCCTTCTGCATCTCAGCAAAATGCTTTCCCACTAGGTCTAGCAAGGAGAAACTGTGGCAGCTGAGTAGATGTAGCCCGGCCCGCCCTTTGAAGTTGACAAGTTCTTGGCATCTCAGAACCTCAAGGGAAGAGCAAGGTTATCTATGGTAGGCTGGGGCAGAACTAGCAGCAAGCAGAGCAAAGTTGTCCAAGAATAGCTTCCATTGGAATGCTAATGGCAATTGAAGAGGCAGGCCAGTGGCAAGCCACTATCTTCTAGCAGTTTGAAAGTTGCAGACACAGTGCAGGTGTTGTGCGGCTTCCTTCTTGGCCTCCTAGAAGGTGCCGCACTCTCCGTCTCTTGCTTGCCAATATGTTGCCGTGTTCCTCCTATTGTTTGGTTTGTTTTGATTTGTTTTGATGATGTTTTGGCGGGTTTTCGGAATGTTTTGGTGGTGTTTTAGAATGTTTTGTTTTCTCTTGTGTTGTTTTTATTGTCTTGGAAGGTTTTGGAACGTTTGGATTCGTTTTGGCGCGTTTTAAAATATTTTGGCGGTTGTTTGGAATGTTTTGGTTTGCTTTCATTTGTTTTGATTATGTTTTGGCAAGTTATTGAAAGTTTTGATCACTTCTGACTGGTTTTCTAGTATTTTGGCATCTTTTCAGAATGTTTTGATCAGTTTTAGCAGGTTGTAAACTATTTTGTCAGGTTTTTGGAATGTTTTGGTTGGTTTTGATTTGTTTTTATGATGTTTTGCCAAGTTTTTTGAATGATTTGATCAGTTCTGGCTGGTTTTCTAATGTTTTGGCAATTTTCAGAATGTTTTGATGAGTTTTGTGGGTCTAAATTATTTTGGCGGTTTTTGGAATATTTTGGTTGTTTTTGATTTGTTTTTATGATGTTTTGGCGGGTTTTCGGAATGTTTTGGTTGGGTTTTAGAATGTTTTGTATTCTCTTGAGTTGTTTTTATTCTGTTGGCAGGTTTTGGAATGTTTGGATTGCTTTTGGCGGGTTTTAAAATATTTTGGCGGGTATTTGGAATGTTTTGGCGGGTATTCAGAATGTTTTGATTAGTTTTGACGGGTTTTGAAATATTTTGGAGGGTTTTTAGAAGGTTTTGATTCTGTTTAGCCCAGTTTTTGGTGTGTTTGGATTAGCTTTGGTGGGCTTTATCATGTTTTGTCAGGTTTTTTCGAATGTATTGATCACTTCTGTCTGGTTCTCTATTTTGGTGGGGTTGAAAATATTTTTGGATTAGTTTTGGCGGGTTTGAAAATATTTTGGCTCTTTGCGCAGAGACGACGGTGCCGGTTGCGGTGCGCTCCGGGGCGCTCCTTCTGCGGAAAGACGCCTGGCAGCGGCACTTGGGACAGCTCCGCGTCTCCGTATTCTGCGTTTCTTGCCTTCTGCATCTCAGCAAAATGCTTTCCCACTAGGTCTAGCAAGGAGAAACTGTGGCAGCTGAGTAGATGTAGCCCGGCCTGCCCTTTGAAGTTGAAAAGTTCTTGGCATCTCAGAGCCTCAAGGGAAGAGCAAGGTTATCTATGGTAGGCTGGGGCAGAACTAGCAGCAAGCAGAGCAAAGTTGTCCAAGAATAGCTTCCATTGGAATGCTAATGGCAATTGAAGAGGCAGGCCAGTGGCAAGCCACTAGCTTCTAGCAGTTTGAAAGTTGCAGACACAGTGCAGGTGTTGTGCGGCTTCTTTCTTGGCCTCCTAGAAGGTGCCGTGGTGCCGCGCTCTCCGTCTCTTGCTTGCCAATATGTTGCCATGTTCCTCCTATTGTTTGGTTTGTTTTGATTTGTTTTGATGATCTTTTGGCGGGTTTTCGGAATGTTTTGGTGGTGTTTTAGAATGTTTTGTTTTCTCTTGTGTTGTTTTTATTGTCTTGGCAGGTTGTGGAACGTTTGGATTAGTTTTGGCGGGTTTTAAAATATTTTGGCGGGCATTTGGAATGTTTTGGTTTGCTTTCATTTGTTTTGATTATGTTTTGGCAAGTTATTGAAAGTTTCGATCACTTCTGACTGGTTTTCTAGTATTTTGGGATCTTTTCAGAATGTTTTGATCAGTTTTAGAATGTTTTGTATTCTCTTGAGTTGTTTTTATTGTCTTGGCAGGTTTTGGAGTGTTTGGATTGCTTTTGGCGGGTTTTAAAATATTTTGGCCGGCATTTGGAATGTTTTGGCGGGTATTCGGAAGGTTTTGATTAGTTTTGACGGGTTTTGAAATATTTTGGAGGGTTTTTAGAAGGTTTTGACTTGTTTTGATTCTGTTTAGCCCAGTTTTTGGTGTGTTTGGATTAGCTTTGGTGGGCTTTATCATGTTTTGTCAGGTTTTTTCGAATGTATTGATCACTTCTGTCTGGTTTTCTATTTTGGCGGGTTTGAAAATATTTTTGGATGAGTTTTGGCGGGTTTGAAAATATTTTGGCTCTTTGCGCAGAGACGACGGTGCCGGTTGCGGTGCGCTCCGGGGCGCTCCTTCTGCGGAAAGACGCCTGGCAGCGGCACTTGGGACAGCTCCGCGTCTCCGTATTCTGCGTTTCTTGCCTTCTGCATCTCAGCAAAATGCTTTCCCACTAGGTCTAGCAAGGAGAAACTGTGGCAGCTGAGTAGATGTAGCCCGGCCCGCCCTTTGAAGTTGACAAGTTCTTGGCATCTCAGAACCTCAAGGGAAGAGCAAGGTTATCTATGGTAGGCTGGGGCAGAACTAGCAGCAAGCAGAGCAAAGTTGTCCAAGAATAGCTTCCATTGGAATGCTAATGGCAATTGAAGAGGCAGGCCAGTGGCAAGCCACTAGCTTCTAGCAGTTTGAAAGTTGCAGACACAGTGCAGGTGTTTTGCGGCTTCCTTCTTGGCCTCCTAGAAGGTGCCGCACTCTCCGTCTCTTGCTTGCCAATATGTTGCCATGTTCCTCCTATTGTTTGGTTTGTTTTGATTTGTTTTGATGATCTTTTGGCGGGTTTTCGGAATGTTTTGGTGGTGTTTTAGAATGTTTTGTTTTCTCTTGTGTTGTTTTTATTGTGTTGGCAGGTTGTGGAACGTTTGGATTCGTTTTGGCGGGTTTTAAAATATTTTGGCGGGTATTTGGAATGTTTTGGTTTGCTTTCATTTGTTTTGATTATGTTTTGGCAAGTTATTGAAAGTTTCGATCACTTCTGACTGGTTTTCTAGTATTTTGGCATCTTTTCAGAATGTTTTGATCAGTTTTAGCAGGTTGTAAACTATTTTGTCAGGTTTTTGGAATGTTTTGGTTGGTTTTGATTTGTTTTTATGATGTTTTGCCAAGTTTTTTGAATGATTTGATCAGTTCTGGCTGGTTTTCTAATGTTTTGGCAATTTTCAGAATGTTTTGATGAGTTTTGTGGGTCTAAATTATTTTGGCGGTTTTTGGAATATTTTGGTTGTTTTTGATTTGATTTGATGATGTTTTGGCGGGTTTTCGGAATGTTTTGGTTGGGTTTTAGAATGTTTTGTATTCTCTTGAGTTGTTTTTATTGTGTTGGCAGTTTTTGGAATGTTTGGATTGCTTTTGGCGGGTTTTAAAATATTTTGGCGGGTATTTGGAATGTTTTGGCGGGTATTCGGAAGGTTTTGATTAGTTTTGACGGGTTTTGAAATATTTTGGCGGGTTTTTAGAAGGTTTTGATTCTGTTTAGCCCAGTTTTTGGTGTGTTTGGATTAGCTTTGGTGGGCTTTATCATGTTTTGTCAGGTTTTTTCGAATGTATTGATCACTTCTGTCTGGTTTTCTATTTTGGCGGGTTTGAAAATATTTTTGGATGAGTTTTGGCGGGTTTGAAAATATTTTGGCTCTTTGCGCAGAGACGACGGTGCCGGTTGCGGTGCGCTCCGGGGCGCTCCTTCTGCGGAAAGACGCCTGGCAGCGGCACTTGGGACAGCTCCGCGTCTCCGTATTCTGCGTTTCTTGCCTTCTGCATCTCAGCAAAATGCTTTCCCACTAGGTCTAGCAAGGAGAAACTGTGGCAGCTGAGTAGATGTAGCCCGGCCCGCCCTTTGAAGTTGAAAAGTTCTTGGCATCTCAGAGCCTCAAGGGAAGAGCAAGGTTATCTATGGTAGGCTGGGGCAGAACTAGCAGCAAGCAGAGCAAAGTTGTCCAAGAATAGCTTCCATTGGAATGCTAATGGCAATTGAAGAGGCAGGCCAGTGGCAAGCCACTAGCTTCTAGCAGTTTGAAAGTTGCAGACACAGTGCAGGTGTTGTGCGGCTTCTTTCTTGGCCTCCTAGAAGGTGCCGTGGTGCCGCGCTCTCCGTCTCTTGCTTGCCAATATGTTGCCATGTTCCTCCTATTGTTTGGTTTGTTTTGATTTGTTTTGATGATCTTTTGGCGGGTTTTCGGAATGTTTTGGTGGTGTTTTAGAATGTTTTGTTTTCTCTTGTGTTGTTTTTATTGTCTTGGCAGGTTGTGGAACGTTTGGATTCGTTTTGGCGGGTTTTAAAATATTTTGGCGGGCATTTGGAATGGTTTGGGTTGCTTTCATTTGTTTTGATTATGTTTTGGCAAGTTATTGAAAGTTTCGATCACTTCTGACTGGTTTTCTAGTATTTTGGGATCTTTTCAGAATGTTTTGATCAGTTTTAGAATGTTTTGTATTCTCTTGAGTTGTTTTTATTGTCTTGGCAGGTTTTGGAGTGTTTGGATTGCTTTTGGCGGGTTTTAAAATATTTTGGCCGGCATTTGGAATGTTTTGGCGGGTATTCGGAAGGTTTTGATTAGTTTTGACGGGTTTTGAAATATTTTGGAGGGTTTTTAGAAGGTTTTGATTCTGTTTAGCCCAGTTTTTGGTGTGTTTGGATTAGCTTTGGTGGGCTTTATCATGTTTTGTCAGGTTTTTTCGAATGTATTGATCACTTCTGTCTGGTTTTCTATTTTGGCGGGTTTGAAAATATTTTTGGATGAGTTTTGGCGGGTTTGAAAATATTTTGGCTCTTTGCGCAGAGACGACGGTGCCGGTTGCGGTGCGCTCCGGGGCGCTCCTTCTGCGGAAAGACGCCTGGCAGCGGCACTTGGGACAGCTCCGCGTCTCCGTATTCTGCGTTTCTTGCCTTCTGCATCTCAGCAAAATGCTTTCCCACTAGGTCTAGCAAGGAGAAACTGTGGCAGCTGAGTAGATGTAGCCCGGCCCGCCCTTTGAATTTGACAAGTTCTTGGCATCTCAGAACCTCAAGGGAAGAGCAAGGTTATCTATGGTAGGCTGGGGCAGAACTAGCAGCAAGCAGAGCAAAGTTGTCCAAGAATAGCTTCCATTGGAATGCTAATGGCAATTGAAGAGGCAGGCCAGTGGCAAGCCACTAGCTTCTAGCAGTTTGAAAGTTGCAGACACAGTGCAGGTGTTTTGCGGCTTCCTTCTTGGCCTCCTAGAAGGTGCCGCACTCTCCGTCTCTTGCTTGCCAATATGTTGCCATGTTCCTCCTATTGTTTGGTTTGTTTTGATTTGTTTTGATGATCTTTTGGCGGGTTTTCGGAATGTTTTGGTGGTGTTTTAGAATGTTTTGTTTTCTCTTGTGTTGTTTTTATTGTCTTGGCAGGTTGTGGAATGTTTGGATTCGTTTTGGTGGGTTTTAAAATATTTTGGCGGGTATTTGGAATGTTTTGGTTTGCTTTCATTTGTTTTGATTATGTTTTGGCAAGTTATTGAAAGTTTCGATCACTTCTGACTGGTTTTCTAGTATTTTGGCATCTTTTCAGAATGTTTTGATCAGTTTTAGCAGGTTGTAAACTATTTTGTCAGGTTTTTGGAATGTTTTGGTTGGTTTTGATTTGTTTTTATGATGTTTTGCCAAGTTTTTTGAATGATTTGATCAGTTCTGGCTGGTTTTCTAATGTTTTGGCAATTTTCAGAATGTTTTGATGAGTTTTGTGGGTCTAAATTATTTTGGCGGTTTTTGGAATATTTTGGTTGTTTTTGATTTGATTTGATGATGTTTTGGCGGGTTTTCGGAATGTTTTGGTTGGGTTTTAGAATGTTTTGTATTCTCTTGAGTTGTTTTTATTGTGTTGGCAGTTTTTGGAATGTTTGGATTGCTTTTGGCGGGTTTTAAAATATTTTGGCGGGTATTTGGAATGTTTTGGCGGGTATTCGGAAGGTTTTGATTAGTTTTGACGGGTTTTGAAATATTTTGGCGGGTTTTTAGAAGGTTTTGATTCTGTTTAGCCCAGTTTTTGGTGTGTTTGGATTAGCTTTGGTGGGCTTTATCATGTTTTGTCAGGTTTTTTCGAATGTATTGATCACTTCTGTCTGGTTTTCTATTTTGGCGGGTTTGAAAATATTTTTGGATGAGTTTTGGCGGGTTTGAAAATATTTTGGCTCTTTGCGCAGAGACGACGGTGCCGGTTGCGGTGCGCTCCGGGGCGCTCCTTCTGCGGAAAGACGCCTGGCAGCGGCACTTGGGACAGCTCCGCGTCTCCGTATTCTGCGTTTCTTGCCTTCTGCATCTCAGCAAAATGCTTTCCCACTAGGTCTAGCAAGGAGAAACTGTGGCAGCTGAGTAGATGTAGCCCGGCCCGCCCTTTGAAGTTGACAAGTTCTTGGCATCTCAGAACCTCAAGGGAAGAGCAAGGTTATCTATGGTAGGCTGGGGCAGAACTAGCAGCAAGCAGAGCAAAGTTGTCCAAGAATAGCTTCCATTGGAATGCTAATGGCAATTGAAGAGGCAGGCCAGTGGCAAGCCACTATCTTCTAGCAGTTTGAAAGTTGCAGACACAGTGCAGGTGTTGTGCGGCTTCCTTCTTGGCCTCCTAGAAGGTGCCGCGGTGCCGCACTCTCCGTCTCTTGCTTGCCAATATGTTGCCGTGTTCCTCCTATTGTTTGGTTTGTTTTGATTTGTTTTGATGATCTTTTGGCGGGTTTTCGGAATGTTTTGGTGGTGTTTTAGAATGTTTTGTTTTCTCTTGTGTTGTTTTTATTGTCTTGGCAGGTTGTGGAACGTTTGGATTCCTTTTGGCGGGTTTTAAAATATTTTGGCGGGTATTTGGAATGTTTTGGTTTGCTTTCATTTGTTTTGATTATGTTTTGGCAAGTTATTGAAAGTTTCGATCACTTCTGACTGGTTTTCTAGTATTTTGACATCTTTTCAGAATGTTTTGATCAGTTTTGGCAGGTTGTAAACTATTTTGTCAGGTTTTTGGAATGTTTTGGTTGGTTTTGATTTGTTTTTATGATGTTTTGCCAGGTTTTTTGAATGTTTTGATCAGTTCTGGCTGGTTTTCTAATGTTTTGGCATCTTTTCAGAATGTTTTGATGAGTTTTGTGGGTCTAAATCATTTTGGCGGGTTTTCGGAATATTTTGGTTGGTTTTGATTTGTTTTTATGATGTTTTGGAGGGTTTTCGGAATGTTTTGGTTGGGTTTTAGAATGTTTTGTATTCTCTTGAGTTGTTTTTATTGTGTTGGCAGGTTTTGGAATGTTTGGATTTGTTTTGGCGGGTTTTAAAATATTTTGGCGGATATTTGGAATGTTTTGGCGGGTATTCGGAATGTTTTGATTAGTTTTGACGGGTTTTGAAGTATTTTGGCGGGTTTTTAGAAGGTTTTGATTCTGTTTAGCCCAGTTTTTGGTGTGTTTGGATTAGCTTTGGTGGGCTTTATCATGTTTTGTCAGGTTTTTTCGAATGTATTGATCACTTCTGTCTGGTTTTCTATTTTGGCGGGTTTGAAAATATTTTTGGATGAGTTTTGGCGGGTTTGAAAATATTTTGGCTCTTTGCGCAGAGACGACGGTGCCGGTTGCGGTGCGCTCCGGGGCGCTCCTTCTGCGGAAAGACGCCTGGCAGCGGCACTTGGGACAGCTCCGCGTCTCCGTATTCTGCGTTTCTTGCCTTCTGCATCTCAGCAAAATGCTTTCCCACTAGGTCTAGCAAGGAGAAACTGTGGCAGCTGAGTAGATGTAGCCCGGCCCGCCCTTTGAAGTTGACAAGTTCTTGGCATCTCAGAACCTCAAGGGAAGAGCAAGGTTATCTATGGTAGGCTGGGGCAGAACTAGCAGCAAGCAGAGCAAAGTTGTCCAAGAATAGCTTCCATTGGAATGCTAATGGCAATTGAAGAGGCAGGCCAGTGGCAAGCCACTAGCTTCTAGCAGTTTGAAAGTTGCAGACACAGTGCAGGTGTTTTGCGGCTTCCTTCTTGGCCTCCTAGAAGGTGCCGCACTCTCCGTCTCTTGCTTGCCAATATGTTGCCGTGTTCCTCCTATTGTTTGGTTTGTTTTGATTTGTTTTGATGATCTTTTGGCGGGTTTTCGGAATGTTTTGGTGGTGTTTTAGAATGTTTTGTTTTCTCTTGTGTTGTTTTTATTGTCTTGGAAGGTTTTGGAACGTTTGGATTCGTTTTGGTGGGTTTTAAAATATTTTGGCGGTTGTTTGGAATGTTTTGGTTTGCTTTCATTTGTTTTGATTATGTTTTGGCAAGTTATTGAAAGTTTTGATCACTTCTGACTGGTTTTCTAGTATTTTGGCATCTTTTCAGAATGTTTTGATCAGTTTTAGCAGGTTGTAAACTATTTTGTCAGGTTTTTGGAATGTTTTGGTTGGTTTTGATTTGTTTTTATGATGTTTTGCCAAGTTTTTTGAATGTTTTGATCAGTTCTGGCTGGTTTTCTAATGTTTTGGCAATTTTCAGAATGTTTTGATGAGTTTTGTGGGTCTAAATCATTTTGGCGGTTTTCGGAATATTTTGGTTGGTTTTGATTTGTTTTTATGATGTTTTGTCGGGTTTTCGGAATGTTTTGGTTGGGTTTTAGAATGTTTTGTATTCTCTTGAGTTGTTTTTATTGTCTTGGCAGGTTTTGGAATGTTTGGATTGCTTTTGGCGGGTTTTAAAATATTTTGGCGGGTATTTGGAATGTTTTGGCGGGTATTCGGAAGGTTTTGATTAGTTTTGACGGGTTTTGAAATATTTTGGCGGGTTTTTAGAAGGTTTTGATTCTGTTTAGCCCAGTTTTTGGTGTGTTTGGATTAGCTTTGGTGGGCTTTATCATGTTTTGTCAGGTTTTTTCGAATGTATTGATCACTTCTGTCTGGTTTTCTATTTTGGCGGGTTTGAAAATATTTTTGGATGAGTTTTGGCGGGTTTGAAAATATTTTGGCTCTTAGCGCAGAGACGACGGTGCCAGTTGCGGTGCGCTCCGGGGCGCTCCTTCTGCGGAAAGACGCCTGGCAGCGGCACTTGGGACAGCTCCGCGTCTCCGTATTCTGCGTTTCTTGCCTTCTGCATCTCAGCAAAATGCTTTCCCACTAGGTCTAGCAAGGAGAAACTGTGGCAGCTGAGTAGATGTAGCCCGGCCCGCCCTTTGAAGTTGACAAGTTCTTGGCATCTCAGAACCTCAAGGGAAGAGCAAGGTTATCTATGGTAGGCTGGGGCAGAACTAGCAGCAAGCAGAGCAAAGTTGTCCAAGAATAGCTTCCATTGGAATGCTAATGGCAATTGAAGAGGCAGGCCAGTGGCAAGCCACTATCTTCTAGCAGTTTGAAAGTTGCAGACACAGTGCAGGTGTTGTGCGGCTTCCTTCTTGGCCTCCTAGAAGGTGCCGCACTCTCCGTCTCTTGCTTGCCAATATGTTGCCGTGTTCCTCCTATTGTTTGGTTTGTTTTGATTTGTTTTGATGATGTTTTGGCGGGTTTTCGGAATGTTTTGGTGGTGTTTTAGAATGTTTTGTTTTCTCTTGTGTTGTTTTTATTGTCTTGGAAGGTTTTGGAACGTTTGGATTCGTTTTGGCGCGTTTTAAAATATTTTGGCGGTTGTTTGGAATGTTTTGGTTTGCTTTCATTTGTTTTGATTATGTTTTGGCAAGTTATTGAAAGTTTTGATCACTTCTGACTGGTTTTCTAGTATTTTGGCATCTTTTCAGAATGTTTTGATCAGTTTTAGCAGGTTGTAAACTATTTTGTCAGGTTTTTGGAATGTTTTGGTTGGTTTTGATTTGTTTTTATGATGTTTTGCCAAGTTTTTTGAATGATTTGATCAGTTCTGGCTGGTTTTCTAATGTTTTGGCAATTTTCAGAATGTTTTGATGAGTTTTGTGGGTCTAAATTATTTTGGCGGTTTTTGGAATATTTTGGTTGTTTTTGATTTGTTTTTATGATGTTTTGGCGGGTTTTCGGAATGTTTTGGTTGGGTTTTAGAATGTTTTGTATTCTCTTGAGTTGTTTTTATTCTGTTGGCAGGTTTTGGAATGTTTGGATTGCTTTTGGCGGGTTTTAAAATATTTTGGCGGGTATTTGGAATGTTTTGGCGGGTATTCAGAATGTTTTGATTAGTTTTGACGGGTTTTGAAATATTTTGGAGGGTTTTTAGAAGGTTTTGATTCTGTTTAGCCCAGTTTTTGGTGTGTTTGGATTAGCTTTGGTGGGCTTTATCATGTTTTGTCAGGTTTTTTCGAATGTATTGATCACTTCTGTCTGGTTCTCTATTTTGGTGGGGTTGAAAATATTTTTGGATTAGTTTTGGCGGGTTTGAAAATATTTTGGCTCTTTGCGCAGAGACGACGGTGCCGGTTGCGGTGCGCTCCGGGGCGCTCCTTCTGCGGAAAGACGCCTGGCAGCGGCACTTGGGACAGCTCCGCGTCTCCGTATTCTGCGTTTCTTGCCTTCTGCATCTCAGCAAAATGCTTTCCCACTAGGTCTAGCAAGGAGAAACTGTGGCAGCTGAGTAGATGTAGCCCGGCCTGCCCTTTGAAGTTGAAAAGTTCTTGGCATCTCAGAGCCTCAAGGGAAGAGCAAGGTTATCTATGGTAGGCTGGGGCAGAACTAGCAGCAAGCAGAGCAAAGTTGTCCAAGAATAGCTTCCATTGGAATGCTAATGGCAATTGAAGAGGCAGGCCAGTGGCAAGCCACTAGCTTCTAGCAGTTTGAAAGTTGCAGACACAGTGCAGGTGTTGTGCGGCTTCTTTCTTGGCCTCCTAGAAGGTGCCGTGGTGCCGCGCTCTCCGTCTCTTGCTTGCCAATATGTTGCCATGTTCCTCCTATTGTTTGGTTTGTTTTGATTTGTTTTGATGATCTTTTGGCGGGTTTTCGGAATGTTTTGGTGGTGTTTTAGAATGTTTTGTTTTCTCTTGTGTTGTTTTTATTGTCTTGGCAGGTTGTGGAACGTTTGGATTAGTTTTGGCGGGTTTTAAAATATTTTGGCGGGCATTTGGAATGTTTTGGTTTGCTTTCATTTGTTTTGATTATGTTTTGGCAAGTTATTGAAAGTTTCGATCACTTCTGACTGGTTTTCTAGTATTTTGGGATCTTTTCAGAATGTTTTGATCAGTTTTAGAATGTTTTGTATTCTCTTGAGTTGTTTTTATTGTCTTGGCAGGTTTTGGAGTGTTTGGATTGCTTTTGGCGGGTTTTAAAATATTTTGGCCGGCATTTGGAATGTTTTGGCGGGTATTCGGAAGGTTTTGATTAGTTTTGACGGGTTTTGAAATATTTTGGAGGGTTTTTAGAAGGTTTTGACTTGTTTTGATTCTGTTTAGCCCAGTTTTTGGTGTGTTTGGATTAGCTTTGGTGGGCTTTATCATGTTTTGTCAGGTTTTTTCGAATGTATTGATCACTTCTGTCTGGTTTTCTATTTTGGCGGGTTTGAAAATATTTTGGCTCTTTGCGCAGAGACGACGGTGCCGGTTGCGGTGCGCTCCGGGGCGCTCCTTCTGCGGAAAGACGCCTGGCAGCGGCACTTGGGACAGCTCCGCGTCTCCGTATTCTGCGTTTCTTGCCTTCTGCATCTCAGCAAAATGCTTTCCCACTAGGTCTAGCAAGGAGAAACTGTGGCAGCTGAGTAGATGTAGCCCGGCCCGCCCTTTGAAGTTGACAAGTTCTTGGCATCTCAGAACCTCAAGGGAAGAGCAAGGTTATCTATGGTAGGCTGGGGCAGAACTAGCAGCAAGCAGAGCAAAGTTGTCCAAGAATAGCTTCCATTGGAATGCTAATGGCAATTGAAGAGGCAGGCCAGTGGCAAGCCACTATCTTCTAGCAGTTTGAAAGTTGCAGACACAGTGCAGGTGTTGTGCGGCTTCCTTCTTGGCCTCCTAGAAGGTGCCGCACTCTCCGTCTCTTGCTTGCCAATATGTTGCCGTGTTCCTCCTATTGTTTGGTTTGTTTTGATTTGTTTTGATGATGTTTTGGCGGGTTTTCGGAATGTTTTGGTGGTGTTTTAGAATGTTTTGTTTTCTCTTGTGTTGTTTTTATTGTCTTGGAAGGTTTTGGAACGTTTGGATTCGTTTTGGCGCGTTTTAAAATATTTTGGCGGTTGTTTGGAATGTTTTGGTTTGCTTTCATTTGTTTTGATTATGTTTTGGCAAGTTATTGAAAGTTTTGATCACTTCTGACTGGTTTTCTAGTATTTTGGCATCTTTTCAGAATGTTTTGATCAGTTTTAGCAGGTTGTAAACTATTTTGTCAGGTTTTTGGAATGTTTTGGTTGGTTTTGATTTGTTTTTATGATGTTTTGCCAAGTTTTTTGAATGATTTGATCAGTTCTGGCTGGTTTTCTAATGTTTTGGCAATTTTCAGAATGTTTTGATGAGTTTTGTGGGTCTAAATTATTTTGGCGGTTTTTGGAATATTTTGGTTGTTTTTGATTTGTTTTTATGATGTTTTGGCGGGTTTTCGGAATGTTTTGGTTGGGTTTTAGAATGTTTTGTATTCTCTTGAGTTGTTTTTATTGTGTTGGCAGGTTTTGGAATGTTTGGATTGCTTTTGGCGGGTTTTAAAATATTTTGGCGGGTATTTGGAATGTTTTGGCGGGTATTCGGAATGTTTTGATTAGTTTTGACGGGTTTTGAAATATTTTGGCGGGTTTTTAGAAGGTTTTGATTCTGTTTAGCCCAGTTTTTGGTGTGTTTGGATTAGCTTTGGTGGGCTTTATCATGTTTTGTCAGGTTTTTTCGAATGTATTGATCACTTCTGTCTGGTTCTCTATTTTGGTGGGGTTGAAAATATTTTTGGATTAGTTTTGGCGGGTTTGAAAATATTTTGGCTCTTTGCGCAGAGACGACGGTGCCGGTTGCGGTGCGCTCCGGGGCGCTCCTTCTGCGGAAAGACGCCTGGCAGCGGCACTTGGGACAGCTCCGCGTCTCCGTATTCTGCGTTTCTTGCCTTCTGCATCTCAGCAAAATGCTTTCCCACTAGGTCTAGCAAGGAGAAACTGTGGCAGCTGAGTAGATGTAGCCCGGCCTGCCCTTTGAAGTTGAAAAGTTCTTGGCATCTCAGAGCCTCAAGGGAAGAGCAAGGTTATCTATGGTAGGCTGGGGCAGAACTAGCAGCAAGCAGAGCAAAGTTGTCCAAGAATAGCTTCCATTGGAATGCTAATGGCAATTGAAGAGGCAGGCCAGTGGCAAGCCACTAGCTTCTAGCAGTTTGAAAGTTGCAGACACAGTGCAGGTGTTGTGCGGCTTCTTTCTTGGCCTCCTAGAAGGTGCCGTGGTGCCGCGCTCTCCGTCTCTTGCTTGCCAATATGTTGCCATGTTCCTCCTATTGTTTGGTTTGTTTTGATTTGTTTTGATGATCTTTTGGCGGGTTTTCGGAATGTTTTGGTGGTGTTTTAGAATGTTTTGTTTTCTCTTGTGTTGTTTTTATTGTCTTGGCAGGTTGTGGAACGTTTGGATTAGTTTTGGCGGGTTTTAAAATATTTTGGCGGGCATTTGGAATGTTTTGGTTTGCTTTCATTTGTTTTGATTATGTTTTGGCAAGTTATTGAAAGTTTCGATCACTTCTGACTGGTTTTCTAGTATTTTGGGATCTTTTCAGAATGTTTTGATCAGTTTTAGAATGTTTTGTATTCTCTTGAGTTGTTTTTATTGTCTTGGCAGGTTTTGGAGTGTTTGGATTGCTTTTGGCGGGTTTTAAAATATTTTGGCCGGCATTTGGAATGTTTTGGCGGGTATTCGGAAGGTTTTGATTAGTTTTGACGGGTTTTGAAATATTTTGGAGGGTTTTTAGAAGGTTTTGATTCTGTTTAGCCCAGTTTTTGGTGTGTTTGGATTAGCTTTGGTGGGCTTTATCATGTTTTGTCAGGTTTTTTCGAATGTATTGATCACTTCTGTCTGGTTTTCTATTTTGGCGGGTTTGAAAATATTTTTGGATGAGTTTTGGCGGGTTTGAAAATATTTTGGCTCTTTGCGCAGAGACGACGGTGCCGGTTGCGGTGCGCTGCGGGGCGCTCCTTCTGCGGAAAGACGCCTGGCAGCGGCACTTGGGACAGCTCCGCGTCTCCGTATTCTGCGTTTCTTGCCTTCTGCATCTCAGCAAAATGCTTTCCCACTAGGTCTAGCAAGGAGAAACTGTGGCAGCTGAGTAGATGTAGCCCGGCCCGCCCTTTGAAGTTGACAAGTTCTTGGCATCTCAGAACCTCAAGGGAAGAGCAAGGTTATCTATGGTAGGCTGGGGCAGAACTAGCAGCAAGCAGAGCAAAGTTGTCCAAGAATAGCTTCCATTGGAATGCTAATGGCAATTGAAGAGGCAGGCCAGTGGCAAGCCACTAGCTTCTAGCAGTTTGAAAGTTGCAGACACAGTGCAGGTGTTTTGCGGCTTCCTTCTTGGCCTCCTAGAAGGTGCCGCACTCTCCGTCTCTTGCTTGCCAATATGTTGCCATGTTCCTCCTATTGTTTGGTTTGTTTTGATTTGTTTTGATGATCTTTTGGCGGGTTTTCGGAATGTTTTGGTGGTGTTTTAGAATGTTTTGTTTTCTCTTGTGTTGTTTTTATTGTCTTGGCAGGTTGTGGAATGTTTGGATTCGTTTTGGTGGGTTTTAAAATATTTTGGCGGGTATTTGGAATGTTTTGGTTTGCTTTCATTTGTTTTGATTATGTTTTGGCAAGTTATTGAAAGTTTTGATCACTTCTGACTGGTTTTCTAGTATTTTGGCATCTTTTCAGAATGTTTTGATCAGTTTTAGCAGGTTGTAAACTATTTTGTCAGGTTTTTGGAATGTTTTGGTTGGTTTTGATTTGTTTTTATGATGTTTTGCCAAGTTTTTTGAATGATTTGATCAGTTCTGGCTGGTTTTCTAATGTTTTGGCAATTTTCAGAATGTTTTGATGAGTTTTGTGGGTCTAAATTATTTTGGCGGTTTTTGGAATATTTTGGTTGTTTTTGATTTGATTTGATGATGTTTTGGCGGGTTTTCGGAATGTTTTGGTTGGGTTTTAGAATGTTTTGTATTCTCTTGAGTTGTTTTTATTGTGTTGGCAGTTTTTGGAATGTTTGGATTGCTTTTGGCGGGTTTTAAAATATTTTGGCGGGTATTTGGAATGTTTTGGCGGGTATTCGGAAGGTTTTGATTAGTTTTGACGGGTTTTGAAATATTTTGGAGGGTTTTTAGAAGGTTTTGATTCTGTTTAGCCCAGTTTTTGGTGTGTTTGGATTAGCTTTGGTGGGCTTTATCATGTTTTGTCAGGTTTTTTCGAATGTATTGATCACTTCTGTCTGGTTTTCTATTTTGGCGGGTTTGAAAATATTTTTGGATGAGTTTTGGCGGGTTTGAAAATATTTTGGCTCTTTGCGCAGAGACGACGGTGCCGGTTGCGGTGCGCTCCGGGGCGCTCCTTCTGCGGAAAGACGCCTGGCAGCGGCACTTGGGACAGCTCCGCGTCTCCGTATTCTGCGTTTCTTGCCTTCTGCATCTCAGCAAAATGCTTTCCCACTAGGTCTAGCAAGGAGAAACTGTGGCAGCTGAGTAGATGTAGCCCGGCCCGCCCTTTGAAGTTGACAAGTTCTTGGCATCTCAGAACCTCAAGGGAAGAGCAAGGTTATCTATGGTAGGCTGGGGCAGAACTAGCAGCAAGCAGAGCAAAGTTGTCCAAGAATAGCTTCCATTGGAATGCTAATGGCAATTGAAGAGGCAGGCCAGTGGCAAGCCACTAGCTTCTAGCAGTTTGAAAGTTGCAGACACAGTGCAGGTGTTGTGCGGCTTCCTTCTTGGCCTCCTAGAAGGTGCCGCACTCTCCGTCTCTTGCTTGCCAATATGTTGCCGTGTTCCTCCTATTGTTTGGTTTGTTTTGATTTGTTTTGATGATGTTTTGGCGGGTTTTCGGAATGTTTTGGTGGTGTTTTAGAATGTTTTGTTTTCTCTTGTGTTGTTTTTATTGTGTTGGCAGGTTGTGGAACGTTTGGATTCGTTTTGGCGGGTTTTAAAATATTTTGGCGGGTATTTGGAATGTTTTGGTTTGCTTTCATTTGTTTTGATTATGTTTTGGCAAGTTATTGAAAGTTTCGATCACTTCTGACTGGTTTTCTAGTATTTTGGCATCTTTTCAGAATGTTTTGATCAGTTTTAGCAGGTTGTAAACTATTTTGTCAGGTTTTTGGAATGTTTTGGTTGGTTTTGATTTGTTTTTATGATGTTTTGCCAAGTTTTTTGAATGTTTTGATCAGTTCTGGCTGGTTTTCTAATGTTTTGGCAATTTTCAGAATGTTTTGATGAGTTTTGTGGGTCTAAATTATTTTGGCGGTTTTTGGAATATTTTGGTTGGTTTTGATTTGATTTGATGATGTTTTGTCGGGTTTTTGGAATATTTTGGTTGGGTTTTAGAATGTTTTGTATTCTCTTGAGTTGTTTTTATTCTGTTGGCAGGTTTTGGAATGTTTGGATTGCTTTTGGCGGGTTTTAAAATATTTTGGCGGGTATTTGGAATGTTTTGGCGGGTATTCGGAATGTTTTGATTAGTTTTGATGGGTTTTGAAATATTTTGGCGGGTTTTTAGAAGGTTTTGATTCTGTTTAGCCCAGTTTTTGGTGTGTTTGGATTAGCTTTGGTGGGCTTTATCATGTTTTGTCAGGTTTTTTCGAATGTATTGATCACTTCTGTCTGGTTTTCTATTTTGGCAGGTTTGAAAATATTTTTGGATGAGTTTTGGCGGGTTTGAAAATATTTTGGCTCTTTGCGCAGAGACGACGGTGCCGGTTGCGGTGCGCTCCGGGGCGCTCCTTCTGCGGAAAGACGCCTGGCAGCGGCACTTGGGACAGCTCCGCGTCTCCGTATTCTGCGTTTCTTGCCTTCTGCATCTCAGCAAAATGCTTTCCCACTAGGTCTAGCAAGGAGAAACTGTGGCAGCTGAGTAGATGTAGCCCGGCCCGCCCTTTGAAGTTGACAAGTTCTTGGCATCTCAGAACCTCAAGGGAAGAGCAAGGTTATCTATGGTAGGCTGGGGCAGAACTAGCAGCAAGCAGAGCAAAGTTGTCCAAGAATAGCTTCCATTGGAATGCTAATGGCAATTGAAGAGGCAGGCCAGTGGCAAGCCACTAGCTTCTAGCAGTTTGAAAGTTGCAGACACAGTACAGGTGTTGTGCGGCTTCTTTCTTGGCCTCCTAGAAGGTGCCGCACTCTCCGTCTCTTGCTTGCCAATATGTTGCCGTGTTCCTCCTATTGTTTGGTTTGTTTTGATTTGTTTTGATGATGTTTTGGCGGGTTTTCGGAATGTTTTGGTGGTGTTTTAGAATGTTTTGTTTTCTCTTGTGTTGTTTTTATTGTCTTGGCAGGTTGTGGAACGTTTGGATTCGTTTTGGCGGGTTTTAAAATATTTTGGCGGGTATTTGGAATGTTTTGGTTTGCTTTCATTTGTTTTGATTATGTTTTGGCAAGTTATTGAAAGTTTCGATCACTTCTGACTGGTTTTCTAGTATTTTGGCATCTTTTCAGAATGTTTTGATCAGTTTTAGCAGGTTGTAAACTATTTTGTCAGGTTTTTGGAATGTTTTGGTTGGTTTTGATTTGTTTTTATGATGTTTTGCCAAGTTTTTTGAATGATTTGATCAGTTCTGGCTGGTTTTCTAATGTTTTGGCAATTTTCAGAATGTTTTGATGAGTTTTGTGGGTCTAAATTATTTTGGCGGTTTTTGGAATATTTTGGTTAGTTTTGATTTGATTTGATGATGTTTTGTCGGGTTTTTGGAATGTTTTGGTTGGGTTTTAGAATGTTTTGTATTCTCTTGAGTTGTTTTTATTCTGTTGGCAGGTTTTGGAATGTTTGGATTTGTTTTGGCGGGTTTTAAAATATTTTGGCGGGTATTTGGAATGTTTTGGCGGGTATTCGGAATGTTTTGATTAGTTTTGACGGGTTTTGAAATATTTTGGCGGGTTTTTAGAAGGTTTTGATTCTGTTTAGCCCAGTTTTTGGTGTGTTTGGATTAGCTTTGGTGGGCTTTATCATGTTTTGTCAGGTTTTTTCGAATGTATTGATCACTTCTGTCTGGTTTTCTATTTTGGCGGGTTTGAAAATATTTTTGGATGAGTTTTGGCGGGTTTGAAAATATTTTGGCTCTTTGCGCAGAGACGACGGTGCCGGTTGCGGTGCGCTCCGGGGCGCTCCTTCTGCGGAAAGACGCCTGGCAGCGGCACTTGGGACAGCTCCGCGTCTCCGTATTCTGCGTTTCTTGCCTTCTGCATCTCAGCAAAATGCTTTCCCACTAGGTCTAGCAAGGAGAAACTGTGGCAGCTGAGTAGATGTAGCCCGGCCCGCCCTTTGAAGTTGAAAAGTTCTTGGCATCTCAGAGCCTCAAGGGAAGAGCAAGGTTATCTATGGTAGGCTGGGGCAGAACTAGCAGCAAGCAGAGCAAAGTTGTCCAAGAATAGCTTCCATTGGAATGCTAATGGCAATTGAAGAGGCAGGCCAGTGGCAAGCCACTATCTTCTAGCAGTTTGAAAGTTGCAGACACAGTGCAGGTGTTGTGCGGCTTCCTTCTTGGCCTCCTAGAAGGTGCCGCGGTGCCGCGCTCTCCGTCTCTTGCTTGCCAATATGTTGCCGTGTTCCTCCTATTGTTTGGTTTGTTTTGATTTGTTTTGATGATCTTTTGGCGGGTTTTCGGAATGTTTTGGTGGTGTTTTAGAATGTTTTGTTTTCTCTTGTGTTGTTTTTATTGTCTTGGCAGGTTGTGGAACGTTTGGATTCGTTTTGGCGGGTTTTAAAATATTTTGGCGGGTATTTGGAATGTTTTGGCGGGTATTCGGAATGTTTTGATTAATTTTGATGGGTTTTGAAATATTTTGGCGGGTTTTTAGAAGGTTTTGATTCTGTTTAGCCCAGTTTTTGGTGTGTTTGGATTAGCTTTGGTGGGCTTTATCATGTTTTGTCAGGTTTTTTCGAATGTATTGATCACTTCTGTCTGGTTTTCTATTTTGGCGGGTTTGAAAATATTTTTGGATGAGTTTTGGCGGGTTTGAAAATATTTTGGCTCTTTGCGCAGAGACGACGGTGCCGGTTGCGGTGCGCTCCGGGGCGCTCCTTCTGCGGAAAGACGCCTGGCAGCGGCACTTGGGACAGCTCCGCGTCTCCGTATTCTGCGTTTCTTGCCTTCTGCATCTCAGCAAAATGCTTTCCCACTAGGTCTAGCAAGGAGAAACTGTGGCAGCTGAGTAGATGTAGCCCGGCCCGCCCTTTGAAGTTGACAAGTTCTTGGCATCTCAGAACCTCAAGGGAAGAGCAAGGTTATCTATGGTAGGCTGGGGCAGAACTAGCAGCAAGCAGAGCAAAGTTGTCCAAGAATAGCTTCCATTGGAATGCTAATGGCAATTGAAGAGGCAGGCCAGTGGCAAGCCACTAGCTTCTAGCAGTTTGAAAGTTGCAGACACAGTGCAGGTGTTGTGCGGCTTCCTTCTTGGCCTCCTAGAAGGTGCCGTGGTGCCGCGCTCTCCGTCTCTTGCTTGCCAATATGTTGCCGTGTTCCTCCTATTGTTTGGTTTGTTTTGATTTGTTTTGATGATGTTTTGGCGGGTTTTCGGAATGTTTTGGTGGTGTTTTAGAATGTTTTGTTTTCTCTTGTGTTGTTTTTATTGTCTTGGCAGGTTGTGGAACGTTTGGATTCCTTTTGGCGGGTTTTAAAATATTTTGGCGGGTATTTGGAATGTTTTGGTTTGCTTTCATTTGTTTTGATTATGTTTTGGCAAGTTATTGAAAGTTTCGATCACTTCTGACTGGTTTTCTAGTATTTTGGCATCTTTTCAGAATGTTTTGATCAGTTTTAGCAGGTTGTAAACTATTTTGTCAGGTTTTTGGAATGTTTTGGTTGGTTTTGATTTGTTTTTATGATGTTTTGCCAAGTTTTTTGAATGTTTTGATCAGTTCTGGCTGGTTTTCTAATGTTTTGGCAATTTTCAGAATGTTTTGATGAGTTTTGTGGGTCTAAATCATTTTGGCGGTTTTCGGAATATTTTGGTTGGTTTTGATTTGTTTTTATGATGTTTTGTCGGGTTTTCGGAATGTTTTGGTTGGGTTTTAGAATGTTTTGTATTCTCTTGAGTTGTTTTTATTCTGTTGGCAGGTTTTGGAATGTTTGGATTGCTTTTGGCGGGTTTTAAAATATTTTGGCGGGTATTTGGAATGTTTTGGCGGGTATTCGGAATGTTTTGATTAGTTTTGACGGGTTTTGAAATATTTTGGCGGGTTTTTAGAAGGTTTTGATTCTGTTTAGCCCAGTTTTTGGTGTGTTTGGATTAGCTTTGGTGGGCTTTATCATGTTTTGTCAGGTTTTTTCGAATGTATTGATCACTTCTGTCTGGTTTTCTATTTTGGCGGGTTTGAAAATATTTTTGGATTAGTTTTGGCAGGTTTTAAAATATTTTGGCTCTTTGCGCAGAGACGACGGTGCCGGTTGCGGTGCGCTCCGGGGCGCTCCTTCTGCGGAAAGACGGCTGGCAGCGGCACTTGGGACAGCTCCGCGTCTCCGTATTCTGCGTTTCTTGCCTTCTGCATCTCAGCAAAATGCTTTCCCACTAGGTCTAGCAAGGAGAAACTGTGGCAGCTGAGTAGATGTAGCCCGGCCCGCCCTTTGAAGTTGACAAGTTCTTGGCATCTCAGAGCCTCAAGGGAAGAGCAAGGTTATCTATGGTAGGCTGGGGCAGAACTAGCAGCAAGCAGAGCAAAGTTGTCCAAGAATAGCTTCCATTGGAATGCTAATGGCAATTGAAGAGGCAGGCCAGTGGCAAGCCACTAGCTTCTAGCAGTTTGAAAGTTGCAGACACAGTGCAGGTGTTGTGCGGCTTCCTTCTTGGCCTCCTAGAAGGTGCCGCACTCTCCGTCTCTTGCTTGCCAATATGTTGCCGTGTTCCTCCTATTGTTTGGTTTGTTTTGATTTGTTTTGATGATGTTTTGGCGGGTTTTCGGAATGTTTTGGTGGTGTTTTAGAATGTTTTGTTTTCTCTTGTGTTGTTTTTATTGTCTTGGCAGGTTGTGGAACGTTTGGATTCGTTTTGGCGGGTTTTAAAATATTTTGGCGGGTATTTGGAATGTTTTGGTTTGCTTTCATTTGTTTTGATTATGTTTTGGCAAGTTATTGAAAGTTTCGATCACTTCTGACTGGTTTTCTAGTATTTTGGCATCTTTTCAGAATGTTTTGATCAGTTTTAGCAGGTTGTAAACTATTTTGTCAGGTTTTTGGAATGTTTTGGTTGGTTTTGATTTGTTTTTATGATGTTTTGCCAAGTTTTTTGAATGATTTGATCAGTTCTGGCTGGTTTTCTAATGTTTTGGCAATTTTCAGAATGTTTTGATGAGTTTTGTGGGTCTAAATTATTTTGGCGGTTTTTGGAATATTTTGGTTGGTTTTGATTTGATTTGATGATGTTTTGTCGGGTTTTTGGAATATTTTGGTTGGGTTTTAGAATGTTTTGTATTCTCTTGAGTTGTTTTTATTGTGTTGGCAGGTTTTGGAATGTTTGGATTTGTTTTGGCGGGTTTTAAAATATTTTGGCGGGTATTTGGAATGTTTTGGCGGGTATTCGGAAGGTTTTGATTAGTTTTGACGGGTTTTGAAATATTTTGGCGGGTTTTTAGAAGGTTTTGATTCTGTTTAGCCCAGTTTTTGGTGTGTTTGGATTAGCTTTGGTGGGCTTTATCATGTTTTGTCAGGTTTTTTCGAATGTATTGATCACTTCTGTCTGGTTTTCTATTTTGGCGGGTTTGAAAATATTTTTGGATGAGTTTTGGCGGGTTTGAAAATATTTTGGCTCTTTGCGCAGAGACGACGGTGCCGGTTGCGGTGCGCTCCGGGGCGCTCCTTCTGCGGAAAGACGCCTGGCAGCGGCACTTGGGACAGCTCCGCGTCTCCGTATTCTGCGTTTCTTGCCTTCTGCATCTCAGCAAAATGCTTTCCCACTAGGTCTAGCAAGGAGAAACTGTGGCAGCTGAGTAGATGTAGCCCGGCCCGCCCTTTGAAGTTGAAAAGTTCTTGGCATCTCAGAGCCTCAAGGGAAGAGCAAGGTTATCTATGGTAGGCTGGGGCAGAACTAGCAGCAAGCAGAGCAAAGTTGTCCAAGAATAGCTTCCATTGGAATGCTAATGGCAATTGAAGAGGCAGGCCAGTGGCAAGCCACTATCTTCTAGCAGTTTGAAAGTTGCAGACACAGTGCAGGTGTTGTGCGGCTTCCTTCTTGGCCTCCTAGAAGGTGCCGCACTCTCCGTCTCTTGCTTGCCAATATGTTGCCGTGTTCCTCTTATTGTTTGGTTTGTTTTGATTTGTTTTGATGATGTTTTGGCGGGTTTTCGGAATGTTTTGGTGGTGTTTTAGAATGTTTTGTTTTCTCTTGTGTTGTTTTTATTGTCTTGGAAGGTTTTGGAACGTTTGGATTCGTTTTGGCGCGTTTTAAAATATTTTGGCGGTTGTTTGGAATGTTTTGGTTTGCTTTCATTTGTTTTGATTATGTTTTGGCAAGTTATTGAAAGTTTCGATCACTTCTGACTGGTTTTCTAGTATTTTGGCATCTTTTCAGAATGTTTTGATCAGTTTTAGCAGGTTGTAAACTATTTTGTCAGGTTTTTGGAATGTTTTGGTTGGTTTTGATTTGTTTTTATGATGTTTTGCCAAGTTTTTTGAATGATTTGATCAGTTCTGGCTGGTTTTCTAATGTTTTGGCAATTTTCAGAATGTTTTGATGAGTTTTGTGGGTCTAAATTATTTTGGCGGTTTTTGGAATATTTTGGTTGGTTTTGATTTGATTTGATGATGTTTTGGCGGGTTTTCGGAATGTTTTGGTTGGGTTTTAGAATGTTTTGTATTCTCTTGAGTTGTTTTTATTCTGTTGGCAGGTTTTGGAATGTTTGGATTGCTTTTGGCGGGTTTTAAAATATTTTGGCGGGTATTTGGAATGTTTTGGCGGGTATTCGGAATGTTTTGATTAGTTTTGACGGGTTTTGAAATATTTTGGCGGGTTTTTAGAAGGTTTTGATTCTGTTTAGCCCAGTTTTTGGTGTGTTTGGATTAGCTTTGGTGGGCTTTATCATGTTTTGTCAGGTTTTTTCGAATGTATTGATCACTTCTGTCTGGTTCTCTATTTTGGTGGGGTTGAAAATATTTTTGGATTAGTTTTGGCGGGTTTGAAAATATTTTGGCTCTTTGCGCAGAGACGACGGTGCCGGTTGCGGTGCGCTCCGGGGCGCTCCTTCTGCGGAAAGACGCCTGGCAGCGGCACTTGGGACAGCTCCGCGTCTCCGTATTCTGCGTTTCTTGCCTTCTGCATCTCAGCAAAATGCTTTCCCACTAGGTCTAGCAAGGAGAAACTGTGGCAGCTGAGTAGATGTAGCCCGGCCTGCCCTTTGAAGTTGAAAAGTTCTTGGCATCTCAGAGCCTCAAGGGAAGAGCAAGGTTATCTATGGTAGGCTGGGGCAGAACTAGCAGCAAGCAGAGCAAAGTTGTCCAAGAATAGCTTCCATTGGAATGCTAATGGCAATTGAAGAGGCAGGCCAGTGGCAAGCCACTAGCTTCTAGCAGTTTGAAAGTTGCAGACACAGTGCAGGTGTTGTGCGGCTTCTTTCTTGGCCTCCTAGAAGGTGCCGTGGTGCCGCGCTCTCCGTCTCTTGCTTGCCAATATGTTGCCATGTTCCTCCTATTGTTTGGTTTGTTTTGATTTGTTTTGATGATCTTTTGGCGGGTTTTCGGAATGTTTTGGTGGTGTTTTAGAATGTTTTGTTTTCTCTTGTGTTGTTTTTATTGTCTTGGCAGGTTGTGGAACGTTTGGATTAGTTTTGGCGGGTTTTAAAATATTTTGGCGGGCATTTGGAATGTTTTGGTTTGCTTTCATTTGTTTTGATTATGTTTTGGCAAGTTATTGAAAGTTTTGATCACTTCTGACTGGTTTTCTAGTATTTTGGGATCTTTTCAGAATGTTTTGATCAGTTTTAGAATGTTTTGTATTCTCTTGAGTTGTTTTTATTGTCTTGGCAGGTTTTGGAGTGTTTGGATTGCTTTTGGCGGGTTTTAAAATATTTTGGCCGGCATTTGGAATGTTTTGGCGGGTATTCGGAAGGTTTTGATTAGTTTTGACGGGTTTTGAAATATTTTGGCGGGTTTTTAGAAGGTTTTGACTTGTTTTGATTCTGTTTAGCCCAGTTTTTGGTGTGTTTGGATTAGCTTTGGTGGGCTTTATCATGTTTTGTCAGGTTTTTTCGAATGTATTGATCACTTCTGTCTGGTTTTCTATTTTGGTGGGTTTGAAAATATTTTTGGATGAGTTTTGGCGGGTTTGAAAATATTTTGGCTCTTTGCGCAGAGACGACGGTGCCGGTTGCGGTGCGCTCCGGGGCGCTCCTTCTGCGGAAAGACGCCTGGCAGCGGCACTTGGGACAGCTCCGCGTCTCCGTATTCTGCGTTTCTTGCCTTCTGCATCTCAGCAAAATGCTATCCCACTAGGTCTAGCAAGGAGAAACTGTGGCAGCTGAGTAGATGTAGCCCGGCCCGCCCTTTGAAGTTGACAAGTTCTTGGCATCTCAGAGCCTCAAGGGAAGAGCAAGGTTATCTATGGTAGGCTGGGGCAGAACTAGCAGCAAGCAGAGCAAAGTTGTCCAAGAATAGCTTCCATTGGAATGCTAATGGCAATTGAAGAGGCAGGCCAGTGGCAAGCCACTATCTTCTAGCAGTTTGAAAGTTGCAGACACAGTGCAGGTGTTTTGCGGCTTCCTTCTTGGCCTCCTAGAAGGTGCCGCACTCTCCGTCTCTTGCTTGCCAATATGTTGCCATGTTCCTCCTATTGTTTGGTTTGTTTTGATTTGTTTTGATGATCTTTTGGCGGGTTTTCGGAATGTTTTGGTGGTGTTTTAGAATGTTTTGTTTTCTCTTGTGTTGTTTTTATTGTCTTGGAAGGTTGTGGAACGTTTGGATTCGTTTTGGCGGGTTTTAAAATATTTTGGCGGGTATTTGGAATGTTTTGGTTTGCTTTCATTTGTTTTGATTATGTTTTGGCAAGTTATTGAAAGTTTCGATCACTTCTGACTGGTTTTCTAGTATTTTGGCATCTTTTCAGAATGTTTTGATCAGTTTTAGCAGGTTGTAAACTATTTTGTCAGGTTTTTGGAATGTTTTGGTTGGTTTTGATTTGTTTTTATGATGTTTTGCCAAGTTTTTTGAATGATTTGATCAGTTCTGGCTGGTTTTCTAATGTTTTGGCAATTTTCAGAATGTTTTGATGAGTTTTGTGGGTCTAAATTATTTTGGCGGTTTTTGGAATATTTTGGTTGTTTTTGATTTGATTTGATGATGTTTTGGCGGGTTTTCGGAATGTTTTGGTTGGGTTTTAGAATGTTTTGTATTCTCTTGAGTTGTTTTTATTGTGTTGGCAGTTTTTGGAATGTTTGGATTGCTTTTGGCGGGTTTTAAAATATTTTGGCGGGTATTTGGAATGTTTTGGCGGGTATTCGGAAGGTTTTGATTAGTTTTGACGGGTTTTGAAATATTTTGGCGGGTTTTTAGAAGGTTTTGATTCTGTTTAGCCCAGTTTTTGGTGTGTTTGGATTAGCTTTGGTGGGCTTTATCATGTTTTGTCAGGTTTTTTCGAATGTATTGATCACTTCTGTCTGGTTTTCTATTTTGGCGGGTTTGAAAATATTTTTGGATGAGTTTTGGCGGGTTTGAAAATATTTTGGCTCTTAGCGCAGAGACGACGGTGCTGGTTGCGGTGCGCTCCGGGGCGCTCCTTCTGCGGAAAGACGCCTGGCAGCGGCACTTGGGACAGCTCCGCGTCTCCGTATTCTGCGTTTCTTGCCTTCTGCATCTCAGCAAAATGCTTTCCCACTAGGTCTAGCAAGGAGAAACTGTGGCAGCTGAGTAGATGTAGCCCGGCCCGCCCTTTGAAGTTGACAAGTTCTTGGCATCTCAGAACCTCAAGGGAAGAGCAAGGTTATCTATGGTAGGCTGGGGCAGAACTAGCAGCAAGCAGAGCAAAGTTGTCCAAGAATAGCTTCCATTGGAATGCTAATGGCAATTGAAGAGGCAGGCCAGTGGCAAGCCACTAGCTTCTAGCAGTTTGAAAGTTGCAGACACAGTGCAGGTGTTGTGCGGCTTCCTTCTTGGCCTCCTAGAAGGTGCCGCACTCTCCGTCTCTTGCTTGCCAATATGTTGCCGTGTTCCTCCTATTGTTTGGTTTGTTTTGATTTGTTTTGATGATGTTTTGGCGGGTTTTCGGAATGTTTTGGTGGTGTTTTAGAATGTTTTGTTTTCTCTTGTGTTGTTTTTATTGTCTTGGAAGGTTTTGGAACGTTTGGATTCGTTTTGGCGCGTTTTAAAATATTTTGGCGGTTGTTTGGAATGTTTTGGTTTGCTTTCATTTGTTTTGATTATGTTTTGGCAAGTTATTGAAAGTTTTGATCACTTCTGACTGGTTTTCTAGTATTTTGGCATCTTTTCAGAATGTTTTGATCAGTTTTAGCAGGTTGTAAACTATTTTGTCAGGTTTTTGGAATGTTTTGGTTGGTTTTGATTTGTTTTTATGATGTTTTGCCAAGTTTTTTGAATGATTTGATCAGTTCTGGCTGGTTTTCTAATGTTTTGGCAATTTTCAGAATGTTTTGATGAGTTTTGTGGGTCTAAATTATTTTGGCGGTTTTTGGAATATTTTGGTTGTTTTTGATTTGTTTTTATGATGTTTTGGCGGGTTTTCGGAATGTTTTGGTTGGGTTTTAGAATGTTTTGTATTCTCTTGAGTTGTTTTTATTCTGTTGGCAGGTTTTGGAATGTTTGGATTGCTTTTGGCGGGTTTTAAAATATTTTGGCGGGTATTTGGAATGTTTTGGCGGGTATTCAGAATGTTTTGATTAGTTTTGACGGGTTTTGAAATATTTTGGAGGGTTTTTAGAAGGTTTTGATTCTGTTTAGCCCAGTTTTTGGTGTGTTTGGATTAGCTTTGGTGGGCTTTATCATGTTTTGTCAGGTTTTTTCGAATGTATTGATCACTTCTGTCTGGTTCTCTATTTTGGTGGGGTTGAAAATATTTTTGGATTAGTTTTGGCGGGTTTGAAAATATTTTGGCTCTTTGCGCAGAGACGACGGTGCCGGTTGCGGTGCGCTCCGGGGCGCTCCTTCTGCGGAAAGACGCCTGGCAGCGGCACTTGGGACAGCTCCGCGTCTCCGTATTCTGCGTTTCTTGCCTTCTGCATCTCAGCAAAATGCTTTCCCACTAGGTCTAGCAAGGAGAAACTGTGGCAGCTGAGTAGATGTAGCCCGGCCTGCCCTTTGAAGTTGAAAAGTTCTTGGCATCTCAGAGCCTCAAGGGAAGAGCAAGGTTATCTATGGTAGGCTGGGGCAGAACTAGCAGCAAGCAGAGCAAAGTTGTCCAAGAATAGCTTCCATTGGAATGCTAAAGGCAATTGAAGAGGCAGGCCAGTGGCAAGCCACTAGCTTCTAGCAGTTTGAAAGTTGCAGACACAGTGCAGGTGTTGTGCGGCTTCTTTCTTGGCCTGCTAGAAGGTGCCGTGGTGCCGCGCTCTCCGTCTCTTGCTTGCCAATATGTTGCCATGTTCCTCCTATTGTTTGGTTTGTTTTGATTTGTTTTGATGATCTTTTGGCGGGTTTTCGGAATGTTTTGGTGGTGTTTTAGAATGTTTTGTTTTCTCTTGTGTTGTTTTTATTGTCTTGGCAGGTTGTGGAACGTTTGGATTAGTTTTGGCGGGTTTTAAAATATTTTGGCGGGCATTTGGAATGTTTTGGTTTGCTTTCATTTGTTTTGATTATGTTTTGGCAAGTTATTGAAAGTTTCGATCACTTCTGACTGGTTTTCTAGTATTTTGGGATCTTTTCAGAATGTTTTGATCAGTTTTAGAATGTTTTGTATTCTCTTGAGTTGTTTTTATTGTCTTGGCAGGTTTTGGAGTGTTTGGATTGCTTTTGGCGGGTTTTAAAATATTTTGGCCGGCATTTGGAATGTTTTGGCGGGTATTCGGAAGGTTTTGATTAGTTTTGACGGGTTTTGAAATATTTTGGAGGGTTTTTAGAAGGTTTTGACTTGTTTTGATTCTGTTTAGCCCAGTTTTTGGTGTGTTTGGATTAGCTTTGGTGGGCTTTATCATGTTTTGTCAGGTTTTTTCGAATGTATTGATCACTTCTGTCTGGTTTTCTATTTTGGCGGGTTTGAAAATATTTTTGGATGAGTTTTGGCGGGTTTGAAAATATTTTGGCTCTTTGCGCAGAGACGACGGTGCCGGTTGCGGTGCGCTCCGGGGCGCTCCTTCTGCGGAAAGACGCCTGGCAGCGGCACTTGGGACAGCTCCGCGTCTCCGTATTCTGCGTTTCTTGCCTTCTGCATCTCAGCAAAATGCTTTCCCACTAGGTCTAGCAAGGAGAAACTGTGGCAGCTGAGTAGATGTAGCCCGGCCCGCCCTTTGAAGTTGACAAGTTCTTGGCATCTCAGAACCTCAAGGGAAGAGCAAGGTTATCTATGGTAGGCTGGGGCAGAACTAGCAGCAAGCAGAGCAAAGTTGTCCAAGAATAGCTTCCATTGGAATGCTAATGGCAATTGAAGAGGCAGGCCAGTGGCAAGCCACTAGCTTCTAGCAGTTTGAAAGTTGCAGACACAGTGCAGGTGTTTTGCGGCTTCCTTCTTGGCCTCCTAGAAGGTGCCGCACTCTCCGTCTCTTGCTTGCCAATATGTTGCCATGTTCCTCCTATTGTTTGGTTTGTTTTGATTTGTTTTGATGATCTTTTGGCGGGTTTTCGGAATGTTTTGGTGGTGTTTTAGAATGTTTTGTTTTCTCTTGTGTTGTTTTTATTGTGTTGGCAGGTTGTGGAACGTTTGGATTCGTTTTGGCGGGTTTTAAAATATTTTGGCGGGTATTTGGAATGTTTTGGTTTGCTTTCATTTGTTTTGATTATGTTTTGGCAAGTTATTGAAAGTTTCGATCACTTCTGACTGGTTTTCTAGTATTTTGGCATCTTTTCAGAATGTTTTGATCAGTTTTAGCAGGTTGTAAACTATTTTGTCAGGTTTTTGGAATGTTTTGGTTGGTTTTGATTTGTTTTTATGATGTTTTGCCAAGTTTTTTGAATGATTTGATCAGTTCTGGCTGGTTTTCTAATGTTTTGGCAATTTTCAGAATGTTTTGATGAGTTTTGTGGGTCTAAATTATTTTGGCGGTTTTTGGAATATTTTGGTTGTTTTTGATTTGATTTGATGATGTTTTGGCGGGTTTTCGGAATGTTTTGGTTGGGTTTTAGAATGTTTTGTATTCTCTTGAGTTGTTTTTATTGTGTTGGCAGTTTTTGGAATGTTTGGATTGCTTTTGGCGGGTTTTAAAATATTTTGGCGGGTATTTGGAATGTTTTGGCGGGTATTCGGAAGGTTTTGATTAGTTTTGACGGGTTTTGAAATATTTTGGCGGGTTTTTAGAAGGTTTTGATTCTGTTTAGCCCAGTTTTTGGTGTGTTTGGATTAGCTTTGGTGGGCTTTATCATGTTTTGTCAGGTTTTTTCGAATGTATTGATCACTTCTGTCTGGTTTTCTATTTTGGCGGGTTTGAAAATATTTTTGGATGAGTTTTGGCGGGTTTGAAAATATTTTGGCTCTTTGCGCAGAGACGACGGTGCCGGTTGCGGTGCGCTCCGGGGCGCTCCTTCTGCGGAAAGACGCCTGGCAGCGGCACTTGGGACAGCTCCGCGTCTCCGTATTCTGCGTTTCTTGCCTTCTGCATCTCAGCAAAATGCTTTCCCACTAGGTCTAGCAAGGAGAAACTGTGGCAGCTGAGTAGATGTAGCCCGGCCTGCCCTTTGAAGTTGAAAAGTTCTTGGCATCTCAGAGCCTCAAGGGAAGAGCAAGGTTATCTATGGTAGGCTGGGGCAGAACTAGCAGCAAGCAGAGCAAAGTTGTCCAAGAATAGCTTCCATTGGAATGCTAATGGCAATTGAAGAGGCAGGCCAGTGGCAAGCCACTAGCTTCTAGCAGTTTGAAAGTTGCAGACACAGTGCAGGTGTTGTGCGGCTTCTTTCTTGGCCTCCTAGAAGGTGCCGTGGTGCCGCGCTCTCCGTCTCTTGCTTGCCAATATGTTGCCATGTTCCTCCTATTGTTTGGTTTGTTTTGATTTGTTTTGATGATCTTTTGGCGGGTTTTCGGAATGTTTTGGTGGTGTTTTAGAATGTTTTGTTTTCTCTTGTGTTGTTTTTATTGTCTTGGCAGGTTGTGGAACGTTTGGATTAGTTTTGGCGGGTTTTAAAATATTTTGGCGGGCATTTGGAATGGTTTGGGTTGCTTTCATTTGTTTTGATTATGTTTTGGCAAGTTATTGAAAGTTTCGATCACTTCTGACTGGTTTTCTAGTATTTTGGGATCTTTTCAGAATGTTTTGATCAGTTTTAGAATGTTTTGTATTCTCTTGAGTTGTTTTTATTGTCTTGGCAGGTTTTGGAGTGTTTGGATTGCTTTTGGCGGGTTTTAAAATATTTTGGCCGGCATTTGGAATGTTTTGGCGGGTATTCGGAAGGTTTTGATTAGTTTTGACGGGTTTTGAAATATTTTGGAGGGTTTTTAGAAGGTTTTGATTCTGTTTAGCCCAGTTTTTGGTGTGTTTGGATTAGCTTTGGTGGGCTTTATCATGTTTTGTCAGGTTTTTTCGAATGTATTGATCACTTCTGTCTGGTTTTCTATTTTGGCGGGTTTGAAAATATTTTTGGATGAGTTTTGGCGGGTTTGAAAATATTTTGGCTCTTTGCGCAGAGACGACGGTGCCGGTTGCGGTGCGCTCCGGGGCGCTCCTTCTGCGGAAAGACGCCTGGCAGCGGCACTTGGGACAGCTCCGCGTCTCCGTATTCTGCGTTTCTTGCCTTCTGCATCTCAGCAAAATGCTTTCCCACTAGGTCTAGCAAGGAGAAACTGTGGCAGCTGAGTAGATGTAGCCCGGCCCGCCCTTTGAAGTTGACAAGTTCTTGGCATCTCAGAACCTCAAGGGAAGAGCAAGGTTATCTATGGTAGGCTGGGGCAGAACTAGCAGCAAGCAGAGCAAAGTTGTCCAAGAATAGCTTCCATTGGAATGCTAATGGCAATTGAAGAGGCAGGCCAGTGGCAAGCCACTAGCTTCTAGCAGTTTGAAAGTTGCAGACACAGTGCAGGTGTTTTGCGGCTTCCTTCTTGGCCTCCTAGAAGGTGCCGCACTCTCCGTCTCTTGCTTGCCAATATGTTGCCATGTTCCTCCTATTGTTTGGTTTGTTTTGATTTGTTTTGATGATGTTTTGGCGGGTTTTCGGAATGTTTTGGTGGTGTTTTAGAATGTTTTGTTTTCTCTTGTGTTGTTTTTATTGTCTTGGCAGGTTGTGGAATGTTTGGATTCGTTTTGGTGGGTTTTAAAATATTTTGGCGGGTATTTGGAATGTTTTGGTTTGCTTTCATTTGTTTTGATTATGTTTTGGCAAGTTATTGAAAGTTTCGATCACTTCTGACTGGTTTTCTAGTATTTTGGCATCTTTTCAGAATGTTTTGATCAGTTTTAGCAGGTTGTAAACTATTTTGTCAGGTTTTTGGAATGTTTTGGTTGGTTTTGATTTGTTTTTATGATGTTTTGCCAAGTTTTTTGAATGATTTGATCAGTTCTGGCTGGTTTTCTAATGTTTTGGCAATTTTCAGAATGTTTTGATGAGTTTTGTGGGTCTAAATTATTTTGGCGGTTTTTGGAATATTTTGGTTGTTTTTGATTTGATTTGATGATGTTTTGGCGGGTTTTCGGAATGTTTTGGTTGGGTTTTAGAATGTTTTGTATTCTCTTGAGTTGTTTTTATTGTGTTGGCAGTTTTTGGAATGTTTGGATTGCTTTTGGCGGGTTTTAAAATATTTTGGCGGGTATTTGGAATGTTTTGGCGGGTATTCGGAAGGTTTTGATTAGTTTTGACGGGTTTTGAAATATTTTGGCGGGTTTTTAGAAGGTTTTGATTCTGTTTAGCCCAGTTTTTGGTGTGTTTGGATTAGCTTTGGTGGGCTTTATCATGTTTTGTCAGGTTTTTTCGAATGTATTGATCACTTCTGTCTGGTTTTCTATTTTGGCGGGTTTGAAAATATTTTTGGATGAGTTTTGGCGGGTTTGAAAATATTTTGGCTCTTTGCGCAGAGACGACGGTGCCGGTTGCGGTGCGCTCCGGGGCGCTCCTTCTGCGGAAAGACGCCTGGCAGCGGCACTTGGGACAGCTCCGCGTCTCCGTATTCTGCGTTTCTTGCCTTCTGCATCTCAGCAAAATGCTTTCCCACTAGGTCTAGCAAGGAGAAACTGTGGCAGCTGAGTAGATGTAGCCCGGCCCGCCCTTTGAAGTTGACAAGTTCTTGGCATCTCAGAACCTCAAGGGAAGAGCAAGGTTATCTATGGTAGGCTGGGGCAGAACTAGCAGCAAGCAGAGCAAAGTTGTCCAAGAATAGCTTCCATTGGAATGCTAATGGCAATTGAAGAGGCAGGCCAGTGGCAAGCCACTATCTTCTAGCAGTTTGAAAGTTGCAGACACAGTGCAGGTGTTGTGCGGCTTCCTTCTTGGCCTCCTAGAAGGTGCCGCGGTGCCGCACTCTCCGTCTCTTGCTTGCCAATATGTTGCCGTGTTCCTCCTATTGTTTGGTTTGTTTTGATTTGTTTTGATGATCTTTTGGCGGGTTTTCGGAATGTTTTGGTGGTGTTTTAGAATGTTTTGTTTTCTCTTGTGTTGTTTTTATTGTCTTGGCAGGTTGTGGAACGTTTGGATTCCTTTTGGCGGGTTTTAAAATATTTTGGCGGGTATTTGGAATGTTTTGGTTTGCTTTCATTTGTTTTGATTATGTTTTGGCAAGTTATTGAAAGTTTCGATCACTTCTGACTGGTTTTCTAGTATTTTGACATCTTTTCAGAATGTTTTGATCAGTTTTGGCAGGTTGTAAACTATTTTGTCAGGTTTTTGGAATGTTTTGGTTGGTTTTGATTTGTTTTTATGATGTTTTGCCAGGTTTTTTGAATGTTTTGATCAGTTCTGGCTGGTTTTCTAATGTTTTGGCATCTTTTCAGAATGTTTTGATGAGTTTTGTGGGTCTAAATCATTTTGGCGGGTTTTCGGAATATTTTGGTTGGTTTTGATTTGTTTTTATGATGTTTTGGAGGGTTTTCGGAATGTTTTGGTTGGGTTTTAGAATGTTTTGTATTCTCTTGAGTTGTTTTTATTGTGTTGGCAGGTTTTGGAATGTTTGGATTTGTTTTGGCGGGTTTTAAAATATTTTGGCGGATATTTGGAATGTTTTGGCGGGTATTCGGAATGTTTTGATTAGTTTTGACGGGTTTTGAAGTATTTTGGCGGGTTTTTAGAAGGTTTTGATTCTGTTTAGCCCAGTTTTTGGTGTGTTTGGATTAGCTTTGGTGGGCTTTATCATGTTTTGTCAGGTTTTTTCGAATGTATTGATCACTTCTGTCTGGTTTTCTATTTTGGCGGGTTTGAAAATATTTTTGGATGAGTTTTGGCGGGTTTGAAAATATTTTGGCTCTTTGCGCAGAGACGACGGTGCCGGTTGCGGTGCGCTCCGGGGCGCTCCTTCTGCGGAAAGACGCCTGGCAGCGGCACTTGGGACAGCTCCGCGTCTCCGTATTCTGCGTTTCTTGCCTTCTGCATCTCAGCAAAATGCTTTCCCACTAGGTCTAGCAAGGAGAAACTGTGGCAGCTGAGTAGATGTAGCCCGGCCCGCCCTTTGAAGTTGACAAGTTCTTGGCATCTCAGAACCTCAAGGGAAGAGCAAGGTTATCTATGGTAGGCTGGGGCAGAACTAGCAGCAAGCAGAGCAAAGTTGTCCAAGAATAGCTTCCATTGGAATGCTAATGGCAATTGAAGAGGCAGGCCAGTGGCAAGCCACTAGCTTCTAGCAGTTTGAAAGTTGCAGACACAGTGCAGGTGTTTTGCGGCTTCCTTCTTGGCCTCCTAGAAGGTGCCGCACTCTCCGTCTCTTGCTTGCCAATATGTTGCCGTGTTCCTCCTATTGTTTGGTTTGTTTTGATTTGTTTTGATGATCTTTTGGCGGGTTTTCGGAATGTTTTGGTGGTGTTTTAGAATGTTTTGTTTTCTCTTGTGTTGTTTTTATTGTCTTGGCAGGTTGTGGAACGTTTGGATTCCTTTTGGCGGGTTTTAAAATATTTTGGCGGGTATTTGGAATGTTTTGGTTTGCTTTCATTTGTTTTGATTATGTTTTGGCAAGTTATTGAAAGTTTCGATCACTTCTGACTGGTTTTCTAGTATTTTGACATCTTTTCAGAATGTTTTGATCAGTTTTGGCAGGTTGTAAACTATTTTGTCAGGTTTTTGGAATGTTTTGGTTGGTTTTGATTTGTTTTTATGATGTTTTGCCAGGTTTTTTGAATGTTTTGATCAGTTCTGGCTGGTTTTCTAATGTTTTGGCATCTTTTCAGAATGTTTTGATGAGTTTTGTGGGTCTAAATCATTTTGGCGGGTTTTCGGAATATTTTGGTTGGTTTTGATTTGTTTTTATGATGTTTTGGAGGGTTTTCGGAATGTTTTGGTTGGGTTTTAGAATGTTTTGTATTCTCTTGAGTTGTTTTTATTGTGTTGGCAGGTTTTGGAATGTTTGGATTTGTTTTGGCGGGTTTTAAAATATTTTGGCGGATATTTGGAATGTTTTGGCGGGTATTCGGAATGTTTTGATTAGTTTTGACGGGTTTTGAAGTATTTTGGCGGGTTTTTAGAAGGTTTTGATTCTGTTTAGCCCAGTTTTTGGTGTGTTTGGATTAGCTTTGGTGGGCTTTATCATGTTTTGTCAGGTTTTTTCGAATGTATTGATCACTTCTGTCTGGTTTTCTATTTTGGCGGGTTTGAAAATATTTTTGGATGAGTTTTGGCGGGTTTGAAAATATTTTGGCTCTTTGCGCAGAGACGACGGTGCCGGTTGCGGTGCGCTCCGGGGCGCTCCTTCTGCGGAAAGACGCCTGGCAGCGGCACTTGGGACAGCTCCGCGTCTCCGTATTCTGCGTTTCTTGCCTTCTGCATCTCAGCAAAATGCTTTCCCACTAGGTCTAGCAAGGAGAAACTGTGGCAGCTGAGTAGATGTAGCCCGGCCCGCCCTTTGAAGTTGACAAGTTCTTGGCATCTCAGAACCTCAAGGGAAGAGCAAGGTTATCTATGGTAGGCTGGGGCAGAACTAGCAGCAAGCAGAGCAAAGTTGTCCAAGAATAGCTTCCATTGGAATGCTAATGGCAATTGAAGAGGCAGGCCAGTGGCAAGCCACTAGCTTCTAGCAGTTTGAAAGTTGCAGACACAGTGCAGGTGTTTTGCGGCTTCCTTCTTGGCCTCCTAGAAGGTGCCGCACTCTCCGTCTCTTGCTTGCCAATATGTTGCCGTGTTCCTCCTATTGTTTGGTTTGTTTTGATTTGTTTTGATGATCTTTTGGCGGGTTTTCGGAATGTTTTGGTGGTGTTTTAGAATGTTTTGTTTTCTCTTGTGTTGTTTTTATTGTCTTGGAAGGTTTTGGAACGTTTGGATTCGTTTTGGTGGGTTTTAAAATATTTTGGCGGTTGTTTGGAATGTTTTGGTTTGCTTTCATTTGTTTTGATTATGTTTTGGCAAGTTATTGAAAGTTTTGATCACTTCTGACTGGTTTTCTAGTATTTTGGCATCTTTTCAGAATGTTTTGATCAGTTTTAGCAGGTTGTAAACTATTTTGTCAGGTTTTTGGAATGTTTTGGTTGGTTTTGATTTGTTTTTATGATGTTTTGCCAAGTTTTTTGAATGTTTTGATCAGTTCTGGCTGGTTTTCTAATGTTTTGGCAATTTTCAGAATGTTTTGATGAGTTTTGTGGGTCTAAATCATTTTGGCGGTTTTCGGAATATTTTGGTTGGTTTTGATTTGTTTTTATGAAGTTTTGGCGGGTTTTCGGAATGTTTTGGTTGGGTTTTAGAATGTTTTGTATTCTCTTGAGTTGTTTTTATTGTCTTGGCAGGTTTTGGAATGTTTGGATTGCTTTTGGCGGGTTTTAAAATATTTTGGCGGGTATTTGGAATGTTTTGGCGGGTATTCGGAAGGTTTTGATTAGTTTTGACGGGTTTTGAAATATTTTGGCGGGTTTTTAGAAGGTTTTGATTCTGTTTAGCCCAGTTTTTGGTGTGTTTGGATTAGCTTTGGTGGGCTTTATCATGTTTTGTCAGGTTTTTTCGAATGTATTGATCACTTCTGTCTGGTTTTCTATTTTGGCGGGTTTGAAAATATTTTTGGATGAGTTTTGGCGGGTTTGAAAATATTTTGGCTCTTAGCGCAGAGACGACGGTGCCGGTTGCGGTGCGCTCCGGGGCGCTCCTTCTGCGGAAAGACGCCTGGCAGCGGCACTTGGGACAGCTCCGCGTCTCCGTATTCTGCGTTTCTTGCCTTCTGCATCTCAGCAAAATGCTTTCCCACTAGGTCTAGCAAGGAGAAACTGTGGCAGCTGAGTAGATGTAGCCCGGCCCGCCCTTTGAAGTTGACAAGTTCTTGGCATCTCAGAACCTCAAGGGAAGAGCAAGGTTATCTATGGTAGGCTGGGGCAGAACTAGCAGCAAGCAGAGCAAAGTTGTCCAAGAATAGCTTCCATTGGAATGCTAATGGCAATTGAAGAGGCAGGCCAGTGGCAAGCCACTATCTTCTAGCAGTTTGAAAGTTGCAGACACAGTGCAGGTGTTGTGCGGCTTCCTTCTTGGCCTCCTAGAAGGTGCCGCACTCTCCGTCTCTTGCTTGCCAATATGTTGCCGTGTTCCTCCTATTGTTTGGTTTGTTTTGATTTGTTTTGATGATGTTTTGGCGGGTTTTCGGAATGTTTTGGTGGTGTTTTAGAATGTTTTGTTTTCTCTTGTGTTGTTTTTATTGTCTTGGAAGGTTTTGGAACGTTTGGATTCGTTTTGGCGCGTTTTAAAATATTTTGGCGGTTGTTTGGAATGTTTTGGTTTGCTTTCATTTGTTTTGATTATGTTTTGGCAAGTTATTGAAAGTTTTGATCACTTCTGACTGGTTTTCTAGTATTTTGGCATCTTTTCAGAATGTTTTGATCAGTTTTAGCAGGTTGTAAACTATTTTGTCAGGTTTTTGGAATGTTTTGGTTGGTTTTGATTTGTTTTTATGATGTTTTGCCAAGTTTTTTGAATGATTTGATCAGTTCTGGCTGGTTTTCTAATGTTTTGGCAATTTTCAGAATGTTTTGATGAGTTTTGTGGGTCTAAATTATTTTGGCGGTTTTTGGAATATTTTGGTTGTTTTTGATTTGTTTTTATGATGTTTTGGCGGGTTTTCGGAATGTTTTGGTTGGGTTTTAGAATGTTTTGTATTCTCTTGAGTTGTTTTTATTCTGTTGGCAGGTTTTGGAATGTTTGGATTGCTTTTGGCGGGTTTTAAAATATTTTGGCGGGTATTTGGAATGTTTTGGCGGGTATTCAGAATGTTTTGATTAGTTTTGACGGGTTTTGAAATATTTTGGAGGGTTTTTAGAAGGTTTTGATTCTGTTTAGCCCAGTTTTTGGTGTGTTTGGATTAGCTTTGGTGGGCTTTATCATGTTTTGTCAGGTTTTTTCGAATGTATTGATCACTTCTGTCTGGTTCTCTATTTTGGTGGGGTTGAAAATATTTTTGGATTAGTTTTGGCGGGTTTGAAAATATTTTGGCTCTTTGCGCAGAGACGACGGTGCCGGTTGCGGTGCGCTCCGGGGCGCTCCTTCTGCGGAAAGACGCCTGGCAGCGGCACTTGGGACAGCTCCGCGTCTCCGTATTCTGCGTTTCTTGCCTTCTGCATCTCAGCAAAATGCTTTCCCACTAGGTCTAGCAAGGAGAAACTGTGGCAGCTGAGTAGATGTAGCCCGGCCTGCCCTTTGAAGTTGAAAAGTTCTTGGCATCTCAGAGCCTCAAGGGAAGAGCAAGGTTATCTATGGTAGGCTGGGGCAGAACTAGCAGCAAGCAGAGCAAAGTTGTCCAAGAATAGCTTCCATTGGAATGCTAATGGCAATTGAAGAGGCAGGCCAGTGGCAAGCCACTAGCTTCTAGCAGTTTGAAAGTTGCAGACACAGTGCAGGTGTTGTGCGGCTTCTTTCTTGGCCTGCTAGAAGGTGCCGTGGTGCCGCGCTCTCCGTCTCTTGCTTGCCAATATGTTGCCATGTTCCTCCTATTGTTTGGTTTGTTTTGATTTGTTTTGATGATCTTTTGGCGGGTTTTCGGAATATTTTGGTGGTGTTTTAGAATGTTTTGTTTTCTCTTGTGTTGTTTTTATTGTCTTGGCAGGTTGTGGAACGTTTGGATTAGTTTTGGCGGGTTTTAAAATATTTTGGCGGGCATTTGGAATGTTTTGGTTTGCTTTCATTTGTTTTGATTATGTTTTGGCAAGTTATTGAAAGTTTCGATCACTTCTGACTGGTTTTCTAGTATTTTGGGATCTTTTCAGAATGTTTTGATCAGTTTTAGAATGTTTTGTATTCTCTTGAGTTGTTTTTATTGTCTTGGCAGGTTTTGGAGTGTTTGGATTGCTTTTGGCGGGTTTTAAAATATTTTGGCCGGCATTTGGAATGTTTTGGCGGGTATTCGGAAGGTTTTGATTAGTTTTGACGGGTTTTGAAATATTTTGGAGGGTTTTTAGAAGGTTTTGACTTGTTTTGATTCTGTTTAGCCCAGTTTTTGGTGTGTTTGGATTAGCTTTGGTGGGCTTTATCATGTTTTGTCAGGTTTTTTCGAATGTATTGATCACTTCTGTCTGGTTTTCTATTTTGGCGGGTTTGAAAATATTTTGGCTCTTTGCGCAGAGACGACGGTGCCGGTTGCGGTGCGCTCCGGGGCGCTCCTTCTGCGGAAAGACGCCTGGCAGCGGCACTTGGGACAGCTCCGCGTCTCCGTATTCTGCGTTTCTTGCCTTCTGCATCTCAGCAAAATGCTTTCCCACTAGGTCTAGCAAGGAGAAACTGTGGCAGCTGAGTAGATGTAGCCCGGCCCGCCCTTTGAAGTTGACAAGTTCTTGGCATCTCAGAACCTCAAGGGAAGAGCAAGGTTATCTATGGTAGGCTGGGGCAGAACTAGCAGCAAGCAGAGCAAAGTTGTCCAAGAATAGCTTCCATTGGAATGCTAATGGCAATTGAAGAGGCAGGCCAGTGGCAAGCCACTATCTTCTAGCAGTTTGAAAGTTGCAGACACAGTGCAGGTGTTGTGCGGCTTCCTTCTTGGCCTCCTAGAAGGTGCCGCACTCTCCGTCTCTTGCTTGCCAATATGTTGCCGTGTTCCTCCTATTGTTTGGTTTGTTTTGATTTGTTTTGATGATGTTTTGGCGGGTTTTCGGAATGTTTTGGTGGTGTTTTAGAATGTTTTGTTTTCTCTTGTGTTGTTTTTATTGTCTTGGAAGGTTTTGGAACGTTTGGATTCGTTTTGGCGCGTTTTAAAATATTTTGGCGGTTGTTTGGAATGTTTTGGTTTGCTTTCATTTGTTTTGATTATGTTTTGGCAAGTTATTGAAAGTTTTGATCACTTCTGACTGGTTTTCTAGTATTTTGGCATCTTTTCAGAATGTTTTGATCAGTTTTAGCAGGTTGTAAACTATTTTGTCAGGTTTTTGGAATGTTTTGGTTGGTTTTGATTTGTTTTTATGATGTTTTGCCAAGTTTTTTGAATGATTTGATCAGTTCTGGCTGGTTTTCTAATGTTTTGGCAATTTTCAGAATGTTTTGATGAGTTTTGTGGGTCTAAATTATTTTGGCGGTTTTTGGAATATTTTGGTTGTTTTTGATTTGTTTTTATGATGTTTTGGCGGGTTTTCGGAATGTTTTGGTTGGGTTTTAGAATGTTTTGTATTCTCTTGAGTTGTTTTTATTCTGTTGGCAGGTTTTGGAATGTTTGGATTGCTTTTGGCGGGTTTTAAAATATTTTGGCGGGTATTTGGAATGTTTTGGCGGGTATTCGGAATGTTTTGATTAGTTTTGACGGGTTTTGAAATATTTTGGCGGGTTTTTAGAAGGTTTTGATTCTGTTTAGCCCAGTTTTTGGTGTGTTTGGATTAGCTTTGGTGGGCTTTATCATGTTTTGTCAGGTTTTTTCGAATGTATTGATCACTTCTGTCTGGTTCTCTATTTTGGTGGGGTTGAAAATATTTTTGGATTAGTTTTGGCGGGTTTGAAAATATTTTGGCTCTTTGCGCAGAGACGACGGTGCCGGTTGCGGTGCGCTCCGGGGCGCTCCTTCTGCGGAAAGACGCCTGGCAGCGGCACTTGGGACAGCTCCGCGTCTCCGTATTCTGCGTTTCTTGCCTTCTGCATCTCAGCAAAATGCTTTCCCACTAGGTCTAGCAAGGAGAAACTGTGGCAGCTGAGTAGATGTAGCCCGGCCTGCCCTTTGAAGTTGAAAAGTTCTTGGCATCTCAGAGCCTCAAGGGAAGAGCAAGGTTATCTATGGTAGGCTGGGGCAGAACTAGCAGCAAGCAGAGCAAAGTTGTCCAAGAATAGCTTCCATTGGAATGCTAATGGCAATTGAAGAGGCAGGCCAGTGGCAAGCCACTAGCTTCTAGCAGTTTGAAAGTTGCAGACACAGTGCAGGTGTTGTGCGGCTTCTTTCTTGGCCTCCTAGAAGGTGCCGTGGTGCCGCGCTCTCCGTCTCTTGCTTGCCAATATGTTGCCATGTTCCTCCTATTGTTTGGTTTGTTTTGATTTGTTTTGATGATCTTTTGGCGGGTTTTCGGAATGTTTTGGTGGTGTTTTAGAATGTTTTGTTTTCTCTTGTGTTGTTTTTATTGTCTTGGCAGGTTGTGGAACGTTTGGATTAGTTTTGGCGGGTTTTAAAATATTTTGGCGGGCATTTGGAATGTTTTGGTTTGCTTTCATTTGTTTTGATTATGTTTTGGCAAGTTATTGAAAGTTTCGATCACTTCTGACTGGTTTTCTAGTATTTTGGGATCTTTTCAGAATGTTTTGATCAGTTTTAGAATGTTTTGTATTCTCTTGAGTTGTTTTTATTGTCTTGGCAGGTTTTGGAGTGTTTGGATTGCTTTTGGCGGGTTTTAAAATATTTTGGCCGGCATTTGGAATGTTTTGGCGGGTATTCGGAAGGTTTTGATTAGTTTTGACGGGTTTTGAAATATTTTGGAGGGTTTTTAGAAGGTTTTGATTCTGTTTAGCCCAGTTTTTGGTGTGTTTGGATTAGCTTTGGTGGGCTTTATCATGTTTTGTCAGGTTTTTTCGAATGTATTGATCACTTCTGTCTGGTTTTCTATTTTGGCGGGTTTGAAAATATTTTTGGATGAGTTTTGGCGGGTTTGAAAATATTTTGGCTCTTTGCGCAGAGACGACGGTGCCGGTTGCGGTGCGCTGCGGGGCGCTCCTTCTGCGGAAAGACGCCTGGCAGCGGCACTTGGGACAGCTCCGCGTCTCCGTATTCTGCGTTTCTTGCCTTCTGCATCTCAGCAAAATGCTTTCCCACTAGGTCTAGCAAGGAGAAACTGTGGCAGCTGAGTAGATGTAGCCCGGCCCGCCCTTTGAAGTTGACAAGTTCTTGGCATCTCAGAACCTCAAGGGAAGAGCAAGGTTATCTATGGTAGGCTGGGGCAGAACTAGCAGCAAGCAGAGCAAAGTTGTCCAAGAATAGCTTCCATTGGAATGCTAATGGCAATTGAAGAGGCAGGCCAGTGGCAAGCCACTAGCTTCTAGCAGTTTGAAAGTTGCAGACACAGTGCAGGTGTTTTGCGGCTTCCTTCTTGGCCTCCTAGAAGGTGCCGCACTCTCCGTCTCTTGCTTGCCAATATGTTGCCATGTTCCTCCTATTGTTTGGTTTGTTTTGATTTGTTTTGATGATCTTTTGGCGGGTTTTCGGAATGTTTTGGTGGTGTTTTAGAATGTTTTGTTTTCTCTTGTGTTGTTTTTATTGTCTTGGCAGGTTGTGGAATGTTTGGATTCGTTTTGGTGGGTTTTAAAATATTTTGGCGGGTATTTGGAATGTTTTGGTTTGCTTTCATTTGTTTTGATTATGTTTTGGCAAGTTATTGAAAGTTTTGATCACTTCTGACTGGTTTTCTAGTATTTTGGCATCTTTTCAGAATGTTTTGATCAGTTTTAGCAGGTTGTAAACTATTTTGTCAGGTTTTTGGAATGTTTTGGTTGGTTTTGATTTGTTTTTATGATGTTTTGCCAAGTTTTTTGAATGATTTGATCAGTTCTGGCTGGTTTTCTAATGTTTTGGCAATTTTCAGAATGTTTTGATGAGTTTTGTGGGTCTAAATTATTTTGGCGGTTTTTGGAATATTTTGGTTGTTTTTGATTTGATTTGATGATGTTTTGGCGGGTTTTCGGAATGTTTTGGTTGGGTTTTAGAATGTTTTGTATTCTCTTGAGTTGTTTTTATTGTGTTGGCAGTTTTTGGAATGTTTGGATTGCTTTTGGCGGGTTTTAAAATATTTTGGCGGGTATTTGGAATGTTTTGGCGGGTATTCGGAAGGTTTTGATTAGTTTTGACGGGTTTTGAAATATTTTGGCGGGTTTTTAGAAGGTTTTGATTCTGTTTAGCCCAGTTTTTGGTGTGTTTGGATTAGCTTTGGTGGGCTTTATCATGTTTTGTCAGGTTTTTTCGAATGTATTGATCACTTCTGTCTGGTTTTCTATTTTGGCGGGTTTGAAAATATTTTTGGATGAGTTTTGGCGGGTTTGAAAATATTTTGGCTCTTTGCGCAGAGACGACGGTGCCGGTTGCGGTGCGCTCCGGGGCGCTCCTTCTGCGGAAAGACGCCTGGCAGCGGCACTTGGGACAGCTCCGCGTCTCCGTATTCTGCGTTTCTTGCCTTCTGCATCTCAGCAAAATGCTTTCCCACTAGGTCTAGCAAGGAGAAACTGTGGCAGCTGAGTAGATGTAGCCCGGCCCGCCCTTTGAAGTTGACAAGTTCTTGGCATCTCAGAACCTCAAGGGAAGAGCAAGGTTATCTATGGTAGGCTGGGGCAGAACTAGCAGCAAGCAGAGCAAAGTTGTCCAAGAATAGCTTCCATTGGAATGCTAATGGCAATTGAAGAGGCAGGCCAGTGGCAAGCCACTATCTTCTAGCAGTTTGAAAGTTGCAGACACAGTGCAGGTGTTGTGCGGCTTCCTTCTTGGCCTCCTAGAAGGTGCCGCGGTGCCGCACTCTCCGTCTCTTGCTTGCCAATATGTTGCCGTGTTCCTCCTATTGTTTGGTTTGTTTTGATTTGTTTTGATGATCTTTTGGCGGGTTTTCGGAATGTTTTGGTGGTGTTTTAGAATGTTTTGTTTTCTCTTGTGTTGTTTTTATTGTCTTGGCAGGTTGTGGAACGTTTGGATTCCTTTTGGCGGGTTTTAAAATATTTTGGCGGGTATTTGGAATGTTTTGGTTTGCTTTCATTTGTTTTGATTATGTTTTGGCAAGTTATTGAAAGTTTCGATCACTTCTGACTGGTTTTCTAGTATTTTGACATCTTTTCAGAATGTTTTGATCAGTTTTGGCAGGTTGTAAACTATTTTGTCAGGTTTTTGGAATGTTTTGGTTGGTTTTGATTTGTTTTTATGATGTTTTGCCAGGTTTTTTGAATGTTTTGATCAGTTCTGGCTGGTTTTCTAATGTTTTGGCATCTTTTCAGAATGTTTTGATGAGTTTTGTGGGTCTAAATCATTTTGGCGGGTTTTCGGAATATTTTGGTTGGTTTTGATTTGTTTTTATGATGTTTTGGAGGGTTTTCGGAATGTTTTGGTTGGGTTTTAGAATGTTTTGTATTCTCTTGAGTTGTTTTTATTGTGTTGGCAGGTTTTGGAATGTTTGGATTTGTTTTGGCGGGTTTTAAAATATTTTGGCGGATATTTGGAATGTTTTGGCGGGTATTCGGAATGTTTTGATTAGTTTTGACGGGTTTTGAAGTATTTTGGCGGGTTTTTAGAAGGTTTTGATTCTGTTTAGCCCAGTTTTTGGTGTGTTTGGATTAGCTTTGGTGGGCTTTATCATGTTTTGTCAGGTTTTTTCGAATGTATTGATCACTTCTGTCTGGTTTTCTATTTTGGCGGGTTTGAAAATATTTTTGGATGAGTTTTGGCGGGTTTGAAAATATTTTGGCTCTTTGCGCAGAGACGACGGTGCCGGTTGCGGTGCGCTCCGGGGCGCTCCTTCTGCGGAAAGACGCCTGGCAGCGGCACTTGGGACAGCTCCGCGTCTCCGTATTCTGCGTTTCTTGCCTTCTGCATCTCAGCAAAATGCTTTCCCACTAGGTCTAGCAAGGAGAAACTGTGGCAGCTGAGTAGATGTAGCCCGGCCCGCCCTTTGAAGTTGACAAGTTCTTGGCATCTCAGAACCTCAAGGGAAGAGCAAGGTTATCTATGGTAGGCTGGGGCAGAACTAGCAGCAAGCAGAGCAAAGTTGTCCAAGAATAGCTTCCATTGGAATGCTAATGGCAATTGAAGAGGCAGGCCAGTGGCAAGCCACTATCTTCTAGCAGTTTGAAAGTTGCAGACACAGTGCAGGTGTTTTGCGGCTTCCTTCTTGGCCTCCTAGAAGGTGCCGCACTCTCCGTCTCTTGCTTGCCAATATGTTGCCGTGTTCCTCCTATTGTTTGGTTTGTTTTGATTTGTTTTGATGATCTTTTGGCGGGTTTTCGGAATGTTTTGGTGGTGTTTTAGAATGTTTTGTTTTCTCTTGTGTTGTTTTTATTGTCTTGGAAGGTTTTGGAACGTTTGGATTCGTTTTGGTGGGTTTTAAAATATTTTGGCGGTTGTTTGGAATGTTTTGGTTTGCTTTCATTTGTTTTGATTATGTTTTGGCAAGTTATTGAAAGTTTTGATCACTTCTGACTGGTTTTCTAGTATTTTGGCATCTTTTCAGAATGTTTTGATCAGTTTTAGCAGGTTGTAAACTATTTTGTCAGGTTTTTGGAATGTTTTGGTTGGTTTTGATTTGTTTTTATGATGTTTTGCCAAGTTTTTTGAATGTTTTGATCAGTTCTGGCTGGTTTTCTAATGTTTTGGCAATTTTCAGAATGTTTTGATGAGTTTTGTGGGTCTAAATCATTTTGGCGGTTTTCGGAATATTTTGGTTGGTTTTGATTTGTTTTTATGATGTTTTGTCGGGTTTTCGGAATGTTTTGGTTGGGTTTTAGAATGTTTTGTATTCTCTTGAGTTGTTTTTATTGTCTTGGCAGGTTTTGGAATGTTTGGATTGCTTTTGGCGGGTTTTAAAATATTTTGGCGGGTATTTGGAATGTTTTGGCGGGTATTCGGAAGGTTTTGATTAGTTTTGACGGGTTTTGAAATATTTTGGCGGGTTTTTAGAAGGTTTTGATTCTGTTTAGCCCAGTTTTTGGTGTGTTTGGATTAGCTTTGGTGGGCTTTATCATGTTTTGTCAGGTTTTTTCGAATGTATTGATCACTTCTGTCTGGTTCTCTATTTTGGTGGGGTTGAAAATATTTTTGGATTAGTTTTGGCGGGTTTGAAAATATTTTGGCTCTTTGCGCAGAGACGACGGTGCCGGTTGCGGTGCGCTCCGGGGCGCTCCTTCTGCGGAAAGACGCCTGGCAGCGGCACTTGGGACAGCTCCGCGTCTCCGTATTCTGCGTTTCTTGCCTTCTGCATCTCAGCAAAATGCTTTCCCACTAGGTCTAGCAAGGAGAAACTGTGGCAGCTGAGTAGATGTAGCCCGGCCTGCCCTTTGAAGTTGAAAAGTTCTTGGCATCTCAGAGCCTCAAGGGAAGAGCAAGGTTATCTATGGTAGGCTGGGGCAGAACTAGCAGCAAGCAGAGCAAAGTTGTCCAAGAATAGCTTCCATTGGAATGCTAATGGCAATTGAAGAGGCAGGCCAGTGGCAAGCCACTAGCTTCTAGCAGTTTGAAAGTTGCAGACACAGTGCAGGTGTTGTGCGGCTTCTTTCTTGGCCTCCTAGAAGGTGCCGTGGTGCCGCGCTCTCCGTCTCTTGCTTGCCAATATGTTGCCATGTTCCTCCTATTGTTTGGTTTGTTTTGATTTGTTTTGATGATCTTTTGGCGGGTTTTCGGAATGTTTTGGTGGTGTTTTAGAATGTTTTGTTTTCTCTTGTGTTGTTTTTATTGTCTTGGCAGGTTGTGGAACGTTTGGATTAGTTTTGGCGGGTTTTAAAATATTTTGGCGGGCATTTGGAATGTTTTGGTTTGCTTTCATTTGTTTTGATTATGTTTTGGCAAGTTATTGAAAGTTTCGATCACTTCTGACTGGTTTTCTAGTATTTTGGGATCTTTTCAGAATGTTTTGATCAGTTTTAGAATGTTTTGTATTCTCTTGAGTTGTTTTTATTGTCTTGGCAGGTTTTGGAGTGTTTGGATTGCTTTTGGCGGGTTTTAAAATATTTTGGCCGGCATTTGGAATGTTTTGGCGGGTATTCGGAAGGTTTTGATTAGTTTTGACGGGTTTTGAAATATTTTGGAGGGTTTTTAGAAGGTTTTGATTCTGTTTAGCCCAGTTTTTGGTGTGTTTGGATTAGCTTTGGTGGGCTTTATCATGTTTTGTCAGGTTTTTTCGAATGTATTGATCACTTCTGTCTGGTTTTCTATTTTGGCGGGTTTGAAAATATTTTTGGATGAGTTTTGGCGGGTTTGAAAATATTTTGGCTCTTTGCGCAGAGACGACGGTGCCGGTTGCGGTGCGCTGCGGGGCGCTCCTTCTGCGGAAAGACGCCTGGCAGCGGCACTTGGGACAGCTCCGCGTCTCCGTATTCTGCGTTTCTTGCCTTCTGCATCTCAGCAAAATGCTTTCCCACTAGGTCTAGCAAGGAGAAACTGTGGCAGCTGAGTAGATGTAGCCCGGCCCGCCCTTTGAAGTTGACAAGTTCTTGGCATCTCAGAACCTCAAGGGAAGAGCAAGGTTATCTATGGTAGGCTGGGGCAGAACTAGCAGCAAGCAGAGCAAAGTTGTCCAAGAATAGCTTCCATTGGAATGCTAATGGCAATTGAAGAGGCAGGCCAGTGGCAAGCCACTAGCTTCTAGCAGTTTGAAAGTTGCAGACACAGTGCAGGTGTTTTGCGGCTTCCTTCTTGGCCTCCTAGAAGGTGCCGCACTCTCCGTCTCTTGCTTGCCAATATGTTGCCATGTTCCTCCTATTGTTTGGTTTGTTTTGATTTGTTTTGATGATCTTTTGGCGGGTTTTCGGAATGTTTTGGTGGTGTTTTAGAATGTTTTGTTTTCTCTTGTGTTGTTTTTATTGTCTTGGCAGGTTGTGGAATGTTTGGATTCGTTTTGGTGGGTTTTAAAATATTTTGGCGGGTATTTGGAATGTTTTGGTTTGCTTTCATTTGTTTTGATTATGTTTTGGCAAGTTATTGAAAGTTTTGATCACTTCTGACTGGTTTTCTAGTATTTTGGCATCTTTTCAGAATGTTTTGATCAGTTTTAGCAGGTTGTAAACTATTTTGTCAGGTTTTTGGAATGTTTTGGTTGGTTTTGATTTGTTTTTATGATGTTTTGCCAAGTTTTTTGAATGATTTGATCAGTTCTGGCTGGTTTTCTAATGTTTTGGCAATTTTCAGAATGTTTTGATGAGTTTTGTGGGTCTAAATTATTTTGGCGGTTTTTGGAATATTTTGGTTGTTTTTGATTTGATTTGATGATGTTTTGGCGGGTTTTCGGAATGTTTTGGTTGGGTTTTAGAATGTTTTGTATTCTCTTGAGTTGTTTTTATTGTGTTGGCAGTTTTTGGAATGTTTGGATTGCTTTTGGCGGGTTTTAAAATATTTTGGCGGGTATTTGGAATGTTTTGGCGGGTATTCGGAAGGTTTTGATTAGTTTTGACGGGTTTTGAAATATTTTGGCGGGTTTTTAGAAGGTTTTGATTCTGTTTAGCCCAGTTTTTGGTGTGTTTGGATTAGCTTTGGTGGGCTTTATCATGTTTTGTCAGGTTTTTTCGAATGTATTGATCACTTCTGTCTGGTTTTCTATTTTGGCGGGTTTGAAAATATTTTTGGATGAGTTTTGGCGGGTTTGAAAATATTTTGGCTCTTTGCGCAGAGACGACGGTGCCGGTTGCGGTGCGCTCCGGGGCGCTCCTTCTGCGGAAAGACGCCTGGCAGCGGCACTTGGGACAGCTCCGCGTCTCCGTATTCTGCGTTTCTTGCCTTCTGCATCTCAGCAAAATGCTTTCCCACTAGGTCTAGCAAGGAGAAACTGTGGCAGCTGAGTAGATGTAGCCCGGCCCGCCCTTTGAAGTTGACAAGTTCTTGGCATCTCAGAACCTCAAGGGAAGAGCAAGGTTATCTATGGTAGGCTGGGGCAGAACTAGCAGCAAGCAGAGCAAAGTTGTCCAAGAATAGCTTCCATTGGAATGCTAATGGCAATTGAAGAGGCAGGCCAGTGGCAAGCCACTATCTTCTAGCAGTTTGAAAGTTGCAGACACAGTGCAGGTGTTGTGCGGCTTCCTTCTTGGCCTCCTAGAAGGTGCCGCGGTGCCGCACTCTCCGTCTCTTGCTTGCCAATATGTTGCCGTGTTCCTCCTATTGTTTGGTTTGTTTTGATTTGTTTTGATGATCTTTTGGCGGGTTTTCGGAATGTTTTGGTGGTGTTTTAGAATGTTTTGTTTTCTCTTGTGTTGTTTTTATTGTCTTGGCAGGTTGTGGAACGTTTGGATTCCTTTTGGCGGGTTTTAAAATATTTTGGCGGGTATTTGGAATGTTTTGGTTTGCTTTCATTTGTTTTGATTATGTTTTGGCAAGTTATTGAAAGTTTCGATCACTTCTGACTGGTTTTCTAGTATTTTGACATCTTTTCAGAATGTTTTGATCAGTTTTGGCAGGTTGTAAACTATTTTGTCAGGTTTTTGGAATGTTTTGGTTGGTTTTGATTTGTTTTTATGATGTTTTGCCAGGTTTTTTGAATGTTTTGATCAGTTCTGGCTGGTTTTCTAATGTTTTGGCATCTTTTCAGAATGTTTTGATGAGTTTTGTGGGTCTAAATCATTTTGGCGGGTTTTCGGAATATTTTGGTTGGTTTTGATTTGTTTTTATGATGTTTTGGAGGGTTTTCGGAATGTTTTGGTTGGGTTTTAGAATGTTTTGTATTCTCTTGAGTTGTTTTTATTGTGTTGGCAGGTTTTGGAATGTTTGGATTTGTTTTGGCGGGTTTTAAAATATTTTGGCGGATATTTGGAATGTTTTGGCGGGTATTCGGAATGTTTTGATTAGTTTTGACGGGTTTTGAAGTATTTTGGCGGGTTTTTAGAAGGTTTTGATTCTGTTTAGCCCAGTTTTTGGTGTGTTTGGATTAGCTTTGGTGGGCTTTATCATGTTTTGTCAGGTTTTTTCGAATGTATTGATCACTTCTGTCTGGTTTTCTATTTTGGCGGGTTTGAAAATATTTTTGGATGAGTTTTGGCGGGTTTGAAAATATTTTGGCTCTTTGCGCAGAGACGACGGTGCCGGTTGCGGTGCGCTCCGGGGCGCTCCTTCTGCGGAAAGACGCCTGGCAGCGGCACTTGGGACAGCTCCGCGTCTCCGTATTCTGCGTTTCTTGCCTTCTGCATCTCAGCAAAATGCTTTCCCACTAGGTCTAGCAAGGAGAAACTGTGGCAGCTGAGTAGATGTAGCCCGGCCCGCCCTTTGAAGTTGACAAGTTCTTGGCATCTCAGAACCTCAAGGGAAGAGCAAGGTTATCTATGGTAGGCTGGGGCAGAACTAGCAGCAAGCAGAGCAAAGTTGTCCAAGAATAGCTTCCATTGGAATGCTAATGGCAATTGAAGAGGCAGGCCAGTGGCAAGCCACTATCTTCTAGCAGTTTGAAAGTTGCAGACACAGTGCAGGTGTTTTGCGGCTTCCTTCTTGGCCTCCTAGAAGGTGCCGCACTCTCCGTCTCTTGCTTGCCAATATGTTGCCGTGTTCCTCCTATTGTTTGGTTTGTTTTGATTTGTTTTGATGATCTTTTGGCGGGTTTTCGGAATGTTTTGGTGGTGTTTTAGAATGTTTTGTTTTCTCTTGTGTTGTTTTTATTGTCTTGGAAGGTTTTGGAACGTTTGGATTCGTTTTGGTGGGTTTTAAAATATTTTGGCGGTTGTTTGGAATGTTTTGGTTTGCTTTCATTTGTTTTGATTATGTTTTGGCAAGTTATTGAAAGTTTTGATCACTTCTGACTGGTTTTCTAGTATTTTGGCATCTTTTCAGAATGTTTTGATCAGTTTTAGCAGGTTGTAAACTATTTTGTCAGGTTTTTGGAATGTTTTGGTTGGTTTTGATTTGTTTTTATGATGTTTTGCCAAGTTTTTTGAATGTTTTGATCAGTTCTGGCTGGTTTTCTAATGTTTTGGCAATTTTCAGAATGTTTTGATGAGTTTTGTGGGTCTAAATCATTTTGGCGGTTTTCGGAATATTTTGGTTGGTTTTGATTTGTTTTTATGATGTTTTGTCGGGTTTTCGGAATGTTTTGGTTGGGTTTTAGAATGTTTTGTATTCTCTTGAGTTGTTTTTATTGTCTTGGCAGGTTTTGGAATGTTTGGATTGCTTTTGGCGGGTTTTAAAATATTTTGGCGGGTATTTGGAATGTTTTGGCGGGTATTCGGAAGGTTTTGATTAGTTTTGACGGGTTTTGAAATATTTTGGCGGGTTTTTAGAAGGTTTTGATTCTGTTTAGCCCAGTTTTTGGTGTGTTTGGATTAGCTTTGGTGGGCTTTATCATGTTTTGTCAGGTTTTTTCGAATGTATTGATCACTTCTGTCTGGTTTTCTATTTTGGCGGGTTTGAAAATATTTTTGGATGAGTTTTGGCGGGTTTGAAAATATTTTGGCTCTTAGCGCAGAGACGACGGTGCCGGTTGCGGTGCGCTCCGGGGCGCTCCTTCTGCGGAAAGACGCCTGGCAGCGGCACTTGGGACAGCTCCGCGTCTCCGTATTCTGCGTTTCTTGCCTTCTGCATCTCAGCAAAATGCTTTCCCACTAGGTCTAGCAAGGAGAAACTGTGGCAGCTGAGTAGATGTAGCCCGGCCCGCCCTTTGAAGTTGACAAGTTCTTGGCATCTCAGAACCTCAAGGGAAGAGCAAGGTTATCTATGGTAGGCTGGGGCAGAACTAGCAGCAAGCAGAGCAAAGTTGTCCAAGAATAGCTTCCATTGGAATGCTAATGGCAATTGAAGAGGCAGGCCAGTGGCAAGCCACTATCTTCTAGCAGTTTGAAAGTTGCAGACACAGTGCAGGTGTTGTGCGGCTTCCTTCTTGGCCTCCTAGAAGGTGCCGCACTCTCCGTCTCTTGCTTGCCAATATGTTGCCGTGTTCCTCCTATTGTTTGGTTTGTTTTGATTTGTTTTGATGATGTTTTGGCGGGTTTTCGGAATGTTTTGGTGGTGTTTTAGAATGTTTTGTTTTCTCTTGTGTTGTTTTTATTGTCTTGGAAGGTTTTGGAACGTTTGGATTCGTTTTGGCGCGTTTTAAAATATTTTGGCGGTTGTTTGGAATGTTTTGGTTTGCTTTCATTTGTTTTGATTATGTTTTGGCAAGTTATTGAAAGTTTTGATCACTTCTGACTGGTTTTCTAGTATTTTGGCATCTTTTCAGAATGTTTTGATCAGTTTTAGCAGGTTGTAAACTATTTTGTCAGGTTTTTGGAATGTTTTGGTTGGTTTTGATTTGTTTTTATGATGTTTTGCCAAGTTTTTTGAATGATTTGATCAGTTCTGGCTGGTTTTCTAATGTTTTGGCAATTTTCAGAATGTTTTGATGAGTTTTGTGGGTCTAAATTATTTTGGCGGTTTTTGGAATATTTTGGTTGTTTTTGATTTGTTTTTATGATGTTTTGGCGGGTTTTCGGAATGTTTTGGTTGGGTTTTAGAATGTTTTGTATTCTCTTGAGTTGTTTTTATTCTGTTGGCAGGTTTTGGAATGTTTGGATTGCTTTTGGCGGGTTTTAAAATATTTTGGCGGGTATTTGGAATGTTTTGGCGGGTATTCAGAATGTTTTGATTAGTTTTGACGGGTTTTGAAATATTTTGGAGGGTTTTTAGAAGGTTTTGATTCTGTTTAGCCCAGTTTTTGGTGTGTTTGGATTAGCTTTGGTGGGCTTTATCATGTTTTGTCAGGTTTTTTCGAATGTATTGATCACTTCTGTCTGGTTCTCTATTTTGGTGGGGTTGAAAATATTTTTGGATTAGTTTTGGCGGGTTTGAAAATATTTTGGCTCTTTGCGCAGAGACGACGGTGCCGGTTGCGGTGCGCTCCGGGGCGCTCCTTCTGCGGAAAGACGCCTGGCAGCGGCACTTGGGACAGCTCCGCGTCTCCGTATTCTGCGTTTCTTGCCTTCTGCATCTCAGCAAAATGCTTTCCCACTAGGTCTAGCAAGGAGAAACTGTGGCAGCTGAGTAGATGTAGCCCGGCCTGCCCTTTGAAGTTGAAAAGTTCTTGGCATCTCAGAGCCTCAAGGGAAGAGCAAGGTTATCTATGGTAGGCTGGGGCAGAACTAGCAGCAAGCAGAGCAAAGTTGTCCAAGAATAGCTTCCATTGGAATGCTAAAGGCAATTGAAGAGGCAGGCCAGTGGCAAGCCACTAGCTTCTAGCAGTTTGAAAGTTGCAGACACAGTGCAGGTGTTGTGCGGCTTCTTTCTTGGCCTGCTAGAAGGTGCCGTGGTGCCGCGCTCTCCGTCTCTTGCTTGCCAATATGTTGCCATGTTCCTCCTATTGTTTGGTTTGTTTTGATTTGTTTTGATGATCTTTTGGCGGGTTTTCGGAATGTTTTGGTGGTGTTTTAGAATGTTTTGTTTTCTCTTGTGTTGTTTTTATTGTCTTGGCAGGTTGTGGAACGTTTGGATTAGTTTTGGCGGGTTTTAAAATATTTTGGCGGGCATTTGGAATGTTTTGGTTTGCTTTCATTTGTTTTGATTATGTTTTGGCAAGTTATTGAAAGTTTCGATCACTTCTGACTGGTTTTCTAGTATTTTGGGATCTTTTCAGAATGTTTTGATCAGTTTTAGAATGTTTTGTATTCTCTTGAGTTGTTTTTATTGTCTTGGCAGGTTTTGGAGTGTTTGGATTGCTTTTGGCGGGTTTTAAAATATTTTGGCCGGCATTTGGAATGTTTTGGCGGGTATTCGGAAGGTTTTGATTAGTTTTGACGGGTTTTGAAATATTTTGGCGGGTTTTTAGAAGGTTTTGACTTGTTTTGATTCTGTTTAGCCCAGTTTTTGGTGTGTTTGGATTAGCTTTGGTGGGCTTTATCATGTTTTGTCAGGTTTTTTCGAATGTATTGATCACTTCTGTCTGGTTTTCTATTTTGGCGGGTTTGAAAATATTTTGGCTCTTTGCGCAGAGACGACGGTGCCGGTTGCGGTGCGCTCCGGGGCGCTCCTTCTGCGGAAAGACGCCTGGCAGCGGCACTTGGGACAGCTCCGCGTCTCCGTATTCTGCGTTTCTTGCCTTCTGCATCTCAGCAAAATGCTTTCCCACTAGGTCTAGCAAGGAGAAACTGTGGCAGCTGAGTAGATGTAGCCCGGCCCGCCCTTTGAAGTTGACAAGTTCTTGGCATCTCAGAACCTCAAGGGAAGAGCAAGGTTATCTATGGTAGGCTGGGGCAGAACTAGCAGCAAGCAGAGCAAAGTTGTCCAAGAATAGCTTCCATTGGAATGCTAATGGCAATTGAAGAGGCAGGCCAGTGGCAAGCCACTATCTTCTAGCAGTTTGAAAGTTGCAGACACAGTGCAGGTGTTGTGCGGCTTCCTTCTTGGCCTCCTAGAAGGTGCCGCACTCTCCGTCTCTTGCTTGCCAATATGTTGCCGTGTTCCTCCTATTGTTTGGTTTGTTTTGATTTGTTTTGATGATGTTTTGGCGGGTTTTCGGAATGTTTTGGTGGTGTTTTAGAATGTTTTGTTTTCTCTTGTGTTGTTTTTATTGTCTTGGAAGGTTTTGGAACGTTTGGATTCGTTTTGGCGCGTTTTAAAATATTTTGGCGGTTGTTTGGAATGTTTTGGTTTGCTTTCATTTGTTTTGATTATGTTTTGGCAAGTTATTGAAAGTTTTGATCACTTCTGACTGGTTTTATAATATTTTGGCATCTTTTCAGAATGTTTTGATCAGTTTTAGCAGGTTGTAAACTATTTTGTCAGGTTTTTGGAATGTTTTGGTTGGTTTTGATTTGTTTTTATGATGTTTTGCCAAGTTTTTTGAATGATTTGATCAGTTCTGGCTGGTTTTCTAATGTTTTGGCAATTTTCAGAATGTTTTGATGAGTTTTGTGGGTCTAAATTATTTTGGCGGTTTTTGGAATATTTTGGTTGTTTTTGATTTGTTTTTATGATGTTTTGGCGGGTTTTCGGAATGTTTTGGTTGGGTTTTAGAATGTTTTGTATTCTCTTGAGTTGTTTTTATTCTGTTGGCAGGTTTTGGAATGTTTGGATTGCTTTTGGCGGGTTTTAAAATATTTTGGCGGGTATTTGGAATGTTTTGGCGGGTATTCGGAATGTTTTGATTAGTTTTGACGGGTTTTGAAATATTTTGGCGGGTTTTTAGAAGGTTTTGATTCTGTTTAGCCCAGTTTTTGGTGTGTTTGGATTAGCTTTGGTGGGCTTTATCATGTTTTGTCAGGTTTTTTCGAATGTATTGATCACTTCTGTCTGGTTCTCTATTTTGGTGGGGTTGAAAATATTTTTGGATTAGTTTTGGCGGGTTTGAAAATATTTTGGCTCTTTGCGCAGAGACGACGGTGCCGGTTGCGGTGCGCTCCGGGGCGCTCCTTCTGCGGAAAGACGCCTGGCAGCGGCACTTGGGACAGCTCCGCGTCTCCGTATTCTGCGTTTCTTGCCTTCTGCATCTCAGCAAAATGCTTTCCCACTAGGTCTAGCAAGGAGAAACTGTGGCAGCTGAGTAGATGTAGCCCGGCCTGCCCTTTGAAGTTGAAAAGTTCTTGGCATCTCAGAGCCTCAAGGGAAGAGCAAGGTTATCTATGGTAGGCTGGGGCAGAACTAGCAGCAAGCAGAGCAAAGTTGTCCAAGAATAGCTTCCATTGGAATGCTAATGGCAATTGAAGAGGCAGGCCAGTGGCAAGCCACTAGCTTCTAGCAGTTTGAAAGTTGCAGACACAGTGCAGGTGTTGTGCGGCTTCTTTCTTGGCCTCCTAGAAGGTGCCGTGGTGCCGCGCTCTCCGTCTCTTGCTTGCCAATATGTTGCCATGTTCCTCCTATTGTTTGGTTTGTTTTGATTTGTTTTGATGATCTTTTGGCGGGTTTTCGGAATGTTTTGGTGGTGTTTTAGAATGTTTTGTTTTCTCTTGTGTTGTTTTTATTGTCTTGGCAGGTTGTGGAACGTTTGGATTAGTTTTGGCGGGTTTTAAAATATTTTGGCGGGCATTTGGAATGTTTTGGTTTGCTTTCATTTGTTTTGATTATGTTTTGGCAAGTTATTGAAAGTTTCGATCACTTCTGACTGGTTTTCTAGTATTTTGGGATCTTTTCAGAATGTTTTAATCAGTTTTAGAATGTTTTGTATTCTCTTGAGTTGTTTTTATTGTCTTGGCAGGTTTTGGAGTGTTTGGATTGCTTTTGGCGGGTTTTAAAATATTTTGGCCGGCATTTGGAATGTTTTGGCGGGTATTCGGAAGGTTTTGATTAGTTTTGACGGGTTTTGAAATATTTTGGAGGGTTTTTAGAAGGTTTTGACTTGTTTTGATTCTGTTTAGCCCAGTTTTTGGTGTGTTTGGATTAGCTTTGGTGGGCTTTATCATGTTTTGTCAGGTTTTTTCGAATGTATTGATCACTTCTGTCTGGTTTTCTATTTTGGCGGGTTTGAAAATATTTTTGGATGAGTTTTGGCGGGTTTGAAAATATTTTGGCTCTTTGCGCAGAGACGACGGTGCCGGTTGCGGTGCGCTCCGGGGCGCTCCTTCTGCGGAAAGACGCCTGGCAGCGGCACTTGGGACAGCTCCGCGTCTCCGTATTCTGCGTTTCTTGCCTTCTGCATCTCAGCAAAATGCTTTCCCACTAGGTCTAGCAAGGAGAAACTGTGGCAGCTGAGTAGATGTAGCCCGGCCCGCCCTTTGAAGTTGACAAGTTCTTGGCATCTCAGAACCTCAAGGGAAGAGCAAGGTTATCTATGGTAGGCTGGGGCAGAACTAGCAGCAAGCAGAGCAAAGTTGTCCAAGAATAGCTTCCATTGGAATGCTAATGGCAATTGAAGAGGCAGGCCAGTGGCAAGCCACTAGCTTCTAGCAGTTTGAAAGTTGCAGACACAGTGCAGGTGTTTTGCGGCTTCCTTCTTGGCCTCTTAGAAGGTGCCGCACTCTCCGTCTCTTGCTTGCCAATATGTTGCCGTGTTCCTCCTATTGTTTGGTTTGTTTTGATTTGTTTTGATGATCTTTTGGCGGGTTTTCGGAATGTTTTGGTGGTGTTTTAGAATGTTTTGTTTTCTCTTGTGTTGTTTTTATTGTCTTGGCAGGTTGTGGAACGTTTGGATTCGTTTTGGCGGGTTTTAAAATATTTTGGCGGGTATTTGGAATGTTTTGGTTTGCTTTCATTTGTTTTGATTATGTTTTGGCAAGTTATTGAAAGTTTTGATCACTTCTGACTGGTTTTCTAGTATTTTGGCATCTTTTCAGAATGTTTTGATCAGTTTTAGCAGGTTGTAAACTATTTTGTCAGGTTTTTGGAATGTTTTGGTTGGTTTTGATTTGTTTTTATGATGTTTTGCCAAGTTTTTTGAATGTTTTGATCAGTTCTGGCTGGTTTTCTAATGTTTTGGCAATTTTCAGAATGTTTTGATGAGTTTTGTGGGTCTAAATCATTTTGGCGGTTTTCGGAATATTTTGGTTGGTTTTGATTTGTTTTTATGATGTTTTGTCGGGTTTTCGGAATGTTTTGGTTGGGTTTTAGAATGTTTTGTATTCTCTTGAGTTGTTTTTATTGTCTTGGCAGGTTTTGGAATGTTTGGATTGCTTTTGGCGGGTTTTAAAATATTTTGGCGGGTATTTGGAATGTTTTGGCGGGTATTCGGAAGGTTTTGATTAGTTTTGACGGGTTTTGAAATATTTTGGCGGGTTTTTAGAAGGTTTTGATTCTGTTTAGCCCAGTTTTTGGTGTGTTTGGATTAGCTTTGGTGGGCTTTATCATGTTTTGTCAGGTTTTTTCGAATGTATTGATCACTTCTGTCTGGTTTTCTATTTTGGCGGGTTTGAAAATATTTTTGGATGAGTTTTGGCGGGTTTGAAAATATTTTGGCTCTTTGCGCAGAGACGACGGTGCCGGTTGCGGTGCGCTCCGGGGCGCTCCTTCTGCGGAAAGACGCCTGGCAGCGGCACTTGGGACAGCTCCGCGTCTCCGTATTCTGCGTTTCTTGCCTTCTGCATCTCAGCAAAATGCTTTCCCACTAGGTCTAGCAAGGAGAAACTGTGGCAGCTGAGTAGATGTAGCCCGGCCCGCCCTTTGAAGTTGACAAGTTCTTGGCATCTCAGAACCTCAAGGGAAGAGCAAGGTTATCTATGGTAGGCTGGGGCAGAACTAGCAGCAAGCAGAGCAAAGTTGTCCAAGAATAGCTTCCATTGGAATGCTAATGGCAATTGAAGAGGCAGGCCAGTGGCAAGCCACTATCTTCTAGCAGTTTGAAAGTTGCAGACACAGTGCAGGTGTTTTGCGGCTTCCTTCTTGGCCTCCTAGAAGGTGCCGCACTCTCCGTCTCTTGCTTGCCAATATGTTGCCGTGTTCCTCCTATTGTTTGGTTTGTTTTGATTTGTTTTGATGATGTTTTGGCGGGTTTTCGGAATGTTTTGGTGGTGTTTTAGAATGTTTTGTTTTCTCTTGTGTTGTTTTTATTGTCTTGGAAGGTTTTGGAACGTTTGGATTCGTTTTGGCGCGTTTTAAAATATTTTGGCGGTTGTTTGGAATGTTTTGGTTTGCTTTCATTTGTTTTGATTATGTTTTGGCAAGTTATTGAAAGTTTTGATCACTTCTGACTGGTTTTCTAGTATTTTGGCATCTTTTCAGAATGTTTTGATCAGTTTTAGCAGGTTGTAAACTATTTTGTCAGGTTTTTGGAATGTTTTGGTTGGTTTTGATTTGTTTTTATGATGTTTTGCCAAGTTTTTTGAATGATTTGATCAGTTCTGGCTGGTTTTCTAATGTTTTGGCAATTTTCAGAATGTTTTGATGAGTTTTGTGGGTCTAAATTATTTTGGCGGTTTTTGGAATATTTTGGTTGTTTTTGATTTGTTTTTATGATGTTTTGGCGGGTTTTCGGAATGTTTTGGTTGGGTTTTAGAATGTTTTGTATTCTCTTGAGTTGTTTTTATTCTGTTGGCAGGTTTTGGAATGTTTGGATTGCTTTTGGCGGGTTTTAAAATATTTTGGCGGGTATTTGGAATGTTTTGGCGGGTATTCGGAATGTTTTGATTAGTTTTGACGGGTTTTGAAATATTTTGGCGGGTTTTTAGAAGGTTTTGATTCTGTTTAGCCCAGTTTTTGGTGTGTTTGGATTAGCTTTGGTGGGCTTTATCATGTTTTGTCAGGTTTTTTCGAATGTATTGATCACTTCTGTCTGGTTCTCTATTTTGGTGGGGTTGAAAATATTTTTGGATTAGTTTTGGCGGGTTTGAAAATATTTTGGCTCTTTGCGCAGAGACGACGGTGCCGGTTGCGGTGCGCTCCGGGGCGCTCCTTCTGCGGAAAGACGCCTGGCAGCGGCACTTGGGACAGCTCCGCGTCTCCGTATTCTGCGTTTCTTGCCTTCTGCATCTCAGCAAAATGCTTTCCCACTAGGTCTAGCAAGGAGAAACTGTGGCAGCTGAGTAGATGTAGCCCGGCCTGCCCTTTGAAGTTGAAAAGTTCTTGGCATCTCAGAGCCTCAAGGGAAGAGCAAGGTTATCTATGGTAGGCTGGGGCAGAACTAGCAGCAAGCAGAGCAAAGTTGTCCAAGAATAGCTTCCATTGGAATGCTAATGGCAATTGAAGAGGCAGGCCAGTGGCAAGCCACTAGCTTCTAGCAGTTTGAAAGTTGCAGACACAGTGCAGGTGTTGTGCGGCTTCTTTCTTGGCCTGCTAGAAGGTGCCGTGGTGCCGCGCTCTCCGTCTCTTGCTTGCCAATATGTTGCCATGTTCCTCCTATTGTTTGGTTTGTTTTTATTTGTTTTGATGATCTTTTGGCGGGTTTTCGGAATGTTTTGGTGGTGTTTTAGAATGTTTTGTTTTCTCTTGTGTTGTTTTTATTGTCTTGGAAGGTTGTGGAACGTTTGGATTAGTTTTGGCGGGTTTTAAAATATTTTGGCGGGCATTTGGAATGTTTTGGTTTGCTTTCATTTGTTTTGATTATGTTTTGGCAAGTTATTGAAAGTTTCGATCACTTCTGACTGGTTTTCTAGTATTTTGGGATCTTTTCAGAATGTTTTGATCAGTTTTAGAATGTTTTGTATTCTCTTGAGTTGTTTTTATTGTCTTGGCAGGTTTTGGAGTGTTTGGATTGCTTTTGGCGGGTTTTAAAATATTTTGGCCGGCATTTGGAATGTTTTGGCGGGTATTCGGAAGGTTTTGATTAGTTTTGACGGGTTTTGAAATATTTTGGAGGGTTTTTAGAAGGTTTTGACTTGTTTTGATTCTGTTTAGCCCAGTTTTTGGTGTGTTTGGATTAGCTTTGGTGGGCTTTATCATGTTTTGTGAGGTTTTTTCGAATGTATTGATCACTTCTGTCTGGTTTTCTATTTTGGCGGGTTTGAAAATATTTTTGGATGAGTTTTGGCGGGTTTGAAAATATTTTGGCTCTTTGCGCAGAGACGACGGTGCCGGTTGCGGTGCGCTGCGGGGCGCTCCTTCTGCGGAAAGACGCCTGGCAGCGGCACTTGGGACAGCTCCGCGTCTCCGTATTCTGCGTTTCTTGCCTTCTGCATCTCAGCAAAATGCTTTCCCACTAGGTCTAGCAAGGAGAAACTGTGGCAGCTGAGTAGATGTAGCCCGGCCCGCCCTTTGAAGTTGACAAGTTCTTGGCATCTCAGAACCTCAAGGGAAGAGCAAGGTTATCTATGGTAGGCTGGGGCAGAACTAGCAGCAAGCAGAGCAAAGTTGTCCAAGAATAGCTTCCATTGGAATGCTAATGGCAATTGAAGAGGCAGGCCAGTGGCAAGCCACTAGCTTCTAGCAGTTTGAAAGTTGCAGACACAGTGCAGGTGTTTTGCGGCTTCCTTCTTGGCCTCCTAGAAGGTGCCGCACTCTCCGTCTCTTGCTTGCCAATATGTTGCCATGTTCCTCCTATTGTTTGGTTTGTTTTGATTTGTTTTGATGATCTTTTGGCGGGTTTTCGGAATGTTTTGGTGGTGTTTTAGAATGTTTTGTTTTCTCTTGTGTTGTTTTTATTGTCTTGGCAGGTTGTGGAACGTTTGGATTCGTTTTGGCGCGTTTTAAAATATTTTGGCGGGTATTTGGAATGTTTTGGTTTGCTTTCATTTGTTTTGATTATGTTTTGGCAAGTTATTGAAAGTTTCGATCACTTCTGACTGGTTTTCTAGTATTTTGGCATCTTTTCAGAATGTTTTGATCAGTTTTAGCAGGTTGTAAACTATTTTGTCAGGTTTTTGGAATGTTTTGGTTGGTTTTGATTTGTTTTTATGATGTTTTGCCAAGTTTTTTGAATGATTTGATCAGTTCTGGCTGGTTTTCTAATGTTTTGGCAATTTTCAGAATGTTTTGATGAGTTTTGTGGGTCTAAATTATTTTGGCGGTTTTTGGAATATTTTGGTTGTTTTTGATTTGATTTGATGATGTTTTGGCGGGTTTTCGGAATGTTTTGGTTGGGTTTTAGAATGTTTTGTATTCTCTTGAGTTGTTTTTATTGTGTTGGCAGTTTTTGGAATGTTTGGATTGCTTTTGGCGGGTTTTAAAATATTTTGGCGGGTATTTGGAATGTTTTGGCGGGTATTCGGAAGGTTTTGATTAGTTTTGACGGGTTTTGAAATATTTTGGCGGGTTTTTAGAAGGTTTTGATTCTGTTTAGCCCAGTTTTTGGTGTGTTTGGATTAGCTTTGGTGGGCTTTATCATGTTTTGTCAGGTTTTTTCGAATGTATTGATCACTTCTGTCTGGTTTTCTATTTTGGCGGGTTTGAAAATATTTTTGGATGAGTTTTGGCGGGTTTGAAAATATTTTGGCTCTTTGCGCAGAGACGACGGTGCCGGTTGCGGTGCGCTGCGGGGCGCTCCTTCTGCGGAAAGACGCCTGGCAGCGGCACTTGGGACAGCTCCGCGTCTCCGTATTCTGCGTTTCTTGCCTTCTGCATCTCAGCAAAATGCTTTCCCACTAGGTCTAGCAAGGAGAAACTGTGGCAGCTGAGTAGATGTAGCCCGGCCTGCCCTTTGAAGTTGAAAAGTTCTTGGCATCTCAGAGCCTCAAGGGAAGAGCAAGGTTATCTATGGTAGGCTGGGGCAGAACTAGCAGCAAGCAGAGCAAAGTTGTCCAAGAATAGCTTCCATTGGAATGCTAATGGCAATTGAAGAGGCAGGCCAGTGGCAAGCCACTAGCTTCTAGCAGTTTGAAAGTTGCAGACACAGTGCAGGTGTTGTGCGGCTTCCTTCTTGGCCTCCTAGAAGGTGCCGCACTCTCCGTCTCTTGCTTGCCAATATGTTGCCGTGTTCCTCTTATTGTTTGGTTTGTTTTGATTTGTTTTGATGATGTTTTGGCGGGTTTTCGGAATGTTTTGGTGGTGTTTTAGAATGTTTTGTTTTCTCTTGTGTTGTTTTTATTGTGTTGGCAGGTTGTGGAACGTTTGGATTAGTTTTGGCGGGTTTTAAAATATTTTGGCGGTTGTTTGGAATGTTTTGGTTTGCTTTCATTTGTTTTGATTATGTTTTGGCAAGTTATTGAAAGTTTCGATCACTTCTGACTGGTTTTCTAGTATTTTGGGATCTTTTCAGAATGTTTTGATCAGTTTTAGAATGTTTTGTATTCTCTTGAGTTGTTTTTATTGTCTTGGCAGGTTTTGGAGTGTTTGGATTGCTTTTGGCGGGTTTTAAAATATTTTGGCCGGCATTTGGAATGTTTTGGCGGGTATTCGGAAGGTTTTGATTAGTTTTGACGGGTTTTGAAATATTTTGGAGGGTTTTTAGAAGGTTTTGACTTGTTTTGATTCTGTTTAGCCCAGTTTTTGGTGTGTTTGGATTAGCTTTGGTGGGCTTTATCATGTTTTGTCAGGTTTTTTCGAATGTATTGATCACTTCTGTCTGGTTTTCTATTTTGGCGGGTTTGAAAATATTTTTGGATGAGTTTTGGCGGGTTTGAAAATATTTTGGCTCTTTGCGCAGAGACGACGGTGCCGGTTGCGGTGCGCTGCGGGGCGCTCCTTCTGCGGAAAGACGCCTGGCAGCGGCACTTGGGACAGCTCCGCGTCTCCGTATTCTGCGTTTCTTGCCTTCTGCATCTCAGCAAAATGCTTTCCCACTAGGTCTAGCAAGGAGAAACTGTGGCAGCTGAGTAGATGTAGCCCGGCCCGCCCTTTGAAGTTGACAAGTTCTTGGCATCTCAGAACCTCAAGGGAAGAGCAAGGTTATCTATGGTAGGCTGGGGCAGAACTAGCAGCAAGCAGAGCAAAGTTGTCCAAGAATATCTTCCATTGGAATGCTAATGGCAATTGAAGAGGCAGGCCAGTGGCAAGCCACTAGCTTCTAGCAGTTTGAAAGTTGCAGACACAGTGCAGGTGTTTTGCGGCTTCCTTCTTGGCCTCCTAGAAGGTGCCGCACTCTCCGTCTCTTGCTTGCCAATATGTTGCCGTGTTCCTCCTATTGTTTGGTTTGTTTTGATTTGTTTTGATGATCTTTTGGCGGGTTTTCGGAATGTTTTGGTGGTGTTTTAGAATGTTTTGTTTTCTCTTGTGTTGTTTTTATTGTCTTGGAAGGTTTTGGAACGTTTGGATTCGTTTTGGCGCGTTTTAAAATATTTTGGCGGTTGTTTGGAATGTTTTGGTTTGCTTTCATTTGTTTTGATTATGTTTTGGCAAGTTATTGAAAGTTTCGATCACTTCTGACTGGTTTTCTAGTATTTTGGCATCTTTTCAGAATGTTTTGATCAGTTTTAGCAGGTTGTAAACTATTTTGTCAGGTTTTTGGAATGTTTTGGTTGGTTTTGATTTGTTTTTATGATGTTTTGCCAAGTTTTTTGAATGATTTGATCAGTTCTGGCTGGTTTTCTAATGTTTTGGCAATTTTCAGAATGTTTTGATGAGTTTTGTGGGTCTAAATTATTTTGGCGGTTTTTGGAATATTTTGGTTGTTTTTGATTTGATTTGATGATGTTTTGGCGGGTTTTCGGAATGTTTTGGTTGGGTTTTAGAATGTTTTGTATTCTCTTGAGTTGTTTTTATTGTGTTGGCAGTTTTTGGAATGTTTGGATTGCTTTTGGCGGGTTTTAAAATATTTTGGCGGGTATTTGGAATGTTTTGGCGGGTATTCGGAAGGTTTTGATTAGTTTTGACGGGTTTTGAAATATTTTGGCGGGTTTTTAGAAGGTTTTGATTCTTTTAGCCCAGTTTTTGGTGTGTTTGGATTAGCTTTGGTGGGCTTTATCATGTTTTGTCAGGTTTTTTCGAATGTATTGATCACTTCTGTCTGGTTTTCTATTTTGGCGGGTTTGAAAATATTTTTGGATGAGTTTTGGCGGGTTTGAAAATATTTTGGCTCTTAGCGCAGAGACGACGGTGCCGGTTGCGGTGCGCTCCGGGGCGCTCCTTCTGCGGAAAGACGCCTGGCAGCGGCACTTGGGACAGCTCCGCGTCTCCGTATTCTGCGTTTCTTGCCTTCTGCATCTCAGCAAAATGCTTTCCCACTAGGTCTAGCAAGGAGAAACTGTGGCAGCTGAGTAGATGTAGCCCGGCCCGCCCTTTGAAGTTGACAAGTTCTTGGCATCTCAGAACCTCAAGGGAAGAGCAAGGTTATCTATGGTAGGCTGGGGCAGAACTAGCAGCAAGCAGAGCAAAGTTGTCCAAGAATAGCTTCCATTGGAATGCTAATGGCAATTGAAGAGGCAGGCCAGTGGCAAGCCACTATCTTCTAGCAGTTTGAAAGTTGCAGACACAGTGCAGGTGTTGTGCGGCTTCCTTCTTGGCCTCCTAGAAGGTGCCGCACTCTCCGTCTCTTGCTTGCCAATATGTTGCCGTGTTCCTCCTATTGTTTGGTTTGTTTTGATTTGTTTTGATGATCTTTTGGCGGGTTTTCGGAATGTTTTGGTGGTGTTTTAGAATGTTTTGTTTTCTCTTGTGTTGTTTTTATTGTCTTGGAAGGTTTTGGAACGTTTGGATTCGTTTTGGCGCGTTTTAAAATATTTTGGCGGTTGTTTGGAATGTTTTGGTTTGCTTTCATTTGTTTTGATTATGTTTTGGCAAGTTATTGAAAGTTTTGATCACTTCTGACTGGTTTTCTAGTATTTTGGCATCTTTTCAGAATGTTTTGATCAGTTTTAGCAGGTTGTAAACTATTTTGTCAGGTTTTTGGAATGTTTTGGTTGGTTTTGATTTGTTTTTATGATGTTTTGCCAAGTTTTTTGAATGATTTGATCAGTTCTGGCTGGTTTTCTAATGTTTTGGCAATTTTCAGAATGTTTTGATGAGTTTTGTGGGTCTAAATTATTTTGGCGGTTTTTGGAATATTTTGGTTGGTTTTGATTTGATTTGATGATGTTTTGGCGGGTTTTCGGAATGTTTTGGTTGGGTTTTAGAATGTTTTGTATTCTCTTGAGTTGTTTTTATTCTGTTGGCAGGTTTTGGAATGTTTGGATTGCTTTTGGCGGGTTTTAAAATATTTTGGCGGGTATTTGGAATGTTTTGGCGGGTATTCGGAATGTTTTGATTAGTTTTGACGGGTTTTGAAATATTTTGGCGGGTTTTTAGAAGGTTTTGATTCTGTTTAGCCCAGTTTTTGGTGTGTTTGGATTAGCTTTGGTGGGCTTTATCATGTTTTGTCAGGTTTTTTCGAATGTATTGATCACTTCTGTCTGGTTCTCTATTTTGGTGGGGTTGAAAATATTTTTGGATTAGTTTTGGCGGGTTTGAAAATATTTTGGCTCTTTGCGCAGAGACGACGGTGCCGGTTGCGGTGCGCTCCGGGGCGCTCCTTCTGCGGAAAGACGCCTGGCAGCGGCACTTGGGACAGCTCCGCGTCTCCGTATTCTGCGTTTCTTGCCTTCTGCATCTCAGCAAAATGCTTTCCCACTAGGTCTAGCAAGGAGAAACTGTGGCAGCTGAGTAGATGTAGCCCGGCCTGCCCTTTGAAGTTGAAAAGTTCTTGGCATCTCAGAGCCTCAAGGGAAGAGCAAGGTTATCTATGGTAGGCTGGGGCAGAACTAGCAGCAAGCAGAGCAAAGTTGTCCAAGAATAGCTTCCATTGGAATGCTAATGGCAATTGAAGAGGCAGGCCAGTGGCAAGCCACTAGCTTCTAGCAGTTTGAAAGTTGCAGACACAGTGCAGGTGTTGTGCGGCTTCTTTCTTGGCCTCCTAGAAGGTGCCGTGGTGCCGCGCTCTCCGTCTCTTGCTTGCCAATATGTTGCCATGTTCCTCCTATTGTTTGGTTTGTTTTGATTTGTTTTGATGATCTTTTGGCGGGTTTTCGGAATGTTTTGGTGGTGTTTTAGAATGTTTTGTTTTCTCTTGTGTTGTTTTTATTGTCTTGGCAGGTTGTGGAACGTTTGGATTAGTTTTGGCGGGTTTTAAAATATTTTGGCGGGCATTTGGAATGTTTTGGTTTGCTTTCATTTGTTTTGATTATGTTTTGGCAAGTTATTGAAAGTTTCGATCACTTCTGACTGGTTTTCTAGTATTTTGGGATCTTTTCAGAATGTTTTGATCAGTTTTAGAATGTTTTGTATTCTCTTGAGTTGTTTTTATTGTCTTGGCAGGTTTTGGAGTGTTTGGATTGCTTTTGGCGGGTTTTAAAATATTTTGGCCGGCATTTGGAATGTTTTGGCGGGTATTCGGAAGGTTTTGATTAGTTTTGACGGGTTTTGAAATATTTTGGCGGGTTTTTAGAAGGTTTTGACTTGTTTTGATTCTGTTTAGCCCAGTTTTTGGTGTGTTTGGATTAGCTTTGGTGGGCTTTATCATGTTTTGTCAGGTTTTTTCGAATGTATTGATCACTTCTGTCTGGTTTTCTATTTTGGCGGGTTTGAAAATATTTTTGGATGAGTTTTGGCGGGTTTGAAAATATTTTGGCTCTTTGCGCAGAGACGACGGTGCCGGTTGCGGTGCGCTGCGGGGCGCTCCTTCTGCGGAAAGACGCCTGGCAGCGGCACTTGGGACAGCTCCGCGTCTCCGTATTCTGCGTTTCTTGCCTTCTGCATCTCAGCAAAATGCTTTCCCACTAGGTCTAGCAAGGAGAAACTGTGGCAGCTGAGTAGATGTAGCCCGGCCCGCCCTTTGAAGTTGACAAGTTCTTGGCATCTCAGAACCTCAAGGGAAGAGCAAGGTTATCTATGGTAGGCTGGGGCAGAACTAGCAGCAAGCAGAGCAAAGTTGTCCAAGAATAGCTTCCATTGGAATGCTAATGGCAATTGAAGAGGCAGGCCAGTGGCAAGCCACTAGCTTCTAGCAGTTTGAAAGTTGCAGACACAGTGCAGGTGTTTTGCGGCTTCCTTCTTGGCCTCCTAGAAGGTGCCGCACTCTCCGTCTCTTGCTTGCCAATATGTTGCCGTGTTCCTCCTATTGTTTGGTTTGTTTTGATTTGTTTTGATGATGTTTTGGCGGGTTTTCGGAATGTTTTGGTGGTGTTTTAGAATGTTTTGTTTTCTCTTGTGTTGTTTTTATTGTCTTGGCAGGTTGTGGAACGTTTGGATTCGTTTTGGCGGGTTTTAAAATATTTTAGCGGGTATTTGGAATGTTTTGGTTTGCTTTCATTTGTTTTGATTATGTTTTGGCAAGTTATTGAAAGTTTCGATCACTTCTGACTGGTTTTCTAGTATTTTGGCATCTTTTCAGAATGTTTTGATCAGTTTTAGCAGGTTGTAAACTATTTTGTCAGGTTTTTGGAATGTTTTGGTTGGTTTTGATTTGTTTTTATGATGTTTTGCCAAGTTTTTTGAATGATTTGATCAGTTCTGGCTGGTTTTCTAATGTTTTGGCAATTTTCAGAATGTTTTGATGAGTTTTGTGGGTCTAAATTATTTTGGCGGTTTTTGGAATATTTTGGTTGTTTTTGATTTGATTTGATGATGTTTTGGTGGGTTTTCGGAATGTTTTGGTTGGGTTTTAGAATGTTTTGTATTCTCTTGAGTTGTTTTTATTTTGTTGGCAGTTTTTGGAATGTTTGGATTGCTTTTGGCGGGTTTTAAAATATTTTGGCGGGTATTTGGAATGTTTTGGCGGGTATTCGGAAGGTTTTGATTAGTTTTGACGGGTTTTGAAATATTTTGGCGGGTTTTTAGAAGGTTTTGATTCTGTTTAGCCCAGTTTTTGGTGTGTTTGGATTAGCTTTGGTGGGCTTTATCATGTTTTGTCAGGTTTTTTCGAATGTATTGATCACTTCTGTCTGGTTCTCTATTTTGGTGGGGTTGAAAATATTTTTGGATTAGTTTTGGCGGGTTTGAAAATATTTTGGCTCTTTGCGCAGAGACGACGGTGCCGGTTGCGGTGCGCTCCGGGGCGCTCCTTCTGCGGAAAGACGCCTGGCAGCGGCACTTGGGACAGCTCCGCGTCTCCGTATTCTGCGTTTCTTGCCTTCTGCATCTCAGCAAAATGCTTTCCCACTAGGTCTAGCAAGGAGAAACTGTGGCAGCTGAGTAGATGTAGCCCGGCCTGCCCTTTGAAGTTGAAAAGTTCTTGGCATCTCAGAGCCTCAAGGGAAGAGCAAGGTTATCTATGGTAGGCTGGGGCAGAACTAGCAGCAAGCAGAGCAAAGTTGTCCAAGAATAGCTTCCATTGGAATGCTAATGGCAATTGAAGAGGCAGGCCAGTGGCAAGCCACTAGCTTCTAGCAGTTTGAAAGTTGCAGACACAGTGCAGGTGTTGTGCGGCTTCTTTCTTGGCCTCCTAGAAGGTGCCGTGGTGCCGCGCTCTCCGTCTCTTGCTTGCCAATATGTTGCCATGTTCCTCCTATTGTTTGGTTTGTTTTGATTTGTTTTGATGATCTTTTGGCGGGTTTTCGGAATGTTTTGGTGGTGTTTTAGAATGTTTTGTTTTCTCTTGTGTTGTTTTTATTGTCTTGGCAGGTTGTGGAACGTTTGGATTAGTTTTGGCGGGTTTTAAAATATTTTGGCGGGCATTTGGAATGTTTTGGTTTGCTTTCATTTGTTTTGATTATGTTTTGGCAAGTTATTGAAAGTTTCGATCACTTCTGACTGGTTTTCTAGTATTTTGGGATCTTTTCAGAATGTTTTGATCAGTTTTAGAATGTTTTGTATTCTCTTGAGTTGTTTTTATTGTCTTGGCAGGTTTTGGAGTGTTTGGATTGCTTTTGGCGGGTTTTAAAATATTTTGGCCGGCATTTGGAATGTTTTGGCGGGTATTCGGAAGGTTTTGATTAGTTTTGACGGGTTTTGAAATATTTTGGAGGGTTTTTAGAAGGTTTTGACTTGTTTTGATTCTGTTTAGCCCAGTTTTTGGTGTGTTTGGATTAGCTTTGGTGGGCTTTATCATGTTTTGTCAGGTTTTTTCGAATGTATTGATCACTTCTGTCTGGTTTTCTATTTTGGCGGGTTTGAAAATATTTTTGGATGAGTTTTGGCGGGTTTGAAAATATTTTGGCTCTTTGCGCAGAGACGACGGTGCCGGTTGCGGTGCGCTGCGGGGCGCTCCTTCTGCGGAAAGACGCCTGGCAGCGGCACTTGGGACAGCTCCGCGTCTCCGTATTCTGCGTTTCTTGCCTTCTGCATCTCAGCAAAATGCTTTCCCACTAGGTCTAGCAAGGAGAAACTGTGGCAGCTGAGTAGATGTAGCCCGGCCCGCCCTTTGAAGTTGACAAGTTCTTGGCATCTCAGAACCTCAAGGGAAGAGCAAGGTTATCTATGGTAGGCTGGGGCAGAACTAGCAGCAAGCAGAGCAAAGTTGTCCAAGAATAGCTTCCATTGGAATGCTAATGGCAATTGAAGAGGCAGGCCAGTGGCAAGCCACTAGCTTCTAGCAGTTTGAAAGTTGCAGACACAGTGCAGGTGTTTTGCGGCTTCCTTCTTGGCCTCTTAGAAGGTGCCGCACTCTCCGTCTCTTGCTTGCCAATATGTTGCCATGTTCCTCCTATTGTTTGGTTTGTTTTGATTTGTTTTGATGATCTTTTGGCGGGTTTTCGGAATGTTTTGGTGGTGTTTTAGAATGTTTTGTTTTCTCTTGTGTTGTTTTTATTGTGTTGGCAGGTTGTGGAACGTTTGGATTCGTTTTGGCGGGTTTTAAAATATTTTGGCGGGTATTTGGAATGTTTTGGTTTGCTTTCATTTGTTTTGATTATGTTTTGGCAAGTTATTGAAAGTTTCGATCACTTCTGACTGGTTTTCTAGTATTTTGGCATCTTTTCAGAATGTTTTGATCAGTTTTAGCAGGTTGTAAACTATTTTGTCAGGTTTTTGGAATGTTTTGGTTGGTTTTGATTTGTTTTTATGATGTTTTGCCAAGTTTTTTGAATGTTTTGATCAGTTCTGGCTGGTTTTCTAATGTTTTGGCAATTTTCAGAATGTTTTGATGAGTTTTGTGGGTCTAAATCATTTTGGCGGTTTTCGGAATATTTTGGTTGGTTTTGATTTGTTTTTATGATGTTTTGTCGGGTTTTCGGAATGTTTTGGTTGGGTTTTAGAATGTTTTGTATTCTCTTGAGTTGTTTTTATTGTCTTGGCAGGTTTTGGAATGTTTGGATTGCTTTTGGCGGGTTTTAAAATATTTTGGCGGGTATTTGGAATGTTTTGGCGGGTATTCGGAAGGTTTTGATTAGTTTTGACGGGTTTTGAAATATTTTGGCGGGTTTTTAGAAGGTTTTGATTCTGTTTAGCCCAGTTTTTGGTGTGTTTGGATTAGCTTTGGTGGGCTTTATCATGTTTTGTCAGGTTTTTTCGAATGTATTGATCACTTCTGTCTGGTTTTCTATTTTGGCGGGTTTGAAAATATTTTTGGATGAGTTTTGGCGGGTTTGAAAATATTTTGGCTCTTTGCGCAGAGACGACGGTGCCGGTTGCGGTGCGCTCCGGGGCGCTCCTTCTGCGGAAAGACGCCTGGCAGCGGCACTTGGGACAGCTCCGCGTCTCCGTATTCTGCGTTTCTTGCCTTCTGCATCTCAGCAAAATGCTTTCCCACTAGGTCTAGCAAGGAGAAACTGTGGCAGCTGAGTAGATGTAGCCCGGCCCGCCCTTTGAAGTTGACAAGTTCTTGGCATCTCAGAACCTCAAGGGAAGAGCAAGGTTATCTATGGTAGGCTGGGGCAGAACTAGCAGCAAGCAGAGCAAAGTTGTCCAAGAATAGCTTCCATTGGAATGCTAATGGCAATTGAAGAGGCAGGCCAGTGGCAAGCCACTATCTTCTAGCAGTTTGAAAGTTGCAGACACAGTGCAGGTGTTTTGCGGCTTCCTTCTTGGCCTCCTAGAAGGTGCCGCACTCTCCGTCTCTTGCTTGCCAATATGTTGCCGTGTTCCTCCTATTGTTTGGTTTGTTTTGATTTGTTTTGATGATGTTTTGGCGGGTTTTCGGAATGTTTTGGTGGTGTTTTAGAATGTTTTGTTTTCTCTTGTGTTGTTTTTATTGTCTTGGAAGGTTTTGGAACGTTTGGATTCGTTTTGGCGCGTTTTAAAATATTTTGGCGGTTGTTTGGAATGTTTTGGTTTGCTTTCATTTGTTTTGATTATGTTTTGGCAAGTTATTGAAAGTTTTGATCACTTCTGACTGGTTTTCTAGTATTTTGGCATCTTTTCAGAATGTTTTGATCAGTTTTAGCAGGTTGTAAACTATTTTGTCAGGTTTTTGGAATGTTTTGGTTGGTTTTGATTTGTTTTTATGATGTTTTGCCAAGTTTTTTGAATGATTTGATCAGTTCTGGCTGGTTTTCTAATGTTTTGGCAATTTTCAGAATGTTTTGATGAGTTTTGTGGGTCTAAATTATTTTGGCGGTTTTTGGAATATTTTGGTTGTTTTTGATTTGTTTTTATGATGTTTTGGCGGGTTTTCGGAATGTTTTGGTTGGGTTTTAGAATGTTTTGTATTCTCTTGAGTTGTTTTTATTCTGTTGGCAGGTTTTGGAATGTTTGGATTGCTTTTGGCGGGTTTTAAAATATTTTGGCGGGTATTTGGAATGTTTTGGCGGGTATTCGGAATGTTTTGATTAGTTTTGACGGGTTTTGAAATATTTTGGCGGGTTTTTAGAAGGTTTTGATTCTGTTTAGCCCAGTTTTTGGTGTGTTTGGATTAGCTTTGGTGGGCTTTATCATGTTTTGTCAGGTTTTTTCGAATGTATTGATCACTTCTGTCTGGTTCTCTATTTTGGTGGGGTTGAAAATATTTTTGGATTAGTTTTGGCGGGTTTGAAAATATTTTGGCTCTTTGCGCAGAGACGACGGTGCCGGTTGCGGTGCGCTCCGGGGCGCTCCTTCTGCGGAAAGACGCCTGGCAGCGGCACTTGGGACAGCTCCGCGTCTCCGTATTCTGCGTTTCTTGCCTTCTGCATCTCAGCAAAATGCTTTCCCACTAGGTCTAGCAAGGAGAAACTGTGGCAGCTGAGTAGATGTAGCCCGGCCTGCCCTTTGAAGTTGAAAAGTTCTTGGCATCTCAGAGCCTCAAGGGAAGAGCAAGGTTATCTATGGTAGGCTGGGGCAGAACTAGCAGCAAGCAGAGCAAAGTTGTCCAAGAATAGCTTCCATTGGAATGCTAATGGCAATTGAAGAGGCAGGCCAGTGGCAAGCCACTAGCTTCTAGCAGTTTGAAAGTTGCAGACACAGTGCAGGTGTTGTGCGGCTTCTTTCTTGGCCTCCTAGAAGGTGCCGTGGTGCCGCGCTCTCCGTCTCTTGCTTGCCAATATGTTGCCATGTTCCTCCTATTGTTTGGTTTGTTTTGATTTGTTTTGATGATCTTTTGGCGGGTTTTCGGAATGTTTTGGTGGTGTTTTAGAATGTTTTGTTTTCTCTTGTGTTGTTTTTATTGTCTTGGCAGGTTGTGGAACGTTTGGATTAGTTTTGGCGGGTTTTAAAATATTTTGGCGGGCATTTGGAATGTTTTGGTTTGCTTTCATTTGTTTTGATTATGTTTTGGCAAGTTATTGAAAGTTTCGATCACTTCTGACTGGTTTTCTAGTATTTTGGGATCTTTTCAGAATGTTTTGATCAGTTTTAGAATGTTTTGTATTCTCTTGAGTTGTTTTTATTGTCTTGGCAGGTTTTGGAGTGTTTGGATTGCTTTTGGCGGGTTTTAAAATATTTTGGCCGGCATTTGGAATGTTTTGGCGGGTATTCGGAAGGTTTTGATTAGTTTTGACGGGTTTTGAAATATTTTGGAGGGTTTTTAGAAGGTTTTGACTTGTTTTGATTCTGTTTAGCCCAGTTTTTGGTGTGTTTGGATTAGCTTTGGTGGGCTTTATCATGTTTTGTCAGGTTTTTTCGAATGTATTGATCACTTCTGTCTGGTTTTCTATTTTGGCGGGTTTGAAAATATTTTTGGATGAGTTTTGGCGGGTTTGAAAATATTTTGGCTCTTTGCGCAGAGACGACGGTGCCGGTTGCGGTGCGCTCCGGGGCGCTCCTTCTGCGGAAAGACGCCTGGCAGCGGCACTTGGGACAGCTCCGCGTCTCCGTATTCTGCGTTTCTTGCCTTCTGCATCTCAGCAAAATGCTTTCCCACTAGGTCTAGCAAGGAGAAACTGTGGCAGCTGAGTAGATGTAGCCCGGCCCGCCCTTTGAAGTTGACAAGTTCTTGGCATCTCAGAACCTCAAGGGAAGAGCAAGGTTATCTATGGTAGGCTGGGGCAGAACTAGCAGCAAGCAGAGCAAAGTTGTCCAAGAATAGCTTCCATTGGAATGCTAATGGCAATTGAAGAGGCAGGCCAGTGGCAAGCCACTAGCTTCTAGCAGTTTGAAAGTTGCAGACACAGTGCAGGTGTTTTGCGGCTTCCTTCTTGGCCTCTTAGAAGGTGCCGCACTCTCCGTCTCTTGCTTGCCAATATGTTGCCATGTTCCTCCTATTGTTTGGTTTGTTTTGATTTGTTTTGATGATCTTTTGGCGGGTTTTCGGAATGTTTTGGTGGTGTTTTAGAATGTTTTGTTTTCTCTTGTGTTGTTTTTATTGTGTTGGCAGGTTGTGGAACGTTTGGATTCGTTTTGGCGGGTTTTAAAATATTTTGGCGGGTATTTGGAATGTTTTGGTTTGCTTTCATTTGTTTTGATTATGTTTTGGCAAGTTATTGAAAGTTTCGATCACTTCTGACTGGTTTTCTAGTATTTTGGCATCTTTTCAGAATGTTTTGATCAGTTTTAGCAGGTTGTAAACTATTTTGTCAGGTTTTTGGAATGTTTTGGTTGGTTTTGATTTGTTTTTATGATGTTTTGCCAAGTTTTTTGAATGTTTTGATCAGTTCTGGCTGGTTTTCTAATGTTTTGGCAATTTTCAGAATGTTTTGATGAGTTTTGTGGGTCTAAATCATTTTGGCGGTTTTCGGAATATTTTGGTTGGTTTTGATTTGTTTTTATGATGTTTTGTCGGGTTTTCGGAATGTTTTGGTTGGGTTTTAGAATGTTTTGTATTCTCTTGAGTTGTTTTTATTGTCTTGGCAGGTTTTGGAATGTTTGGATTGCTTTTGGCGGGTTTTAAAATATTTTGGCGGGTATTTGGAATGTTTTGGCGGGTATTCGGAAGGTTTTGATTAGTTTTGACGGGTTTTGAAATATTTTGGCGGGTTTTTAGAAGGTTTTGATTCTGTTTAGCCCAGTTTTTGGTGTGTTTGGATTAGCTTTGGTGGGCTTTATCATGTTTTGTCAGGTTTTTTCGAATGTATTGATCACTTCTGTCTGGTTTTCTATTTTGGCGGGTTTGAAAATATTTTTGGATGAGTTTTGGCGGGTTTGAAAATATTTTGGCTCTTTGCGCAGAGACGACGGTGCCGGTTGCGGTGCGCTCCGGGGCGCTCCTTCTGCGGAAAGACGCCTGGCAGCGGCACTTGGGACAGCTCCGCGTCTCCGTATTCTGCGTTTCTTGCCTTCTGCATCTCAGCAAAATGCTTTCCCACTAGGTCTAGCAAGGAGAAACTGTGGCAGCTGAGTAGATGTAGCCCGGCCCGCCCTTTGAAGTTGACAAGTTCTTGGCATCTCAGAACCTCAAGGGAAGAGCAAGGTTATCTATGGTAGGCTGGGGCAGAACTAGCAGCAAGCAGAGCAAAGTTGTCCAAGAATAGCTTCCATTGGAATGCTAATGGCAATTGAAGAGGCAGGCCAGTGGCAAGCCACTATCTTCTAGCAGTTTGAAAGTTGCAGACACAGTGCAGGTGTTTTGCGGCTTCCTTCTTGGCCTCCTAGAAGGTGCCGCACTCTCCGTCTCTTGCTTGCCAATATGTTGCCGTGTTCCTCCTATTGTTTGGTTTGTTTTGATTTGTTTTGATGATGTTTTGGCGGGTTTTCGGAATGTTTTGGTGGTGTTTTAGAATGTTTTGTTTTCTCTTGTGTTGTTTTTATTGTCTTGGAAGGTTTTGGAACGTTTGGATTCGTTTTGGCGCGTTTTAAAATATTTTGGCGGTTGTTTGGAATGTTTTGGTTTGCTTTCATTTGTTTTGATTATGTTTTGGCAAGTTATTGAAAGTTTTGATCACTTCTGACTGGTTTTCTAGTATTTTGGCATCTTTTCAGAATGTTTTGATCAGTTTTAGCAGGTTGTAAACTATTTTGTCAGGTTTTTGGAATGTTTTGGTTGGTTTTGATTTGTTTTTATGATGTTTTGCCAAGTTTTTTGAATGATTTGATCAGTTCTGGCTGGTTTTCTAATGTTTTGGCAATTTTCAGAATGTTTTGATGAGTTTTGTGGGTCTAAATTATTTTGGCGGTTTTTGGAATATTTTGGTTGTTTTTGATTTGTTTTTATGATGTTTTGGCGGGTTTTCGGAATGTTTTGGTTGGGTTTTAGAATGTTTTGTATTCTCTTGAGTTGTTTTTATTCTGTTGGCAGGTTTTGGAATGTTTGGATTGCTTTTGGCGGGTTTTAAAATATTTTGGCGGGTATTTGGAATGTTTTGGCGGGTATTCGGAATGTTTTGATTAGTTTTGACGGGTTTTGAAATATTTTGGCGGGTTTTTAGAAGGTTTTGATTCTGTTTAGCCCAGTTTTTGGTGTGTTTGGATTAGCTTTGGTGGGCTTTATCATGTTTTGTCAGGTTTTTTCGAATGTATTGATCACTTCTGTCTGGTTCTCTATTTTGGTGGGGTTGAAAATATTTTTGGATTAGTTTTGGCGGGTTTGAAAATATTTTGGCTCTTTGCGCAGAGACGACGGTGCCGGTTGCGGTGCGCTCCGGGGCGCTCCTTCTGCGGAAAGACGCCTGGCAGCGGCACTTGGGACAGCTCCGCGTCTCCGTATTCTGCGTTTCTTGCCTTCTGCATCTCAGCAAAATGCTTTCCCACTAGGTCTAGCAAGGAGAAACTGTGGCAGCTGAGTAGATGTAGCCCGGCCTGCCCTTTGAAGTTGAAAAGTTCTTGGCATCTCAGAGCCTCAAGGGAAGAGCAAGGTTATCTATGGTAGGCTGGGGCAGAACTAGCAGCAAGCAGAGCAAAGTTGTCCAAGAATAGCTTCCATTGGAATGCTAATGGCAATTGAAGAGGCAGGCCAGTGGCAAGCCACTAGCTTCTAGCAGTTTGAAAGTTGCAGACACAGTGCAGGTGTTGTGCGGCTTCTTTCTTGGCCTCCTAGAAGGTGCCGTGGTGCCGCGCTCTCCGTCTCTTGCTTGCCAATATGTTGCCATGTTCCTCCTATTGTTTGGTTTGTTTTGATTTGTTTTGATGATCTTTTGGCGGGTTTTCGGAATGTTTTGGTGGTGTTTTAGAATGTTTTGTTTTCTCTTGTGTTGTTTTTATTGTCTTGGCAGGTTGTGGAACGTTTGGATTAGTTTTGGCGGGTTTTAAAATATTTTGGCGGGCATTTGGAATGTTTTGGTTTGCTTTCATTTGTTTTGATTATGTTTTGGCAAGTTATTGAAAGTTTCGATCACTTCTGACTGGTTTTCTAGTATTTTGGGATCTTTTCAGAATGTTTTGATCAGTTTTAGAATGTTTTGTATTCTCTTGAGTTGTTTTTATTGTCTTGGCAGGTTTTGGAGTGTTTGGATTGCTTTTGGCGGGTTTTAAAATATTTTGGCCGGCATTTGGAATGTTTTGGCGGGTATTCGGAAGGTTTTGATTAGTTTTGACGGGTTTTGAAATATTTTGGAGGGTTTTTAGAAGGTTTTGACTTGTTTTGATTCTGTTTAGCCCAGTTTTTGGTGTGTTTGGATTAGCTTTGGTGGGCTTTATCATGTTTTGTGAGGTTTTTTCGAATGTATTGATCACTTCTGTCTGGTTTTCTATTTTGGCGGGTTTGAAAATATTTTTGGATGAGTTTTGGCGGGTTTGAAAATATTTTGGCTCTTTGCGCAGAGACGACGGTGCCGGTTGCGGTGCGCTGCGGGGCGCTCCTTCTGCGGAAAGACGCCTGGCAGCGGCACTTGGGACAGCTCCGCGTCTCCGTATTCTGCGTTTCTTGCCTTCTGCATCTCAGCAAAATGCTTTCCCACTAGGTCTAGCAAGGAGAAACTGTGGCAGCTGAGTAGATGTAGCCCGGCCCGCCCTTTGAAGTTGACAAGTTCTTGGCATCTCAGAACCTCAAGGGAAGAGCAAGGTTATCTATGGTAGGCTGGGGCAGAACTAGCAGCAAGCAGAGCAAAGTTGTCCAAGAATAGCTTCCATTGGAATGCTAATGGCAATTGAAGAGGCAGGCCAGTGGCAAGCCACTAGCTTCTAGCAGTTTGAAAGTTGCAGACACAGTGCAGGTGTTTTGCGGCTTCCTTCTTGGCCTCCTAGAAGGTGCCGCACTCTCCGTCTCTTGCTTGCCAATATGTTGCCATGTTCCTCCTATTGTTTGGTTTGTTTTGATTTGTTTTGATGATCTTTTGGCGGGTTTTCGGAATGTTTTGGTGGTGTTTTAGAATGTTTTGTTTTCTCTTGTGTTGTTTTTATTGTGTTGGCAGGTTGTGGAACGTTTGGATTCGTTTTGGCGGGTTTTAAAATATTTTGGCGGGTATTTGGAATGTTTTGGTTTGCTTTCATTTGTTTTGATTATGTTTTGGCAAGTTATTGAAAGTTTCGATCACTTCTGACTGGTTTTCTAGTATTTTGGCATCTTTTCAGAATGTTTTGATCAGTTTTAGCAGGTTGTAAACTATTTTGTCAGGTTTTTGGAATGTTTTGGTTGGTTTTGATTTGTTTTTATGATGTTTTGCCAAGTTTTTTGAATGATTTGATCAGTTCTGGCTGGTTTTCTAATGTTTTGGCAATTTTCAGAATGTTTTGATGAGTTTTGTGGGTCTAAATTATTTTGGCGGTTTTTGGAATATTTTGGTTGTTTTTGATTTGATTTGATGATGTTTTGGCGGGTTTTCGGAATGTTTTGGTTGGGTTTTAGAATGTTTTGTATTCTCTTGAGTTGTTTTTATTGTGTTGGCAGTTTTTGGAATGTTTGGATTGCTTTTGGCGGGTTTTAAAATATTTTGGCGGGTATTTGGAATGTTTTGGCGGGTATTCGGAAGGTTTTGATTAGTTTTGACGGGTTTTGAAATATTTTGGCGGGTTTTTAGAAGGTTTTGATTCTGTTTAGCCCAGTTTTTGGTGTGTTTGGATTAGCTTTGGTGGGCTTTATCATGTTTTGTCAGGTTTTTTCGAATGTATTGATCACTTCTGTCTGGTTTTCTATTTTGGCGGGTTTGAAAATATTTTTGGATGAGTTTTGGCGGGTTTGAAAATATTTTGGCTCTTTGCGCAGAGACGACGGTGCCGGTTGCGGTGCGCTGCGGGGCGCTCCTTCTGCGGAAAGACGCCTGGCAGCGGCACTTGGGACAGCTCCGCGTCTCCGTATTCTGCGTTTCTTGCCTTCTGCATCTCAGCAAAATGCTTTCCCACTAGGTCTAGCAAGGAGAAACTGTGGCAGCTGAGTAGATGTAGCCCGGCCTGCCCTTTGAAGTTGAAAAGTTCTTGGCATCTCAGAGCCTCAAGGGAAGAGCAAGGTTATCTATGGTAGGCTGGGGCAGAACTAGCAGCAAGCAGAGCAAAGTTGTCCAAGAATAGCTTCCATTGGAATGCTAATGGCAATTGAAGAGGCAGGCCAGTGGCAAGCCACTAGCTTCTAGCAGTTTGAAAGTTGCAGACACAGTGCAGGTGTTGTGCGGCTTCCTTCTTGGCCTCCTAGAAGGTGCCGCACTCTCCGTCTCTTGCTTGCCAATATGTTGCCGTGTTCCTCTTATTGTTTGGTTTGTTTTGATTTGTTTTGATGATCTTTTGGCGGGTTTTCGGAATGTTTTGGTGGTGTTTTAGAATGTTTTGTTTTCTCTTGTGTTGTTTTTATTGTGTTGGCAGGTTGTGGAACGTTTGGATTAGTTTTGGCGGGTTTTAAAATATTTTGGCGGTTGTTTGGAATGTTTTGGTTTGCTTTCATTTGTTTTGATTATGTTTTGGCAAGTTATTGAAAGTTTCGATCACTTCTGACTGGTTTTCTAGTATTTTGGGATCTTTTCAGAATGTTTTGATCAGTTTTAGAATGTTTTGTATTCTCTTGAGTTGTTTTTATTGTCTTGGCAGGTTTTGGAGTGTTTGGATTGCTTTTGGCGGGTTTTAAAATATTTTGGCCGGCATTTGGAATGTTTTGGCGGGTATTCGGAAGGTTTTGATTAGTTTTGACGGGTTTTGAAATATTTTGGAGGGTTTTTAGAAGGTTTTGACTTGTTTTGATTCTGTTTAGCCCAGTTTTTGGTGTGTTTGGATTAGCTTTGGTGGGCTTTATCATGTTTTGTCAGGTTTTTTCGAATGTATTGATCACTTCTGTCTGGTTTTCTATTTTGGCGGGTTTGAAAATATTTTTGGATGAGTTTTGGCGGGTTTGAAAATATTTTGGCTCTTTGCGCAGAGACGACGGTGCCGGTTGCGGTGCGCTGCGGGGCGCTCCTTCTGCGGAAAGACGCCTGGCAGCGGCACTTGGGACAGCTCCGCGTCTCCGTATTCTGCGTTTCTTGCCTTCTGCATCTCAGCAAAATGCTTTCCCACTAGGTCTAGCAAGGAGAAACTGTGGCAGCTGAGTAGATGTAGCCCGGCCCGCCCTTTGAAGTTGACAAGTTCTTGGCATCTCAGAACCTCAAGGGAAGAGCAAGGTTATCTATGGTAGGCTGGGGCAGAACTAGCAGCAAGCAGAGCAAAGTTGTCCAAGAATAGCTTCCATTGGAATGCTAATGGCAATTGAAGAGGCAGGCCAGTGGCAAGCCACTAGCTTCTAGCAGTTTGAAAGTTGCAGACACAGTGCAGGTGTTTTGCGGCTTCCTTCTTGGCCTCCTAGAAGGTGCCGCACTCTCCGTCTCTTGCTTGCCAATATGTTGCCATGTTCCTCCTATTGTTTGGTTTGTTTTGATTTGTTTTGATGATCTTTTGGCGGGTTTTCGGAATGTTTTGGTGGTGTTTTAGAATGTTTTGTTTTCTCTTGTGTTGTTTTTATTGTCTTGGAAGGTTGTGGAACGTTTGGATTCGTTTTGGCGGGTTTTAAAATATTTTAGCGGGTATTTGGAATGTTTTGGTTTGCTTTCATTTGTTTTGATTATGTTTTGGCAAGTTATTGAAAGTTTCGATCACTTCTGACTGGTTTTCTAGTATTTTGGCATCTTTTCAGAATGTTTTGATCAGTTTTAGCAGGTTGTAAACTATTTTGTCAGGTTTTTGGAATGTTTTGGTTGGTTTTGATTTGTTTTTATGATGTTTTGCCAAGTTTTTTGAATGATTTGATCAGTTCTGGCTGGTTTTCTAATGTTTTGGCAATTTTCAGAATGTTTTGATGAGTTTTGTGGGTCTAAATTATTTTGGCGGTTTTTGGAATATTTTGGTTGTTTTTGATTTGATTTGATGATGTTTTGGCGGGTTTTCGGAATGTTTTGGTTGGGTTTTAGAATGTTTTGTATTCTCTTGAGTTGTTTTTATTGTGTTGGCAGTTTTTGGAATGTTTGGATTGCTTTTGGCGGGTTTTAAAATATTTTGGCGGGTATTTGGAATGTTTTGGCGGGTATTCGGAAGGTTTTGATTAGTTTTGACGGGTTTTGAAATATTTTGGCGGGTTTTTAGAAGGTTTTGATTCTTTTAGCCCAGTTTTTGGTGTGTTTGGATTAGCTTTGGTGGGCTTTATCATGTTTTGTCAGGTTTTTTCGAATGTATTGATCACTTCTGTCTGGTTTTCTATTTTGGCGGGTTTGAAAATATTTTTGGATGAGTTTTGGCGGGTTTGAAAATATTTTGGCTCTTTGCGCAGAGACGACGGTGCCGGTTGCGGTGCGCTCCGGGGCGCTCCTTCTGCGGAAAGACGCCTGGCAGCGGCACTTGGGACAGCTCCGCGTCTCCGTATTCTGCGTTTCTTGCCTTCTGCATCTCAGCAAAATGCTTTCCCACTAGGTCTAGCAAGGAGAAACTGTGGCAGCTGAGTAGATGTAGCCCGGCCCGCCCTTTGAAGTTGACAAGTTCTTGGCATCTCAGAACCTCAAGGGAAGAGCAAGGTTATCTATGGTAGGCTGGGGCAGAACTAGCAGCAAGCAGAGCAAAGTTGTCCAAGAATAGCTTCCATTGGAATGCTAATGGCAATTGAAGAGGCAGGCCAGTGGCAAGCCACTATCTTCTAGCAGTTTGAAAGTTGCAGACACAGTGCAGGTGTTGTGCGGCTTCCTTCTTGGCCTCCTAGAAGGTGCCGCACTCTCCGTCTCTTGCTTGCCAATATGTTGCCGTGTTCCTCCTATTGTTTGGTTTGTTTTGATTTGTTTTGATGATGTTTTGGCGGGTTTTCGGAATGTTTTGGTGGTGTTTTAGAATGTTTTGTTTTCTCTTGTGTTGTTTTTATTGTCTTGGAAGGTTTTGGAACGTTTGGATTCGTTTTGGCGCGTTTTAAAATATTTTGGCGGTTGTTTGGAATGTTTTGGTTTGCTTTCATTTGTTTTGATTATGTTTTGGCAAGTTATTGAAAGTTTTGATCACTTCTGACTGGTTTTCTAGTATTTTGGCATCTTTTCAGAATGTTTTGATCAGTTTTAGCAGGTTGTAAACTATTTTGTCAGGTTTTTGGAATGTTTTGGTTGGTTTTGATTTGTTTTTATGATGTTTTGCCAAGTTTTTTGAATGATTTGATCAGTTCTGGCTGGTTTTCTAATGTTTTGGCAATTTTCAGAATGTTTTGATGAGTTTTGTGGGTCTAAATTATTTTGGCGGTTTTTGGAATATTTTGGTTGTTTTTGATTTGTTTTTATGATGTTTTGGCGGGTTTTCGGAATGTTTTGGTTGGGTTTTAGAATGTTTTGTATTCTCTTGAGTTGTTTTTATTCTGTTGGCAGGTTTTGGAATGTTTGGATTGCTTTTGGCGGGTTTTAAAATATTTTGGCGGGTATTTGGAATGTTTTGGCGGGTATTCAGAATGTTTTGATTAGTTTTGACGGGTTTTGAAATATTTTGGAGGGTTTTTAGAAGGTTTTGATTCTGTTTAGCCCAGTTTTTGGTGTGTTTGGATTAGCTTTGGTGGGCTTTATCATGTTTTGTCAGGTTTTTTCGAATGTATTGATCACTTCTGTCTGGTTCTCTATTTTGGTGGGGTTGAAAATATTTTTGGATTAGTTTTGGCGGGTTTGAAAATATTTTGGCTCTTTGCGCAGAGACGACGGTGCCGGTTGCGGTGCGCTCCGGGGCGCTCCTTCTGCGGAAAGACGCCTGGCAGCGGCACTTGGGACAGCTCCGCGTCTCCGTATTCTGCGTTTCTTGCCTTCTGCATCTCAGCAAAATGCTTTCCCACTAGGTCTAGCAAGGAGAAACTGTGGCAGCTGAGTAGATGTAGCCCGGCCTGCCCTTTGAAGTTGAAAAGTTCTTGGCATCTCAGAGCCTCAAGGGAAGAGCAAGGTTATCTATGGTAGGCTGGGGCAGAACTAGCAGCAAGCAGAGCAAAGTTGTCCAAGAATAGCTTCCATTGGAATGCTAATGGCAATTGAAGAGGCAGGCCAGTGGCAAGCCACTAGCTTCTAGCAGTTTGAAAGTTGCAGACACAGTGCAGGTGTTGTGCGGCTTCTTTCTTGGCCTCCTAGAAGGTGCCGTGGTGCCGCGCTCTCCGTCTCTTGCTTGCCAATATGTTGCCATGTTCCTCCTATTGTTTGGTTTGTTTTGATTTGTTTTGATGATCTTTTGGCGGGTTTTCGGAATGTTTTGGTGGTGTTTTAGAATGTTTTGTTTTCTCTTGTGTTGTTTTTATTGTCTTGGCAGGTTGTGGAACGTTTGGATTAGTTTTGGCGGGTTTTAAAATATTTTGGCGGGCATTTGGAATGTTTTGGTTTGCTTTCATTTGTTTTGATTATGTTTTGGCAAGTTATTGAAAGTTTCGATCACTTCTGACTGGTTTTCTAGTATTTTGGGATCTTTTCAGAATGTTTTGATCAGTTTTAGAATGTTTTGTATTCTCTTGAGTTGTTTTTATTGTCTTGGCAGGTTTTGGAGTGTTTGGATTGCTTTTGGCGGGTTTTAAAATATTTTGGCCGGCATTTGGAATGTTTTGGCGGGTATTCGGAAGGTTTTGATTAGTTTTGACGGGTTTTGAAATATTTTGGAGGGTTTTTAGAAGGTTTTGACTTGTTTTGATTCTGTTTAGCCCAGTTTTTGGTGTGTTTGGATTAGCTTTGGTGGGCTTTATCATGTTTTGTCAGGTTTTTTCGAATGTATTGATCACTTCTGTCTGGTTTTCTATTTTGGCGGGTTTGAAAATATTTTGGCTCTTTGCGCAGAGACGACGGTGCCGGTTGCGGTGCGCTCCGGGGCGCTCCTTCTGCGGAAAGACGCCTGGCAGCGGCACTTGGGACAGCTCCGCGTCTCCGTATTCTGCGTTTCTTGCCTTCTGCATCTCAGCAAAATGCTTTCCCACTAGGTCTAGCAAGGAGAAACTGTGGCAGCTGAGTAGATGTAGCCCGGCCCGCCCTTTGAAGTTGACAAGTTCTTGGCATCTCAGAACCTCAAGGGAAGAGCAAGGTTATCTATGGTAGGCTGGGGCAGAACTAGCAGCAAGCAGAGCAAAGTTGTCCAAGAATAGCTTCCATTGGAATGCTAATGGCAATTGAAGAGGCAGGCCAGTGGCAAGCCACTAGCTTCTAGCAGTTTGAAAGTTGCAGACACAGTGCAGGTGTTTTGCGGCTTCCTTCTTGGCCTCCTAGAAGGTGCCGCACTCTCCGTCTCTTGCTTGCCAATATGTTGCCGTGTTCCTCCTATTGTTTGGTTTGTTTTGATTTGTTTTGATGATCTTTTGGCGGGTTTTCGGAATGTTTTGGTGGTGTTTTAGAATGTTTTGTTTTCTCTTGTGTTGTTTTTATTGTCTTGGAAGGTTTTGGAACGTTTGGATTCGTTTTGGTGGGTTTTAAAATATTTTGGCGGTTGTTTGGAATGTTTTGGTTTGCTTTCATTTGTTTTGATTATGTTTTGGCAAGTTATTGAAAGTTTTGATCACTTCTGACTGGTTTTCTAGTATTTTGGCATCTTTTCAGAATGTTTTGATCAGTTTTAGCAGGTTGTAAACTATTTTGTCAGGTTTTTGGAATGTTTTGGTTGGTTTTGATTTGTTTTTATGATGTTTTGCCAAGTTTTTTGAATGTTTTGATCAGTTCTGGCTGGTTTTCTAATGTTTTGGCAATTTTCAGAATATTTTGATGAGTTTTGTGGGTCTAAATCATTTTGGCGGTTTTCGGAATATTTTGGTTGGTTTTGATTTGTTTTTATGATGTTTTGTCGGGTTTTCGGAATGTTTTGGTTGGGTTTTAGAATGTTTTGTATTCTCTTGAGTTGTTTTTATTGTCTTGGCAGGTTTTGGAATGTTTGGATTCCTTTTGGCGGGTTTTAAAATATTTTGGCGGGTATTTGGAATGTTTTGGCGGGTATTCGGAAGGTTTTGATTAGTTTTGACGGGTTTTGAAATATTTTGGCGGGTTTTTAGAAGGTTTTGATTCTGTTTAGCCCAGTTTTTGGTGTGTTTGGATTAGCTTTGGTGGGCTTTATCATGTTTTGTCAGGTTTTTTCGAATGTATTGATCACTTCTGTCTGGTTTTCTATTTTGGCGGGTTTGAAAATATTTTTGGATGAGTTTTGGCGGGTTTGAAAATATTTTGGCTCTTAGCGCAGAGACGACGGTGCCGGTTGCGGTGCGCTCCGGGGCGCTCCTTCTGCGGAAAGACGCCTGGCAGCGGCACTTGGGACAGCTCCGCGTCTCCGTATTCTGCGTTTCTTGCCTTCTGCATCTCAGCAAAATGCTTTCCCACTAGGTCTAGCAAGGAGAAACTGTGGCAGCTGAGTAGATGTAGCCCGGCCCGCCCTTTGAAGTTGACAAGTTCTTGGCATCTCAGAACCTCAAGGGAAGAGCAAGGTTATCTATGGTAGGCTGGGGCAGAACTAGCAGCAAGCAGAGCAAAGTTGTCCAAGAATAGCTTCCATTGGAATGCTAATGGCAATTGAAGAGGCAGGCCAGTGGCAAGCCACTATCTTCTAGCAGTTTGAAAGTTGCAGACACAGTGCAGGTGTTGTGCGGCTTCCTTCTTGGCCTCCTAGAAGGTGCCGCACTCTCCGTCTCTTGCTTGCCAATATGTTGCCGTGTTCCTCCTATTGTTTGGTTTGTTTTGATTTGTTTTGATGATGTTTTGGCGGGTTTTCGGAATGTTTTGGTGGTGTTTTAGAATGTTTTGTTTTCTCTTGTGTTGTTTTTATTGTCTTGGAAGGTTTTGGAACGTTTGGATTCGTTTTGGCGCGTTTTAAAATATTTTGGCGGTTGTTTGGAATGTTTTGGTTTGCTTTCATTTGTTTTGATTATGTTTTGGCAAGTTATTGAAAGTTTTGATCACTTCTGACTGGTTTTATAATATTTTGGCATCTTTTCAGAATGTTTTGATCAGTTTTAGCAGGTTGTAAACTATTTTGTCAGGTTTTTGGAATGTTTTGGTTGGTTTTGATTTGTTTTTATGATGTTTTGCCAAGTTTTTTGAATGATTTGATCAGTTCTGGCTGGTTTTCTAATGTTTTGGCAATTTTCAGAATGTTTTGATGAGTTTTGTGGGTCTAAATTATTTTGGCGGTTTTTGGAATATTTTGGTTGTTTTTGATTTGTTTTTATGATGTTTTGGCGGGTTTTCGGAATGTTTTGGTTGGGTTTTAGAATGTTTTGTATTCTCTTGAGTTGTTTTTATTCTGTTGGCAGGTTTTGGAATGTTTGGATTGCTTTTGGCGGGTTTTAAAATATTTTGGCGGGTATTTGGAATGTTTTGGCGGGTATTCGGAATGTTTTGATTAGTTTTGACGGGTTTTGAAATATTTTGGCGGGTTTTTAGAAGGTTTTGATTCTGTTTAGCCCAGTTTTTGGTGTGTTTGGATTAGCTTTGGTGGGCTTTATCATGTTTTGTCAGGTTTTTTCGAATGTATTGATCACTTCTGTCTGGTTCTCTATTTTGGTGGGGTTGAAAATATTTTTGGATTAGTTTTGGCGGGTTTGAAAATATTTTGGCTCTTTGCGCAGAGACGACGGTGCCGGTTGCGGTGCGCTGCGGGGCGCTCCTTCTGCGGAAAGACGCCTGGCAGCGGCACTTGGGACAGCTCCGCGTCTCCGTATTCTGCGTTTCTTGCCTTCTGCATCTCAGCAAAATGCTTTCCCACTAGGTCTAGCAAGGAGAAACTGTGGCAGCTGAGTAGATGTAGCCCGGCCTGCCCTTTGAAGTTGAAAAGTTCTTGGCATCTCAGAGCCTCAAGGGAAGAGCAAGGTTATCTATGGTAGGCTGGGGCAGAACTAGCAGCAAGCAGAGCAAAGTTGTCCAAGAATAGCTTCCATTGGAATGCTAATGGCAATTGAAGAGGCAGGCCAGTGGCAAGCCACTAGCTTCTAGCAGTTTGAAAGTTGCAGACACAGTGCAGGTGTTGTGCGGCTTCTTTCTTGGCCTCCTAGAAGGTGCCGTGGTGCCGCGCTCTCCGTCTCTTGCTTGCCAATATGTTGCCATGTTCCTCCTATTGTTTGGTTTGTTTTGATTTGTTTTGATGATCTTTTGGCGGGTTTTCGGAATGTTTTGGTGGTGTTTTAGAATGTTTTGTTTTCTCTTGTGTTGTTTTTATTGTCTTGGCAGGTTGTGGAACGTTTGGATTAGTTTTGGCGGGTTTTAAAATATTTTGGCGGGCATTTGGAATGTTTTGGTTTGCTTTCATTTGTTTTGATTATGTTTTGGCAAGTTATTGAAAGTTTCGATCACTTCTGACTGGTTTTCTAGTATTTTGGGATCTTTTCAGAATGTTTTGATCAGTTTTAGAATGTTTTGTATTCTCTTGAGTTGTTTTTATTGTCTTGGCAGGTTTTGGAGTGTTTGGATTGCTTTTGGCGGGTTTTAAAATATTTTGGCCGGCATTTGGAATGTTTTGGCGGGTATTCGGAAGGTTTTGATTAGTTTTGACGGGTTTTGAAATATTTTGGAGGGTTTTTAGAAGGTTTTGACTTGTTTTGATTCTGTTTAGCCCAGTTTTTGGTGTGTTTGGATTAGCTTTGGTGGGCTTTATCATGTTTTGTCAGGTTTTTTCGAATGTATTGATCACTTCTGTCTGGTTTTCTATTTTGGCGGGTTTGAAAATATTTTTGGATGAGTTTTGGCGGGTTTGAAAATATTTTGGCTCTTTGCGCAGAGACGACGGTGCCGGTTGCGGTGCGCTCCGGGGCGCTCCTTCTGCGGAAAGACGCCTGGCAGCGGCACTTGGGACAGCTCCGCGTCTCCGTATTCTGCGTTTCTTGCCTTCTGCATCTCAGCAAAATGCTTTCCCACTAGGTCTAGCAAGGAGAAACTGTGGCAGCTGAGTAGATGTAGCCCGGCCCGCCCTTTGAAGTTGACAAGTTCTTGGCATCTCAGAACCTCAAGGGAAGAGCAAGGTTATCTATGGTAGGCTGGGGCAGAACTAGCAGCAAGCAGAGCAAAGTTGTCCAAGAATAGCTTCCATTGGAATGCTAATGGCAATTGAAGAGGCAGGCCAGTGGCAAGCCACTAGCTTCTAGCAGTTTGAAAGTTGCAGACACAGTGCAGGTGTTTTGCGGCTTCCTTCTTGGCCTCTTAGAAGGTGCCGCACTCTCCGTCTCTTGCTTGCCAATATGTTGCCATGTTCCTCCTATTGTTTGGTTTGTTTTGATTTGTTTTGATGATCTTTTGGCGGGTTTTCGGAATGTTTTGGTGGTGTTTTAGAATGTTTTGTTTTCTCTTGTGTTGTTTTTATTGTGTTGGCAGGTTGTGGAACGTTTGGATTCGTTTTGGCGGGTTTTAAAATATTTTGGCGGGTATTTGGAATGTTTTGGTTTGCTTTCATTTGTTTTGATTATGTTTTGGCAAGTTATTGAAAGTTTCGATCACTTCTGACTGGTTTTCTAGTATTTTGGCATCTTTTCAGAATGTTTTGATCAGTTTTAGCAGGTTGTAAACTATTTTGTCAGGTTTTTGGAATGTTTTGGTTGGTTTTGATTTGTTTTTATGATGTTTTGCCAAGTTTTTTGAATGTTTTGATCAGTTCTGGCTGGTTTTCTAATGTTTTGGCAATTTTCAGAATGTTTTGATGAGTTTTGTGGGTCTAAATCATTTTGGCGGTTTTCGGAATATTTTGGTTGGTTTTGATTTGTTTTTATGATGTTTTGTCGGGTTTTCGGAATGTTTTGGTTGGGTTTTAGAATGTTTTGTATTCTCTTGAGTTGTTTTTATTGTCTTGGCAGGTTTTGGAATGTTTGGATTGCTTTTGGCGGGTTTTAAAATATTTTGGCGGGTATTTGGAATGTTTTGGCGGGTATTCGGAATGTTTTGATTAGTTTTGACGGGTTTTGAAATATTTTGGCGGGTTTTTAGAAGGTTTTGATTCTGTTTAGCCCAGTTTTTGGTGTGTTTGGATTAGCTTTGGTGGGCTTTATCATGTTTTGTCAGGTTTTTTCGAATGTATTGATCACTTCTGTCTGGTTCTCTATTTTGGTGGGGTTGAAAATATTTTTGGATTAGTTTTGGCGGGTTTGAAAATATTTTGGCTCTTTGCGCAGAGACGACGGTGCCGGTTGCGGTGCGCTCCGGGGCGCTCCTTCTGCGGAAAGACGCCTGGCAGCGGCACTTGGGACAGCTCCGCGTCTCCGTATTCTGCGTTTCTTGCCTTCTGCATCTCAGCAAAATGCTTTCCCACTAGGTCTAGCAAGGAGAAACTGTGGCAGCTGAGTAGATGTAGCCCGGCCTGCCCTTTGAAGTTGAAAAGTTCTTGGCATCTCAGAGCCTCAAGGGAAGAGCAAGGTTATCTATGGTAGGCTGGGGCAGAACTAGCAGCAAGCAGAGCAAAGTTGTCCAAGAATAGCTTCCATTGGAATGCTAATGGCAATTGAAGAGGCAGGCCAGTGGCAAGCCACTAGCTTCTAGCAGTTTGAAAGTTGCAGACACAGTGCAGGTGTTGTGCGGCTTCTTTCTTGGCCTCCTAGAAGGTGCCGTGGTGCCGCGCTCTCCGTCTCTTGCTTGCCAATATGTTGCCATGTTCCTCCTATTGTTTGGTTTGTTTTGATTTGTTTTGATGATCTTTTGGCGGGTTTTCGGAATGTTTTGGTGGTGTTTTAGAATGTTTTGTTTTCTCTTGTGTTGTTTTTATTGTCTTGGCAGGTTGTGGAACGTTTGGATTAGTTTTGGCGGGTTTTAAAATATTTTGGCGGGCATTTGGAATGTTTTGGTTTGCTTTCATTTGTTTTGATTATGTTTTGGCAAGTTATTGAAAGTTTCGATCACTTCTGACTGGTTTTCTAGTATTTTGGGATCTTTTCAGAATGTTTTGATCAGTTTTAGAATGTTTTGTATTCTCTTGAGTTGTTTTTATTGTCTTGGCAGGTTTTGGAGTGTTTGGATTGCTTTTGGCGGGTTTTAAAATATTTTGGCCGGCATTTGGAATGTTTTGGCGGGTATTCGGAAGGTTTTGATTAGTTTTGACGGGTTTTGAAATATTTTGGAGGGTTTTTAGAAGGTTTTGACTTGTTTTGATTCTGTTTAGCCCAGTTTTTGGTGTGTTTGGATTAGCTTTGGTGGGCTTTATCATGTTTTGTCAGGTTTTTTCGAATGTATTGATCACTTCTGTCTGGTTTTCTATTTTGGCGGGTTTGAAAATATTTTTGGATGAGTTTTGGCGGGTTTGAAAATATTTTGGCTCTTTGCGCAGAGACGACGGTGCCGGTTGCGGTGCGCTCCGGGGCGCTCCTTCTGCGGAAAGACGCCTGGCAGCGGCACTTGGGACAGCTCCGCGTCTCCGTATTCTGCGTTTCTTGCCTTCTGCATCTCAGCAAAATGCTTTCCCACTAGGTCTAGCAAGGAGAAACTGTGGCAGCTGAGTAGATGTAGCCCGGCCCGCCCTTTGAAGTTGACAAGTTCTTGGCATCTCAGAACCTCAAGGGAAGAGCAAGGTTATCTATGGTAGGCTGGGGCAGAACTAGCAGCAAGCAGAGCAAAGTTGTCCAAGAATAGCTTCCATTGGAATGCTAATGGCAATTGAAGAGGCAGGCCAGTGGCAAGCCACTAGCTTCTAGCAGTTTGAAAGTTGCAGACACAGTGCAGGTGTTTTGCGGCTTCCTTCTTGGCCTCTTAGAAGGTGCCGCACTCTCCGTCTCTTGCTTGCCAATATGTTGCCATGTTCCTCCTATTGTTTGGTTTGTTTTGATTTGTTTTGATGATCTTTTGGCGGGTTTTCGGAATGTTTTGGTGGTGTTTTAGAATGTTTTGTTTTCTCTTGTGTTGTTTTTATTGTGTTGGCAGGTTGTGGAACGTTTGGATTCGTTTTGGCGGGTTTTAAAATATTTTGGCGGGTATTTGGAATGTTTTGGTTTGCTTTCATTTGTTTTGATTATGTTTTGGCAAGTTATTGAAAGTTTCGATCACTTCTGACTGGTTTTCTAGTATTTTGGCATCTTTTCAGAATGTTTTGATCAGTTTTAGCAGGTTGTAAACTATTTTGTCAGGTTTTTGGAATGTTTTGGTTGGTTTTGATTTGTTTTTATGATGTTTTGCCAAGTTTTTTGAATGTTTTGATCAGTTCTGGCTGGTTTTCTAATGTTTTGGCAATTTTCAGAATGTTTTGATGAGTTTTGTGGGTCTAAATCATTTTGGCGGTTTTCGGAATATTTTGGTTGGTTTTGATTTGTTTTTATGATGTTTTGTCGGGTTTTCGGAATGTTTTGGTTGGGTTTTAGAATGTTTTGTATTCTCTTGAGTTGTTTTTATTGTCTTGGCAGGTTTTGGAATGTTTGGATTGCTTTTGGCGGGTTTTAAAATATTTTGGCGGGTATTTGGAATGTTTTGGCGGGTATTCGGAAGGTTTTGATTAGTTTTGACGGGTTTTGAAATATTTTGGCGGGTTTTTAGAAGGTTTTGATTCTGTTTAGCCCAGTTTTTGGTGTGTTTGGATTAGCTTTGGTGGGCTTTATCATGTTTTGTCAGGTTTTTTCGAATGTATTGATCACTTCTGTCTGGTTTTCTATTTTGGCGGGTTTGAAAATATTTTTGGATGAGTTTTGGCGGGTTTGAAAATATTTTGGCTCTTTGCGCAGAGACGACGGTGCCGGTTGCGGTGCGCTCCGGGGCGCTCCTTCTGCGGAAAGACGCCTGGCAGCGGCACTTGGGACAGCTCCGCGTCTCCGTATTCTGCGTTTCTTGCCTTCTGCATCTCAGCAAAATGCTTTCCCACTAGGTCTAGCAAGGAGAAACTGTGGCAGCTGAGTAGATGTAGCCCGGCCCGCCCTTTGAAGTTGACAAGTTCTTGGCATCTCAGAACCTCAAGGGAAGAGCAAGGTTATCTATGGTAGGCTGGGGCAGAACTAGCAGCAAGCAGAGCAAAGTTGTCCAAGAATAGCTTCCATTGGAATGCTAATGGCAATTGAAGAGGCAGGCCAGTGGCAAGCCACTATCTTCTAGCAGTTTGAAAGTTGCAGACACAGTGCAGGTGTTTTGCGGCTTCCTTCTTGGCCTCCTAGAAGGTGCCGCACTCTCCGTCTCTTGCTTGCCAATATGTTGCCGTGTTCCTCCTATTGTTTGGTTTGTTTTGATTTGTTTTGATGATGTTTTGGCGGGTTTTCGGAATGTTTTGGTGGTGTTTTAGAATGTTTTGTTTTCTCTTGTGTTGTTTTTATTGTCTTGGAAGGTTTTGGAACGTTTGGATTCGTTTTGGCGCGTTTTAAAATATTTTGGCGGTTGTTTGGAATGTTTTGGTTTGCTTTCATTTGTTTTGATTATGTTTTGGCAAGTTATTGAAAGTTTTGATCACTTCTGACTGGTTTTCTAGTATTTTGGCATCTTTTCAGAATGTTTTGATCAGTTTTAGCAGGTTGTAAACTATTTTGTCAGGTTTTTGGAATGTTTTGGTTGGTTTTGATTTGTTTTTATGATGTTTTGCCAAGTTTTTTGAATGATTTGATCAGTTCTGGCTGGTTTTCTAATGTTTTGGCAATTTTCAGAATGTTTTGATGAGTTTTGTGGGTCTAAATTATTTTGGCGGTTTTTGGAATATTTTGGTTGTTTTTGATTTGTTTTTATGATGTTTTGGCGGGTTTTCGGAATGTTTTGGTTGGGTTTTAGAATGTTTTGTATTCTCTTGAGTTGTTTTTATTCTGTTGGCAGGTTTTGGAATGTTTGGATTGCTTTTGGCGGGTTTTAAATTATTTTGGCGGGTATTTGGAATGTTTTGGCGGGTATTCGGAATGTTTTGATTAGTTTTGACGGGTTTTGAAATATTTTGGCGGGTTTTTAGAAGGTTTTGATTCTGTTTAGCCCAGTTTTTGGTGTGTTTGGATTAGCTTTGGTGGGCTTTATCATGTTTTGTCAGGTTTTTTCGAATGTATTGATCACTTCTGTCTGGTTCTCTATTTTGGTGGGGTTGAAAATATTTTTGGATTAGTTTTGGCGGGTTTGAAAATATTTTGGCTCTTTGCGCAGAGACGACGGTGCCGGTTGCGGTGCGCTCCGGGGCGCTCCTTCTGCGGAAAGACGCCTGGCAGCGGCACTTGGGACAGCTCCGCGTCTCCGTATTCTGCGTTTCTTGCCTTCTGCATCTCAGCAAAATGCTTTCCCACTAGGTCTAGCAAGGAGAAACTGTGGCAGCTGAGTAGATGTAGCCCGGCCTGCCCTTTGAAGTTGAAAAGTTCTTGGCATCTCAGAGCCTCAAGGGAAGAGCAAGGTTATCTATGGTAGGCTGGGGCAGAACTAGCAGCAAGCAGAGCAAAGTTGTCCAAGAATAGCTTCCATTGGAATGCTAATGGCAATTGAAGAGGCAGGCCAGTGGCAAGCCACTAGCTTCTAGCAGTTTGAAAGTTGCAGACACAGTGCAGGTGTTGTGCGGCTTCTTTCTTGGCCTGCTAGAAGGTGCCGTGGTGCCGCGCTCTCCGTCTCTTGCTTGCCAATATGTTGCCATGTTCCTCCTATTGTTTGGTTTGTTTTTATTTGTTTTGATGATCTTTTGGCGGGTTTTCGGAATGTTTTGGTGGTGTTTTAGAATGTTTTGTTTTCTCTTGTGTTGTTTTTATTGTCTTGGAAGGTTGTGGAACGTTTGGATTAGTTTTGGCGGGTTTTAAAATATTTTGGCGGGCATTTGGAATGTTTTGGTTTGCTTTCATTTGTTTTGATTATGTTTTGGCAAGTTATTGAAAGTTTCGATCACTTCTGACTGGTTTTCTAGTATTTTGGGATCTTTTCAGAATGTTTTGATCAGTTTTAGAATGTTTTGTATTCTCTTGAGTTGTTTTTATTGTCTTGGCAGGTTTTGGAGTGTTTGGATTGCTTTTGGCGGGTTTTAAAATATTTTGGCCGGCATTTGGAATGTTTTGGCGGGTATTCGGAAGGTTTTGATTAGTTTTGACGGGTTTTGAAATATTTTGGAGGGTTTTTAGAAGGTTTTGACTTGTTTTGATTCTGTTTAGCCCAGTTTTTGGTGTGTTTGGATTAGCTTTGGTGGGCTTTATCATGTTTTGTGAGGTTTTTTCGAATGTATTGATCACTTCTGTCTGGTTTTCTATTTTGGCGGGTTTGAAAATATTTTTGGATGAGTTTTGGCGGGTTTGAAAATATTTTGGCTCTTTGCGCAGAGACGACGGTGCCGGTTGCGGTGCGCTGCGGGGCGCTCCTTCTGCGGAAAGACGCCTGGCAGCGGCACTTGGGACAGCTCCGCGTCTCCGTATTCTGCGTTTCTTGCCTTCTGCATCTCAGCAAAATGCTTTCCCACTAGGTCTAGCAAGGAGAAACTGTGGCAGCTGAGTAGATGTAGCCCGGCCCGCCCTTTGAAGTTGACAAGTTCTTGGCATCTCAGAACCTCAAGGGAAGAGCAAGGTTATCTATGGTAGGCTGGGGCAGAACTAGCAGCAAGCAGAGCAAAGTTGTCCAAGAATAGCTTCCATTGGAATGCTAATGGCAATTGAAGAGGCAGGCCAGTGGCAAGCCACTAGCTTCTAGCAGTTTGAAAGTTGCAGACACAGTGCAGGTGTTTTGCGGCTTCCTTCTTGGCCTCCTAGAAGGTGCCGCACTCTCCGTCTCTTGCTTGCCAATATGTTGCCATGTTCCTCCTATTGTTTGGTTTGTTTTGATTTGTTTTGATGATCTTTTGGCGGGTTTTCGGAATGTTTTGGTGGTGTTTTAGAATGTTTTGTTTTCTCTTGTGTTGTTTTTATTGTGTTGGCAGGTTGTGGAACGTTTGGATTCATTTTGGCGCGTTTTAAAATATTTTGGCGGGTATTTGGAATGTTTTGGTTTGCTTTCATTTGTTTTGATTATGTTTTGGCAAGTTATTGAAAGTTTCGATCACTTCTGACTGGTTTTCTAGTATTTTGGCATCTTTTCAGAATGTTTTGATCAGTTTTAGCAGGTTGTAAACTATTTTGTCAGGTTTTTGGAATGTTTTGGTTGGTTTTGATTTGTTTTTATGATGTTTTGCCAAGTTTTTTGAATGTTTTGATCAGTTCTGGCTGGTTTTCTAATGTTTTGGCAATTTTCAGAATGTTTTGATGAGTTTTGTGGGTCTAAATTATTTTGGCGGTTTTTGGAATATTTTGGTTGTTTTTGATTTGATTTGATGATGTTTTGGCGGGTTTTCGGAATGTTTTGGTTGGGTTTTAGAATGTTTTGTATTCTCTTGAGTTGTTTTTATTGTGTTGGCAGTTTTTGGAATGTTTGGATTGCTTTTGGCGGGTTTTAAAATATTTTGGCGGGTATTTGGAATGTTTTGGCGGGTATTCGGAAGGTTTTGATTAGTTTTGACGGGTTTTGAAATATTTTGGCGGGTTTTTAGAAGGTTTTGATTCTGTTTAGCCCAGTTTTTGGTGTGTTTGGATTAGCTTTGGTGGGCTTTATCATGTTTTGTCAGGTTTTTTCGAATGTATTGATCACTTCTGTCTGGTTTTCTATTTTGGCGGGTTTGAAAATATTTTTGGATGAGTTTTGGCGGGTTTGAAAATATTTTGGCTCTTTGCGCAGAGACGACGGTGCCGGTTGCGGTGCGCTGCGGGGCGCTCCTTCTGCGGAAAGACGCCTGGCAGCGGCACTTGGGACAGCTCCGCGTCTCCGTATTCTGCGTTTCTTGCCTTCTGCATCTCAGCAAAATGCTTTCCCACTAGGTCTAGCAAGGAGAAACTGTGGCAGCTGAGTAGATGTAGCCCGGCCTGCCCTTTGAAGTTGAAAAGTTCTTGGCATCTCAGAGCCTCAAGGGAAGAGCAAGGTTATCTATGGTAGGCTGGGGCAGAACTAGCAGCAAGCAGAGCAAAGTTGTCCAAGAATAGCTTCCATTGGAATGCTAATGGCAATTGAAGAGGCAGGCCAGTGGCAAGCCACTAGCTTCTAGCAGTTTGAAAGTTGCAGACACAGTGCAGGTGTTGTGCGGCTTCCTTCTTGGCCTCCTAGAAGGTGCCGCACTCTCCGTCTCTTGCTTGCCAATATGTTGCCGTGTTCCTCCTATTGTTTGGTTTGTTTTGATTTGTTTTGATGATCTTTTGGCGGGTTTTCGGAATGTTTTGGTGGTGTTTTAGAATGTTTTGTTTTCTCTTGTGTTGTTTTTATTGTGTTGGCAGGTTGTGGAACGTTTGGATTAGTTTTGGCGGGTTTTAAAATATTTTGGCGGTTGTTTGGAATGTTTTGGTTTGCTTTCATTTGTTTTGATTATGTTTTGGCAAGTTATTGAAAGTTTCGATCACTTCTGACTGGTTTTCTAGTATTTTGGGATCTTTTCAGAATGTTTTGATCAGTTTTAGAATGTTTTGTATTCTCTTGAGTTGTTTTTATTGTCTTGGCAGGTTTTGGAGTGTTTGGATTGCTTTTGGCGGGTTTTAAAATATTTTGGCCGGCATTTGGAATGTTTTGGCGGGTATTCGGAAGGTTTTGATTAGTTTTGACGGGTTTTGAAATATTTTGGAGGGTTTTTAGAAGGTTTTGACTTGTTTTGATTCTGTTTAGCCCAGTTTTTGGTGTGTTTGGATTAGCTTTGGTGGGCTTTATCATGTTTTGTCAGGTTTTTTCGAATGTATTGATCACTTCTGTCTGGTTTTCTATTTTGGCGGGTTTGAAAATATTTTTGGATGAGTTTTGGCGGGTTTGAAAATATTTTGGCTCTTTGCGCAGAGACGACGGTGCCGGTTGCGGTGCGCTGCGGGGCGCTCCTTCTGCGGAAAGACGCCTGGCAGCGGCACTTGGGACAGCTCCGCGTCTCCGTATTCTGCGTTTCTTGCCTTCTGCATCTCAGCAAAATGCTTTCCCACTAGGTCTAGCAAGGAGAAACTGTGGCAGCTGAGTAGATGTAGCCCGGCCCGCCCTTTGAAGTTGACAAGTTCTTGGCATCTCAGAGCCTCAAGGGAAGAGCAAGGTTATCTATGGTAGGCTGGGGCAGAACTAGCAGCAAGCAGAGCAAAGTTGTCCAAGAATAGCTTCCATTGGAATGCTAATGGCAATTGAAGAGGCAGGCCAGTGGCAAGCCACTAGCTTCTAGCAGTTTGAAAGTTGCAGACACAGTGCAGGTGTTTTGCGGCTTCCTTCTTGGCCTCCTAGAAGGTGCCGCACTCTCCGTCTCTTGCTTGCCAATATGTTGCCATGTTCCTCCTATTGTTTGGTTTGTTTTGATTTGTTTTGATGATCTTTTGGCGGGTTTTCGGAATGTTTTGGTGGTGTTTTAGAATGTTTTGTTTTCTCTTGTGTTGTTTTTATTGTCTTGGAAGGTTGTGGAACGTTTGGATTCGTTTTGGCGGGTTTTAAAATATTTTAGCGGGTATTTGGAATGTTTTGGTTTGCTTTCATTTGTTTTGATTATGTTTTGGCAAGTTATTGAAAGTTTTGATCACTTCTGACTGGTTTTCTAGTATTTTGGCATCTTTTCAGAATGTTTTGATCAGTTTTAGCAGGTTGTAAACTATTTTGTCAGGTTTTTGGAATGTTTTGGTTGGTTTTGATTTGTTTTTATGATGTTTTGCCAAGTTTTTTGAATGATTTGATCAGTTCTGGCTGGTTTTCTAATGTTTTGGCAATTTTCAGAATGTTTTGATGAGTTTTGTGGGTCTAAATTATTTTGGCGGTTTTTGGAATATTTTGGTTGTTTTTGATTTGATTTGATGATGTTTTGGCGGGTTTTCGGAATGTTTTGGTTGGGTTTTAGAATGTTTTGTATTCTCTTGAGTTGTTTTTATTGTGTTGGCAGTTTTTGGAATGTTTGGATTGCTTTTGGCGGGTTTTAAAATATTTTGGCGGGTATTTGGAATGTTTTGGCGGGTATTCGGAAGGTTTTGATTAGTTTTGACGGGTTTTGAAATATTTTGGCGGGTTTTTAGAAGGTTTTGATTCTTTTAGCCCAGTTTTTGGTGTGTTTGGATTAGCTTTGGTGGGCTTTATCATGTTTTGTCAGGTTTTTTCGAATGTATTGATCACTTCTGTCTGGTTTTCTATTTTGGCGGGTTTGAAAATATTTTTGGATGAGTTTTGGCGGGTTTGAAAATATTTTGGCTCTTTGCGCAGAGACGACGGTGCCGGTTGCGGTGCGCTCCGGGGCGCTCCTTCTGCGGAAAGACGCCTGGCAGCGGCACTTGGGACAGCTCCGCGTCTCCGTATTCTGCGTTTCTTGCCTTCTGCATCTCAGCAAAATGCTTTCCCACTAGGTCTAGCAAGGAGAAACTGTGGCAGCTGAGTAGATGTAGCCCGGCCCGCCCTTTGAAGTTGACAAGTTCTTGGCATCTCAGAACCTCAAGGGAAGAGCAAGGTTATCTATGGTAGGCTGGGGCAGAACTAGCAGCAAGCAGAGCAAAGTTGTCCAAGAATAGCTTCCATTGGAATGCTAATGGCAATTGAAGAGGCAGGCCAGTGGCAAGCCACTATCTTCTAGCAGTTTGAAAGTTGCAGACACAGTGCAGGTGTTGTGCGGCTTCCTTCTTGGCCTCCTAGAAGGTGCCGCACTCTCCGTCTCTTGCTTGCCAATATGTTGCCGTGTTCCTCCTATTGTTTGGTTTGTTTTGATTTGTTTTGATGATCTTTTGGCGGGTTTTCGGAATGTTTTGGTGGTGTTTTAGAATGTTTTGTTTTCTCTTGTGTTGTTTTTATTGTCTTGGAAGGTTTTGGAACGTTTGGATTCGTTTTGGCGCGTTTTAAAATATTTTGGCGGTTGTTTGGAATGTTTTGGTTTGCTTTCATTTGTTTTGATTATGTTTTGGCAAGTTATTGAAAGTTTTGATCACTTCTGACTGGTTTTCTAGTATTTTGGCATCTTTTCAGAATGTTTTGATCAGTTTTAGCAGGTTGTAAACTATTTTGTCAGGTTTTTGGAATGTTTTGGTTGGTTTTGATTTGTTTTTATGATGTTTTGCCAAGTTTTTTGAATGATTTGATCAGTTCTGGCTGGTTTTCTAATGTTTTGGCAATTTTCAGAATGTTTTGATGAGTTTTGTGGGTCTAAATTATTTTGGCGGTTTTTGGAATATTTTGGTTGGTTTTGATTTGATTTGATGATGTTTTGGCGGGTTTTCGGAATGTTTTGGTTGGGTTTTAGAATGTTTTGTATTCTCTTGAGTTGTTTTTATTCTGTTGGCAGGTTTTGGAATGTTTGGATTGCTTTTGGCGGGTTTTAAAATATTTTGGCGGGTATTTGGAATGTTTTGGCGGGTATTCGGAATGTTTTGATTAGTTTTGACGGGTTTTGAAATATTTTGGCGGGTTTTTAGAAGGTTTTGATTCTGTTTAGCCCAGTTTTTGGTGTGTTTGGATTAGCTTTGGTGGGCTTTATCATGTTTTGTCAGGTTTTTTCGAATGTATTGATCACTTCTGTCTGGTTCTCTATTTTGGTGGGGTTGAAAATATTTTTGGATTAGTTTTGGCGGGTTTGAAAATATTTTGGCTCTTTGCGCAGAGACGACGGTGCCGGTTGCGGTGCGCTCCGGGGCGCTCCTTCTGCGGAAAGACGCCTGGCAGCGGCACTTGGGACAGCTCCGCGTCTCCGTATTCTGCGTTTCTTGCCTTCTGCATCTCAGCAAAATGCTTTCCCACTAGGTCTAGCAAGGAGAAACTGTGGCAGCTGAGTAGATGTAGCCCGGCCTGCCCTTTGAAGTTGAAAAGTTCTTGGCATCTCAGAGCCTCAAGGGAAGAGCAAGGTTATCTATGGTAGGCTGGGGCAGAACTAGCAGCAAGCAGAGCAAAGTTGTCCAAGAATAGCTTCCATTGGAATGCTAATGGCAATTGAAGAGGCAGGCCAGTGGCAAGCCACTAGCTTCTAGCAGTTTGAAAGTTGCAGACACAGTGCAGGTGTTGTGCGGCTTCTTTCTTGGCCTCCTAGAAGGTGCCGTGGTGCCGCGCTCTCCGTCTCTTGCTTGCCAATATGTTGCCATGTTCCTCCTATTGTTTGGTTTGTTTTGATTTGTTTTGATGATCTTTTGGCGGGTTTTCGGAATGTTTTGGTGGTGTTTTAGAATGTTTTGTTTTCTCTTGTGTTGTTTTTATTGTCTTGGCAGGTTGTGGAACGTTTGGATTAGTTTTGGCGGGTTTTAAAATATTTTGGCGGGCATTTGGAATGTTTTGGTTTGCTTTCATTTGTTTTGATTATGTTTTGGCAAGTTATTGAAAGTTTCGATCACTTCTGACTGGTTTTCTAGTATTTTGGGATCTTTTCAGAATGTTTTGATCAGTTTTAGAATGTTTTGTATTCTCTTGAGTTGTTTTTATTGTCTTGGCAGGTTTTGGAGTGTTTGGATTGCTTTTGGCGGGTTTTAAAATATTTTGGCCGGCATTTGGAATGTTTTGGCGGGTATTCGGAAGGTTTTGATTAGTTTTGACGGGTTTTGAAATATTTTGGCGGGTTTTTAGAAGGTTTTGACTTGTTTTGATTCTGTTTAGCCCAGTTTTTGGTGTGTTTGGATTAGCTTTGGTGGGCTTTATCATGTTTTGTCAGGTTTTTTCGAATGTATTGATCACTTCTGTCTGGTTTTCTATTTTGGCGGGTTTGAAAATATTTTTGGATGAGTTTTGGCGGGTTTGAAAATATTTTGGCTCTTTGCGCAGAGACGACGGTGCCGGTTGCGGTGCGCTGCGGGGCGCTCCTTCTGCGGAAAGACGCCTGGCAGCGGCACTTGGGACAGCTCCGCGTCTCCGTATTCTGCGTTTCTTGCCTTCTGCATCTCAGCAAAATGCTTTCCCACTAGGTCTAGCAAGGAGAAACTGTGGCAGCTGAGTAGATGTAGCCCGGCCCGCCCTTTGAAGTTGACAAGTTCTTGGCATCTCAGAACCTCAAGGGAAGAGCAAGGTTATCTATGGTAGGCTGGGGCAGAACTAGCAGCAAGCAGAGCAAAGTTGTCCAAGAATAGCTTCCATTGGAATGCTAATGGCAATTGAAGAGGCAGGCCAGTGGCAAGCCACTAGCTTCTAGCAGTTTGAAAGTTGCAGACACAGTGCAGGTGTTTTGCGGCTTCCTTCTTGGCCTCCTAGAAGGTGCCGCACTCTCCGTCTCTTGCTTGCCAATATGTTGCCGTGTTCCTCCTATTGTTTGGTTTGTTTTGATTTGTTTTGATGATCTTTTGGCGGGTTTTCGGAATGTTTTGGTGGTGTTTTAGAATGTTTTGTTTTCTCTTGTGTTGTTTTTATTGTCTTGGAAGGTTGTGGAACGTTTGGATTCGTTTTGGCGGGTTTTAAAATATTTTAGCGGGTATTTGGAATGTTTTGGTTTGCTTTCATTTGTTTTGATTATGTTTTGGCAAGTTATTGAAAGTTTCGATCACTTCTGACTGGTTTTCTAGTATTTTGGCATCTTTTCAGAATGTTTTGATCAGTTTTAGCAGGTTGTAAACTATTTTGTCAGGTTTTTGGAATGTTTTGGTTGGTTTTGATTTGTTTTTATGATGTTTTGCCAAGTTTTTTGAATGATTTGATCAGTTCTGGCTGGTTTTCTAATGTTTTGGCAATTTTCAGAATGTTTTGATGAGTTTTGTGGGTCTAAATTATTTTGGCGGTTTTTGGAATATTTTGGTTGTTTTTGATTTGATTTGATGATGTTTTGGTGGGTTTTCGGAATGTTTTGGTTGGGTTTTAGAATGTTTTGTATTCTCTTGAGTTGTTTTTATTTTGTTGGCAGTTTTTGGAATGTTTGGATTGCTTTTGGCGGGTTTTAAAATATTTTGGCGGGTATTTGGAATGTTTTGGCGGGTATTCGGAAGGTTTTGATTAGTTTTGACGGGTTTTGAAATATTTTGGCGGGTTTTTAGAAGGTTTTGATTCTGTTTAGCCCAGTTTTTGGTGTGTTTGGATTAGCTTTGGTGGGCTTTATCATGTTTTGTCAGGTTTTTTCGAATGTATTGATCACTTCTGTCTGGTTCTCTATTTTGGTGGGGTTGAAAATATTTTTGGATTAGTTTTGGCGGGTTTGAAAATATTTTGGCTCTTTGCGCAGAGACGACGGTGCCGGTTGCGGTGCGCTCCGGGGCGCTCCTTCTGCGGAAAGACGCCTGGCAGCGGCACTTGGGACAGCTCCGCGTCTCCGTATTCTGCGTTTCTTGCCTTCTGCATCTCAGCAAAATGCTTTCCCACTAGGTCTAGCAAGGAGAAACTGTGGCAGCTGAGTAGATGTAGCCCGGCCTGCCCTTTGAAGTTGAAAAGTTCTTGGCATCTCAGAGCCTCAAGGGAAGAGCAAGGTTATCTATGGTAGGCTGGGGCAGAACTAGCAGCAAGCAGAGCAAAGTTGTCCAAGAATAGCTTCCATTGGAATGCTAATGGCAATTGAAGAGGCAGGCCAGTGGCAAGCCACTAGCTTCTAGCAGTTTGAAAGTTGCAGACACAGTGCAGGTGTTGTGCGGCTTCTTTCTTGGCCTCCTAGAAGGTGCCGTGGTGCCGCGCTCTCCGTCTCTTGCTTGCCAATATGTTGCCATGTTCCTCCTATTGTTTGGTTTGTTTTGATTTGTTTTGATGATCTTTTGGCGGGTTTTCGGAATGTTTTGGTGGTGTTTTAGAATGTTTTGTTTTCTCTTGTGTTGTTTTTATTGTCTTGGCAGGTTGTGGAACGTTTGGATTAGTTTTGGCGGGTTTTAAAATATTTTGGCGGGCATTTGGAATGTTTTGGTTTGCTTTCATTTGTTTTGATTATGTTTTGGCAAGTTATTGAAAGTTTCGATCACTTCTGACTGGTTTTCTAGTATTTTGGGATCTTTTCAGAATGTTTTGATCAGTTTTAGAATGTTTTGTATTCTCTTGAGTTGTTTTTATTGTCTTGGCAGGTTTTGGAGTGTTTGGATTGCTTTTGGCGGGTTTTAAAATATTTTGGCCGGCATTTGGAATGTTTTGGCGGGTATTCGGAAGGTTTTGATTAGTTTTGACGGGTTTTGAAATATTTTGGAGGGTTTTTAGAAGGTTTTGACTTGTTTTGATTCTGTTTAGCCCAGTTTTTGGTGTGTTTGGATTAGCTTTGGTGGGCTTTATCATGTTTTGTCAGGTTTTTTCGAATGTATTGATCACTTCTGTCTGGTTTTCTATTTTGGCGGGTTTGAAAATATTTTTGGATGAGTTTTGGTGGGTTTGAAAATATTTTGGCTCTTTGCGCAGAGACGACGGTGCCGGTTGCGGTGCGCTGCGGGGCGCTCCTTCTGCGGAAAGACGCCTGGCAGCGGCACTTGGGACAGCTCCGCGTCTCCGTATTCTGCGTTTCTTGCCTTCTGCATCTCAGCAAAATGCTTTCCCACTAGGTCTAGCAAGGAGAAACTGTGGCAGCTGAGTAGATGTAGCCCGGCCCGCCCTTTGAAGTTGACAAGTTCTTGGCATCTCAGAACCTCAAGGGAAGAGCAAGGTTATCTATGGTAGGCTGGGGCAGAACTAGCAGCAAGCAGAGCAAAGTTGTCCAAGAATAGCTTCCATTGGAATGCTAATGGCAATTGAAGAGGCAGGCCAGTGGCAAGCCACTAGCTTCTAGCAGTTTGAAAGTTGCAGACACAGTGCAGGTGTTTTGCGGCTTCCTTCTTGGCCTCTTAGAAGGTGCCGCACTCTCCGTCTCTTGCTTGCCAATATGTTGCCATGTTCCTCCTATTGTTTGGTTTGTTTTGATTTGTTTTGATGATCTTTTGGCGGGTTTTCGGAATGTTTTGGTGGTGTTTTAGAATGTTTTGTTTTCTCTTGTGTTGTTTTTATTGTGTTGGCAGGTTGTGGAACGTTTGGATTCGTTTTGGCGGGTTTTAAAATATTTTGGCGGGTATTTGGAATGTTTTGGTTTGCTTTCATTTGTTTTGATTATGTTTTGGCAAGTTATTGAAAGTTTCGATCACTTCTGACTGGTTTTCTAGTATTTTGGCATCTTTTCAGAATGTTTTGATCAGTTTTAGCAGGTTGTAAACTATTTTGTCAGGTTTTTGGAATGTTTTGGTTGGTTTTGATTTGTTTTTATGATGTTTTGCCAAGTTTTTTGAATGTTTTGATCAGTTCTGGCTGGTTTTCTAATGTTTTGGCAATTTTCAGAATGTTTTGATGAGTTTTGTGGGTCTAAATCATTTTGGCGGTTTTCGGAATATTTTGGTTGGTTTTGATTTGTTTTTATGATGTTTTGTCGGGTTTTCGGAATGTTTTGGTTGGGTTTTAGAATGTTTTGTATTCTCTTGAGTTGTTTTTATTGTCTTGGCAGGTTTTGGAATGTTTGGATTGCTTTTGGCGGGTTTTAAAATATTTTGGCGGGTATTTGGAATGTTTTGGCGGGTATTCGGAAGGTTTTGATTAGTTTTGACGGGTTTTGAAATATTTTGGCGGGTTTTTAGAAGGTTTTGATTCTGTTTAGCCCAGTTTTTGGTGTGTTTGGATTAGCTTTGGTGGGCTTTATCATGTTTTGTGAGGTTTTTTCGAATGTATTGATCACTTCTGTCTGGTTTTCTATTTTGGCGGGTTTGAAAATATTTTTGGATGAGTTTTGGCGGGTTTGAAAATATTTTGGCTCTTTGCGCAGAGACGACGGTGCCGGTTGCGGTGCGCTCCGGGGCGCTCCTTCTGCGGAAAGACGCCTGGCAGCGGCACTTGGGACAGCTCCGCGTCTCCGTATTCTGCGTTTCTTGCCTTCTGCATCTCAGCAAAATGCTTTCCCACTAGGTCTAGCAAGGAGAAACTGTGGCAGCTGAGTAGATGTAGCCCGGCCCGCCCTTTGAAGTTGACAAGTTCTTGGCATCTCAGAACCTCAAGGGAAGAGCAAGGTTATCTATGGTAGGCTGGGGCAGAACTAGCAGCAAGCAGAGCAAAGTTGTCCAAGAATAGCTTCCATTGGAATGCTAATGGCAATTGAAGAGGCAGGCCAGTGGCAAGCCACTATCTTCTAGCAGTTTGAAAGTTGCAGACACAGTGCAGGTGTTTTGCGGCTTCCTTCTTGGCCTCCTAGAAGGTGCCGCACTCTCCGTCTCTTGCTTGCCAATATGTTGCCGTGTTCCTCCTATTGTTTGGTTTGTTTTGATTTGTTTTGATGATGTTTTGGCGGGTTTTCGGAATGTTTTGGTGGTGTTTTAGAATGTTTTGTTTTCTCTTGTGTTGTTTTTATTGTCTTGGAAGGTTTTGGAACGTTTGGATTCGTTTTGGCGCGTTTTAAAATATTTTGGCGGTTGTTTGGAATGTTTTGGTTTGCTTTCATTTGTTTTGATTATGTTTTGGCAAGTTATTGAAAGTTTTGATCACTTCTGACTGGTTTTCTAGTATTTTGGCATCTTTTCAGAATGTTTTGATCAGTTTTAGCAGGTTGTAAACTATTTTGTCAGGTTTTTGGAATGTTTTGGTTGGTTTTGATTTGTTTTTATGATGTTTTGCCAAGTTTTTTGAATGATTTGATCAGTTCTGGCTGGTTTTCTAATGTTTTGGCAATTTTCAGAATGTTTTGATGAGTTTTGTGGGTCTAAATTATTTTGGCGGTTTTTGGAATATTTTGGTTGTTTTTGATTTGTTTTTATGATGTTTTGGCGGGTTTTCGGAATGTTTTGGTTGGGTTTTAGAATGTTTTGTATTCTCTTGAGTTGTTTTTATTCTGTTGGCAGGTTTTGGAATGTTTGGATTGCTTTTGGCGGGTTTTAAAATATTTTGGCGGGTATTTGGAATGTTTTGGCGGGTATTCGGAATGTTTTGATTAGTTTTGACGGGTTTTGAAATATTTTGGCGGGTTTTTAGAAGGTTTTGATTCTGTTTAGCCCAGTTTTTGGTGTGTTTGGATTAGCTTTGGTGGGCTTTATCATGTTTTGTCAGGTTTTTTCGAATGTATTGATCACTTCTGTCTGGTTCTCTATTTTGGTGGGGTTGAAAATATTTTTGGATTAGTTTTGGCGGGTTTGAAAATATTTTGGCTCTTTGCGCAGAGACGACGGTGCCGGTTGCGGTGCGCTCCGGGGCGCTCCTTCTGCGGAAAGACGCCTGGCAGCGGCACTTGGGACAGCTCCGCGTCTCCGTATTCTGCGTTTCTTGCCTTCTGCATCTCAGCAAAATGCTTTCCCACTAGGTCTAGCAAGGAGAAACTGTGGCAGCTGAGTAGATGTAGCCCGGCCTGCCCTTTGAAGTTGAAAAGTTCTTGGCATCTCAGAGCCTCAAGGGAAGAGCAAGGTTATCTATGGTAGGCTGGGGCAGAACTAGCAGCAAGCAGAGCAAAGTTGTCCAAGAATAGCTTCCATTGGAATGCTAATGGCAATTGAAGAGGCAGGCCAGTGGCAAGCCACTAGCTTCTAGCAGTTTGAAAGTTGCAGACACAGTGCAGGTGTTGTGCGGCTTCTTTCTTGGCCTCCTAGAAGGTGCCGTGGTGCCGCGCTCTCCGTCTCTTGCTTGCCAATATGTTGCCATGTTCCTCCTATTGTTTGGTTTGTTTTGATTTGTTTTGATGATCTTTTGGCGGGTTTTCGGAATGTTTTGGTGGTGTTTTAGAATGTTTTGTTTTCTCTTGTGTTGTTTTTATTGTGTTGGCAGGTTGTGGAACGTTTGGATTAGTTTTGGCGGGTTTTAAAATATTTTGGCGGGCATTTGGAATGTTTTGGTTTGCTTTCATTTGTTTTGATTATGTTTTGGCAAGTTATTGAAAGTTTCGATCACTTCTGACTGGTTTTCTAGTATTTTGGGATCTTTTCAGAATGTTTTGATCAGTTTTAGAATGTTTTGTATTCTCTTGAGTTGTTTTTATTGTCTTGGCAGGTTTTGGAGTGTTTGGATTGCTTTTGGCGGGTTTTAAAATATTTTGGCCGGCATTTGGAATGTTTTGGCGGGTATTCGGAAGGTTTTGATTAGTTTTGACGGGTTTTGAAATATTTTGGAGGGTTTTTAGAAGGTTTTGACTTGTTTTGATTCTGTTTAGCCCAGTTTTTGGTGTGTTTGGATTAGCTTTGGTGGGCTTTATCATGTTTTGTCAGGTTTTTTCGAATGTATTGATCACTTCTGTCTGGTTTTCTATTTTGGCGGGTTTGAAAATATTTTTGGATGAGTTTTGGCGGGTTTGAAAATATTTTGGCTCTTTGCGCAGAGACGACGGTGCCGGTTGCGGTGCGCTCCGGGGCGCTCCTTCTGCGGAAAGACGCCTGGCAGCGGCACTTGGGACAGCTCCGCGTCTCCGTATTCTGCGTTTCTTGCCTTCTGCATCTCAGCAAAATGCTTTCCCACTAGGTCTAGCAAGGAGAAACTGTGGCAGCTGAGTAGATGTAGCCCGGCCCGCCCTTTGAAGTTGACAAGTTCTTGGCATCTCAGAACCTCAAGGGAAGAGCAAGGTTATCTATGGTAGGCTGGGGCAGAACTAGCAGCAAGCAGAGCAAAGTTGTCCAAGAATAGCTTCCATTGGAATGCTAATGGCAATTGAAGAGGCAGGCCAGTGGCAAGCCACTAGCTTCTAGCAGTTTGAAAGTTGCAGACACAGTGCAGGTGTTTTGCGGCTTCCTTCTTGGCCTCTTAGAAGGTGCCGCACTCTCCGTCTCTTGCTTGCCAATATGTTGCCATGTTCCTCCTATTGTTTGGTTTGTTTTGATTTGTTTTGATGATCTTTTGGCGGGTTTTCGGAATGTTTTGGTGGTGTTTTAGAATGTTTTGTTTTCTCTTGTGTTGTTTTTATTGTGTTGGCAGGTTGTGGAACGTTTGGATTCGTTTTGGCGGGTTTTAAAATCTTTTGGCGGGTATTTGGAATGTTTTGGTTTGCTTTCATTTGTTTTGATTATGTTTTGGCAAGTTATTGAAAGTTTCGATCACTTCTGACTGGTTTTCTAGTATTTTGGCATCTTTTCAGAATGTTTTGATCAGTTTTAGCAGGTTGTAAACTATTTTGTCAGGTTTTTGGAATGTTTTGGTTGGTTTTGATTTGTTTTTATGATGTTTTGCCAAGTTTTTTGAATGTTTTGATCAGTTCTGGCTGGTTTTCTAATGTTTTGGCAATTTTCAGAATGTTTTGATGAGTTTTGTGGGTCTAAATCATTTTGGCGGTTTTCGGAATATTTTGGTTGGTTTTGATTTGTTTTTATGATGTTTTGTCGGGTTTTCGGAATGTTTTGGTTGGGTTTTAGAATGTTTTGTATTCTCTTGAGTTGTTTTTATTGTCTTGGCAGGTTTTGGAATGTTTGGATTGCTTTTGGCGGGTTTTAAAATATTTTGGCGGGTATTTGGAATGTTTTGGCGGGTATTCGGAAGGTTTTGATTAGTTTTGACGGGTTTTGAAATATTTTGGCGGGTTTTTAGAAGGTTTTGATTCTGTTTAGCCCAGTTTTTGGTGTGTTTGGATTAGCTTTGGTGGGCTTTATCATGTTTTGTCAGGTTTTTTCGAATGTATTGATCACTTCTGTCTGGTTTTCTATTTTGGCGGGTTTGAAAATATTTTTGGATGAGTTTTGGCGGGTTTGAAAATATTTTGGCTCTTTGCGCAGAGACGACGGTGCCGGTTGCGGTGCGCTCCGGGGCGCTCCTTCTGCGGAAAGACGCCTGGCAGCGGCACTTGGGACAGCTCCGCGTCTCCGTATTCTGCGTTTCTTGCCTTCTGCATCTCAGCAAAATGCTTTCCCACTAGGTCTAGCAAGGAGAAACTGTGGCAGCTGAGTAGATGTAGCCCGGCCCGCCCTTTGAAGTTGACAAGTTCTTGGCATCTCAGAACCTCAAGGGAAGAGCAAGGTTATCTATGGTAGGCTGGGGCAGAACTAGCAGCAAGCAGAGCAAAGTTGTCCAAGAATAGCTTCCATTGGAATGCTAATGGCAATTGAAGAGGCAGGCCAGTGGCAAGCCACTATCTTCTAGCAGTTTGAAAGTTGCAGACACAGTGCAGGTGTTTTGCGGCTTCCTTCTTGGCCTCCTAGAAGGTGCCGCACTCTCCGTCTCTTGCTTGCCAATATGTTGCCGTGTTCCTCCTATTGTTTGGTTTGTTTTGATTTGTTTTGATGATGTTTTGGCGGGTTTTCGGAATGTTTTGGTGGTGTTTTAGAATGTTTTGTTTTCTCTTGTGTTGTTTTTATTGTCTTGGAAGGTTTTGGAACGTTTGGATTCGTTTTGGCGGGTTTTAAAATATTTTGGCGGTTGTTTGGAATGTTTTGGTTTGCTTTCATTTGTTTTGATTATGTTTTGGCAAGTTATTGAAAGTTTTGATCACTTCTGACTGGTTTTCTAGTATTTTGGCATCTTTTCAGAATGTTTTGATCAGTTTTAGCAGGTTGTAAACTATTTTGTCAGGTTTTTGGAATGTTTTGGTTGGTTTTGATTTGTTTTTATGATGTTTTGCCAAGTTTTTTGAATGATTTGATCAGTTCTGGCTGGTTTTCTAATGTTTTGGCAATTTTCAGAATGTTTTGATGAGTTTTGTGGGTCTAAATTATTTTGGCGGTTTTTGGAATATTTTGGTTGTTTTTGATTTGTTTTTATGATGTTTTGGCGGGTTTTCGGAATGTTTTGGTTGGGTTTTAGAATGTTTTGTATTCTCTTGAGTTGTTTTTATTCTGTTGGCAGGTTTTGGAATGTTTGGATTGCTTTTGGCGGGTTTTAAAATATTTTGGCGGGTATTTGGAATGTTTTGGCGGGTATTCGGAATGTTTTGATTAGTTTTGACGGGTTTTGAAATATTTTGGCGGGTTTTTAGAAGGTTTTGATTCTGTTTAGCCCAGTTTTTGGTGTGTTTGGATTAGCTTTGGTGGGCTTTATCATGTTTTGTCAGGTTTTTTCGAATGTATTGATCACTTCTGTCTGGTTCTCTATTTTGGTGGGGTTGAAAATATTTTTGGATTAGTTTTGGCGGGTTTGAAAATATTTTGGCTCTTTGCGCAGAGACGACGGTGCCGGTTGCGGTGCGCTCCGGGGCGCTCCTTCTGCGGAAAGACGCCTGGCAGCGGCACTTGGGACAGCTCCGCGTCTCCGTATTCTGCGTTTCTTGCCTTCTGCATCTCAGCAAAATGCTTTCCCACTAGGTCTAGCAAGGAGAAACTGTGGCAGCTGAGTAGATGTAGCCCGGCCCGCCCTTTGAAGTTGACAAGTTCTTGGCATCTCAGAACCTCAAGGGAAGAGCAAGGTTATCTATGGTAGGCTGGGGCAGAACTAGCAGCAAGCAGAGCAAAGTTGTCCAAGAATAGCTTCCATTGGAATGCTAATGGCAATTGAAGAGGCAGGCCAGTGGCAAGCCACTAGCTTCTAGCAGTTTGAAAGTTGCAGACACAGTGCAGGTGTTGTGCGGCTTCTTTCTTGGCCTGCTAGAAGGTGCCGTGGTGCCGCGCTCTCCGTCTCTTGCTTGCCAATATGTTGCCATGTTCCTCCTATTGTTTGGTTTGTTTTGATTTGTTTTGATGATCTTTTGGCGGGTTTTCGGAATGTTTTGGTGGTGTTTTAGAATGTTTTGTTTTCTCTTGTGTTGTTTTTATTGTCTTGGAAGGTTGTGGAACGTTTGGATTAGTTTTGGCGGGTTTTAAAATATTTTGGCGGGCATTTGGAATGTTTTGGTTTGCTTTCATTTGTTTTGATTATGTTTTGGCAAGTTATTGAAAGTTTCGATCACTTCTGACTGGTTTTCTAGTATTTTGGGATCTTTTCAGAATGTTTTGATCAGTTTTAGAATGTTTTGTATTCTCTTGAGTTGTTTTTATTGTCTTGGCAGGTTTTGGAGTGTTTGGATTGCTTTTGGCGGGTTTTAAAATATTTTGGCCGGCATTTGGAATGTTTTGGCGGGTATTCGGAAGGTTTTGATTAGTTTTGACGGGTTTTGAAATATTTTGGAGGGTTTTTAGAAGGTTTTGACTTGTTTTGATTCTGTTTAGCCCAGTTTTTGGTGTGTTTGGATTAGCTTTGGTGGGCTTTATCATGTTTTGTGAGGTTTTTTCGAATGTATTGATCACTTCTGTCTGGTTTTCTATTTTGGCGGGTTTGAAAATATTTTTGGATGAGTTTTGGCGGGTTTGAAAATATTTTGGCTCTTTGCGCAGAGACGACGGTGCCGGTTGCGGTGCGCTGCGGGGCGCTCCTTCTGCGGAAAGACGCCTGGCAGCGGCACTTGGGACAGCTCCGCGTCTCCGTATTCTGCGTTTCTTGCCTTCTGCATCTCAGCAAAATGCTTTCCCACTAGGTCTAGCAAGGAGAAACTGTGGCAGCTGAGTAGATGTAGCCCGGCCCGCCCTTTGAAGTTGACAAGTTCTTGGCATCTCAGAACCTCAAGGGAAGAGCAAGGTTATCTATGGTAGGCTGGGGCAGAACTAGCAGCAAGCAGAGCAAAGTTGTCCAAGAATAGCTTCCATTGGAATGCTAATGGCAATTGAAGAGGCAGGCCAGTGGCAAGCCACTAGCTTCTAGCAGTTTGAAAGTTGCAGACACAGTGCAGGTGTTTTGCGGCTTCCTTCTTGGCCTCCTAGAAGGTGCCGCACTCTCCGTCTCTTGCTTGCCAATATGTTGCCATGTTCCTCCTATTGTTTGGTTTGTTTTGATTTGTTTTGATGATCTTTTGGCGGGTTTTCGGAATGTTTTGGTGGTGTTTTAGAATGTTTTGTTTTCTCTTGTGTTGTTTTTATTGTGTTGGCAGGTTGTGGAACGTTTGGATTCGTTTTGGCGGGTTTTAAAATATTTTGGCGGGTATTTGGAATGTTTTGGTTTGCTTTCATTTGTTTTGATTATGTTTTGGCAAGTTATTGAAAGTTTCGATCACTTCTGACTGGTTTTCTAGTATTTTGGCATCTTTTCAGAATGTTTTGATCAGTTTTAGCAGGTTGTAAACTATTTTGTCAGGTTTTTGGAATGTTTTGGTTGGTTTTGATTTGTTTTTATGATGTTTTGCCAAGTTTTTTGAATGATTTGATCAGTTCTGGCTGGTTTTCTAATGTTTTGGCAATTTTCAGAATGTTTTGATGAGTTTTGTGGGTCTAAATTATTTTGGCGGTTTTTGGAATATTTTGGTTGTTTTTGATTTGATTTGATGATGTTTTGGCGGGTTTTCGGAATGTTTTGGTTGGGTTTTAGAATGTTTTGTATTCTCTTGAGTTGTTTTTATTGTGTTGGCAGTTTTTGGAATGTTTGGATTGCTTTTGGCGGGTTTTAAAATATTTTGGCGGGTATTTGGAATGTTTTGGCGGGTATTCGGAAGGTTTTGATTAGTTTTGACGGGTTTTGAAATATTTTGGCGGGTTTTTAGAAGGTTTTGATTCTGTTTAGCCCAGTTTTTGGTGTGTTTGGATTAGCTTTGGTGGGCTTTATCATGTTTTGTCAGGTTTTTTCGAATGTATTGATCACTTCTGTCTGGTTTTCTATTTTGGCGGGTTTGAAAATATTTTTGGATGAGTTTTGGCGGGTTTGAAAATATTTTGGCTCTTTGCGCAGAGACGACGGTGCCGGTTGCGGTGCGCTGCGGGGCGCTCCTTCTGCGGAAAGACGCCTGGCAGCGGCACTTGGGACAGCTCCGCGTCTCCGTATTCTGCGTTTCTTGCCTTCTGCATCTCAGCAAAATGCTTTCCCACTAGGTCTAGCAAGGAGAAACTGTGGCAGCTGAGTAGATGTAGCCCGGCCTGCCCTTTGAAGTTGAAAAGTTCTTGGCATCTCAGAGCCTCAAGGGAAGAGCAAGGTTATCTATGGTAGGCTGGGGCAGAACTAGCAGCAAGCAGAGCAAAGTTGTCCAAGAATAGCTTCCATTGGAATGCTAATGGCAATTGAAGAGGCAGGCCAGTGGCAAGCCACTAGCTTCTAGCAGTTTGAAAGTTGCAGACACAGTGCAGGTGTTGTGCGGCTTCCTTCTTGGCCTCCTAGAAGGTGCCGCACTCTCCGTCTCTTGCTTGCCAATATGTTGCCGTGTTCCTCTTATTGTTTGGTTTGTTTTGATTTGTTTTGATGATCTTTTGGCGGGTTTTCGGAATGTTTTGGTGGTGTTTTAGAATGTTTTGTTTTCTCTTGTGTTGTTTTTATTGTGTTGGCAGGTTGTGGAACGTTTGGATTAGTTTTGGCGGGTTTTAAAATATTTTGGCGGTTGTTTGGAATGTTTTGGTTTGCTTTCATTTGTTTTGATTATGTTTTGGCAAGTTATTGAAAGTTTCGATCACTTCTGACTGGTTTTCTAGTATTTTGGGATCTTTTCAGAATGTTTTGATCAGTTTTAGAATGTTTTGTATTCTCTTGAGTTGTTTTTATTGTCTTGGCAGGTTTTGGAGTGTTTGGATTGCTTTTGGCGGGTTTTAAAATATTTTGGCCGGCATTTGGAATGTTTTGGCGGGTATTCGGAAGGTTTTGATTAGTTTTGACGGGTTTTGAAATATTTTGGAGGGTTTTTAGAAGGTTTTGACTTGTTTTGATTCTGTTTAGCCCAGTTTTTGGTGTGTTTGGATTAGCTTTGGTGGGCTTTATCATGTTTTGTCAGGTTTTTTCGAATGTATTGATCACTTCTGTCTGGTTTTCTATTTTGGCGGGTTTGAAAATATTTTTGGATGAGTTTTGGCGGGTTTGAAAATATTTTGGCTCTTTGCGCAGAGACGACGGTGCCGGTTGCGGTGCGCTGCGGGGCGCTCCTTCTGCGGAAAGACGCCTGGCAGCGGCACTTGGGACAGCTCCGCGTCTCCGTATTCTGCGTTTCTTGCCTTCTGCATCTCAGCAAAATGCTTTCCCACTAGGTCTAGCAAGGAGAAACTGTGGCAGCTGAGTAGATGTAGCCCGGCCCGCCCTTTGAAGTTGACAAGTTCTTGGCATCTCAGAACCTCAAGGGAAGAGCAAGGTTATCTATGGTAGGCTGGGGCAGAACTAGCAGCAAGCAGAGCAAAGTTGTCCAAGAATAGCTTCCATTGGAATGCTAATGGCAATTGAAGAGGCAGGCCAGTGGCAAGCCACTAGCTTCTAGCAGTTTGAAAGTTGCAGACACAGTGCAGGTGTTTTGCGGCTTCCTTCTTGGCCTCCTAGAAGGTGCCGCACTCTCCGTCTCTTGCTTGCCAATATGTTGCCATGTTCCTCCTATTGTTTGGTTTGTTTTGATTTGTTTTGATGATCTTTTGGCGGGTTTTCGGAATGTTTTGGTGGTGTTTTAGAATGTTTTGTTTTCTCTTGTGTTGTTTTTATTGTCTTGGAAGGTTGTGGAACGTTTGGATTCGTTTTGGCGGGTTTTAAAATATTTTAGCGGGTATTTGGAATGTTTTGGTTTGCTTTCATTTGTTTTGATTATGTTTTGGCAAGTTATTGAAAGTTTCGATCACTTCTGACTGGTTTTCTAGTATTTTGGCATCTTTTCAGAATGTTTTGATCAGTTTTAGCAGGTTGTAAACTATTTTGTCAGGTTTTTGGAATGTTTTGGTTGGTTTTGATTTGTTTTTATGATGTTTTGCCAAGTTTTTTGAATGATTTGATCAGTTCTGGCTGGTTTTCTAATGTTTTGGCAATTTTCAGAATGTTTTGATGAGTTTTGTGGGTCTAAATTATTTTGGCGGTTTTTGGAATATTTTGGTTGTTTTTGATTTGATTTGATGATGTTTTGGCGGGTTTTCGGAATGTTTTGGTTGGGTTTTAGAATGTTTTGTATTCTCTTGAGTTGTTTTTATTGTGTTGGCAGTTTTTGGAATGTTTGGATTGCTTTTGGCGGGTTTTAAAATATTTTGGCGGGTATTTGGAATGTTTTGGCGGGTATTCGGAAGGTTTTGATTAGTTTTGACGGGTTTTGAAATATTTTGGCGGGTTTTTAGAAGGTTTTGATTCTTTTAGCCCAGTTTTTGGTGTGTTTGGATTAGCTTTGGTGGGCTTTATCATGTTTTGTCAGGTTTTTTCGAATGTATTGATCACTTCTGTCTGGTTTTCTATTTTGGCGGGTTTGAAAATATTTTTGGATGAGTTTTGGCGGGTTTGAAAATATTTTGGCTCTTTGCGCAGAGACGACGGTGCCGGTTGCGGTGCGCTGCGGGGCGCTCCTTCTGCGGAAAGACGCCTGGCAGCGGCACTTGGGACAGCTCCGCGTCTCCGTATTCTGCGTTTCTTGCCTTCTGCATCTCAGCAAAATGCTTTCCCACTAGGTCTAGCAAGGAGAAACTGTGGCAGCTGAGTAGATGTAGCCCGGCCCGCCCTTTGAAGTTGACAAGTTCTTGGCATCTCAGAACCTCAAGGGAAGAGCAAGGTTATCTATGGTAGGCTGGGGCAGAACTAGCAGCAAGCAGAGCAAAGTTGTCCAAGAATAGCTTCCATTGGAATGCTAATGGCAATTGAAGAGGCAGGCCAGTGGCAAGCCACTAGCTTCTAGCAGTTTGAAAGTTGCAGACACAGTGCAGGTGTTGTGCGGCTTCCTTCTTGGCCTCCTAGAAGGTGCCGCACTCTCCGTCTCTTGCTTGCCAATATGTTGCCGTGTTCCTCCTATTGTTTGGTTTGTTTTGATTTGTTTTGATGATCTTTTGGCGGGTTTTCGGAATGTTTTGGTGGTGTTTTAGAATGTTTTGTTTTCTCTTGTGTTGTTTTTATTGTCTTGGAAGGTTTTGGAACGTTTGGATTCGTTTTGGCGGGTTTTAAAATATTTTGGCGGGCATTTGGAATGTTTTGGTTTGCTTTCATTTGTTTTGATTATGTTTTGGCAAGTTATTGAAAGTTTCGATCACTTCTGACTGGTTTTCTAGTATTTTGGGATCTTTTCAGAATGTTTTGATCAGTTTTAGAATGTTTTGTATTCTCTTGAGTTGTTTTTATTGTCTTGGCAGGTTTTGGAGTGTTTGGATTGCTTTTGGCGGGTTTTAAAATATTTTGGCCGGCATTTGGAATGTTTTGGCGGGTATTCGGAAGGTTTTGATTAGTTTTGACGGGTTTTGAAATATTTTGGCGGGTTTTTAGAAGGTTTTGACTTGTTTTGATTCTGTTTAGCCCAGTTTTTGGTGTGTTTGGATTAGCTTTGGTGGGCTTTATCATGTTTTGTCAGGTTTTTTCGAATGTATTGATCACTTCTGTCTGGTTTTCTATTTTGGCGGGTTTGAAAATATTTTTGGATGAGTTTTGGCGGGTTTGAAAATATTTTGGCTCTTTGCGCAGAGACGACGGTGCCGGTTGCGGTGCGCTGCGGGGCGCTCCTTCTGCGGAAAGACGCCTGGCAGCGGCACTTGGGACAGCTCCGCGTCTCCGTATTCTGCGTTTCTTGCCTTCTGCATCTCAGCAAAATGCTTTCCCACTAGGTCTAGCAAGGAGAAACTGTGGCAGCTGAGTAGATGTAGCCCGGCCCGCCCTTTGAAGTTGACAAGTTCTTGGCATCTCAGAACCTCAAGGGAAGAGCAAGGTTATCTATGGTAGGCTGGGGCAGAACTAGCAGCAAGCAGAGCAAAGTTGTCCAAGAATAGCTTCCATTGGAATGCTAATGGCAATTGAAGAGGCAGGCCAGTGGCAAGCCACTAGCTTCTAGCAGTTTGAAAGTTGCAGACACAGTGCAGGTGTTTTGCGGCTTCCTTCTTGGCCTCCTAGAAGGTGCCGCACTCTCCGTCTCTTGCTTGCCAATATGTTGCCGTGTTCCTCCTATTGTTTGGTTTGTTTTGATTTGTTTTGATGATCTTTTGGCGGGTTTTCGGAATGTTTTGGTGGTGTTTTAGAATGTTTTGTTTTCTCTTGTGTTGTTTTTATTGTCTTGGAAGGTTGTGGAACGTTTGGATTCGTTTTGGCGGGTTTTAAAATATTTTAGCGGGTATTTGGAATGTTTTGGTTTGCTTTCATTTGTTTTGATTATGTTTTGGCAAGTTATTGAAAGTTTCGATCACTTCTGACTGGTTTTCTAGTATTTTGGCATCTTTTCAGAATGTTTTGATCAGTTTTAGCAGGTTGTAAACTATTTTGTCAGGTTTTTGGAATGTTTTGGTTGGTTTTGATTTGTTTTTATGATGTTTTGCCAAGTTTTTTGAATGATTTGATCAGTTCTGGCTGGTTTTCTAATGTTTTGGCAATTTTCAGAATGTTTTGATGAGTTTTGTGGGTCTAAATTATTTTGGCGGTTTTTGGAATATTTTGGTTGTTTTTGATTTGATTTGATGATGTTTTGGTGGGTTTTCGGAATGTTTTGGTTGGGTTTTAGAATGTTTTGTATTCTCTTGAGTTGTTTTTATTTTGTTGGCAGTTTTTGGAATGTTTGGATTGCTTTTGGCGGGTTTTAAAATCTTTTGGCGGGTATTTGGAATGTTTTGGCGGGTATTCGGAAGGTTTTGATTAGTTTTGACGGGTTTTGAAATATTTTGGCGGGTTTTTAGAAGGTTTTGATTCTGTTTAGCCCAGTTTTTGGTGTGTTTGGATTAGCTTTGGTGGGCTTTATCATGTTTTGTCAGGTTTTTTCGAATGTATTGATCACTTCTGTCTGGTTTTCTATTTTGGCGGGTTTGAAAATATTTTTGGATGAGTTTTGGCGGGTTTGAAAATATTTTGGCTCTTTGCGCAGAGACGACGGTGCCGGTTGCGGTGCGCTGCGGGGCGCTCCTTCTGCGGAAAGACGCCTGGCAGCGGCACTTGGGACAGCTCCGCGTCTCCGTATTCTGCGTTTCTTGCCTTCTGCATCTCAGCAAAATGCTTTCCCACTAGGTCTAGCAAGGAGAAACTGTGGCAGCTGAGTAGATGTAGCCCGGCCCGCCCTTTGAAGTTGACAAGTTCTTGGCATCTCAGAACCTCAAGGGAAGAGCAAGGTTATCTATGGTAGGCTGGGGCAGAACTAGCAGCAAGCAGAGCAAAGTTGTCCAAGAATAGCTTCCATTGGAATGCTAATGGCAATTGAAGAGGCAGGCCAGTGGCAAGCCACTAGCTTCTAGCAGTTTGAAAGTTGCAGACACAGTGCAGGTGTTTTGCGGCTTCCTTCTTGGCCTCCTAGAAGGTGCCGCACTCTCCGTCTCTTGCTTGCCAATATGTTGCCATGTTCCTCCTATTGTTTGGTTTGTTTTGATTTGTTTTGATGATCTTTTGGCGGGTTTTCGGAATGTTTTGGTGGTGTTTTAGAATGTTTTGTTTTCTCTTGTGTTGTTTTTATTGTCTTGGCAGGTTGTGGAACGTTTGGATTCCTTTTGGCGGGTTTTAAAATATTTTGGCGGGTATTTGGAATGTTTTGGTTTGCTTTCATTTGTTTTGATTATGTTTTGGCAAGTTATTGAAAGTTTCGATCACTTCTGACTGGTTTTCTAGTATTTTGGCATCTTTTCAGAATGTTTTGATCAGTTTTGGCAGGTTGTAAACTATTTTGTCAGGTTTTTGGAATGTTTTGGTTCGTTTTGATTTGTTTTTATGATGTTTTGCCAGGTTTTTTGAATGTTTTGATCAGTTCTGGCTGGTTTTCTAATGTTTTGGCATCTTTTCAGAATGTTTTGATGAGTTTTGTGGGTCTAAATCATTTTGGCGGGTTTTCGGAATATTTTGGTTGGTTTTGATTTGTTTTTATGATGTTTTGGAGGGTTTTCGGAATGTTTTGGTTGGGTTTTAGAATGTTTTGTATTCTCTTGAGTTGTTTTTATTGTCTTGGCAGGTTTTGGAATGTTTGGATTTGTTTTGGCGGGTTTTAAAATATTCTGGCGGGTATTTGGAATGTTTTGGCGGGTATTCGGAATGTTTTGATTAGTTTTGACGGGTTTTGAAATATTTTGGCGGGTTTTTAGAAGGTTTTGATTCTGTTTAGCCCAGTTTTTGGTGTGTTTGGATTAGCTTTGGTGGGCTTTATCATGTTTTGTCAGGTTTTTTCGAATGTATTGATCACTTCTGTCTGGTTTTCTATTTTGGCGGGTTTGAAAATATTTTTGGATGAGTTTTGGCGGGTTTGAAAATATTTTGGCTCTTTGCGCAGAGACGACGGTGGCGGTTGCGGTGCGCTGCGGGGCGCTCCTTCTGCGGAAAGACGCCTGGCAGCGGCACTTGGGACAGCTCCGCGTCTCCGTATTCTGCGTTTCTTGCCTTCTGCATCTCAGCAAAATGCTTTCCCACTAGGTCTAGCAAGGAGAAACTGTGGCAGCTGAGTAGATGTAGCCCGGCCCGCCCTTTGAAGTTGACAAGTTCTTGGCATCTCAGAACCTCAAGGGAAGAGCAAGGTTATCTATGGTAGGCTGGGGCAGAACTAGCAGCAAGCAGAGCAAAGTTGTCCAAGAATAGCTTCCATTGGAATGCTAATGGCAATTGAAGAGGCAGGCCAGTGGCAAGCCACTATCTTCTAGCAGTTTGAAAGTTGCAGACACAGTGCAGGTGTTTTGCGGCTTCCTTCTTGGCCTCCTAGAAGGTGCCGCACTCTCCGTCTCTTGCTTGCCAATATGTTGCCGTGTTCCTCCTATTGTTTGGTTTGTTTTGATTTGTTTTGATGATCTTTTGGCGGGTTTTCGGAATGTTTTGGTGGTGTTTTAGAATGTTTTGTTTTCTCTTGTGTTGTTTTTATTGTCTTGGAAGGTTTTGGAACGTTTGGATTCGTTTTGGTGGGTTTTAAAATATTTTGGCGGTTGTTTGGAATGTTTTGGTTTGCTTTCATTTGTTTTGATTATGTTTTGGCAAGTTATTGAAAGTTTCGATCACTTCTGACTGGTTTTCTAGTATTTTGGCATCTTTTCAGAATGTTTTGATCAGTTTTAGCAGGTTGTAAACTATTTTGTCAGGTTTTTGGAATGTTTTGGTTGGTTTTGATTTGTTTTTATGATGTTTTGCCAAGTTTTTTGAATGTTTTGATCAGTTCTGGCTGGTTTTCTAATGTTTTGGCAATTTTCAGAATGTTTTGATGAGTTTTGTGGGTCTAAATTATTTTGGCGGTTTTCGGAATATTTTGGTTGGTTTTGATTTGTTTTTATGATGTTTTGTCGGGTTTTTGGAATGTTTTGGTTGGGTTTTAGAATGTTTTGTATTCTCTTGAGTTGTTTTTATTGTCTTGGCAGGTTTTGGAATGTTTGGATTTGTTGTGGCGGGTTTTAAAATATTTTGGCGGATATTTGGAATGTTTTGGCGGGTATTCGGAAGGTTTTGATTAGTTTTGACGGGTTTTGAAATATTTTGGAGGGTTTTTAGAAGGTTTTGATTCTGTTTAGCCCAGTTTTTGGTGTGTTTGGATTAGCTTTGGTGGGCTTTATCATGTTTTGTCAGGTTTTTTTGAATGTATTGATCACTTCTGTCTGGTTTTCTATTTTGGCGGGTTTGAAAATATTTTTGGATGAGTTTTGGCGGGTTTTAAAATATTTTGGCTCTTTGCGCAGAGACGACGGTGCCGGTTGCGGTGCGCTGCGGGGCGCTCCTTCTGCGGAAAGACGCCTGGCAGCGGCACTTGGGACAGCTCCGCGTCTCCGTATTCTGCGTTTCTTGCCTTCTGCATCTCAGCAAAATGCTTTCCCACTAGGTCTAGCAAGGAGAAACTGTGGCAGCTGAGTAGATGTAGCCCGGCCCGCCCTTTGAAGTTGAAAAGTTCTTGGCATCTCAGAGCCTCAAGGGAAGAGCAAGGTTATCTATGGTAGGCTGGGGCAGAACTAGCAGCAAGCAGAGCAAAGTTGTCCAAGAATAGCTTCCATTGGAATGCTAATGGCAATTGAAGAGGCAGGCCAGTGGCAAGCCACTAGCTTCTAGCAGTTTGAAAGTTGCAGACACAGTGCAGGTGTTGTGCGGCTTCCTTCTTGGCCTCCTAGAAGGTGCCGCACTCTCCGTCTCTTGCTTGCCAATACGTTGCCGTGTTCCTCTTATTGTTTGGTTTGTTTTGATTTGTTTTGATGATGTTTTGGCGGGTTTTCGGAATGTTTTGGTGGTGTTTTAGAATGTTTTGTTTTCTCTTGTGTTGTTTTTATTGTGTTGGCAGGTTGTGGAACGTTTGGATTCGTTTTGGCGGGTTTTAAAATCTTTTGGCGGGTATTTGGAATGTTTTGGTTTGCTTTCATTTGTTTTGATTATGTTTTGGCAAGTTATTGAAAGTTTCGATCACTTCTGACTGGTTTTCTAGTATTTTGGCATCTTTTCAGAATGTTTTGATCAGTTTTAGCAGGTTGTAAACTATTTTGTCAGGTTTTTGGAATGTTTTGGTTGGTTTTGATTTGTTTTTATGATGTTTTGCCAAGTTTTTTGAATGTTTTGATCAGTTCTGGCTGGTTTTCTAATGTTTTGGCAATTTTCAGAATGTTTTGATGAGTTTTGTGGGTCTAAATTATTTTGGCGGTTTTTGGAATATTTTGGTTGGTTTTGATTTGATTTGATGATGTTTTGGCGGGTTTTTGGAATATTTTGGTTGGGTTTTAGAATGTTTTGTATTCTCTTGAGTTGTTTTTATTCTGTTGGCAGGTTTTGGAATGTTTGGATTGCTTTTGGCGGGTTTTAAAATATTTTGGCGGGTATTTGGAATGTTTTGGCGGGTATTCGGAATGTTTTGATTAGTTTTGACGGGTTTTGAAATATTTTGGCGGGTTTTTAGAAGGTTTTGATTCTGTTTAGCCCAGTTTTTGGTGTGTTTGGATTAGCTTTGGTGGGCTTTATCATGTTTTGTCAGGTTTTTTCGAATGTATTGATCACTTCTGTCTGGTTTTCTATTTTGGCGGGTTTGAAAATATTTTTGGATGAGTTTTGGCGGGTTTGAAAATATTTTGGCTCTTTGCGCAGAGACGACGGTGCCGGTTGCGGTGCGCTCCGGGGCGCTCCTTCTGCGGAAAGACGCCTGGCAGCGGCACTTGGGACAGCTCCGCGTCTCCGTATTCTGCGTTTCTTGCCTTCTGCATCTCAGCAAAATGCTTTCCCACTAGGTCTAGCAAGGAGAAACTGTGGCAGCTGAGTAGATGTAGCCCGGCCCGCCCTTTGAAGTTGACAAGTTCTTGGCATCTCAGAACCTCAAGGGAAGAGCAAGGTTATCTATGGTAGGCTGGGGCAGAACTAGCAGCAAGCAGAGCAAAGTTGTCCAAGAATAGCTTCCATTGGAATGCTAATGGCAATTGAAGAGGCAGGCCAGTGGCAAGCCACTAGCTTCTAGCAGTTTGAAAGTTGCAGACACAGTGCAGGTGTTTTGCGGCTTCCTTCTTGGCCTCCTAGAAGGTGCCGCACTCTCCGTCTCTTGCTTGCCAATATGTTGCCATGTTCCTCCTATTGTTTGGTTTGTTTTGATTTGTTTTGATGATCTTTTGGCGGGTTTTCGGAATGTTTTGGTGGTGTTTTAGAATGTTTTGTTTTCTCTTGTGTTGTTTTTATTGTCTTGGCAGGTTGTGGAACGTTTGGATTCGTTTTGGCGGGTTTTAAAATATTTTGGCGGGTATTTGGAATGTTTTGGTTTGCTTTCATTTGTTTTGATTATGTTTTGGCAAGTTATTGAAAGTTTCGATCACTTCTGACTGGTTTTCTAGTATTTTGGCATCTTTTCAGAATGTTTTGATCAGTTTTAGCAGGTTGTAAACTATTTTGTCAGGTTTTTGGAATGTTTTGGTTGGTTTTGATTTGTTTTTATGATGTTTTGCCAAGTTTTTTGAATGATTTGATCAGTTCTGGCTGGTTTTCTAATGTTTTGGCAATTTTCAGAATGTTTTGATGAGTTTTGTGGGTCTAAATTATTTTGGCGGTTTTTGGAATATTTTGGTTGTTTTTGATTTGATTTGATGATGTTTTGGCGGGTTTTCGGAATGTTTTGGTTGGGTTTTAGAATGTTTTGTATTCTCTTGAGTTGTTTTTATTGTGTTGGCAGTTTTTGGAATGTTTGGATTGCTTTTGGCGGGTTTTAAAATATTTTGGCGGGTATTTGGAATGTTTTGGCGGGTATTCGGAAGGTTTTGATTAGTTTTGACGGGTTTTGAAATATTTTGGCGGGTTTTTAGAAGGTTTTGATTCTGTTTAGCCCAGTTTTTGGTGTGTTTGGATTAGCTTTGGTGGGCTTTATCATGTTTTGTCAGGTTTTTTCGAATGTATTGATCACTTCTGTCTGGTTTTCTATTTTGGCGGGTTTGAAAATATTTTTGGATGAGTTTTGGCGGGTTTGAAAATATTTTGGCTCTTTGCGCAGAGACGACGGTGCCGGTTGCGGTGCGCTCCGGGGCGCTCCTTCTGCGGAAAGACGCCTGGCAGCGGCACTTGGGACAGCTCCGCGTCTCCGTATTCTGCGTTTCTTGCCTTCTGCATCTCAGCAAAATGCTTTCCCACTAGGTCTAGCAAGGAGAAACTGTGGCAGCTGAGTAGATGTAGCCCGGCCCGCCCTTTGAAGTTGACAAGTTCTTGGCATCTCAGAACCTCAAGGGAAGAGCAAGGTTATCTATGGTAGGCTGGGGCAGAACTAGCAGCAAGCAGAGCAAAGTTGTCCAAGAATAGCTTCCATTGGAATGCTAATGGCAATTGAAGAGGCAGGCCAGTGGCAAGCCACTAGCTTCTAGCAGTTTGAAAGTTGCAGACACAGTGCAGGTGTTGTGCGGCTTCCTTCTTGGCCTCCTAGAAGGTGCCGCGGTGCCGCACTCTCCGTCTCTTGCTTGCCAATATGTTGCCGTGTTCCTCCTATTGTTTGGTTTGTTTTGATTTGTTTTGATGATCTTTTGGCGGGTTTTCGGAATGTTTTGGTGGTGTTTTAGAATGTTTTGTTTTCTCTTGTGTTGTTTTTATTGTCTTGGCAGGTTGTGGAATGTTTGGATTCGTTTTGGAGGGTTTTAAAATATTTTGGCGGGTATTTGGAATGTTTTGGTTTGCTTTCATTTGTTTTGATTATGTTTTGGCAAGTTATTGAAAGTTTCGATCACTTCTGACTGGTTTTCTAGTATTTTGGCATCTTTTCAGAATGTTTTGATCAGTTTTGGCAGGTTGTAAACTATTTTGTCAGGTTTTTGGAATGTTTTGGTTCGTTTTGATTTGTTTTTATGATGTTTTGCCAGGTTTTTTGAATGTTTTGATCAGTTCTGGCTGGTTTTCTAATGTTTTGGCATCTTTTCAGAATGTTTTGATGAGTTTTGTGGGTCTAAATCATTTTGGCGGGTTTTCGGAATATTTTGGTTGGTTTTGATTTGTTTTTATGATGTTTTGGAGGGTTTTCGGAATGTTTTGGTTGGGTTTTAGAATGTTTTGTATTCTCTTGAGTTGTTTTTATTGTCTTGGCAGGTTTTGGAATGTTTGGATTTGTTTTGGCGGGTTTTAAAATATTCTGGCGGGTATTTGGAATGTTTTGGCGGGTATTCGGAATGTTTTGATTAGTTTTGACGGGTTTTGAAATATTTTGGCGGGTTTTTAGAAGGTTTTGATTCTGTTTAGCCCAGTTTTTGGTGTGTTTGGATTAGCTTTGGTGGGCTTTATCATGTTTTGTCAGGTTTTTTCGAATGTATTGATCACTTCTGTCTGGTTTTCTATTTTGGCGGGTTTGAAAATATTTTTGGATGAGTTTTGGCGGGTTTGAAAATATTTTGGCTCTTTGCGCAGAGACGACGGTGCCGGTTGCGGTGCGCTCCGGGGCGCTCCTTCTGCGGAAAGACGCCTGGCAGCGGCACTTGGGACAGCTCCGCGTCTCCGTATTCTGCGTTTCTTGCCTTCTGCATCTCAGCAAAATGCTTTCCCACTAGGTCTAGCAAGGAGAAACTGTGGCAGCTGAGTAGATGTAGCCCGGCCCGCCCTTTGAAGTTGACAAGTTCTTGGCATCTCAGAACCTCAAGGGAAGAGCAAGGTTATCTATGGTAGGCTGGGGCAGAACTAGCAGCAAGCAGAGCAAAGTTGTCCAAGAATAGCTTCCATTGGAATGCTAATGGCAATTGAAGAGGCAGGCCAGTGGCAAGCCACTAGCTTCTAGCAGTTTGAAAGTTGCAGACACAGTGCAGGTGTTTTGCGGCTTCCTTCTTGGCCTCCTAGAAGGTGCCGCACTCTCCGTCTCTTGCTTGCCAATATGTTGCCGTGTTCCTCCTATTGTTTGGTTTGTTTTGATTTGTTTTGATGATCTTTTGGCGGGTTTTCGGAATGTTTTGGTGGTGTTTTAGAATGTTTTGTTTTCTCTTGTGTTGTTTTTATTGTCTTGGAAGGTTTTGGAACGTTTGGATTCGTTTTGGTGGGTTTTAAAATATTTTGGCGGTTGTTTGGAATGTTTTGGTTTGCTTTCATTTGTTTTGATTATGTTTTGGCAAGTTATTGAAAGTTTCGATCACTTCTGACTGGTTTTCTAGTATTTTGGCATCTTTTCAGAATGTTTTGATCAGTTTTAGCAGGTTGTAAACTATTTTGTCAGGTTTTTGGAATGTTTTGGTTGGTTTTGATTTGTTTTTATGATGTTTTGCCAAGTTTTTTGAATGTTTTGATCAGTTCTGGCTGGTTTTCTAATGTTTTGGCAATTTTCAGAATGTTTTGATGAGTTTTGTGGGTCTAAATTATTTTGGCGGTTTTCGGAATATTTTGGTTGGTTTTGATTTGTTTTTATGATGTTTTGTCGGGTTTTCGGAATGTTTTGGTTGGGTTTTAGAATGTTTTGTATTCTCTTGAGTTGTTTTTATTGTCTTGGCAGGTTTTGGAATGTTTGGATTTGTTTTGGCGGGTTTTAAAATATTTTGGCGGATATTTGGAATGTTTTGGCGGGTATTCGGAAGGTTTTGATTAGTTTTGACGGGTTTTGAAATATTTTGGAGGGTTTTTAGAAGGTTTTGATTCTGTTTAGCCCAGTTTTTGGTGTGTTTGGATTAGCTTTGGTGGGCTTTATCATGTTTTGTCAGGTTTTTTTGAATGTATTGATCACTTCTGTCTGGTTTTCTATTTTGGCGGGTTTGAAAATATTTTTGGATGAGTTTTGGCGGGTTTGAAAATATTTTGGCTCTTTGCGCAGAGACGACGGTGCCGGTTGCGGTGCGCTGCGGGGCGCTCCTTCTGCGGAAAGACGCCTGGCAGCGGCACTTGGGACAGCTCCGCGTCTCCGTATTCTGCGTTTCTTGCCTTCTGCATCTCAGCAAAATGCTTTCCCACTAGGTCTAGCAAGGAGAAACTGTGGCAGCTGAGTAGATGTAGCCCGGCCCACCCTTTGAAGTTGAAAAGTTCTTGGCATCTCAGAGCCTCAAGGGAAGAGCAAGGTTATCTATGGTAGGCTGGGGCAGAACTAGCAGCAAGCAGAGCAAAGTTGTCCAAGAATAGCTTCCATTGGAATGCTAATGGCAATTGAAGAGGCAGGCCAGTGGCAAGCCACTATCTTCTAGCAGTTTGAAAGTTGCAGACACAGTGCAGGTGTTGTGCGGCTTCCTTCTTGGCCTCCTAGAAGGTGCCGCACTCTCCGTCTCTTGCTTGCCAATATGTTGCCGTGTTCCTCCTATTGTTTGGTTTGTTTTGATTTGTTTTGATGATCTTTTGGCGGGTTTTCGGAATGTTTTGGTGGTGTTTTAGAATGTTTTGTTTTCTCTTGTGTTGTTTTTATTGTCTTGGCAGGTTGTGGAACGTTTGGATTCGTTTTGGCGGGTTTTAAAATATTTTGGCGGGTATTTGGAATGTTTTGGTTTGCTTTCATTTGTTTTGATTATGTTTTGGCAAGTTATTGAAAGTTTCGATCACTTCTGACTGGTTTTCTAGTATTTTGGCATCTTTTCAGAATGTTTTGATCAGTTTTAGCAGGTTGTAAACTATTTTGTCAGGTTTTTGGAATGTTTTGGTTGGTTTTGATTTGTTTTTATGATGTTTTGCCAAGTTTTTTGAATGATTTGATCAGTTCTGGCTGGTTTTCTAATGTTTTGGCAATTTTCAGAATGTTTTGATGAGTTTTGTGGGTCTAAATTATTTTGGCGGTTTTTGGAATATTTTGGTTGGTTTTGATTTGATTTGATGATGTTTTGGCGGGTTTTTGGAATGTTTTGGTTGGGTTTTAGAATGTTTTGTATTCTCTTGAGTTGTTTTTATTCTGTTGGCAGGTTTTGGAATGTTTGGATTGCTTTTGGCGGGTTTTAAAATATTTTGGCGGGTATTTGGAATGTTTTGGCGGGTATTCGGAATGTTTTGATTAGTTTTGACGGGTTTTGAAATATTTTGGCGGGTTTTTAGAAGGTTTTGATTCTGTTTAGCCCAGTTTTTGGTGTGTTTGGATTAGCTTTGGTGGGCTTTATCATGTTTTGTCAGGTTTTTTCGAATGTATTGATCACTTCTGTCTGGTTTTCTATTTTGGCGGGTTTGAAAATATTTTTGGATGAGTTTTGGCGGGTTTGAAAATATTTTGGCTCTTTGCGCAGAGACGACGGTGCCGGTTGCGGTGCGCTGCGGGGCGCTCCTTCTGCGGAAAGACGCCTGGCAGCGGCACTTGGGACAGCTCCGCGTCTCCGTATTCTGCGTTTCTTGCCTTCTGCATCTCAGCAAAATGCTTTCCCACTAGGTCTAGCAAGGAGAAACTGTGGCAGCTGAGTAGATGTAGCCCGGCCCGCCCTTTGAAGTTGACAAGTTCTTGGCATCTCAGAACCTCAAGGGAAGAGCAAGGTTATCTATGGTAGGCTGGGGCAGAACTAGCAGCAAGCAGAGCAAAGTTGTCCAAGAATAGCTTCCATTGGAATGCTAATGGCAATTGAAGAGGCAGGCCAGTGGCAAGCCACTAGCTTCTAGCAGTTTGAAAGTTGCAGACACAGTGCAGGTGTTTTGCGGCTTCCTTCTTGGCCTCCTAGAAGGTGCCGCACTCTCCGTCTCTTGCTTGCCAATATGTTGCCGTGTTCCTCCTATTGTTTGGTTTGTTTTGATTTGTTTTGATGATCTTTTGGCGGGTTTTCGGAATGTTTTGGTGGTGTTTTAGAATGTTTTGTTTTCTCTTGTGTTGTTTTTATTGTCTTGGAAGGTTTTGGAACGTTTGGATTCGTTTTGGTGGGTTTTAAAATATTTTGGCGGTTGTTTGGAATGTTTTGGTTTGCTTTCATTTGTTTTGATTATGTTTTGGCAAGTTATTGAAAGTTTCGATCACTTCTGACTGGTTTTCTAGTATTTTGGCATCTTTTCAGAATGTTTTGATCAGTTTTAGCAGGTTGTAAACTATTTTGTCAGGTTTTTGGAATGTTTTGGTTGGTTTTGATTTGTTTTTATGATGTTTTGCCAAGTTTTTTGAATGTTTTGATCAGTTCTGGCTGGTTTTCTAATGTTTTGGCAATTTTCAGAATGTTTTGATGAGTTTTGTGGGTCTAAATTATTTTGGCGGTTTTCGGAATATTTTGGTTGGTTTTGATTTGTTTTTATGATGTTTTGTCGGGTTTTCGGAATGTTTTGGTTGGGTTTTAGAATGTTTTGTATTCTCTTGAGTTGTTTTTATTGTCTTGGCAGGTTTTGGAATGTTTGGATTTGTTTTGGCGGGTTTTAAAATATTTTGGCGGATATTTGGAATGTTTTGGCGGGTATTCGGAAGGTTTTGATTAGTTTTGACGGGTTTTGAAATATTTTGGAGGGTTTTTAGAAGGTTTTGATTCTGTTTAGCCCAGTTTTTGGTGTGTTTGGATTAGCTTTGGTGGGCTTTATCATGTTTTGTCAGGTTTTTTCGAATGTATTGATCACTTCTGTCTGGTTTTCTATTTTGGCGGGTTTGAAAATATTTTTGGATGAGTTTTGGCGGGTTTGAAAATATTTTGGCTCTTTGCGCAGAGACGACGGTGCCGGTTGCGGTGCGCTGCGGGGCGCTCCTTCTGCGGAAAGACGCCTGGCAGCGGCACTTGGGACAGCTCCGCGTCTCCGTATTCTGCGTTTCTTGCCTTCTGCATCTCAGCAAAATGCTTTCCCACTAGGTCTAGCAAGGAGAAACTGTGGCAGCTGAGTAGATGTAGCCCGGCCCGCCCTTTGAAGTTGAAAAGTTCTTGGCATCTCAGAGCCTCAAGGGAAGAGCAAGGTTATCTATGGTAGGCTGGGGCAGAACTAGCAGCAAGCAGAGCAAAGTTGTCCAAGAATAGCTTCCATTGGAATGCTAATGGCAATTGAAGAGGCAGGCCAGTGGCAAGCCACTATCTTCTAGCAGTTTGAAAGTTGCAGACACAGTGCAGGTGTTGTGCGGCTTCCTTCTTGGCCTCCTAGAAGGTGCCGCACTCTCCGTCTCTTGCTTGCCAATATGTTGCCGTGTTCCTCCTATTGTTTGGTTTGTTTTGATTTGTTTTGATGATCTTTTGGCGGGTTTTCGGAATGTTTTGGTGGTGTTTTAGAATGTTTTGTTTTCTCTTGTGTTGTTTTTATTGTCTTGGCAGGTTGTGGAACGTTTGGATTCGTTTTGGCGGGTTTTAAAATATTTTGGCGGGTATTTGGAATGTTTTGGTTTGCTTTCATTTGTTTTGATTATGTTTTGGCAAGTTATTGAAAGTTTCGATCACTTCTGACTGGTTTTCTAGTATTTTGGCATCTTTTCAGAATGTTTTGATCAGTTTTAGCAGGTTGTAAACTATTTTGTCAGGTTTTTGGAATGTTTTGGTTGGTTTTGATTTGTTTTTATGATGTTTTGCCAAGTTTTTTGAATGATTTGATCAGTTCTGGCTGGTTTTCTAATGTTTTGGCAATTTTCAGAATGTTTTGATGAGTTTTGTGGGTCTAAATTATTTTGGCGGTTTTTGGAATATTTTGGTTGGTTTTGATTTGATTTGATGATGTTTTGGCGGGTTTTTGGAATGTTTTGGTTGGGTTTTAGAATGTTTTGTATTCTCTTGAGTTGTTTTTATTCTGTTGGCAGGTTTTGGAATGTTTGGATTGCTTTTGGCGGGTTTTAAAATATTTTGGCGGGTATTTGGAATGTTTTGGCGGGTATTCGGAATGTTTTGATTAGTTTTGACGGGTTTTGAAATATTTTGGCGGGTTTTTAGAAGGTTTTGATTCTGTTTAGCCCAGTTTTTGGTGTGTTTGGATTAGCTTTGGTGGGCTTTATCATGTTTTGTCAGGTTTTTTCGAATGTATTGATCACTTCTGTCTGGTTTTCTATTTTGGCGGGTTTGAAAATATTTTTGGATGAGTTTTGGCGGGTTTGAAAATATTTTGGCTCTTTGCGCAGAGACGACGGTGCCGGTTGCGGTGCGCTCCGGGGCGCTCCTTCTGCGGAAAGACGCCTGGCAGCGGCACTTGGGACAGCTCCGCGTCTCCGTATTCTGCGTTTCTTGCCTTCTGCATCTCAGCAAAATGCTTTCCCACTAGGTCTAGCAAGGAGAAACTGTGGCAGCTGAGTAGATGTAGCCCGGCCCGCCCTTTGAAGTTGACAAGTTCTTGGCATCTCAGAACCTCAAGGGAAGAGCAAGGTTATCTATGGTAGGCTGGGGCACAACTAGCAGCAAGCAGAGCAAAGTTGTCCAAGAATAGCTTCCATTGGAATGCTAATGGCAATTGAAGAGGCAGGCCAGTGGCAAGCCACTAGCTTCTAGCAGTTTGAAAGTTGCAGACACAGTGCAGGTGTTTTGCGGCTTCCTTCTTGGCCTCCTAGAAGGTGCCGCGGTGCCGCGCTCTCCGTCTCTTGCTTGCCAATATGTTGCCGTGTTCCTCCTATTGTTTGGTTTGTTTTGATTTGTTTTGATGATCTTTTGGCGGGTTTTCGGAATGTTTTGGTGGTGTTTTAGAATGTTTTGTTTTCTCTTGTGTTGTTTTTATTGTCTTGGCAGGTTGTGGAACGTTTGGATTCGTTTTGGCGGGTTTTAAAATATTTTGGCGGGTATTTGGAATGTTTTGGCGGGTATTCGGAATGTTTTGATTAGTTTTGACGGGTTTTGAAATATTTTGGCGGGTTTTTAGAAGGTTTTGATTCTGTTTAGCCCAGTTTTTGGTGTGTTTGGATTAGCTTTGGTGGGCTTTATCATGTTTTGTCAGGTTTTTTCGAATGTATTGATCACTTCTGTCTGGTTTTCTATTTTGGCGGGTTTGAAAATATTTTTGGATGAGTTTTGGCGGGTTTGAAAATATTTTGGCTCTTTGCGCAGAGACGACGGTGCCGGTTGCGGTGCGCTGCGGGGCGCTCCTTCTGCGGAAAGACGCCTGGCAGCGGCACTTGGGACAGCTCCGCGTCTCCGTATTCTGCGTTTCTTGCCTTCTGCATCTCAGCAAAATGCTTTCCCACTAGGTCTAGCAAGGAGAAACTGTGGCAGCTGAGTAGATGTAGCCCGGCCCGCCCTTTGAAGTTGACAAGTTCTTGGCATCTCAGAACCTCAAGGGAAGAGCAAGGTTATCTATGGTAGGCTGGGGCAGAACTAGCAGCAAGCAGAGCAAAGTTGTCCAAGAATAGCTTCCATTGGAATGCTAATGGCAATTGAAGAGGCAGGCCAGTGGCAAGCCACTAGCTTCTAGCAGTTTGAAAGTTGCAGACACAGTGCAGGTGTTTTGCGGCTTCCTTCTTGGCCTCCTAGAAGGTGCCGCACTCTCCGTCTCTTGCTTGCCAATATGTTGCCGTGTTCCTCCTATTGTTTGGTTTGTTTTGATTTGTTTTGATGATCTTTTGGCGGGTTTTCGGAATGTTTTGGTGGTGTTTTAGAATGTTTTGTTTTCTCTTGTGTTGTTTTTATTGTCTTGGAAGGTTTTGGAACGTTTGGATTCGTTTTGGTGGGTTTTAAAATATTTTGGCGGTTGTTTGGAATGTTTTGGTTTGCTTTCATTTGTTTTGATTATGTTTTGGCAAGTTATTGAAAGTTTCGATCACTTCTGACTGGTTTTCTAGTATTTTGGCATCTTTTCAGAATGTTTTGATCAGTTTTAGCAGGTTGTAAACTATTTTGTCAGGTTTTTGGAATGTTTTGGTTGGTTTTGATTTGTTTTTATGATGTTTTGCCAAGTTTTTTGAATGTTTTGATCAGTTCTGGCTGGTTTTCTAATGTTTTGGCAATTTTCAGAATGTTTTGATGAGTTTTGTGGGTCTAAATTATTTTGGCGGTTTTCGGAATATTTTGGTTGGTTTTGATTTGTTTTTATGATGTTTTGTCGGGTTTTCGGAATGTTTTGGTTGGGTTTTAGAATGTTTTGTATTCTCTTGAGTTGTTTTTATTGTCTTGGCAGGTTTTGGAATGTTTGGATTTGTTTTGGCGGGTTTTAAAATATTTTGGCGGATATTTGGAATGTTTTGGCGGGTATTCGGAAGGTTTTGATTAGTTTTGACGGGTTTTGAAATATTTTGGAGGGTTTTTAGAAGGTTTTGATTCTGTTTAGCCCAGTTTTTGGTGTGTTTGGATTAGCTTTGGTGGGCTTTATCATGTTTTGTCAGGTTTTTTCGAATGTATTGATCACTTCTGTCTGGTTTTCTATTTTGGCGGGTTTGAAAATATTTTTGGATGAGTTTTGGCGGGTTTGAAAATATTTTGGCTCTTTGCGCAGAGACGACGGTGCCGGTTGCGGTGCGCTGCGGGGCGCTCCTTCTGCGGAAAGACGCCTGGCAGCGGCACTTGGGACAGCTCCGCGTCTCCGTATTCTGCGTTTCTTGCCTTCTGCATCTCAGCAAAATGCTTTCCCACTAGGTCTAGCAAGGAGAAACTGTGGCAGCTGAGTAGATGTAGCCCGGCCCGCCCTTTGAAGTTGAAAAGTTCTTGGCATCTCAGAGCCTCAAGGGAAGAGCAAGGTTATCTATGGTAGGCTGGGGCAGAACTAGCAGCAAGCAGAGCAAAGTTGTCCAAGAATAGCTTCCATTGGAATGCTAATGGCAATTGAAGAGGCAGGCCAGTGGCAAGCCACTATCTTCTAGCAGTTTGAAAGTTGCAGACACAGTGCAGGTGTTGTGCGGCTTCCTTCTTGGCCTCCTAGAAGGTGCCGCACTCTCCGTCTCTTGCTTGCCAATATGTTGCCGTGTTCCTCCTATTGTTTGGTTTGTTTTGATTTGTTTTGATGATCTTTTGGCGGGTTTTCGGAATGTTTTGGTGGTGTTTTAGAATGTTTTGTTTTCTCTTGTGTTGTTTTTATTGTCTTGGCAGGTTGTGGAACGTTTGGATTCGTTTTGGCGGGTTTTAAAATATTTTGGCGGGTATTTGGAATGTTTTGGTTTGCTTTCATTTGTTTTGATTATGTTTTGGCAAGTTATTGAAAGTTTCGATCACTTCTGACTGGTTTTCTAGTATTTTGGCATCTTTTCAGAATGTTTTGATCAGTTTTAGCAGGTTGTAAACTATTTTGTCAGGTTTTTGGAATGTTTTGGTTGGTTTTGATTTGTTTTTATGATGTTTTGCCAAGTTTTTTGAATGATTTGATCAGTTCTGGCTGGTTTTCTAATGTTTTGGCAATTTTCAGAATGTTTTGATGAGTTTTGTGGGTCTAAATTATTTTGGCGGTTTTTGGAATATTTTGGTTGGTTTTGATTTGATTTGATGATGTTTTGGCGGGTTTTTGGAATGTTTTGGTTGGGTTTTAGAATGTTTTGTATTCTCTTGAGTTGTTTTTATTCTGTTGGCAGGTTTTGGAATGTTTGGATTGCTTTTGGCGGGTTTTAAAATATTTTGGCGGGTATTTGGAATGTTTTGGCGGGTATTCGGAATGTTTTGATTAGTTTTGACGGGTTTTGAAATATTTTGGCGGGTTTTTAGAAGGTTTTGATTCTGTTTAGCCCAGTTTTTGGTGTGTTTGGATTAGCTTTGGTGGGCTTTATCATGTTTTGTCAGGTTTTTTCGAATGTATTGATCACTTCTGTCTGGTTTTCTATTTTGGCGGGTTTGAAAATATTTTTGGATGAGTTTTGGCGGGTTTGAAAATATTTTGGCTCTTTGCGCAGAGACGACGGTGCCGGTTGCGGTGCGCTCCGGGGCGCTCCTTCTGCGGAAAGACGCCTGGCAGCGGCACTTGGGACAGCTCCGCGTCTCCGTATTCTGCGTTTCTTGCCTTCTGCATCTCAGCAAAATGCTTTCCCACTAGGTCTAGCAAGGAGAAACTGTGGCAGCTGAGTAGATGTAGCCCGGCCCGCCCTTTGAAGTTGACAAGTTCTTGGCATCTCAGAACCTCAAGGGAAGAGCAAGGTTATCTATGGTAGGCTGGGGCACAACTAGCAGCAAGCAGAGCAAAGTTGTCCAAGAATAGCTTCCATTGGAATGCTAATGGCAATTGAAGAGGCAGGCCAGTGGCAAGCCACTAGCTTCTAGCAGTTTGAAAGTTGCAGACACAGTGCAGGTGTTTTGCGGCTTCCTTCTTGGCCTCCTAGAAGGTGCCGCGGTGCCGCGCTCTCCGTCTCTTGCTTGCCAATATGTTGCCGTGTTCCTCCTATTGTTTGGTTTGTTTTGATTTGTTTTGATGATCTTTTGGCGGGTTTTCGGAATGTTTTGGTGGTGTTTTAGAATGTTTTGTTTTCTCTTGTGTTGTTTTTATTGTCTTGGCAGGTTGTGGAACGTTTGGATTCGTTTTGGCGGGTTTTAAAATATTTTGGCGGGTATTTGGAATGTTTTGGCGGGTATTCGGAATGTTTTGATTAGTTTTGACGGGTTTTGAAATATTTTGGCGGGTTTTTAGAAGGTTTTGATTCTGTTTAGCCCAGTTTTTGGTGTGTTTGGATTAGCTTTGGTGGGCTTTATCATGTTTTGTCAGGTTTTTTCGAATGTATTGATCACTTCTGTCTGGTTTTCTATTTTGGCGGGTTTGAAAATATTTTTGGATGAGTTTTGGCGGGTTTGAAAATATTTTGGCTCTTTGCGCAGAGACGACGGTGCCGGTTGCGGTGCGCTGCGGGGCGCTCCTTCTGCGGAAAGACGCCTGGCAGCGGCACTTGGGACAGCTCCGCGTCTCCGTATTCTGCGTTTCTTGCCTTCTGCATCTCAGCAAAATGCTTTCCCACTAGGTCTAGCAAGGAGAAACTGTGGCAGCTGAGTAGATGTAGCCCGGCCCGCCCTTTGAAGTTGACAAGTTCTTGGCATCTCAGAACCTCAAGGGAAGAGCAAGGTTATCTATGGTAGGCTGGGGCAGAACTAGCAGCAAGCAGAGCAAAGTTGTCCAAGAATAGCTTCCATTGGAATGCTAATGGCAATTGAAGAGGCAGGCCAGTGGCAAGCCACTATCTTCTAGCAGTTTGAAAGTTGCAGACACAGTGCAGGTGTTGTGCGGCTTCCTTCTTGGCCTCCTAGAAGGTGCCGCACTCTCCGTCTCTTGCTTGCCAATATGTTGCCGTGTTCCTCCTATTGTTTGGTTTGTTTTGATTTGTTTTGATGATGTTTTGGCGGGTTTTTGGAATGTTTTGGTGGTGTTTTAGAATGTTTTGTTTTCTCTTGTGTTGTTTTTATTGTCTTGGAAGGTTTTGGAACGTTTGGATTCGTTTTGGCGCGTTTTAAAATATTTTGGCGGTTGTTTGGAATGTTTTGGTTTGCTTTCATTTGTTTTGATTATGTTTTGGCAAGTTATTGAAAGTTTCGATCACTTCTGACTGGTTTTCTAGTATTTTGGCATCTTTTCAGAATGTTTTGATCAGTTTTAGCAGGTTGTAAACTATTTTGTCAGGTTTTTGGAATGTTTTGGTTGGTTTTGATTTGTTTTTATGATGTTTTGCCAAGTTTTTTGAATGTTTTGATCAGTTCTGGCTGGTTTTCTAATGTTTTGGCAATTTTCAGAATGTTTTGATGAGTTTTGTGGGTCTAAATTATTTTGGCGGTTTTTGGAATATTTTGGTTGGTTTTGATTTGGTTTGATGATGTTTTGGCGGGTTTTCGGAATGTTTTGGTTGGGTTTTAGAATGTTTTGTATTCTCTTGAGTTGTTTTTATTCTGTTGGCAGGTTTTGGAATGTTTGGATTGCTTTTGGCGGGTTTTAAAATATTCTGGCGGGTATTTGGAATGTTTTGGCGGGTATTCGGAATGTTTTGATTAGTTTTGACGGGTTTTGAAATATTTTGGCGGGTTTTTAGAAGGTTTTGATTCTGTTTAGCCCAGTTTTTGGTGTGTTTGGATTAGCTTTGGTGGGCTTTATCATGTTTTGTCAGGTTTTTTCGAATGTATTGATCACTTCTGTCTGGTTCTCTATTTTGGTGGGGTTGAAAATATTTTTGGATTAGTTTTGGCGGGTTTGAAAATATTTTGGCTCTTTGCGCAGAGACGACGGTGCCGGTTGCGGTGCGCTGCGGGGCGCTCCTTCTGCGGAAAGACGCCTGGCAGCGGCACTTGGGACAGCTCCGCGTCTCTGTATTCTGCGTTTCTTGCCTTCTGCATCTCAGCAAAATGCTTTCCCACTAGGTCTAGCAAGGAGAAACTGTGGCAGCTGAGTAGATGTAGCCCGGCCTGCCCTTTGAAGTTGAAAAGTTCTTGGCATCTCAGAGCCTCAAGGGAAGAGCAAGGTTATCTATGGTAGGCTGGGGCAGAACTAGCAGCAAGCAGAGCAAAGTTGTCCAAGAATAGCTTCCATTGGAATGCTAATGGCAATTGAAGAGGCAGGCCAGTGGCAAGCCACTAGCTTCTAGCAGTTGGAAAGTTGCTGACACAGTGCAGGTGTTGTGCGGCTTCTTTCTTGGCCTCCTAGAAGGTGCCGTGGTGCCGCGCTCTCCGTCTCTTGCTTGCCAATATGTTGCCATGTTCCTCCTATTGTTTGGTTTGTTTTGATTTGTTTTGATGATCTTTTGGCGGGTTTTCGGAATGTTTTGGTGGTGTTTTAGAATGTTTTGTTTTCTCTTGTGTTGTTTTTATTGTCTTGGCAGGTTGTGGAACGTTTGGATTAGTTTTGGCGGGTTTTAAAATATTTTGGCGGGCATTTGGAATGGTTTGGGTTGCTTTCATTTGTTTTGATTATGTTTTGGCAAGTTATTGAAAGTTTTGATCACTTCTGACTGGTTTTCTAGTATTTTGGGATCTTTTCAGAATGTTTTGATCAGTTTTAGAATGTTTTGTATTCTCTTGAGTTGTTTTTATTGTCTTGGCAGGTTTTGGAGTGTTTGGATTGCTTTTGGCGGGTTTTAAAATATTTTGGCCGGCATTTGGAATGTTTTGGCGGGTATTCGGAAGGTTTTGATTAGTTTTGACGGGTTTTGAAATATTTTGGCGGGTTTTTAGAAGGTTTTGACTTGTTTTGATTCTGTTTAGCCCAGTTTTTGGTGTGTTTGGATTAGCTTTGGTGGGCTTTATCATGTTTTGTCAGGTTTTTTCGAATGTATTGATCACTTCTGTCTGGTTTTCTATTTTGGCGGGTTTGAAAATATTTTTGGATGAGTTTTGGCGGGTTTGAAAATATTTTGGCTCTTTGCGCAGAGACGACGGTGCCGGTTGCGGTGCGCTGCGGGGCGCTCCTTCTGCGGAAAGACGCCTGGCAGCGGCACTTGGGACAGCTCCGCGTCTCCGTATTCTGCGTTTCTTGCCTTCTGCATCTCAGCAAAATGCTTTCCCACTAGGTCTAGCAAGGAGAAACTGTGGCAGCTGAGTAGATGTAGCCCGGCCCGCCCTTTGAAGTTGACAAGTTCTTGGCATCTCAGAACCTCAAGGGAAGAGCAAGGTTATCTATGGTAGGCTGGGGCACAACTAGCAGCAAGCAGAGCAAAGTTGTCCAAGAATAGCTTCCATTGGAATGCTAATGGCAATTGAAGAGGCAGGCCAGTGGCAAGCCACTAGCTTCTAGCAGTTTGAAAGTTGCAGACACAGTGCAGGTGTTTTGCGGCTTCCTTCTTGGCCTCCTAGAAGGTGCCGCACTCTCCGTCTCTTGCTTGCCAATATGTTGCCATGTTCCTCCTATTGTTTGGTTTGTTTTGATTTGTTTTGATGATCTTTTGGCGGGTTTTCGGAATGTTTTGGTGGTGTTTTAGAATGTTTTGTTTTCTCTTGTGTTGTTTTTATTGTGTTGGCAGGTTGTGGAACGTTTGGATTCGTTTTGGCGGGTTTTAAAATATTTTGGCGGGTATTTGGAATGTTTTGGTTTGCTTTCATTTGTTTTGATTGTGTTTTGGCAAGTTATTGAAAGTTTCGATCACTTCTGACTGGTTTTCTAGTATTTTGGCATCTTTTCAGAATGTTTTGATCAGTTTTAGCAGGTTGTAAACTATTTTGTCAGGTTTTTGGAATGTTTTGGTTGGTTTTGATTTGTTTTTATGATGTTTTGCCAAGTTTTTTGAATGATTTGATCAGTTCTGGCTGGTTTTCTAATGTTTTGGCAATTTTCAGAATGTTTTGATGAGTTTTGTGGGTCTAAATTATTTTGGCGGTTTTTGGAATATTTTGGTTGTTTTTGATTTGATTTGATGATGTTTTGGCGGGTTTTCGGAATGTTTTGGTTGGGTTTTAGAATGTTTTGTATTCTCTTGAGTTGTTTTTATTGTGTTGGCAGTTTTTGGAATGTTTGGATTGCTTTTGGCGGGTTTTAAAATATTTTGGCGGGTATTTGGAATGTTTTGGCGGGTATTCGGAAGGTTTTGATTAGTTTTGACGGGTTTTGAAATATTTTGGCGGGTTTTTAGAAGGTTTTGATTCTGTTTAGCCCAGTTTTTGGTGTGTTTGGATTAGCTTTGGTGGGCTTTATCATGTTTTGTCAGGTTTTTTCGAATGTATTGATCACTTCTGTCTGGTTTTCTATTTTGGCGGGTTTGAAAATATTTTTGGATGAGTTTTGGCGGGTTTGAAAATATTTTGGCTCTTTGCGCAGAGACGACGGTGCCGGTTGCGGTGCGCTCCGGGGCGCTCCTTCTGCGGAAAGACGCCTGGCAGCGGCACTTGGGACAGCTCCGCGTCTCCGTATTCTGCGTTTCTTGCCTTCTGCATCTCAGCAAAATGCTTTCCCACTAGGTCTAGCAAGGAGAAACTGTGGCAGCTGAGTAGATGTAGCCCGGCCCGCCCTTTGAAGTTGACAAGTTCTTGGCATCTCAGAACCTCAAGGGAAGAGCAAGGTTATCTATGGTAGGCTGGGGCAGAACTAGCAGCAAGCAGAGCAAAGTTGTCCAAGAATAGCTTCCATTGGAATGCTAATGGCAATTGAAGAGGCAGGCCAGTGGCAAGCCACTAGCTTCTAGCAGTTTGAAAGTTGCAGACACAGTGCAGGTGTTGTGCGGCTTCCTTCTTGGCCTCCTAGAAGGTGCCACGGTGCCGCACTCTCCGTCTCTTGCTTGCCAATATGTTGCCGTGTTCCTCCTATTGTTTGGTTTGTTTTGATTTGTTTTGATGATCTTTTGGCGGGTTTTCGGAATGTTTTGGTGGTGTTTTAGAATGTTTTGTTTTCTCTTGTGTTGTTTTTATTGTCTTGGCAGGTTGTGGAACGTTTGGATTCGTTTTGGCGGGTTTTAAAATATTTTGGCGGGTATTTGGAATGTTTTGGTTTGCTTTCATTTGTTTTGATTATGTTTTGGCAAGTTATTGAAAGTTTCGATCACTTCTGACTGGTTTTCTAGTATTTTGGCATCTTTTCAGAATGTTTTGATCAGTTTTAGCAGGTTGTAAACTATTTTGTCAGGTTTTTGGAATGTTTTGGTTGGTTTTGATTTGTTTTTATGATGTTTTGCCAAGTTTTTTGAATGATTTGATCAGTTCTGGCTGGTTTTCTAATGTTTTGGCAATTTTCAGAATGTTTTGATGAGTTTTGTGGGTCTAAATTATTTTGGCGGTTTTTGGAATATTTTGGTTGTTTTTGATTTGATTTGATGATGTTTTGGCGGGTTTTCGGAATGTTTTGGTTGGGTTTTAGAATGTTTTGTATTCTCTTGAGTTGTTTTTATTGTGTTGGCAGTTTTTGGAATGTTTGGATTGCTTTTGGCGGGTTTTAAAATATTTTGGCGGGTATTTGGAATGTTTTGGCGGGTATTCGGAAGGTTTTGATTAGTTTTGACGGGTTTTGAAATATTTTGGCGGGTTTTTAGAAGGTTTTGATTCTGTTTAGCCCAGTTTTTGGTGTGTTTGGATTAGCTTTGGTGGGCTTTATCATGTTTTGTCAGGTTTTTTCGAATGTATTGATCACTTCTGTCTGGTTTTCTATTTTGGCGGGTTTGAAAATATTTTTGGATGAGTTTTGGCGGGTTTGAAAATATTTTGGCTCTTTGCGCAGAGACGACGGTGCCGGTTGCGGTGCGCTCCGGGGCGCTCCTTCTGCGGAAAGACGCCTGGCAGCGGCACTTGGGACAGCTCCGCGTCTCCGTATTCTGCGTTTCTTGCCTTCTGCATCTCAGCAAAATGCTTTCCCACTAGGTCTAGCAAGGAGAAACTGTGGCAGCTGAGTAGATGTAGCCCGGCCCGCCCTTTGAAGTTGACAAGTTCTTGGCATCTCAGAACCTCAAGGGAAGAGCAAGGTTATCTATGGTAGGCTGGGGCAGAACTAGCAGCAAGCAGAGCAAAGTTGTCCAAGAATAGCTTCCATTGGAATGCTAATGGCAATTGAAGAGGCAGGCCAGTGGCAAGCCACTAGCTTCTAGCAGTTTGAAAGTTGCAGACACAGTGCAGGTGTTGTGCGGCTTCCTTCTTGGCCTCCTAGAAGGTGCCGCGGTGCCGCACTCTCCGTCTCTTGCTTGCCAATATGTTGCCGTGTTCCTCCTATTGTTTGGTTTGTTTTGATTTGTTTTGATGATCTTTTGGCGGGTTTTCGGAATGTTTTGGTGGTGTTTTAGAATGTTTTGTTTTCTCTTGTGTTGTTTTTATTGTCTTGGCAGGTTGTGGAACGTTTGGATTCGTTTTGGAGGGTTTTAAAATATTTTGGCGGGTATTTGGAATGTTTTGGTTTGCTTTCATTTGTTTTGATTATGTTTTGGCAAGTTATTGAAAGTTTCGATCACTTCTGACTGGTTTTCTAGTATTTTGGCATCTTTTCAGAATGTTTTGATCAGTTTTGGCAGGTTGTAAACTATTTTGTCAGGTTTTTGGAATGTTTTGGTTGGTTTTGATTTGTTTTTATGATGTTTTGCCAAGTTTTTTGAATGTTTTGATCAGTTCTGGCTGGTTTTCTAATGTTTTGGCATCTTTTCAGAATGTTTTGATGAGTTTTGTGGGTCTAAATCATTTTGGCGGGTTTTCGGAATATTTTGGTTGGTTTTGATTTGTTTTTATGATGTTTTGGAGGGTTTTCGGAATGTTTTGGTTGGGTTTTAGAATGTTTTGTATTCTCTTGAGTTGTTTTTATTGTGTTGGCAGGTTTTGGAATGTTTGGATTTGTTTTGGCGGGTTTTAAAATATTCTGGCGGGTATTTGGAATGTTTTGGCGGGTATTCGGAATGTTTTGATTAGTTTTGACGGGTTTTGAAATATTTTGGCGGGTTTTTAGAAGGTTTTGATTCTGTTTAGCCCAGTTTTTGGTGTGTTTGGATTAGCTTTGGTGGGCTTTATCATGTTTTGTCAGGTTTTTTCGAATGTATTGATCACTTCTGTCTGGTTTTCTATTTTGGCGGGTTTGAAAATATTTTTGGATGAGTTTTGGCGGGTTTGAAAATATTTTGGCTCTTTGCGCAGAGACGACGGTGCCGGTTGCGGTGCGCTGCGGGGCGCTCCTTCTGCGGAAAGACGCCTGGCAGCGGCACTTGGGACAGCTCCGCGTCTCCGTATTCTGCGTTTCTTGCCTTCTGCATCTCAGCAAAATGCTTTCCCACTAGGTCTAGCAAGGAGAAACTGTGGCAGCTGAGTAGATGTAGCCCGGCCCGCCCTTTGAAGTTGACAAGTTCTTGGCATCTCAGAACCTCAAGGGAAGAGCAAGGTTATCTATGGTAGGCTGGGGCAGAACTAGCAGCAAGCAGAGCAAAGTTGTCCAAGAATAGCTTCCATTGGAATGCTAATGGCAATTGAAGAGGCAGGCCAGTGGCAAGCCACTAGCTTCTAGCAGTTTGAAAGTTGCAGACACAGTGCAGGTGTTTTGCGGCTTCCTTCTTGGCCTCCTAGAAGGTGCCGCACTCTCCGTCTCTTGCTTGCCAATATGTTGCCGTGTTCCTCCTATTGTTTGGTTTGTTTTGATTTGTTTTGATGATGTTTTGGCGGGTTTTCGGAATGTTTTGGTGGTGTTTTAGAATGTTTTGTTTTCTCTTGTGTTGTTTTTATTGTCTTGGCAGGTTGTGGAACGTTTGGATTCGTTTTGGTGGGTTTTAAAATATTTTGGCGGGTATTTGGAATGTTTTGGTTTGCTTTCATTTGTTTTGATTATGTTTTGGCAAGTTATTGAAAGTTTTGATCACTTCTGACTGGTTTTCTAGTATTTTGGCATCTTTTCAGAATGTTTTGATCAGTTTTAGCAGGTTGTAAACTATTTTGTCAGGTTTTTGGAATGTTTTGGTTGGTTTTGATTTGTTTTTATGATGTTTTGCCAAGTTTTTTGAATGTTTTGATCAGTTCTGGCTGGTTTTCTAATGTTTTGGCAATTTTCAGAATGTTTTGATGAGTTTTGTGGGTCTAAATTATTTTGGCGGTTTTCGGAATATTTTGGTTGGTTTTGATTTGTTTTTATGATGTTTTGTCGGGTTTTCGGAATGTTTTGGTTGGGTTTTAGAATGTTTTGTATTCTCTTGAGTTGTTTTTATTGTCTTGGCAGGTTTTGGAATGTTTGGATTGCTTTTGGCGGGTTTTAAAATATTTTGGCAGGTATTTGGAATGTTTTGGCGGGTATTCGGAAGGTTTTGATTAGTTTTGACGGGTTTTGAAATATTTTGGCGGATTTTTAGAAGGTTTTGATTCTGTTTAGCCCAGTTTTTGGTGTATTTGGATTAGCTTTGGTGGGCTTTATCATGTTTTGTCAGGTTTTTTCGAATGTATTGATCACTTCTGTCTGGTTTTCTATTTTGGCGGGTTTGAAAATATTTTTGGATGAGTTTTGGCAGGTTTTAAAATATTTTGGCTCTTTGCGCAGAGACGACGGTGCCGGTTGCGGTGCGCTCCGGGGCGCTCCTTCTGCGGAAAGACGCCTGGCAGCGGCACTTGGGACAGCTCCGCGTCTCCGTATTCTGCGTTTCTTGCCTTCTGCATCTCAGCAAAATGCTTTCCCACTAGGTCTAGCAAGGAGAAACTGTGGCAGCTGAGTAGATGTAGCCCGGCCCGCCCTTTGAAGTTGAAAAGTTCTTGGCATCTCAGAACCTCAAGGGAAGAGCAAGGTTATCTATGGTAGGCTGGGGCAGAACTAGCAGCAAGCAGAGCAAAGTTGTCCAAGAATAGCTTCCATTGGAATGCTAATGGCAATTGAAGAGGCAGGCCAGTGGCAAGCCACTAGCTTCTAGCAGTTTGAAAGTTGCAGACACAGTGCAGGTGTTGTGCGGCTTCTTTCTTGGCCTCCTAGAAGGCGCCGTGGTGCCGCGCTCTCCGTCTCTTGCTTGCCAATATGTTGCCATGTTCCTCCTATTGTTTGGTTTGTTTTGATTTGTTTTGATGATCTTTTGGCGGGTTTTCGGAATGTTTTGGTGGTGTTTTAGAATGTTTTGTTTTCTCTTGTGTTGTTTTTATTGTCTTGGCAGGTTGTGGAACGTTTGGATTCGTTTTGGTGGGTTTTAAAATATTTTGGCGGGTATTTGGAATGTTTTGGTTTGCTTTCATTTGTTTTGATTATGTTTTGGCAAGTTATTGAAAGTTTTGATCACTTCTGACTGGTTTTCTAGTATTTTGGCATCTTTTCAGAATGTTTTGATCAGTTTTAGCAGGTTGTAAACTATTTTGTCAGGTTTTTGGAATGTTTTGGTTGGTTTTGATTTGTTTTTATGATGTTTTGCCAAGTTTTTTGAATGTTTTGATCAGTTCTGGCTGGTTTTCTAATGTTTTGGCAATTTTCAGAATGTTTTGATGAGTTTTGTGGGTCTAAATCATTTTGGCGGTTTTCGGAATATTTTGGTTGGTTTTGATTTGTTTTTATGATGTTTTGGCGGGTTTTCGGAATGTTTTGGTTGGGTTTTAGAATGTTTTGTTTTCTCTTGTGTTGTTTATATTGTCTTGGCAGGTTTTGGAATGTTTGGATTCCTTTTGGCGGGTTTTAAAATATTTTGGCGGGTATTTGGAATGTTTTGGCGGGTATTCGGAATGTTTTGATTAGTTTTGACGGGTTTTGAAATATTTTGGAGGGTTTTTAGAAGGTTTTGATTCTGTTTAGCCCAGTTTTTGGTGTGTTTGGATTAGCTTTGGTGGGCTTTATCATGTTTTGTCAGGTTTTTTCGAATGTATTGATCACTTCTGTCTGGTTTTCTATTTTGGCGGGTTTGAAAATATTTTTGGATGAGTTTTGGCAGGTTTGAAAATATTTTGGCTCTTTGCGCAGAGACGACGGTGCCGGTTGCGGTGCGCTGCGGGGCGCTCCTTCTGCGGAAAGACGCCTGGCAGCGGCACTTGGGACAGCTCCGCGTCTCCGTATTCTGCGTTTCTTGCCTTCTGCATCTCAGCAAAATGCCTTCCCACTAGGTCTAGCAAGGAGAAACTGTGGCAGCTGAGTAGATGTAGCCCGGCCCGCCCTTTGAAGTTGACAAGTTCTTGGCATCTCAGAACCTCAAGGGAAGAGCAAGGTTATCTATGGTAGGCTGGGGCAGAACTAGCAGCAAGCAGAGCAAAGTTGTCCAAGAATAGCTTCCATTGGAATGCTAATGGCAATTGAAGAGGCAGGCCAGTGGCAAGCCACTAGCTTCTAGCAGTTTGAAAGTTGCAGACACAGTGCAGGTGTTGTGCGGCTTCCTTCTTGGCCTCCTAGAAGGTGCCGCACTCTCCGTCTCTTGCTTGCCAATATGTTGCCGTGTTCCTCCTATTGTTTGGTTTGTTTTGATTTGTTTTGATGATCTTTTGGCGGGTTTTCGGAATGTTTTGGTGGTGTTTTAGAATGTTTTGTTTTCTCTTGTGTTGTTTTTATTGTCTTGGCAGGTTGTGGAACGTTTGGATTCGTTTTGGCGGGTTTTAAAATATTTTGGCGGTTGTTTGGAATGTTTTGGTTTGCTTTCATTTGTTTTGATTATGTTTTGGCAAGTTATTGAAAGTTTTGATCACTTCTGACTGGTTTTCTAGTATTTTGGCATCTTTTCAGAATGTTTTGATCAGTTTTAGCAGGTTGTAAACTATTTTGTCAGGTTTTTGGAATGTTTTGGTTGGTTTTGATTTGTTTTTATGATGTTTTGCCAAGTTTTTTGAATGTTTTGATCAGTTCTGGCTGGTTTTCTAATGTTTTGGCAATGTTCAGAATGTTTTGATGAGTTTTGTGGGTCTAAATTATTTTGGCGGTTTTTGGAATATTTTGGTTGTTTTTGATTTGATTTGATGATGTTTTGGCGGGTTTTCGGAATGTTTTGGTTGGGTTTTAGAATGTTTTGTATTCTCTTGAGTTGTTTTTATTGTCTTGGCAGGTTTTGGAATGTTTGGATTCCTTTTGGCGGGTTTTAAAATATTTTGGCGGGTATTTGGAATGTTTTGGCGGGTATTCGGAATGTTTTGATTAGTTTTGACGGGTTTTGAAATATTTTGGAGGGTTTTTAGAAGGTTTTGATTCTGTTTAGCCCAGTTTTTGGTGTGTTTGGATTAGCTTTGGTGGGCTTTATCATGTTTTGTCAGGTTTTTTCGAATGTATTGATCACTTCTGTCTGGTTTTCTATTTTGGCGGGTTTGAAAATATTTTTGGATGAGTTTTGGCAGGTTTTAAAATATTTTGGCTCTTTGCGCAGAGACGACGGTGCCGGTTGCGGTGCGCTGCGGGGCGCTCCTTCTGCGGAAAGACGCCTGGCAGCGGCACTTGGGACAGCTCCGCGTCTCCGTATTCTGCGTTTCTTGCCTTCTGCATCTCAGCAAAATGCTTTCCCACTAGGTCTAGCAAGGAGAAACTGTGGCAGCTGAGTAGATGTAGCCCGGCCCGCCCTTTGAAGTTGAAAAGTTCTTGGCATCTCAGAGCCTCAAGGGAAGAGCAAGGTTATCTATGGTAGGCTGGGGCAGAACTAGCAGCAAGCAGAGCAAAGTTGTCCAAGAATAGCTTCCATTGGAATGCTAATGGCAATTGAAGAGGCAGGCCAGTGGCAAGCCACTAGCTTCTAGCAGTTTGAAAGTTGCAGACACAGTGCAGGTGTTTTGCGGCTTCTTTCTTGGCCTCCTAGAAGGTGCCGTGGTGCCGCGCTCTCCGTCTCTTGCTTGCCAATATGTTGCCGTGTTCCTCCTATTGTTTGGTTTGTTTTGATTTGTTTTGATGATGTTTTGGCGGGTTTTCGGAATGTTTTGGTGGTGTTTTAGAATGTTTTGTTTTCTCTTGTGTTGTTTTTATTGTCTTGGCAGGTTGTGGAACGTTTGGATTCGTTTTGGTGGGTTTTAAAATATTTTGGCGGGTATTTGGAATGTTTTGGTTTGCTTTCATTTGTTTTGATTATGTTTTGGCAAGTTATTGAAAGTTTCGATCACTTCTGACTGGTTTTCTAGTATTTTGGCATCTTTTCAGAATGTTTTGATCAGTTTTAGCAGGTTGTAAACTATTTTGTCAGGTTTTTGGAATGTTTTGGTTGGTTTTGATTTGTTTTTATGATGTTTTGCCAAGTTTTTTGAATGTTTTGATCAGTTCTGGCTGGTTTTCTAATGTTTTGGCAATGTTCAGAATGTTTTGATGAGTTTTGTGGGTCTAAATTATTTTGGCGGGTTTTCGGAATATTGTGGTTGGTTTTGATTTGTTTTTATGATGTTTTGTCGGGTTTTCGGAATGTTTTGGTTGGGTTTTAGAATGTTTTGTATTCTCTTGAGTTGTTTTTATTGTCTTGGCAGGTTTTGGAATGTTTGGATTCCTTTTGGCGGGTTTTAAAATATTTTGGCGGGTATTTGGAATGTTTTGGCGGGTATTCGGAATGTTTTGATTAGTTTTGACGGGTTTTGAAATATTTTGGCGGGTTTTTAGAAGGTTTTGATTCTGTTTAGCCCAGTTTTTGGTGTGTTTGGATTAGCTTTGGTGGGCTTTATCATGTTTTGTGAGGTTTTTTCGAATGTATTGATCACTTCTGTCTGGTTTTCTATTTTGGCGGGTTTGAAAATATTTTTGGATGAGTTTTGGCGGGTTTGAAAATATTTTGGCTCTTTGCGCAGAGACGACGGTGCCGGTTGCGGTGCGCTCCGGGGCGCTCCTTCTGCGGAAAGACGCCTGGCAGCGGCACTTGGGACAGCTCCGCGTCTCCGTATTCTGCGTTTCTTGCCTTCTGCATCTCAGCAAAATGCTTTCCCACTAGGTCTAGCAAGGAGAAACTGTGGCAGCTGAGTAGATGTAGCCCGGCCCGCCCTTTGAAGTTGACAAGTTCTTGGCATCTCAGAACCTCAAGGGAAGAGCAAGGTTATCTATGGTAGGCTGGGGCAGAACTAGCAGCAAGCAGAGCAAAGTTGTCCAAGAATAGCTTCCATTGGAATGCTAATGGCAATTGAAGAGGCAGGCCAGTGGCAAGCCACTAGCTTCTAGCAGTTTGAAAGTTGCAGACACAGTGCAGGTGTTGTGCGGCTTCCTTCTTGGCCTCCTAGAAGGTGCCGCGGTGCCGCGCTCTCCGTCTCTTGCTTGCCAATATGTTGCCGTGTTCCTCCTATTGTTTGGTTTGTTTTGATTTGTTTTGATGATGTTTTGGCGGGTTTTCGGAATGTTTTGGTGGTGTTTTAGAATGTTTTGTTTTCTCTTGTGTTGTTTTTATTGTCTTGGCAGGTTGTGGAACGTTTGGATTCGTTTTGGCGGGTTTTAAAATATTTTGGCGGGTATTTGGAATGTTTTGGTTTGCTTTCATTTGTTTTGATTATGTTTTGGCAAGTTGTTGAAAGTTTTGATCACTTCTGACTGGTTTTCTAGTATTTTGGCATCTTTTCAGAATGTTTTGATCAGTTTTAGCAGGTTGTAAACTATTTTGTCAGGTTTTTGGAATGTTTTGGTTGGTTTTGATTTGTTTTTATGATGTTTTGCCAAGTTTTTTGAATGTTTTGATCAGTTCTGGCTGGTTTTCTAATGTTTTGGCAATTTTCAGAATGTTTTGATGAGTTTTGTGGGTCTAAATCATTTTGGCGGTTTTCGGAATATTTTGGTTGGTTTTGATTTGTTTTTATGATGTTTTGTCGGGTTTTCGGAATGTTTTGGTTGGGTTTTAGAATGTTTTGTATTCTCTTGAGTTGTTTTTATTGTCTTGGCAGGTTTTGGAATGTTTGGATTGCTTTTGGCGGGTTTTAAAATATTTTGGCGGGTATTTGGAATGTTTTGGCGGGTATTCGGAATGTTTTGATTAGTTTTGACGGGTTTTGAAATATTTTGGAGGGGTTTTAGAAGGTTTTGATTCTGTTTAGCCCAGTTTTTGGTGTGTTTGGATTAGCTTTGGTGGGCTTTATCATGTTTTGTCAGGTTTTTTCGAATGTATTGATCACTTCTGTCTGGTTTTCTATTTTGGCGGGTTTGAAAATATTTTTGGATGAGTTTTGGCAGGTTTGAAAATATTTTGGCTCTTTGCGCAGAGACGACGGTGCCGGTTGTGGTGCGCTGCGGGGCGCTCCTTCTGCGGAAAGACGCCTGGCAGCGGCACTTGGGACAGCTCCGCGTCTCCGTATTCTGCGTTTCTTGCCTTCTGCATCTCAGCAAAATGCTTTCCCACTAGGTCTAGCAAGGAGAAACTGTGGCAGCTGAGTAGATGTAGCCCGGCCCGCCCTTTGAAGTTGACAAGTTCTTGGCATCTCAGAACCTCAAGGGAAGAGCAAGGTTATCTATGGTAGGCTGGGGCAGAACTAGCAGCAAGCAGAGCAAAGTTGTCCAAGAATAGCTTCCATTGGAATGCTAATGGCAATTGAAGAGGCAGGCCAGTGGCAAGCCACTAGCTTCTAGCAGTTTGAAAGTTGCAGACACAGTGCAGGTGTTTTGCGGCTTCTTTCTTGGCCTCCTAGAAGGTGCCGTGGTGCCGCGCTCTCCGTCTCTTGCTTGCCAATATGTTGCCGTGTTCCTCCTATTGTTTGGTTTGTTTTGATTTGTTTTGATGATCTTTTGGCGGGTTTTCGGAATGTTTTGGTGGTGTTTTAGAATGTTTTGTTTTCTCTTGTGTTGTTTTTATTGTCTTGGAAGGTTTTGGAATGTTTGGATTCGATTTGGCGGGTTTTAAAATATTTTGGCGGGTATTTGGAATGTTTTGGTTTGCTTTCATTTGTTTTGATTATGTTTTGGCAAGTTATTGAAAGTTTTGATCACTTCTGACTGGTTTTCTAGTATTTTGGCATCTTTTCAGAATGTTTTGATCAGTTTTAGCAGGTTGTAAACTATTTTGTCAGGTTTTTGGAATGTTTTGGTTGGTTTTGATTTGTTTTTATGATGTTTTGCAAAGTTTTTTGAATGTTTTGATCAGTTCTGGCTGGTTTTCTAATGTTTTGGCATATTTTCAGAAAGTTTTGATGAGTTTTTTGGGTCTAAATCATTTTGGCGGGTTTTCGGAATATTTTGGTTGGTTTTGATTTGTTTTTATGTTGTTTTGTCGGGTTTTCGGAATGTTTTGGTTGGGTTTTAGAATGTTTTGTATTCTCTTGAGTTGTTTTTATTGTGTTGGCAGGTTTTGGAATGTTTGGATTTGTTTTGGCGGGTTTTAAAATATTTTGGCGGGTATTTGGAATGTTTTGGCGGGTATTCGGAATGTTTTGATTAGTTTTGACGGGTTTTGAAATATTTTGGCGGGTTTTTAGAAAGTTTTGACTTGTTTTGATTCTGTTTAGCCCAGTTTTTGGTGTGTTTGGATTAGCTTTGGTGGGCTTTATCAGGTTTTGTCAGGTTTTTTCGAATGTATTGATCACTTCTGTCTGGTTTTCTATTTTGGCAGGTTTGAAAATATTTTTGGATTAGTTTTGGCGGGTTTGAAAATATTTTGGCTCTTTGCGCAGAGACGACGGTGCCGGTTGCGGTGCGCTGCGGGGCGCTCCTTCTGCGGAAAGACGCCTGGCAGCGGCACTTGGGACAGCTCCGCGTCTCCGTATTCTGCGTTTCTTGCCTTCTGCATCTCAGCAAAATGCTTTCCCACTAGGTCTAGCAAGGAGAAACTGTGGCAGCTGAGTAGATGTAGCCCGGCCCGCCCTTTGAAGTTGACAAGTTCTTGGCATCTCAGAACCTCAAGGGAAGAGCAAGGTTATCTATGGTAGGCTGGGGCAGAACTAGCAGCAAGCAGAGCAAAGTTGTCCAAGAATAGCTTCCATTGGAATGCTAATGGCAATTGAAGAGGCAGGCCAGTGGCAAGCCACTAGCTTCTAGCAGTTGGAAAGTTGCTGACACAGTGCAGGTGTTGTGCGGCTTCTTTCTTGGCCTCCTAGAAGGTGCCGTGGTGCCGCGCTCTCCGTCTCTTGCTTGCCAATATGTTGCCGTGTTCCTCCTATTGTTTGGTTTGTTTTGATTTGTTTTGATGATGTTTTGGCGGGTTTTCGGAATGTTTTGGTGGTGTTTTAGAATGTTTTGTTTTCTCTTGTGTTGTTTTTATTGTCTTGGCAGGTTGTGGAACGTTTGGATTCGTTTTGGCGGGTTTTAAAATATTTTGGCGGGTATTTGGAATGTTTTGGTTTGCTTTCATTTGTTTTGATTATGTTTTGGCAAGTTATTGAAAGTTTCGATCACTTCTGACTGGTTTTCTAGTATTTTGGCATCTTTTCAGAATGTTTTGATCAGTTTTGGCAGGTTGTAAACTATTTTGTCAGGTTTTTGGAATGTTTTGGTTGGTTTTGATTTGTTTTTATGATGTTTTGCCAAGTTTTTTGAATGATTTGATCAGTTCTGGCTGGTTTTCTAATGTTTTGGCATATTTTCAGAATGTTTTGATGAGTTTTGTGGGTCTAAATCATTTTGGCGGGTTTTCGGAATATTTTGGTTGGTTTTGATTTGTTTTTATGATGTTTTGGCGGGTTTTCGGAATGTTTTGGTTGGGTTTTAGAATGTTTTGTATTCTCTTGAGTTGTTTTTATTGTCTTGGCAGGTTTTGGAATGTTTGGATTTGTTTTGGCGGGTTTTAAAATATTTTGGCGGGTATTTGGAATGTTTTGGCGGGTATTCGGAATGTTTTGATTAGTTTTGACGCGTTTTGAAATATTTTGGCAGGTTTTTAGAAGGTTTTGATTCTGTTTAGCCCAGTTTTTGGTGTGTTTGGATTAGCTTTGGTGGGCTTTATCATGTTTTGTCAGGTTTTTTCGAATGTATTGATCACTTCTGTCTGGTTTTCTATTTTGGCGGGTTTGAAAATATTTTTGGATGTGTTTTGGCGGGTTTGAAAATATTTTGGCTCTTTGCGCAGAGACGACGGTGCCGGTTGCGGTGTGCTCCGGGGCGCTCCTTCTGCGGAAAGACGCCTGGCAGCGGCACTTGGGACAGCTCCGCGTCTCCGTATTCTGCGTTTCTTGCCTTCTGCATCTCAGCAAAATGCTTTCCCACTAGATCTAGCAAGGAGAAACTGTGGCAGCTGAGTAGATGTAGCCCGGCCCACCCTTTGAAGTTGACAAGTTCTTGGCATCTCAGAACCTCAAGGGAAGAGCAAGGTTATCTATGGTAGGCTGGGGCAGAACTAGCAGCAAGCAGAGCAAAGTTGTCCAAGAACAGCTTCCATTGGAATGCTAATGGCAATTGAAGAGGCAGGCCAGTGGCAAGCCACTATCTTCTAGCAGTTTGAAAGTTGCTGACACAGTGCAGTGTTGTGCGGCTTCCTTCTTGGCCTCCTAGAAGGTGCCGTGGTGCCGCGCTCTCTGTCTCTTGCTTGCCAATATGTTGCCGTGTTCCTCCTATTGTTTGGTTTGTTTTGATTTGTTTTGATGATCTTTTGGCGGGTTTTCGGAATGTTTTGGTGGTGTTTTAGAATGTTTTGTTTTCTCTTGTGTTGTTTTTATTGTCTTGGCAGGTTGTGGAACGTTTGGATTCGTTTTGGCGGGTTTTAAAATATTTTGGCGGGTATTTGGAATGTTTTGGTTTGCTTTCATTTGTTTTGATTATGTTTTGGCAAGTTATTGAAAGTTTCGATCACTTCTGACTGGTTTTCTAGTATTTTGGCATCTTTTCAGAATGTTTTGATCAGTTTTAGCAGGTTGTAAACTATTTTGTCAGGTTTTTGGAATGTTTTGGTTGGTTTTGATTTGTTTTTATGATGTTTTGCCAAGTTTTTTGAATGTTTTGATCAGTTCTGGCTGGTTTTCTAATGTTTTGGCATTTTTTCAGAACGTTTTGATGAGTTTTGTGGGTCTAAATTATTTTGGCGGGTTTTCGGAATATTTTGGTTGGTTTTGATTTGTTTTTATGATGTTTTGGTGGGTTTTCGGAATGTTTTGGTTGGGTTTTAGAATGTTTTGTATTCTCTTGAGTTGTTTTTATTGTGTTGGCAGGTTTTGGAATGTTTGGATTGCTTTTGGCGGGTTTTAAAATATTTTGGCCGGCATTTGGAATGTTTTGGCGGGTATTCGGAATGTTTTGATTAGTTTTGACGGGTTTTGAAATATTTTGGCGGGTTTTTAGAAAGTTTTGACTTGTTTTGATTCTGTTTAGCCCAGTTTTTGGTGTGTTTGGATTAGCTTTGGTGGGCTTTATCAGGTTTTGTCAGGTTTTTTCGAATGTATTGATCACTTCTGTCTGGTTTTCTATTTTGGCGGGTTTGAAAATATTTTTGGATGTGTTTTGGCGGGTTTGAAAATATTTTGGCTCTTTGCGCAGAGACGACGGTGCCGGTTGCGGTGCGCTCCGGGGCGCTCCTTCTGCGGAAAGACGCCTGGCAGCGGCACTTGGGACAGCTCCGCGTCTCCGTATTCTGCGTTTCTTGCCTTCTGCATCTCAGCAAAATGCTTTCCCACTAGGTCTAGCAAGGAGAAACTGTGGCAGCTGAGTAGATGTAGCCCGGCCCGCCCTTTGAAGTTGACAAGTTCTTGGCATCTCAGAGCCTCAAGGGAAGAGCAAGGTTATCTATGGTAGGCTGGGGCAGAACTAGCAGCAAGCAGAGCAAAGTTGTCCAAGAATAGCTTCCATTGGAATGCTAATGGCAATTGAAGAGGCAGGCCAGTGGCAAGCCACTATCTTCTAGCAGTTTGAAAGTTGCAGACACAGTGCAGGTGTTGTGCGGCTTCCTTCTTGGCCTCCTAGAAGGTGCCGCACTCTCCGTCTCTTGCTTGCCAATATGTTGCCGTGTTCCTCCTATTGTTTGGTTTGTTTTGATTTGTTTTGATGATCTTTTGGCGGGTTTTCGGAATGTTTTGGTGGTGTTTTAGAATGTTTTGTTTTCTCTTGTGTTGTTTTTATTGTCTTGGCAGGTTGTGGAACGTTTGGATTAGTTTTGGCGGGTTTTAAAATATTTTGGTGGGTATTTGGAATGTTTTGGTTTGCTTTCATTTGTTTTGATTATGTTTTGGCAAGTTATTGAAAGTTTCGATCACTTCTGACTGGTTTTCTAGTATTTTGGCATCTTTTCAGAATGTTTTGATCAGTTTTGGCAGGTTGTAAACTATTTTGTCAGGTTTTTGGAATGTTTTGGTTGGTTTTGATTTGTTTTTATGATGTTTTGCCAAGTTTTTTGAATGATTTGATCAGTTCTGGCTGGTTTTCTAATGTTTTGGCATATTTTCAGAATGTTTTGATGAGTTTTTTGGGTCTAAATCATTTTGGCGGGTTTTCGGAATATTTTGGTTGGTTTTGATTTGTTTTTATGATGTTTTGTCGGGTTTTCGGAATGTTTTGGTTGGGTTTTAGAATGTTTTGTATTCTCTTGAGTTGTTTTTATTGTGTTGGCAGGTTTTGGAATGTTTGGATTTGTTTTGGCGGGTTTTAAAATATTTTGGCGGGTATTTGGAATGTTTTGGCGGGTATTCGGAATGTTTTGATTAGTTTTGACGGGTTTTGAAATATTTTGGCGGGTTTTTAGAAAGTTTTGACTTGTTTTGATTCTGTTTAGCCCAGTTTTTGGTGTGTTTGGATTAGCTTTGGTGGGCTTTATCAGGTTTTGTCAGGTTTTTTCGAATGTATTGATCACTTCTGTCTGGTTTTCTATTTTGGCAGGTTTGAAAATATTTTTGGATTAGTTTTGGCGGGTTTGAAAATATTTTGGCTCTTTGCGCAGAGACGACGGTGCCGGTTGCGGTGCGCTGCGGGGCGCTCCTTCTGCGGAAAGACGCCTGGCAGCGGCACTTGGGACAGCTCCGCGTCTCCGTATTCTGCGTTTCTTGCCTTCTGCATCTCAGCAAAATGCTTTCCCACTAGGTCTAGCAAGGAGAAACTGTGGCAGCTGAGTAGATGTAGCCCGGCCCGCCCTTTGAAGTTGACAAGTTCTTGGCATCTCAGAGCCTCAAGGGAAGAGCAAGGTTATCTATGGTAGGCTGGGGCAGAACTAGCAGCAAGCAGAGCAAAGTTGTCCAAGAATAGCTTCCATTGGAATGCTAATGGCAATTGAAGAGGCAGGCCAGTGGCAAGCCACTAGCTTCTAGCAGTTGGAAAGTTGCTGACACAGTGCAGGTGTTGTGCGGCTTCCTTCTTGGCCTCCTAGAGGTGGTGCCGTGGTGCCGCGCTCTCCGTCTCTTGCTTGCCAATATGTTGCCGTGTTCCTCCTATTGTTTGGTTTGTTTTGATTTGTTTTGATGATGTTTTGGCGGGTTTTCGGAATGTTTTGGTGGTGTTTTAGAATGTTTTGTTTTCTCTTGTGTTGTTTTTATTGTCTTGGCAGGTTGTGGAACGTTTGGATTCGTTTTGGCGGGTTTTAAAATATTTTGGCGGGTATTTGGAATGTTTTGGTTTGCTTTCATTTGTTTTGATTATGTTTTGGCAAGTTATTGAAAGTTTCGATCACTTCTGACTGGTTTTCTAGTATTTTGGCATCTTTTCAGAATGTTTTGATCAGTTTTGGCAGGTTGTAAACTATTTTGTCAGGTTTTTGGAATGTTTTGGTTGGTTTTGATTTGTTTTTATGATGTTTTGCCAAGTTTTTTGAATGATTTGATCAGTTCTGGCTGGTTTTCTAATGTTTTGGCATATTTTCAGAATGTTTTGATGAGTTTTGTGGGTCTAAATCATTTTGGCGGGTTTTCGGAATATTTTGGTTGGTTTTGATTTGTTTTTATGATGTTTTGTCGGGTTTTCGGAATGTTTTGGTTGGGTTTTAGAATGTTTTGTATTCTCTTGAGTTGTTTTTATTGTGTTGGCAGGTTTTGGAATGTTTGGATTTGTTTTGGCGGGTTTTAAAATATTTTGGCGGGTATTTGGAATGTTTTGGCGGGTATTCGGAATGTTTTGATTAGTTTTGACGGGTTTTGAAATATTTTGGCGGGTTTTTAGAAAGTTTTGACTTGTTTTGATTCTGTTTAGCCCAGTTTTTGGTGTGTTTGGATTAGCTTTGGTGGGCTTTATCATGTTTTGTCAGGTTTTTTCGAATGTATTGATCACTTCTGTCTGGTTTTCTATTTTGGCAGGTTTGAAAATATTTTTGGATTAGTTTTGGCGGGTTTGAAAATATTTTGGCTCTTTGCGCAGAGACGACGGTGCCGGTTGCGGTGCGCTGCGGGGCGCTCCTTCTGCGGAAAGACGCCTGGCAGCGGCACTTGGGACAGCTCCGCGTCTCCGTATTCTGCGTTTCTTGCCTTCTGCATCTCAGCAAAATGCTTTCCCACTAGGTCTAGCAAGGAGAAACTGTGGCAGCTGAGTAGATGTAGCCCGGCCCGCCCTTTGAAGTTGACAAGTTCTTGGCATCTCAGAGCCTCAAGGGAAGAGCAAGGTTATCTATGGTAGGCTGGGGCAGAACTAGCAGCAAGCAGAGCAAAGTTGTCCAAGAATAGCTTCCATTGGAATGCTAATGGCAATTGAAGAGGCAGGCCAGTGGCAAGCCACTAGCTTCTAGCAGTTGGAAAGTTGCTGACACAGTGCAGGTGTTGTGCGGCTTCCTTCTTGGCCTCCTAGAGGTGGTGCCGTGGTGCCGCGCTCTCCGTCTCTTGCTTGCCAATATGTTGCCGTGTTCCTCCTATTGTTTGGTTTGTTTTGATTTGTTTTGATGATGTTTTGGCGGGTTTTCGGAATGTTTTGGTGGTGTTTTAGAATGTTTTGTTTTCTCTTGTGTTGTTTTTATTGTCTTGGCAGGTTGTGGAACGTTTGGATTCGTTTTGGCGGGTTTTAAAATATTTTGGCGGGTATTTGGAATGTTTTGGTTTGCTTTCATTTGTTTTGATTATGTTTTGGCAAGTTATTGAAAGTTTCGATCACTTCTGACTGGTTTTCTAGTATTTTGGCATCTTTTCAGAATGTTTTGATCAGTTTTGGCAGGTTGTAAACTATTTTGTCAGGTTTTTGGAATGTTTTGGTTGGTTTTGATTTGTTTTTATGATGTTTTGCCAAGTTTTTTGAATGATTTGATCAGTTCTGGCTGGTTTTCTAATGTTTTGGCATATTTTCAGAATGTTTTGATGAGTTTTGTGGGTCTAAATCATTTTGGCGGGTTTTCGGAATATTTTGGTTGGTTTTGATTTGTTTTTATGATGTTTTGGCGGGTTTTCGGAATGTTTTAGTTGGGTTTTAGAATGTTTTGTATTCTCTTGAGTTGTTTTTATTGTGTTGGCAGGTTTTGGAATGTTTGGATTTGTTTTGGCGGGTTTTAAAATATTTTGGCGGGTATTTGGAATGTTTTGGCGGGTATTCGGAATGTTTTGATTAGTTTTGATGCGTTTTGAAATATTTTGGCAGGTTTTTAGAAGGTTTTGATTCTGTTTAGCCCAGTTTTTGGTGTGTTTGGATTAGCTTTGGTGGGCTTTATCATGTTTTGTCAGGTTTTTTCGAATGTATTGATCACTTCTGTCTGGTTTTCTATTTTGGCGGGTTTGAAAATATTTTTGGATGTGTTTTGGCGGGTTTGAAAATATTTTGGCTCTTTGCGCAGAGACGACGGTGCCGGTTGCGGTGTGCTCCGGGGCGCTCCTTCTGCGGAAAGACGCCTGGCAGCGGCACTTGGGACAGCTCCGCGTCTCCGTATTCTGCGTTTCTTGCCTTCTGCATCTCAGCAAAATGCTTTCCCACTAGGTCTAGCAAGGAGAAACTGTGGCAGCTGAGTAGATGTAGCCCGGCCCACCCTTTGAAGTTGACAAGTTCTTGGCATCTCAGAACCTCAAGGGAAGAGCAAGGTTATCTATGGTAGGCTGGGGCAGAACTAGCAGCAAGCAGAGCAAAGTTGTCCAAGAACAGCTTCCATTGGAATGCTAATGGCAATTGAAGAGGCAGGCCAGTGGCAAGCCACTATCTTCTAGCAGTTTGAAAGTTGCTGACACAGTGCAGTGTTGTGCGGCTTCCTTCTTGGCCTCCTAGAAGGTGCCGTGGTGCCGCGCTCTCCGTCTCTTGCTTGCCAATATGTTGCCGTGTTCCTCCTATTGTTTGGTTTGTTTTGATTTGTTTTGATGATGTTTTGGCGGGTTTTCGGAATGTTTTGGTGGTGTTTTAGAATGTTTTGTTTTCTCTTGTGTTGTTTTTATTGTGTTGGCAGGTTGTGGAACGTTTGGATTCGTTTTGGCGGGTTTTAAAATATTTTGGCGGGTATTTGGAATGTTTTGGTTTGCTTTCATTTGTTTTGATTATGTTTTGGCAAGTTATTGAAAGTTTCGATCACTTCTGACTGGTTTTCTAGTATTTTGGCATCTTTTCAGAATGTTTTGATCAGTTTTAGCAGGTTGTAAACTATTTTGTCAGGTTTTTGGAATGTTTTGGTTGGTTTTGATTTGTTTTTATGATGTTTTGCCAAGTTTTTTGAATGTTTTGATCAGTTCTGGCTGGTTTTCTAATGTTTTGGCATTTTTTCAGAACGTTTTGATGAGTTTTGTGGGTCTAAATTATTTTGGCGGGTTTTCGGAATATTTTGGTTGGTTTTGATTTGTTTTTATGATGTTTTGGTGGGTTTTCGGAATGTTTTGGTTGGGTTTTAGAATGTTTTGTATTCTCTTGAGTTGTTTTTATTGTGTTGGCAGGTTTTGGAATGTTTGGATTGCTTTTGGCGGGTTTTAAAATATTTTGGCGGGTATTTGGAATGTTTTGGCGGGTATTCGGAATGTTTTGATTAGTTTTGACGGGTTTTGAAATATTTTGGCGGGTTTTTAGAAAGTTTTGACTTGTTTTGATTCTGTTTAGCCCAGTTTTTGGTGTGTTTGGATTAGCTTTGGTGGGCTTTATCATGTTTTGTCAGGTTTTTTCGAATGTATTGATCACTTCTGTCTGGTTTTCTATTTTGGCGGGTTTGAAAATATTTTTGGATGTGTTTTGGCGGGTTTGAAAATATTTTGGCTCTTTGCGCAGAGACGACGGTGCCGGTTGCGGTGCGCTGCGGGGCGCTCCTTCTGCGGAAAGACGCCTGGCAGCGGCACTTGGGACAGCTCCGCGTCTCCGTATTCTGCGTTTCTTGCCTTCTGCATCTCAGCAAAATGCTTTCCCACTAGGTCTAGCAAGGAGAAACTGTGGCAGCTGAGTAGATGTAGCCCGGCCCGCCCTTTGAAGTTGACAAGTTCTTGGCATCTCAGAGCCTCAAGGGAAGAGCAAGGTTATCTATGGTAGGCTGGGGCAGAACTAGCAGCAGGCAGAGCAAAGTTGTCCAAGAATAGCTTCCATTGGAATGCTAATGGCAATTGAAGAGGCAGGCCAGTGGCAAGCCACTAGCTTCTAGCAGTTGGAAAGTTGCTGACACAGTGCAGGTGTTGTGCGGCTTCTTTCTTGGCCTCCTAGAAGGTGCCGTGGTGCCGCGCTCTCCGTCTCTTGCTTGCCAATATGTTGCCGTGTTCCTCCTATTGTTTGGTTTGTTTTGATTTGCTTTGATGATGTTTTGGCGGGTTTTCGGAATGTTTTGGTGGTGTTTTAGAATGTTTTGTTTTCTCTTGTGTTGTTTTTATTGTGTTGGCAGGTTGTGGAACGTTTGGATTCGTTTTGGCGGGTTTTAAAATATTTTGGCGGGTATTTGGAATGTTTTGGTTTGCTTTCATTTGTTTTGATTATGTTTTGGCAAGTTATTGAAAGTTTCGATCACTTCTGACTGGTTTTCTAGTATTTTGGCATCTTTTCAGAATGTTTTGATCAGTTTTGGCAGGTTGTAAACTATTTTGTCAGGTTTTTGGAATGTTTTGGTTGGTTTTGATTTGTTTTTATGGTGTTTTGCCAAGTTTTTTGAATGATTTGATCAGTTCTGGCTGGTTTTCTAATGTTTTGGCATATTTTCAGAATGTTTTGATGAGTTTTGTGGGTCTAAATCGTTTTGGCGGGTTTTCGGAATGTTTTGGTTGGGTTTTAGAATGTTTTGTATTCTCTTGAGTTGTTTTTATTGTGTTGGCAGGTTTTGGAATGTTTGGATTTGTTTTGGCGGGTTTTAAAATATTTTGGCGGGTATTTGGAATGTTTTGGCGGGTATTCGGAATGTTTTGATTAGTTTTGACGCGTTTTGAAATATTTTGGCAGGTTTTTAGAAGGTTTTGATTCTGTTTAGCCCAGTTTTTGGTGTGTTTGGATTAGCTTTGGTGGGCTTTATCATGTTTTGTCAGGTTTTTTCGAATGTATTGATCACTTCTGTCTGGTTTTCTATTTTGGCGGGTTTGAAAATATTTTTGGATGAGTTTTGGCGGGTTTGAAAATATTTTGGCTCTTTGCGCAGAGACGACGGTGCCGGTTGCGGTGCGCTCCGGGGCGCTCCTTCTGCGGAAAGACGCCTGGCAGCGGCACTTGGGACAGCTCCGCGTCTCCGTATTCTGCGTTTCTTGCCTTCTGCATCTCAGCAAAATGCTTTCCCACTAGATCTAGCAAGGAGAAACTGTGGCAGCTGAGTAGATGTAGCCCGGCCCGCCCTTTGAAGTTGACAAGTTCTTGGCATCTCAGAGCCTCAAGGGAAGAGCAAGGTTATCTATGGTAGGCTGGGGCAGAACTAGCAGCAAGCAGAGCAAAGTTGTCCAAGAATAGCTTCCATTGGAATGCTAATGGCAATTGAAGAGGCAGGCCAGTGGCAAGCCACTAGCTTCTAGCAGTTGGAAAGTTGCTGACACAGTGCAGGTGTTGTGCGGCTTCTTTCTTGGCCTCCTAGAAGGTGCCGTGGTGCCGCGCTCTCCGTCTCTTGCTTGCCAATATGTTGCCGTGTTCCTCCTATTGTTTGGTTTGTTTTGATTTGTTTTGATGATGTTTTGGCGGGTTTTCGGAATGTTTTGGTGGTGTTTTAGAATGTTTTGTTTTCTCTTGTGTTGTTTTTATTGTCTTGGCAGGTTGTGGAACGTTTGGATTCGTTTTGGCGGGTTTTAAAATATTTTGGCGGGTATTTGGAATGTTTTGGTTTGCTTTCATTTGTTTTGATTATGTTTTGGCAAGTTATTGAAAGTTTCGATCACTTCTGACTGGTTTTCTAGTATTTTGGCATCTTTTCAGAATGTTTTGATCAGTTTTGGCAGGTTGTAAACTATTTTGTCAGGTTTTTGGAATGTTTTGGTTGGTTTTGATTTGTTTTTATGATGTTTTGCCAAGTTTTTTGAATGATTTGATCAGTTCTGGCTGGTTTTCTAATGTTTTGGCATATTTTCAGAATGTTTTGATGAGTTTTGTGGGTCTAAATCATTTTGGCGGGTTTTCGGAATATTTTGGTTGGTTTTGATTTGTTTTTATGATGTTTTGGCGGGTTTTCGGAATGTTTTGGTTGGGTTTTAGAATGTTTTGTATTCTCTTGAGTTGTTTTTATTGTGTTGGCAGGTTTTGGAATGTTTGGATTTGTTTTGGCGGGTTTTAAAATATTTTGGCGGGTATTTGGAATGTTTTGGCGGGTATTCGGAATGTTTTGATTAGTTTTGACGCGTTTTGAAATATTTTGGCAGGTTTTTAGAAGGTTTTGATTCTGTTTAGCCCAGTTTTTGGTGTGTTTGGATTAGCTTTGGTGGGCTTTATCATGTTTTGTCAGGTTTTTTCGAATGTATTGATCACTTCTGTCTGGTTTTCTATTTTGGCGGGTTTGAAAATATTTTTGGATGTGTTTTGGCGGGTTTGAAAATATTTTGGCTCTTTGCGCAGAGACGACGGTGCCGGTTGCGGTGTGCTCCGGGGCGCTCCTTCTGCGGAAAGACGCCTGGCAGCGGCACTTGGGACAGCTCCGCGTCTCCGTATTCTGCGTTTCTTGCCTTCTGCATCTCAGCAAAATGCTTTCCCACTAGATCTAGCAAGGAGAAACTGTGGCAGCTGAGTAGATGTAGCCCGGCCCACCCTTTGAAGTTGACAAGTTCTTGGCATCTCAGAACCTCAAGGGAAGAGCAAGGTTATCTATGGTAGGCTGGGGCAGAACTAGCAGCAAGCAGAGCAAAGTTGTCCAAGAACAGCTTCCATTGGAATGCTAATGGCAATTGAAGAGGCAGGCCAGTGGCAAGCCACTATCTTCTAGCAGTTTGAAAGTTGCTGACACAGTGCAGTGTTGTGCGGCTTCTTTCTTGGCCTCCTAGAAGGTGCCGTGGTGCCGCGCTCTCCGTCTCTTGCTTGCCAATATGTTGCCGTGTTCCTCCTATTGTTTGGTTTGTTTTGATTTGTTTTGATGATGTTTTGGCGGGTTTTCGGAATGTTTTGGTGGTGTTTTAGAATGTTTTGTTTTCTCTTGTGTTGTTTTTATTGTGTTGGCAGGTTGTGGAACGTTTGGATTCGTTTTGGCGGGTTTTAAAATATTTTGGCGGGTATTTGGAATGTTTTGGTTTGCTTTCATTTGTTTTGATTATGTTTTGGCAAGTTATTGAAAGTTTTGATCACTTCTGACTGGTTTTCTAGTATTTTGGCATCTTTTCAGAATGTTTTGATCAGTTTTAGCAGGTTGTAAACTATTTTGTCAGGTTTTTGGAATGTTTTGGTTGGTTTTGATTTGTTTTTATGATGTTTTGCCAAGTTTTTTGAATGTTTTGATCAGTTCTGGCTGGTTTTCTAATGTTTTGGCATTTTTTCAGAACGTTTTGATGAGTTTTGTGGGTCTAAATTATTTTGGCGGGTTTTCGGAATATTTTGGTTGGTTTTGATTTGTTTTTATGATGTTTTGGTGGGTTTTCGGAATGTTTTGGTTGGGTTTTAGAATGTTTTGTATTCTCTTGAGTTGTTTTTATTGTGTTGGCAGGTTTTGGAATGTTTGGATTGCTTTTGGCGGGTTTTAAAATATTTTGGCCGGCATTTGGAATGTTTTGGCGGGTATTCGGAATGTTTTGATTAGTTTTGACGGGTTTTGAAATATTTTGGCGGGTTTTTAGAAAGTTTTGACTTGTTTTGATTCTGTTTAGCCCAGTTTTTGGTGTGTTTGGATTAGCTTTGGTGGGCTTTATCAGGTTTTGTCAGGTTTTTTCGAATGTATTGATCACTTCTGTCTGGTTTTCTATTTTGGCGGGTTTGAAAATATTTTTGGATGTGTTTTGGCGGGTTTGAAAATATTTTGGCTCTTTGCGCAGAGACGACGGTGCCGGTTGCGGTGCGCTCCGGGGCGCTCCTTCTGCGGAAAGACGCCTGGCAGCGGCACTTGGGACAGCTCCGCGTCTCCGTATTCTGCGTTTCTTGCCTTCTGCATCTCAGCAAAATGCTTTCCCACTAGGTCTAGCAAGGAGAAACTGTGGCAGCTGAGTAGATGTAGCCCGGCCCGCCCTTTGAAGTTGACAAGTTCTTGGCATCTCAGAGCCTCAAGGGAAGAGCAAGGTTATCTATGGTAGGCTGGGGCAGAACTAGCAGCAAGCAGAGCAAAGTTGTCCAAGAATAGCTTCCATTGGAATGCTAATGGCAATTGAAGAGGCAGGCCAGTGGCAAGCCACTATCTTCTAGCAGTTTGAAAGTTGCAGACACAGTGCAGGTGTTGTGCGGCTTCCTTCTTGGCCTCCTAGAAGGTGCCGCACTCTCCGTCTCTTGCTTGCCAATATGTTGCCGTGTTCCTCCTATTGTTTGGTTTGTTTTGATTTGTTTTGATGATGTTTTGGCGGGTTTTCGGAATGTTTTGGTGGTGTTTTAGAATGTTTTGTTTTCTCTTGTGTTGTTTTTATTGTCTTGGCAGGTTGTGGAACGTTTGGATTAGTTTTGGCGGGTTTTAAAATATTTTGGCGGGTATTTGGAATGTTTTGGTTTGCTTTCATTTGTTTTGATTATGTTTTGGCAAGTTATTGAAAGTTTCGATCACTTCTGACTGGTTTTCTAGTATTTTGGCATCTTTTCAGAATGTTTTGATCAGTTTTGGCAGGTTGTAAACTATTTTGTCAGGTTTTTGGAATGTTTTGGTTGGTTTTGATTTGTTTTTATGATGTTTTGCCAAGTTTTTTGAATGATTTGATCAGTTCTGGCTGGTTTTCTAATGTTTTGGCATATTTTCAGAATGTTTTGATGAGTTTTTTGGGTCTAAATCATTTTGGCGGGTTTTCGGAATATTTTGGTTGGTTTTGATTTGTTTTTATGATGTTTTGTCGGGTTTTCGGAATGTTTTGGTTGGGTTTTAGAATGTTTTGTATTCTCTTGAGTTGTTTTTATTGTGTTGGCAGGTTTTGGAATGTTTGGATTTGTTTTGGCGGGTTTTAAAATATTTTGGCGGGTATTTGGAATGTTTTGGCGGGTATTCGGAATGTTTTGATTAGTTTTGACGGGTTTTGAAATATTTTGGCGGGTTTTTAGAAAGTTTTGACTTGTTTTGATTCTGTTTAGCCCAGTTTTTGGTGTGTTTGGATTAGCTTTGGTGGGCTTTATCAGGTTTTGTCAGGTTTTTTCGAATGTATTGATCACTTCTGTCTGGTTTTCTATTTTGGCAGGTTTGAAAATATTTTTGGATTAGTTTTGGCGGGTTTGAAAATATTTTGGCTCTTTGCGCAGAGACGACGGTGCCGGTTGCGGTGCGCTCCGGGGCGCTCCTTCTGCGGAAAGACGCCTGGCAGCGGCACTTGGGACAGCTCCGCGTCTCCGTATTCTGCGTTTCTTGCCTTCTGCATCTCAGCAAAATGCTTTCCCACTAGGTCTAGCAAGGAGAAACTGTGGCAGCTGAGTAGATGTAGCCCGGCCCGCCCTTTGAAGTTGACAAGTTCTTGGCATCTCAGAGCCTCAAGGGAAGAGCAAGGTTATCTATGGTAGGCTGGGGCAGAACTAGCAGCAAGCAGAGCAAAGTTGTCCAAGAATAGCTTCCATTGGAATGCTAATGGCAATTGAAGAGGCAGGCCAGTGGCAAGCCACTAGCTTCTAGCAGTTGGAAAGTTGCTGACACAGTGCAGGTGTTGTGCGGCTTCCTTCTTGGCCTCCTAGAAGGTGCCGTGGTGCCGCGCTCTCCGTCTCTTGCTTGCCAATATGTTGCCGTGTTCCTCCTATTGTTTGGTTTGTTTTGATTTGTTTTGATGATGTTTTGGCGGGTTTTCGGAATGTTTTGGTGGTGTTTTAGAATGTTTTGTTTTCTCTTGTGTTGTTTTTATTGTCTTGGCAGGTTGTGGAACGTTTGGATTCGTTTTGGCGGGTTTTAAAATATTTTGGCGGGTATTTGGAATGTTTTGGTTTGCTTTCATTTGTTTTGATTATGTTTTGGCAAGTTATTGAAAGTTTCGATCACTTCTGACTGGTTTTCTAGTATTTTGGCATCTTTTCAGAATGTTTTGATCAGTTTTGGCAGGTTGTAAACTATTTTGTCAGGTTTTTGGAATGTTTTGGTTGGTTTTGATTTGTTTTTATGATGTTTTGCCAAGTTTTTTGAATGATTTGATCAGTTCTGGCTGGTTTTCTAATGTTTTGGCATATTTTCAGAATGTTTTGATGAGTTTTGTGGGTCTAAATCATTTTGGCGGGTTTTCGGAATATTTTGGTTGGTTTTGATTTGTTTTTATGATGTTTTGGCGGGTTTTCGGAATGTTTTGGTTGGGTTTTAGAATGTTTTGTATTCTCTTGAGTTGTTTTTATTGTGTTGGCAGGTTTTGGAATGTTTGGATTTGTTTTGGCGGGTTTTAAAATATTTTGGCGGGTATTTGGAATGTTTTGGCGGGTATTCGGAATGTTTTGATTAGTTTTGACGGGTTTTGAAATATTTTGGCGGGTTTTTAGAAAGTTTTGACTTGTTTTGATTCTGTTTAGCCCAGTTTTTGGTGTGTTTGGATTAGCTTTGGTGGGCTTTATCAGGTTTTGTCAGGTTTTTTCGAATGTATTGATCACTTCTGTCTGGTTTTCTATTTTGGCAGGTTTGAAAATATTTTTGGATTAGTTTTGGCGGGTTTGAAAATATTTTGGCTCTTTGCGCAGAGACGACGGTGCCGGTTGCGGTGCGCTGCGGGGCGCTCCTTCTGCGGAAAGACGCCTGGCAGCGGCACTTGGGACAGCTCCGCGTCTCCGTATTCTGCGTTTCTTGCCTTCTGCATCTCAGCAAAATGCTTTCCCACTAGGTCTAGCAAGGAGAAACTGTGGCAGCTGAGTAGATGTAGCCCGGCCCGCCCTTTGAAGTTGACAAGTTCTTGGCATCTCAGAGCCTCAAGGGAAGAGCAAGGTTATCTATGGTAGGCTGGGGCAGAACTAGCAGCAAGCAGAGCAAAGTTGTCCAAGAATAGCTTCCATTGGAATGCTAATGGCAATTGAAGAGGCAGGCCAGTGGCAAGCCACTAGCTTCTAGCAGTTGGAAAGTTGCTGACACAGTGCAGGTGTTGTGCGGCTTCCTTCTTGGCCTCCTAGAGGTGGTGCCGTGGTGCCGCGCTCTCCGTCTCTTGCTTGCCAATATGTTGCCGTGTTCCTCCTATTGTTTGGTTTGTTTTGATTTGTTTTGATGATGTTTTGGCGGGTTTTCGGAATGTTTTGGTGGTGTTTTAGAATGTTTTGTTTTCTCTTGTGTTGTTTTTATTGTCTTGGCAGGTTGTGGAACGTTTGGATTCGTTTTGGCGGGTTTTAAAATATTTTGGCGGGTATTTGGAATGTTTTGGTTTGCTTTCATTTGTTTTGATTATGTTTTGGCAAGTTATTGAAAGTTTCGATCACTTCTGACTGGTTTTCTAGTATTTTGGCATCTTTTCAGAATGTTTTGATCAGTTTTGGCAGGTTGTAAACTATTTTGTCAGGTTTTTGGAATGTTTTGGTTGGTTTTGATTTGTTTTTATGATGTTTTGCCAAGTTTTTTGAATGATTTGATCAGTTCTGGCTGGTTTTCTAATGTTTTGGCATATTTTCAGAATGTTTTGATGAGTTTTGTGGGTCTAAATCATTTTGGCGGGTTTTCGGAATATTTTGGTTGGTTTTGATTTGTTTTTATGATGTTTTGGCGGGTTTTCGGAATGTTTTGGTTGGGTTTTAGAATGTTTTGTATTCTCTTGAGTTGTTTTTATTGTCTTGGCAGGTTTTGGAATGTTTGGATTTGTTTTGGCAGGTTTTAAAATATTTTGGCGGGTATTTGGAATGTTTTGGCGGGTATTCGGAATGTTTTGATTAGTTTTGATGCGTTTTGAAATATTTTGGCAGGTTTTTAGAAGGTTTTGATTCTGTTTAGCCCAGTTTTTGGTGTGTTTGGATTAGCTTTGGTGGGCTTTATCATGTTTTGTCAGGTTTTTTCGAATGTATTGATCACTTCTGTCTGGTTTTCTATTTTGGCGGGTTTGAAAATATTTTTGGATGTGTTTTGGCGGGTTTGAAAATATTTTGGCTCTTTGCGCAGAGACGACGGTGCCGGTTGCGGTGTGCTCCGGGGCGCTCCTTCTGCGGAAAGACGCCTGGCAGCGGCACTTGGGACAGCTCCGCGTCTCCGTATTCTGCGTTTCTTGCCTTCTGCATCTCAGCAAAATGCTTTCCCACTAGATCTAGCAAGGAGAAACTGTGGCAGCTGAGTAGATGTAGCCCGGCCCACCCTTTGAAGTTGACAAGTTCTTGGCATCTCAGAACCTCAAGGGAAGAGCAAGGTTATCTATGGTAGGCTGGGGCAGAACTAGCAGCAAGCAGAGCAAAGTTGTCCAAGAACAGCTTCCATTGGAATGCTAATGGCAATTGAAGAGGCAGGCCAGTGGCAAGCCACTATCTTCTAGCAGTTTGAAAGTTGCTGACACAGTGCAGTGTTGTGCGGCTTCCTTCTTGGCCTCCTAGAAGGTGCCGTGGTGCCGCGCTCTCTGTCTCTTGCTTGCCAATATGTTGCCGTGTTCCTCCTATTGTTTGGTTTGTTTTGATTTGTTTTGATGATGTTTTGGCGGGTTTTCGGAATGTTTTGGTGGTGTTTTAGAATGTTTTGTTTTCTCTTGTGTTGTTTTTATTGTGTTGGCAGGTTGTGGAACGTTTGGATTCGTTTTGGCGGGTTTTAAAATATTTTGGCGGGTATTTGGAATGTTTTGGTTTGCTTTCATTTGTTTTGATTATGTTTTGGCAAGTTATTGAAAGTTTTGATCACTTCTGACTGGTTTTCTAGTATTTTGGCATCTTTTCAGAATGTTTTGATCAGTTTTAGCAGGTTGTAAACTATTTTGTCAGGTTTTTGGAATGTTTTGGTTGGTTTTGATTTGTTTTTATGATGTTTTGCCAAGTTTTTTGAATGTTTTGATCAGTTCTGGCTGGTTTTCTAATGTTTTGGCATTTTTTCAGAACGTTTTGATGAGTTTTGTGGGTCTAAATTATTTTGGCGGGTTTTCGGAATATTTTGGTTGGTTTTGATTTGTTTTTATGATGTTTTGGTGGGTTTTCGGAATGTTTTGGTTGGGTTTTAGAATGTTTTGTATTCTCTTGAGTTGTTTTTATTGTGTTGGCAGGTTTTGGAATGTTTGGATTGCTTTTGGCGGGTTTTAAAATATTTTGGCCGGCATTTGGAATGTTTTGGCGGGTATTCGGAATGTTTTGATTAGTTTTGACGGGTTTTGAAATATTTTGGCGGGTTTTTAGAAAGTTTTGACTTGTTTTGATTCTGTTTAGCCCAGTTTTTGGTGTGTTTGGATTAGCTTTGGTGGGCTTTATCATGTTTTGTCAGGTTTTTTCGAATGTATTGATCACTTCTGTCTGGTTTTCTATTTTGGCGGGTTTGAAAATATTTTTGGATGTGTTTTGGCGGGTTTGAAAATATTTTGGCTCTTTGCGCAGAGACGACGGTGCCGGTTGCGGTGCGCTCCGGGGCGCTCCTTCTGCGGAAAGACGCCTGGCAGCGGCACTTGGGACAGCTCCGCGTCTCCGTATTCTGCGTTTCTTGCCTTCTGCATCTCAGCAAAATGCTTTCCCACTAGGTCTAGCAAGGAGAAACTGTGGCAGCTGAGTAGATGTAGCCCGGCCCGCCCTTTGAAGTTGACAAGTTCTTGGCATCTCAGAGCCTCAAGGGAAGAGCAAGGTTATCTATGGTAGGCTGGGGCAGAACTAGCAGCAGGCAGAGCAAAGTTGTCCAAGAATAGCTTCCATTGGAATGCTAATGGCAATTGAAGAGGCAGGCCAGTGGCAAGCCACTAGCTTCTAGCAGTTGGAAAGTTGCTGACACAGTGCAGGTGTTGTGCGGCTTCTTTCTTGGCCTCCTAGAAGGTGCCGTGGTGCCGCGCTCTCCGTCTCTTGCTTGCCAATATGTTGCCGTGTTCCTCCTATTGTTTGGTTTGTTTTGATTTGCTTTGATGATGTTTTGGCGGGTTTTCGGAATGTTTTGGTGGTGTTTTAGAATGTTTTGTTTTCTCTTGTGTTGTTTTTATTGTGTTGGCAGGTTGTGGAACGTTTGGATTCGTTTTGGCGGGTTTTAAAATATTTTGGCGGGTATTTGGAATGTTTTGGTTTGCTTTCATTTGTTTTGATTATGTTTTGGCAAGTTATTGAAAGTTTCGATCACTTCTGACTGGTTTTCTAGTATTTTGGCATCTTTTCAGAATGTTTTGATCAGTTTTGGCAGGTTGTAAACTATTTTGTCAGGTTTTTGGAATGTTTTGGTTGGTTTTGATTTGTTTTTATGGTGTTTTGCCAAGTTTTTTGAATGATTTGATCAGTTCTGGCTGGTTTTCTAATGTTTTGGCATATTTTCAGAATGTTTTGATGAGTTTTGTGGGTCTAAATCGTTTTGGCGGGTTTTCGGAATATTTTGGTTGGTTTTGATTTGTTTTTATGATGTTTTGGCGGGTTTTCGGAATGTTTTGGTTGGGTTTTAGAATGTTTTGTATTCTCTTGAGTTGTTTTTATTGTCTTGGCAGGTTTTGGAATGTTTGGATTGCTTTTGGCGGGTTTTAAAATATTTTGGCGGGTATTTGGAATGTTTTGGCGGGTATTCGGAATGTTTTGATTAGTTTTGACGCGTTTTGAAATATTTTGGCAGGTTTTTAGAAGGTTTTGATTCTGTTTAGCCCAGTTTTTGGTGTGTTTGGATTAGCTTTGGTGGGCTTTATCATGTTTTGTCAGGTTTTTTCGAATGTATTGATCACTTCTGTCTGGTTTTCTATTTTGGCGGGTTTGAAAATATTTTTGGATTAGTTTTGGCGGGTTTGAAAATATTTTGGCTCTTTGCGCAGAGACGACGGTGCCGGTTGCGGTGCGCTCCGGGGCGCTCCTTCTGCGGAAAGACGCCTGGCAGCGGCACTTGGGACAGCTCCGCGTCTCCGTATTCTGCGTTTCTTGCCTTCTGCATCTCAGCAAAATGCTTTCCCACTAGATCTAGCAAGGAGAAACTGTGGCAGCTGAGTAGATGTAGCCCGGCCCGCCCTTTGAAGTTGACAAGTTCTTGGCATCTCAGAACCTCAAGGGAAGAGCAAGGTTATCTATGGTAGGCTGGGGCAGAACTAGCAGCAAGCAGAGCAAAGTTGTCCAAGAACAGCTTCCATTGGAATGCTAATGGCAATTGAAGAGGCAGGCCGGTGGCAAGCCACTATCTTCTAGCAGTTTGAAAGTTGCAGACACAGTGCAGGTGTTGTGCGGCTTCCTTCTTGGCCTCCTAGAAGGTGCCGTGGTGCCGCGCTCTCCGTCTCTTGCTTGCCAATATGTTGCCGTGTTCCTCCTATTGTTTGGTTTGTTTTGATTTGTTTTGATGATCTTTTGGCGGGTTTTCGGAATGTTTTGGTGGTGTTTTAGAATGTTTTGTTTTCTCTTGTGTTGTTTTTATTGTCTTGGAAAGTTTTGGAATGTTTGGATTCGTTTTGGCGGGTTTTAAAATATTTTGGCGGGTATTTGGAATGTTTTGGCGGGTATTCGGAAGGTTTTGATTAGTTTTGACGGGTTTTGAAATATTTTGGCGGATTTTGAGAAGGTTTTGATTCTGTTTAGCCCAGTTTTTGGTGTGTTTGGATTAGCTTTGGTGGGCTTTATCAGGTTTTGTCAGGTTTTTTCGAATGTATTGATCACTTCTGTCTGGTTTTCTATTTTGGCGGGTTTGAAAATATTTTTGGATTAGTTTTGGCGGGTTTGAAAATATTTTGGCTCTTTGCGCAGAGACGACGGTGCCGGTTGCGGTGCGCTGCGGGGCGCTCCTTCTGCGGAAAGACGCCTGGCAGCGGCACTTGGGACAGCTCCGCGTCTCCGTATTCTGCGTTTCTTGCCTTCTGCATCTCAGCAAAATGCTTTCCCACTAGGTCTAGCAAGGAGAAACTGTGGCAGCTGAGTAGATGTAGCCCGGCCCGCCCTTTGAAGTTGACAAGTTCTTGGCATCTCAGAGCCTCAAGGGAAGAGCAAGGTTATCTATGGTAGGCTGGGGCAGAACTAGCAGCAAGCAGAGCAAAGTTGTCCAAGAATAGCTTCCATTGGAATGCTAATGGCAATTGAAGAGGCAGGCCAGTGGCAAGCCACTATCTTCTAGCAGTTTGAAAGTTGCAGACACAGTGCAGGTGTTTTGCGGCTTCCTTCTTGGCCTCCTAGAAGGTGCCGCACTCTCCGTCTCTTGCTTGCCAATATGTTGCCGTGTTCCTCCTATTGTTTGGTTTGTTTTGATTTGTTTTGATGATGTTTTGGCGGGTTTTCGGAATGTTTTGGTGGTGTTTTAGAATGTTTTGTTTTCTCTTGTGTTGTTTTTATTGTCTTGGCAGGTTGTGGAACGTTTGGATTCGTTTTGGCGGGTTTTAAAATATTTTGGCGGGTATTTGGAATGTTTTGGTTTGCTTTCATTTGTTTTGATTATGTTTTGGCAAGTTATTGAAAGTTTCGATCACTTCTGACTGGTTTTCTAGTATTTTGGCATCTTTTCAGAATGTTTTGATCAGTTTTGGCAGGTTGTAAACTATTTTGTCAGGTTTTTGGAATGTTTTGGTTGGTTTTGATTTGTTTTTATGATGTTTTGCCAAGTTTTTTGAATGATTTGATCAGTTCTGGCTGGTTTTCTAATGTTTTGGCATATTTTCAGAATGTTTTGATGAGTTTTGTGGGTCTAAATCATTTTGGCGGGTTTTCGGAATATTTTGGTTGGTTTTGATTTGTTTTTATGATGTTTTGGCGGGTTTTCGGAATGTTTTGGTTGGGTTTTAGAATGTTTTGTATTCTCTTGAGTTGTTTTTATTGTGTTGGCAGGTTTTGGAATGTTTGGATTTGTTTTGGCGGGTTTTAAAATATTTTGGCGGGTATTTGGAATGTTTTGGCGGGTATTCGGAATGTTTTGATTAGTTTTGACGCGTTTTGAAATATTTTGGCAGGTTTTTAGAAGGTTTTGATTCTGTTTAGCCCAGTTTTTGGTGTGTTTGGATTAGCTTTGGTGGGCTTTATCATGTTTTGTCAGGTTTTTTCGAATGTATTGATCACTTCTGTCTGGTTTTCTATTTTGGCGGGTTTGAAAATATTTTTGGATGTGTTTTGGCGGGTTTGAAAATATTTTGGCTCTTTGCGCAGAGACGACGGTGCCGGTTGCGGTGTGCTCCGGGGCGCTCCTTCTGCGGAAAGACGCCTGGCAGCGGCACTTGGGACAGCTCCGCGTCTCCGTATTCTGCGTTTCTTGCCTTCTGCATCTCAGCAAAATGCTTTCCCACTAGATCTAGCAAGGAGAAACTGTGGCAGCTGAGTAGATGTAGCCCGGCCCACCCTTTGAAGTTGACAAGTTCTTGGCATCTCAGAACCTCAAGGGAAGAGCAAGGTTATCTATGGTAGGCTGGGGCAGAACTAGCAGCAAGCAGAGCAAAGTTGTCCAAGAACAGCTTCCATTGGAATGCTAATGGCAATTGAAGAGGCAGGCCAGTGGCAAGCCACTATCTTCTAGCAGTTTGAAAGTTGCTGACACAGTGCAGTGTTGTGCGGCTTCCTTCTTGGCCTCCTAGAAGGTGCCGTGGTGCCGCGCTCTCCGTCTCTTGCTTGCCAATATGTTGCCGTGTTCCTCCTATTGTTTGGTTTGTTTTGATTTGTTTTGATGATGTTTTGGCGGGTTTTCGGAATGTTTTGGTGGTGTTTTAGAATGTTTTGTTTTCTCTTGTGTTGTTTTTATTGTGTTGGCAGGTTGTGGAACGTTTGGATTCGTTTTGGCGGGTTTTAAAATATTTTGGCGGGTATTTGGAATGTTTTGGTTTGCTTTCATTTGTTTTGATTATGTTTTGGCAAGTTATTGAAAGTTTTGATCACTTCTGACTGGTTTTCTAGTATTTTGGCATCTTTTCAGAATGTTTTGATCAGTTTTAGCAGGTTGTAAACTATTTTGTCAGGTTTTTGGAATGTTTTGGTTGGTTTTGATTTGTTTTTATGATGTTTTGCCAAGTTTTTTGAATGTTTTGATCAGTTCTGGCTGGTTTTCTAATGTTTTGGCATTTTTTCAGAACGTTTTGATGAGTTTTGTGGGTCTAAATTATTTTGGCGGGTTTTCGGAATATTTTGGTTGGTTTTGATTTGTTTTTATGATGTTTTGGTGGGTTTTCGGAATGTTTTGGTTGGGTTTTAGAATGTTTTGTATTCTCTTGAGTTGTTTTTATTGTGTTGGCAGGTTTTGGAATGTTTGGATTGCTTTTGGCGGGTTTTAAAATATTTTGGCCGGCATTTGGAATGTTTTGGCGGGTATTCGGAATGTTTTGATTAGTTTTGACGGGTTTTGAAATATTTTGGCGGGTTTTTAGAAAGTTTTGACTTGTTTTGATTCTGTTTAGCCCAGTTTTTGGTGTGTTTGGATTAGCTTTGGTGGGCTTTATCATGTTTTGTCAGGTTTTTTCGAATGTATTGATCACTTCTGTCTGGTTTTCTATTTTGGCGGGTTTGAAAATATTTTTGGATGTGTTTTGGCGGGTTTGAAAATATTTTGGCTCTTTGCGCAGAGACGACGGTGCCGGTTGCGGTGCGCTCCGGGGCGCTCCTTCTGCGGAAAGACGCCTGGCAGCGGCACTTGGGACAGCTCCGCGTCTCCGTATTCTGCGTTTCTTGCCTTCTGCATCTCAGCAAAATGCTTTCCCACTAGGTCTAGCAAGGAGAAACTGTGGCAGCTGAGTAGATGTAGCCCGGCCCGCCCTTTGAAGTTGACAAGTTCTTGGCATCTCAGAGCCTCAAGGGAAGAGCAAGGTTATCTATGGTAGGCTGGGGCAGAACTAGCAGCAAGCAGAGCAAAGTTGTCCAAGAATAGCTTCCATTGGAATGCTAATGGCAATTGAAGAGGCAGGCCAGTGGCAAGCCACTAGCTTCTAGCAGTTGGAAAGTTGCTGACACAGTGCAGGTGTTGTGCGGCTTCTTTCTTGGCCTCCTAGAAGGTGCCGTGGTGCCGCGCTCTCCGTCTCTTGCTTGCCAATATGTTGCCGTGTTCCTCCTATTGTTTGGTTTGTTTTGATTTGCTTTGATGATGTTTTGGCGGGTTTTCGGAATGTTTTGGTGGTGTTTTAGAATGTTTTGTTTTCTCTTGTGTTGTTTTTATTGTGTTGGCAGGTTGTGGAACGTTTGGATTCGTTTTGGCGGGTTTTAAAATATTTTGGCGGGTATTTGGAATGTTTTGGTTTGCTTTCATTTGTTTTGATTATGTTTTGGCAAGTTATTGAAAGTTTCGATCACTTCTGACTGGTTTTCTAGTATTTTGGCATCTTTTCAGAATGTTTTGATCAGTTTTGGCAGGTTGTAAACTATTTTGTCAGGTTTTTGGAATGTTTTGGTTGGTTTTGATTTGTTTTTATGGTGTTTTGCCAAGTTTTTTGAATGATTTGATCAGTTCTGGCTGGTTTTCTAATGTTTTGGCATATTTTCAGAATGTTTTGATGAGTTTTGTGGGTCTAAATCATTTTGGCGGGTTTTCGGAATATTTTGGTTGGTTTTGATTTGTTTTTATGATGTTTTGGCGGGTTTTCGGAATGTTTTGGTTGGGTTTTAGAATGTTTTGTATTCTCTTGAGTTGTTTTTATTGTCTTGGCAGGTTTTGGAATGTTTGGATTGCTTTTGGCGGGTTTTAAAATATTTTGGCGGGTATTTGGAATGTTTTGGCGGGTATTCGGAATGTTTTGATTAGTTTTGACGCGTTTTGAAATATTTTGGCAGGTTTTTAGAAGGTTTTGATTCTGTTTAGCCCAGTTTTTGGTGTGTTTGGATTAGCTTTGGTGGGCTTTATCATGTTTTGTCAGGTTTTTTCGAATGTATTGATCACTTCTGTCTGGTTTTCTATTTTGGCGGGTTTGAAAATATTTTTGGATTAGTTTTGGCGGGTTTGAAAATATTTTGGCTCTTTGCGCAGAGACGACGGTGCCGGTTGCGGTGCGCTGCGGGGCGCTCCTTCTGCGGAAAGACGCCTGGCAGCGGCACTTGGGACAGCTCCGCGTCTCCGTATTCTGCGTTTCTTGCCTTCTGCATCTCAGCAAAATGCTTTCCCACTAGATCTAGCAAGGAGAAACTGTGGCAGCTGAGTAGATGTAGCCCGGCCCGCCCTTTGAAGTTGACAAGTTCTTGGCATCTCAGAACCTCAAGGGAAGAGCAAGGTTATCTATGGTAGGCTGGGGCAGAACTAGCAGCAAGCAGAGCAAAGTTGTCCAAGAACAGCTTCCATTGGAATGCTAATGGCAATTGAAGAGGCAGGCCAGTGGCAAGCCACTATCTTCTAGCAGTTTGAAAGTTGCAGACACAGTGCAGGTGTTGTGCGGCTTCCTTCTTGGCCTCCTAGAAGGTGCCGTGGTGCCGCGCTCTCCGTCTCTTGCTTGCCAATATGTTGCCGTGTTCCTCCTATTGTTTGGTTTGTTTTGATTTGTTTTGATGATCTTTTGGCGGGTTTTCGGAATGTTTTGGTGGTGTTTTAGAATGTTTTGTTTTCTCTTGTGTTGTTTTTATTGTCTTGGAAGGTTGTGGAACGTTTGGATTCGTTTTGGCGGGTTTTAAAATATTTTGGCGGGTATTTGGAATGTTTTGGCGGGTATTCGGAAGGTTTTGATTAGTTTTGACGGGTTTTGAAATATTTTGGCAGGTTTTTAGAAGGTTTTGATTCTGTTTAGCCCAGTTTTTGGTGTGTTTGGATTAGCTTTGGTGGGCTTTATCAGGTTTTGTCAGGTTTTTTCGAATGTATTGATCACTTCTGTCTGGTTTTCTATTTTGGCAGGTTTGAAAATATTTTTGGATGAGTTTTGGCGGGTTTGAAAATATTTTGGCTCTTTGCGCAGAGACGACGGTGCCGGTTGCGGTGCGCTGCGGGGCGCTCCTTCTGCGGAAAGACGCCTGGCAGCGGCACTTGGGACCGCTCCGCGTCTCCGTATTCTGCGTTTCTTGCCTTCTGCATCTCAGCAAAATGCTTTCCCACTAGGTCTAGCAAGGAGAAACTGTGGCAGCTGAGTAGATGTAGCCCGGCCCGCCCTTTGAAGTTGACAAGTTCTTGGCATCTCAGAGCCTCAAGGGAAGAGCAAGGTTATCTATGGTAGGCTGGGGCAGAACTAGCAGCAAGCAGAGCAAAGTTGTCCAAGAATAGCTTCCATTGGAATGCTAATGGCAATTGAAGAGGCAGGCCAGTGGCAAGCCACTAGCTTCTAGCAGTTGGAAAGTTGCTGACACAGTGCAGGTGTTGTGCGGCTTCTTTCTTGGCCTCCTAGAAGGTGCCGTGGTGCCGCGCTCTCCGTCTCTTGCTTGCCAATATGTTGCCGTGTTCCTCCTATTGTTTGGTTTGTTTTGATTTGTTTTGATGATGTTTTGGCGGGTTTTCGGAATGTTTTGGTGGTGTTTTAGAATGTTTTGTTTTCTCTTGTGTTGTTTTTATTGTGTTGGCAGGTTGTGGAACGTTTGGATTAGTTTTGGCGGGTTTTAAAATATTTTGGCGGGTATTTGGAATGTTTTGGTTTGCTTTCATTTGTTTTGATTATGTTTTGGCAAGTTATTGAAAGTTTCGATCACTTCTGACTGGTTTTCTAGTATTTTGGCATATTTTCAGAATGTTTTGATCAGTTTTGGCAGGTTGTAAACTATTTTGTCAGGTTTTTGGAATGTTTTGGTTGGTTTTGATTTGTTTTTATGATGTTTTGCCAAGTTTTTTGAATGATTTGATCAGTTCTGGCTGGTTTTCTAATGTTTTGGCATATTTTCAGAATGTTTTGATGAGTTTTGTGGGTCTAAATCATTTTGGCGGGTTTTCGGAATATTTTGGTTGGTTTTGATTTGTTTTTATGATGTTTTGGCGGGTTTTCGGAATGTTTTGGTTGGGTTTTAGAATGTTTTGTATTCTCTTGAGTTGTTTTTATGGTGTTGGCAGGTTTTGGAATGTTTGGATTTGTTTTGGCGGGTTTTAAAATATTTTGGCGGGTATTTGGAATGTTTTGGCGGGTATTCGGAATGTTTTGATTAGTTTTGACGCGTTTTGAAATATTTTGGCAGGTTTTTAGAAGGTTTTGATTCTGTTTAGCCCAGTTTTTGGTGTGTTTGGATTAGCTTTGGTGGGCTTTATCAGGTTTTGTCAGGTTTTTTCGAATGTATTGATCACTTCTGTCTGGTTTTCTATTTTGGCGGGTTTGAAAATATTTTTGGATGTGTTTTGGCGGGTTTGAAAATATTTTGGCTCTTTGCGCAGAGACGACGGTGCCGGTTGCGGTGCGCTCCGGGGCGCTCCTTCTGCGGAAAGACGCCTGGCAGCGGCACTTGGGACAGCTCCGCGTCTCCGTATTCTGCGTTTCTTGCCTTCTGCATCTCAGCAAAATGCTTTCCCACTAGGTCTAGCAAGGAGAAACTGTGGCAGCTGAGTAGATGTAGCCCGGCCCGCCCTTTGAAGTTGACAAGTTCTTGGCATCTCAGAGCCTCAAGGGAAGAGCAAGGTTATCTATGGTAGGCTGGGGCAGAACTAGCAGCAAGCAGAGCAAAGTTGTCCAAGAATAGCTTCCATTGGAATGCTAATGGCAATTGAAGAGGCAGGCCAGTGGCAAGCCACTATCTTCTAGCAGTTTGAAAGTTGCAGACACAGTGCAGGTGTTGTGCGGCTTCCTTCTTGGCCTCCTAGAAGGTGCCGCACTCTCCGTCTCTTGCTTGCCAATATGTTGCCGTGTTCCTCCTATTGTTTGGTTTGTTTTGATTTGTTTTGATGATCTTTTGGCGGGTTTTCGGAATGTTTTGGTGGTGTTTTAGAATGTTTTGTTTTCTCTTGTGTTGTTTTTATTGTCTTGGCAGGTTGTGGAACGTTTGGATTAGTTTTGGCGGGTTTTAAAATATTTTGGCGGGTATTTGGAATGTTTTGGTTTGCTTTCATTTGTTTTGATTATGTTTTGGCAAGTTATTGAAAGTTTCGATCACTTCTGACTGGTTTTCTAGTATTTTGGCATCTTTTCAGAATGTTTTGATCAGTTTTGGCAGGTTGTAAACTATTTTGTCAGGTTTTTGGAATGTTTTGGTTGGTTTTGATTTGTTTTTATGATGTTTTGCCAAGTTTTTTGAATGATTTGATCAGTTCTGGCTGGTTTTCTAATGTTTTGGCATATTTTCAGAATGTTTTGATGAGTTTTTTGGGTCTAAATCATTTTGGCGGGTTTTCGGAATATTTTGGTTGGTTTTGATTTGTTTTTATGATGTTTTGTCGGGTTTTCGGAATGTTTTGGTTGGGTTTTAGAATGTTTTGTATTCTCTTGAGTTGTTTTTATTGTGTTGGCAGGTTTTGGAATGTTTGGATTTGTTTTGGCGGGTTTTAAAATATTTTGGCGGGTATTTGGAATGTTTTGGCGGGTATTCGGAATGTTTTGATTAGTTTTGACGGGTTTTGAAATATTTTGGCGGGTTTTTAGAAAGTTTTGACTTGTTTTGATTCTGTTTAGCCCAGTTTTTGGTGTGTTTGGATTAGCTTTGGTGGGCTTTATCAGGTTTTGTCAGGTTTTTTCGAATGTATTGATCACTTCTGTCTGGTTTTCTATTTTGGCAGGTTTGAAAATATTTTTGGATTAGTTTTGGCGGGTTTGAAAATATTTTGGCTCTTTGCGCAGAGACGACGGTGCCGGTTGCGGTGCGCTGCGGGGCGCTCCTTCTGCGGAAAGACGCCTGGCAGCGGCACTTGGGACAGCTCCGCGTCTCCGTATTCTGCGTTTCTTGCCTTCTGCATCTCAGCAAAATGCTTTCCCACTAGGTCTAGCAAGGAGAAACTGTGGCAGCTGAGTAGATGTAGCCCGGCCCGCCCTTTGAAGTTGACAAGTTCTTGGCATCTCAGAGCCTCAAGGGAAGAGCAAGGTTATCTATGGTAGGCTGGGGCAGAACTAGCAGCAAGCAGAGCAAAGTTGTCCAAGAATAGCTTCCATTGGAATGCTAATGGCAATTGAAGAGGCAGGCCAGTGGCAAGCCACTAGCTTCTAGCAGTTGGAAAGTTGCTGACACAGTGCAGGTGTTGTGCGGCTTCTTTCTTGGCCTCCTAGAAGGTGCCGTGGTGCCGCGCTCTCCGTCTCTTGCTTGCCAATATGTTGCCGTGTTCCTCCTATTGTTTGGTTTGTTTTGATTTGTTTTGATGATGTTTTGGCGGGTTTTCGGAATGTTTTGGTGGTGTTTTAGAATGTTTTGTTTTCTCTTGTGTTGTTTTTATTGTCTTGGCAGGTTGTGGAACGTTTGGATTCGTTTTGGCGGGTTTTAAAATATTTTGGCGGGTATTTGGAATGTTTTGGTTTGCTTTCATTTGTTTTGATTATGTTTTGGCAAGTTATTGAAAGTTTCGATCACTTCTGACTGGTTTTCTAGTATTTTGGCATCTTTTCAGAATGTTTTGATCAGTTTTGGCAGGTTGTAAACTATTTTGTCAGGTTTTTGGAATGTTTTGGTTGGTTTTGATTTGTTTTTATGATGTTTTGCCAAGTTTTTTGAATGATTTGATCAGTTCTGGCTGGTTTTCTAATGTTTTGGCATATTTTCAGAATGTTTTGATGAGTTTTGTGGGTCTAAATCATTTTGGCGGGTTTTCGGAATATTTTGGTTGGTTTTGATTTGTTTTTATGATGTTTTGGCGGGTTTTCGGAATGTTTTGGTTGGGTTTTAGAATGTTTTGTATTCTCTTGAGTTGTTTTTATGGTGTTGGCAGGTTTTGGAATGTTTGGATTTGTTTTGGCGGGTTTTAAAATATTTTGGCGGGTATTTGGAATGTTTTGGCGGGTATTCGGAATGTTTTGATTAGTTTTGATGCGTTTTGAAATATTTTGGCAGGTTTTTAGAAGGTTTTGATTCTGTTTAGCCCAGTTTTTGGTGTGTTTGGATTAGCTTTGGTGGGCTTTATCATGTTTTGTCAGGTTTTTTCGAATGTATTGATCACTTCTGTCTGGTTTTCTATTTTGGCGGGTTTGAAAATATTTTTGGATGTGTTTTGGCGGGTTTGAAAATATTTTGGCTCTTTGCGCAGAGACGACGGTGCCGGTTGCGGTGTGCTCCGGGGCGCTCCTTCTGCGGAAAGACGCCTGGCAGCGGCACTTGGGACAGCTCCGCGTCTCCGTATTCTGCGTTTCTTGCCTTCTGCATCTCAGCAAAATGCTTTCCCACTAGATCTAGCAAGGAGAAACTGTGGCAGCTGAGTAGATGTAGCCCGGCCCACCCTTTGAAGTTGACAAGTTCTTGGCATCTCAGAACCTCAAGGGAAGAGCAAGGTTATCTATGGTAGGCTGGGGCAGAACTAGCAGCAAGCAGAGCAAAGTTGTCCAAGAACAGCTTCCATTGGAATGCTAATGGCAATTGAAGAGGCAGGCCAGTGGCAAGCCACTATCTTCTAGCAGTTTGAAAGTTGCTGACACAGTGCAGTGTTGTGCGGCTTCCTTCTTGGCCTCCTAGAAGGTGCCGTGGTGCCGCGCTCTCCGTCTCTTGCTTGCCAATATGTTGCCGTGTTCCTCCTATTGTTTGGTTTGTTTTGATTTGTTTTGATGATGTTTTGGCGGGTTTTCGGAATGTTTTGGTGGTGTTTTAGAATGTTTTGTTTTCTCTTGTGTTGTTTTTATTGTGTTGGCAGGTTGTGGAACGTTTGGATTCGTTTTGGCGGGTTTTAAAATATTTTGGCGGGTATTTGGAATGTTTTGGTTTGCTTTCATTTGTTTTGATTATGTTTTGGCAAGTTATTGAAAGTTTTGATCACTTCTGACTGGTTTTCTAGTATTTTGGCATCTTTTCAGAATGTTTTGATCAGTTTTAGCAGGTTGTAAACTATTTTGTCAGGTTTTTGGAATGTTTTGGTTGGTTTTGATTTGTTTTTATGATGTTTTGCCAAGTTTTTTGAATGTTTTGATCAGTTCTGGCTGGTTTTCTAATGTTTTGGCATTTTTTCAGAACGTTTTGATGAGTTTTGTGGGTCTAAATTATTTTGGCGGGTTTTCGGAATATTTTGGTTGGTTTTGATTTGTTTTTATGATGTTTTGGTGGGTTTTCGGAATGTTTTGGTTGGGTTTTAGAATGTTTTGTATTCTCTTGAGTTGTTTTTATTGTGTTGGCAGGTTTTGGAATGTTTGGATTGCTTTTGGCGGGTTTTAAAATATTTTGGCCGGCATTTGGAATGTTTTGGCGGGTATTCGGAATGTTTTGATTAGTTTTGACGGGTTTTGAAATATTTTGGCGGGTTTTTAGAAAGTTTTGACTTGTTTTGATTCTGTTTAGCCCAGTTTTTGGTGTGTTTGGATTAGCTTTGGTGGGCTTTATCATGTTTTGTCAGGTTTTTTCGAATGTATTGATCACTTCTGTCTGGTTTTCTATTTTGGCGGGTTTGAAAATATTTTTGGATGTGTTTTGGCGGGTTTGAAAATATTTTGGCTCTTTGCGCAGAGACGACGGTGCCGGTTGCGGTGCGCTCCGGGGCGCTCCTTCTGCGGAAAGACGCCTGGCAGCGGCACTTGGGACAGCTCCGCGTCTCCGTATTCTGCGTTTCTTGCCTTCTGCATCTCAGCAAAATGCTTTCCCACTAGGTCTAGCAAGGAGAAACTGTGGCAGCTGAGTAGATGTAGCCCGGCCCGCCCTTTGAAGTTGACAAGTTCTTGGCATCTCAGAGCCTCAAGGGAAGAGCAAGGTTATCTATGGTAGGCTGGGGCAGAACTAGCAGCAAGCAGAGCAAAGTTGTCCAAGAATAGCTTCCATTGGAATGCTAATGGCAATTGAAGAGGCAGGCCAGTGGCAAGCCACTAGCTTCTAGCAGTTGGAAAGTTGCTGACACAGTGCAGGTGTTGTGCGGCTTCTTTCTTGGCCTCCTAGAAGGTGCCGTGGTGCCGCGCTCTCCGTCTCTTGCTTGCCAATATGTTGCCGTGTTCCTCCTATTGTTTGGTTTGTTTTGATTTGCTTTGATGATGTTTTGGCGGGTTTTCGGAATGTTTTGGTGGTGTTTTAGAATGTTTTGTTTTCTCTTGTGTTGTTTTTATTGTGTTGGCAGGTTGTGGAACGTTTGGATTCGTTTTGGCGGGTTTTAAAATATTTTGGCGGGTATTTGGAATGTTTTGGTTTGCTTTCATTTGTTTTGATTATGTTTTGGCAAGTTATTGAAAGTTTCGATCACTTCTGACTGGTTTTCTAGTATTTTGGCATCTTTTCAGAATGTTTTGATCAGTTTTGGCAGGTTGTAAACTATTTTGTCAGGTTTTTGGAATGTTTTGGTTGGTTTTGATTTGTTTTTATGGTGTTTTGCCAAGTTTTTTGAATGATTTGATCAGTTCTGGCTGGTTTTCTAATGTTTTGGCATATTTTCAGAATGTTTTGATGAGTTTTGTGGGTCTAAATCGTTTTGGCGGGTTTTCGGAATATTTTGGTTGGTTTTGATTTGTTTTTATGATGTTTTGTCGGGTTTTCGGAATGTTTTGGTTGGGTTTTAGAATGTTTTGTATTCTCTTGAGTTGTTTTTATTGTCTTGGCAGGTTTTGGAATGTTTGGATTGCTTTTGGCGGGTTTTAAAATATTTTGGCGGGTATTTGGAATGTTTTGGCGGGTATTCGGAATGTTTTGATTAGTTTTGACGCGTTTTGAAATATTTTGGCAGGTTTTTAGAAGGTTTTGATTCTGTTTAGCCCAGTTTTTGGTGTGTTTGGATTAGCTTTGGTGGGCTTTATCATGTTTTGTCAGGTTTTTTCGAATGTATTGATCACTTCTGTCTGGTTTTCTATTTTGGCGGGTTTGAAAATATTTTTGGATTAGTTTTGGCGGGTTTGAAAATATTTTGGCTCTTTGCGCAGAGACGACGGTGCCGGTTGCGGTGCGCTCCGGGGCGCTCCTTCTGCGGAAAGACGCCTGGCAGCGGCACTTGGGACAGCTCCGCGTCTCCGTATTCTGCGTTTCTTGCCTTCTGCATCTCAGCAAAATGCTTTCCCACTAGATCTAGCAAGGAGAAACTGTGGCAGCTGAGTAGATGTAGCCCGGCCCGCCCTTTGAAGTTGACAAGTTCTTGGCATCTCAGAACCTCAAGGGAAGAGCAAGGTTATCTATGGTAGGCTGGGGCAGAACTAGCAGCAAGCAGAGCAAAGTTGTCCAAGAACAGCTTCCATTGGAATGCTAATGGCAATTGAAGAGGCAGGCCGGTGGCAAGCCACTATCTTCTAGCAGTTTGAAAGTTGCAGACACAGTGCAGGTGTTGTGCGGCTTCCTTCTTGGCCTCCTAGAAGGTGCCGTGGTGCCGCGCTCTCCGTCTCTTGCTTGCCAATATGTTGCCGTGTTCCTCCTATTGTTTGGTTTGTTTTGATTTGTTTTGATGATCTTTTGGCGGGTTTTCGGAATGTTTTGGTGGTGTTTTAGAATGTTTTGTTTTCTCTTGTGTTGTTTTTATTGTCTTGGAAGGTTTTGGAATGTTTGGATTCGTTTTGGCGGGTTTTAAAATATTTTGGCGGGTATTTGGAATGTTTTGGCGGGTATTCGGAAGGTTTTGATTAGTTTTGACGGGTTTTGAAATATTTTGGCAGGTTTTTAGAAGGTTTTGATTCTGTTTAGCCCAGTTTTTGGTGTGTTTGGATTAGCTTTGGTGGGCTTTATCAGGTTTTGTCAGGTTTTTTCGAATGTATTGATCACTTCTGTCTGGTTTTCTATTTTGGCAGGTTTGAAAATATTTTTGGATGAGTTTTGGCGGGTTTGAAAATATTTTGGCTCTTTGCGCAGAGACGACGGTGCCGGTTGCGGTGCGCTGCGGGGCGCTCCTTCTGCGGAAAGACGCCTGGCAGCGGCACTTGGGACCGCTCCGCGTCTCCGTATTCTGCGTTTCTTGCCTTCTGCATCTCAGCAAAATGCTTTCCCACTAGGTCTAGCAAGGAGAAACTGTGGCAGCTGAGTAGATGTAGCCCGGCCCGCCCTTTGAAGTTGACAAGTTCTTGGCATCTCAGAGCCTCAAGGGAAGAGCAAGGTTATCTATGGTAGGCTGGGGCAGAACTAGCAGCAAGCAGAGCAAAGTTGTCCAAGAATAGCTTCCATTGGAATGCTAATGGCAATTGAAGAGGCAGGCCAGTGGCAAGCCACTAGCTTCTAGCAGTTGGAAAGTTGCTGACACAGTGCAGGTGTTGTGCGGCTTCTTTCTTGGCCTCCTAGAAGGTGCCGTGGTGCCGCGCTCTCCGTCTCTTGCTTGCCAATATGTTGCCGTGTTCCTCCTATTGTTTGGTTTGTTTTGATTTGTTTTGATGATGTTTTGGCGGGTTTTCGGAATGTTTTGGTGGTGTTTTAGAATGTTTTGTTTTCTCTTGTGTTGTTTTTATTGTCTTGGCAGGTTGTGGAACGTTTGGATTCGTTTTGGCGGGTTTTAAAATATTTTGGCGGGTATTTGGAATGTTTTGGTTTGCTTTCATTTGTTTTGATTATGTTTTGGCAAGTTATTGAAAGTTTCGATCACTTCTGACTGGTTTTCTAGTATTTTGGCATCTTTTCAGAATGTTTTGATCAGTTTTGGCAGGTTGTAAACTATTTTGTCAGGTTTTTGGAATGTTTTGGTTGGTTTTGATTTGTTTTTATGGTGTTTTGCCAAGTTTTTTGAATGATTTGATCAGTTCTGGCTGGTTTTCTAATGTTTTGGCATATTTTCAGAATGTTTTGATGAGTTTTGTGGGTCTAAATCATTTTGGCGGGTTTTCGGAATATTTTGGTTGGTTTTGATTTGTTTTTATGATGTTTTGGCGGGTTTTCGGAATGTTTTGGTTGGGTTTTAGAATGTTTTGTATTCTCTTGAGTTGTTTTTATTGTCTTGGCAGGTTTTGGAATGTTTGGATTTGTTTTGGCGGGTTTTAAAATATTTTGGCGGGTATTTGGAATGTTTTGGCGGGTATTCGGAATGTTTTGATTAGTTTTGACGCGTTTTGAAATATTTTGGCAGGTTTTTAGAAGGTTTTGATTCTGTTTAGCCCAGTTTTTGGTGTGTTTGGATTAGCTTTGGTGGGCTTTATCATGTTTTGTCAGGTTTTTTCGAATGTATTGATCACTTCTGTCTGGTTTTCTATTTTGGCGGGTTTGAAAATATTTTTGGATTAGTTTTGGCGGGTTTGAAAATATTTTGGCTCTTTGCGCAGAGACGACGGTGCCGGTTGCGGTGCGCTCCGGGGCGCTCCTTCTGCGGAAAGACGCCTGGCAGCGGCACTTGGGACAGCTCCGCGTCTCCGTATTCTGCGTTTCTTGCCTTCTGCATCTCAGCAAAATGCTTTCCCACTAGATCTAGCAAGGAGAAACTGTGGCAGCTGAGTAGATGTAGCCCGGCCCGCCCTTTGAAGTTGACAAGTTCTTGGCATCTCAGAACCTCAAGGGAAGAGCAAGGTTATCTATGGTAGGCTGGGGCAGAACTAGCAGCAAGCAGAGCAAAGTTGTCCAAGAACAGCTTCCATTGGAATGCTAATGGCAATTGAAGAGGCAGGCCGGTGGCAAGCCACTATCTTCTAGCAGTTTGAAAGTTGCAGACACAGTGCAGGTGTTGTGCGGCTTCCTTCTTGGCCTCCTAGAAGGTGCCGTGGTGCCGCGCTCTCCGTCTCTTGCTTGCCAATATGTTGCCGTGTTCCTCCTATTGTTTGGTTTGTTTTGATTTGTTTTGATGATCTTTTGGCGGGTTTTCGGAATGTTTTGGTGGTGTTTTAGAATGTTTTGTTTTCTCTTGTGTTGTTTTTATTGTGTTGGCAGGTTGTGGAACGTTTGGATTAGTTTTGGCGGGTTTTAAAATATTTTGGCGGGTATTTGGAATGTTTTGGTTTGCTTTCATTTGTTTTGATTATGTTTTGGCAAGTTATTGAAAGTTTCGATCACTTCTGACTGGTTTTCTAGTATTTTGGCATCTTTTCAGAATGTTTTGATCAGTTTTGGCAGGTTGTAAACTATTTTGTCAGGTTTTTGGAATGTTTTGGTTGGTTTTGATTTGTTTTTATGGTGTTTTGCCAAGTTTTTTGAATGATTTGATCAGTTCTGGCTGGTTTTCTAATGTTTTGGCATATTTTCAGAATGTTTTGATGAGTTTTGTGGGTCTAAATCGTTTTGGCGGGTTTTCGGAATATTTTGGTTGGTTTTGATTTGTTTTTATGATGTTTTGGCGGGTTTTCGGAATGTTTTGGTTGGGTTTTAGAATGTTTTGTATTCTCTTGAGTTGTTTTTATTGTGTTGGCAGGTTTTGGAATGTTTGGATTTGTTTTGGCGGGTTTTAAAATATTTTGGCGGGTATTTGGAATGTTTTGGCGGGTATTCGGAATGTTTTGATTAGTTTTGACGCGTTTTGAAATATTTTGGCAGGTTTTTAGAAGGTTTTGATTCTGTTTAGCCCAGTTTTTGGTGTGTTTGGATTAGCTTTGGTGGGCTTTATCATGTTTTGTCAGGTTTTTTCGAATGTATTGATCACTTCTGTCTGGTTTTCTATTTTGGCGGGTTTGAAAATATTTTTGGATTAGTTTTGGCGGGTTTGAAAATATTTTGGCTCTTTGCGCAGAGACGACGGTGCCGGTTGCGGTGCGCTCCGGGGCGCTCCTTCTGCGGAAAGACGCCTGGCAGCGGCACTTGGGACAGCTCCGCGTCTCCGTATTCTGCGTTTCTTGCCTTCTGCATCTCAGCAAAATGCTTTCCCACTAGATCTAGCAAGGAGAAACTGTGGCAGCTGAGTAGATGTAGCCCGGCCCGCCCTTTGAAGTTGACAAGTTCTTGGCATCTCAGAACCTCAAGGGAAGAGCAAGGTTATCTATGGTAGGCTGGGGCAGAACTAGCAGCAAGCAGAGCAAAGTTGTCCAAGAACAGCTTCCATTGGAATGCTAATGGCAATTGAAGAGGCAGGCCGGTGGCAAGCCACTATCTTCTAGCAGTTTGAAAGTTGCAGACACAGTGCAGGTGTTGTGCGGCTTCCTTCTTGGCCTCCTAGAAGGTGCCGTGGTGCCGCGCTCTCCGTCTCTTGCTTGCCAATATGTTGCCGTGTTCCTCCTATTGTTTGGTTTGTTTTGATTTGTTTTGATGATCTTTTGGCGGGTTTTCGGAATGTTTTGGTGGTGTTTTAGAATGTTTTGTTTTCTCTTGTGTTGTTTTTATTGTCTTGGAAGGTTTTGGAATGTTTGGATTCGTTTTGGCGGGTTTTAAAATATTTTGGCGGGTATTTGGAATGTTTTGGCGGGTATTCGGAAGGTTTTGATTAGTTTTGACGGGTTTTGAAATATTTTGGCAGGTTTTTAGAAGGTTTTGATTCTGTTTAGCCCAGTTTTTGGTGTGTTTGGATTAGCTTTGGTGGGCTTTATCAGGTTTTGTCAGGTTTTTTCGAATGTATTGATCACTTCTGTCTGGTTTTCTATTTTGGCAGGTTTGAAAATATTTTTGGATGAGTTTTGGCGGGTTTGAAAATATTTTGGCTCTTTGCGCAGAGACGACGGTGCCGGTTGCGGTGCGCTGCGGGGCGCTCCTTCTGCGGAAAGACGCCTGGCAGCGGCACTTGGGACCGCTCCGCGTCTCCGTATTCTGCGTTTCTTGCCTTCTGCATCTCAGCAAAATGCTTTCCCACTAGGTCTAGCAAGGAGAAACTGTGGCAGCTGAGTAGATGTAGCCCGGCCCGCCCTTTGAAGTTGACAAGTTCTTGGCATCTCAGAGCCTCAAGGGAAGAGCAAGGTTATCTATGGTAGGCTGGGGCAGAACTAGCAGCAAGCAGAGCAAAGTTGTCCAAGAATAGCTTCCATTGGAATGCTAATGGCAATTGAAGAGGCAGGCCAGTGGCAAGCCACTAGCTTCTAGCAGTTGGAAAGTTGCTGACACAGTGCAGGTGTTGTGCGGCTTCTTTCTTGGCCTCCTAGAAGGTGCCGTGGTGCCGCGCTCTCCGTCTCTTGCTTGCCAATATGTTGCCGTGTTCCTCCTATTGTTTGGTTTGTTTTGATTTGTTTTGATGATGTTTTGGCGGGTTTTCGGAATGTTTTGGTGGTGTTTTAGAATGTTTTGTTTTCTCTTGTGTTGTTTTTATTGTGTTGGCAGGTTGTGGAACGTTTGGATTAGTTTTGGCGGGTTTTAAAATATTTTGGCGGGTATTTGGAATGTTTTGGTTTGCTTTCATTTGTTTTGATTATGTTTTGGCAAGTTATTGAAAGTTTCGATCACTTCTGACTGGTTTTCTAGTATTTTGGCATCTTTTCAGAATGTTTTGATCAGTTTTGGCAGGTTGTAAACTATTTTGTCAGGTTTTTGGAATGTTTTGGTTGGTTTTGATTTGTTTTTATGGTGTTTTGCCAAGTTTTTTGAATGATTTGATCAGTTCTGGCTGGTTTTCTAATGTTTTGGCATATTTTCAGAATGTTTTGATGAGTTTTGTGGGTCTAAATCATTTTGGCGGGTTTTCGGAATATTTTGGTTGGTTTTGATTTGTTTTTATGATGTTTTGGCGGGTTTTCGGAATGTTTTGGTTGGGTTTTAGAATGTTTTGTATTCTCTTGAGTTGTTTTTATTGTCTTGGCAGGTTTTGGAATGTTTGGATTTGTTTTGGCGGGTTTTAAAATATTTTGGCGGGTATTTGGAATGTTTTGGCGGGTATTCGGAATGTTTTGATTAGTTTTGACGCGTTTTGAAATATTTTGGCAGGTTTTTAGAAGGTTTTGATTCTGTTTAGCCCAGTTTTTGGTGTGTTTGGATTAGCTTTGGTGGGCTTTATCATGTTTTGTCAGGTTTTTTCGAATGTATTGATCACTTCTGTCTGGTTTTCTATTTTGGCGGGTTTGAAAATATTTTTGGATTAGTTTTGGCGGGTTTGAAAATATTTTGGCTCTTTGCGCAGAGACGACGGTGCCGGTTGCGGTGCGCTGCGGGGCGCTCCTTCTGCGTAAAGATGCCTGGCAGCGGCACTTGGGACAGCTCCGCGTCTCCGTATTCTGCGTTTCTTGCCTTCTGCATCTCAGCAAAATGCTTTCCCACTAGATCTAGCAAGGAGAAACTGTGGCAGCTGAGTAGATGTAGCCCGGCCCGCCCTTTGAAGTTGACAAGTTCTTGGCATCTCAGAACCTCAAGGGAAGAGCAAGGTTATCTATGGTAGGCTGGGGCAGAACTAGCAGCAAGCAGAGCAAAGTTGTCCAAGAACAGCTTCCATTGGAATGCTAATGGCAATTGAAGAGGCAGGCCGGTGGCAAGCCACTATCTTCTAGCAGTTTGAAAGTTGCAGACACAGTGCAGGTGTTGTGCGGCTTCCTTCTTGGCCTCCTAGAAGGTGCCGTGGTGCCGCGCTCTCCGTCTCTTGCTTGCCAATATGTTGCCGTGTTCCTCCTATTGTTTGGTTTGTTTTGATTTGTTTTGATGATCTTTTGGCGGGTTTTCGGAATGTTTTGGTGGTGTTTTAGAATGTTTTGTTTTCTCTTGTGTTGTTTTTATTGTGTTGGCAGGTTGTGGAACGTTTGGATTAGTTTTGGCGGGTTTTAAAATATTTTGGCGGGTATTTGGAATGTTTTGGTTTGCTTTCATTTGTTTTGATTATGTTTTGGCAAGTTATTGAAAGTTTCGATCACTTCTGACTGGTTTTCTAGTATTTTGGCATCTTTTCAGAATGTTTTGATCAGTTTTGGCAGGTTGTAAACTATTTTGTCAGGTTTTTGGAATGTTTTGGTTGGTTTTGATTTGTTTTTATGGTGTTTTGCCAAGTTTTTTGAATGATTTGATCAGTTCTGGCTGGTTTTCTAATGTTTTGGCATATTTTCAGAATGTTTTGATGAGTTTTGTGGGTCTAAATCGTTTTGGCGGGTTTTCGGAATATTTTGGTTGGTTTTGATTTGTTTTTATGATGTTTTGGCGGGTTTTCGGAATGTTTTGGTTGGGTTTTAGAATGTTTTGTATTCTCTTGAGTTGTTTTTATTGTCTTGGCAGGTTTTGGAATGTTTGGATTTGTTTTGGCGGGTTTTAAAATATTTTGGCGGGTATTTGGAATGTTTTGGCGGGTATTCGGAATGTTTTGATTAGTTTTGACGCGTTTTGAAATATTTTGGCAGGTTTTTAGAAGGTTTTGATTCTGTTTAGCCCAGTTTTTGGTGTGTTTGGATTAGCTTTGGTGGGCTTTATCATGTTTTGTCAGGTTTTTTCGAATGTATTGATCACTTCTGTCTGGTTTTCTATTTTGGCGGGTTTGAAAATATTTTTGGATTAGTTTTGGCGGGTTTGAAAATATTTTGGCTCTTTGCGCAGAGACGACGGTGCCGGTTGCGGTGCGCTCCGGGGCGCTCCTTCTGCGGAAAGACGCCTGGCAGCGGCACTTGGGACAGCTCCGCGTCTCCGTATTCTGCGTTTCTTGCCTTCTGCATCTCAGCAAAATGCTTTCCCACTAGATCTAGCAAGGAGAAACTGTGGCAGCTGAGTAGATGTAGCCCGGCCCGCCCTTTGAAGTTGACAAGTTCTTGGCATCTCAGAACCTCAAGGGAAGAGCAAGGTTATCTATGGTAGGCTGGGGCAGAACTAGCAGCAAGCAGAGCAAAGTTGTCCAAGAACAGCTTCCATTGGAATGCTAATGGCAATTGAAGAGGCAGGCCGGTGGCAAGCCACTATCTTCTAGCAGTTTGAAAGTTGCAGACACAGTGCAGGTGTTGTGCGGCTTCCTTCTTGGCCTCCTAGAAGGTGCCGTGGTGCCGCGCTCTCCGTCTCTTGCTTGCCAATATGTTGCCGTGTTCCTCCTATTGTTTGGTTTGTTTTGATTTGTTTTGATGATCTTTTGGCGGGTTTTCGGAATGTTTTGGTGGTGTTTTAGAATGTTTTGTTTTCTCTTGTGTTGTTTTTATTGTCTTGGAAGGTTTTGGAATGTTTGGATTCGTTTTGGCGGGTTTTAAAATATTTTGGCGGGTATTTGGAATGTTTTGGCGGGTATTCGGAAGGTTTTGATTAGTTTTGACGGGTTTTGAAATATTTTGGCAGGTTTTTAGAAGGTTTTGATTCTGTTTAGCCCAGTTTTTGGTGTGTTTGGATTAGCTTTGGTGGGCTTTATCAGGTTTTGTCAGGTTTTTTCGAATGTATTGATCACTTCTGTCTGGTTTTCTATTTTGGCAGGTTTGAAAATATTTTTGGATGAGTTTTGGCGGGTTTGAAAATATTTTGGCTCTTTGCGCAGAGACGACGGTGCCGGTTGCGGTGCGCTCCGGGGCGCTCCTTCTGCGGAAAGACGCCTGGCAGCGGCACTTGGGACCGCTCCGCGTCTCCGTATTCTGCGTTTCTTGCCTTCTGCATCTCAGCAAAATGCTTTCCCACTAGGTCTAGCAAGGAGAAACTGTGGCAGCTGAGTAGATGTAGCCCGGCCCGCCCTTTGAAGTTGACAAGTTCTTGGCATCTCAGAGCCTCAAGGGAAGAGCAAGGTTATCTATGGTAGGCTGGGGCAGAACTAGCAGCAAGCAGAGCAAAGTTGTCCAAGAATAGCTTCCATTGGAATGCTAATGGCAATTGAAGAGGCAGGCCAGTGGCAAGCCACTAGCTTCTAGCAGTTGGAAAGTTGCTGACACAGTGCAGGTGTTGTGCGGCTTCTTTCTTGGCCTCATAGAAGGTGCCGTGGTGCCGCGCTCTCCGTCTCTTGCTTGCCAATATGTTGCCGTGTTCCTCCTATTGTTTGGTTTGTTTTGATTTGTTTTGATGATGTTTTGGCGGGTTTTCGGAATGTTTTGGTGGTGTTTTAGAATGTTTTGTTTTCTCTTGTGTTGTTTTTATTGTGTTGGCAGGTTGTGGAACGTTTGGATTAGTTTTGGCGGGTTTTAAAATATTTTGGCGGGTATTTGGAATGTTTTGGTTTGCTTTCATTTGTTTTGATTATGTTTTGGCAAGTTATTGAAAGTTTCGATCACTTCTGACTGGTTTTCTAGTATTTTGGCATCTTTTCAGAATGTTTTGATCAGTTTTGGCAGGTTGTAAACTATTTTGTCAGGTTTTTGGAATGTTTTGGTTGGTTTTGATTTGTTTTTATGGTGTTTTGCCAAGTTTTTTGAATGATTTGATCAGTTCTGGCTGGTTTTCTAATGTTTTGGCATATTTTCAGAATGTTTTGATGAGTTTTGTGGGTCTAAATCGTTTTGGCGGGTTTTCGGAATATTTTGGTTGGTTTTGATTTGTTTTTATGATGTTTTGGCGGGTTTTCGGAATGTTTTGGTTGGGTTTTAGAATGTTTTGTATTCTCTTGAGTTGTTTTTATGGTGTTGGCAGGTTTTGGAATGTTTGGATTTGTTTTGGCGGGTTTTAAAATATTTTGGCGGGTATTTGGAATGTTTTGGCGGGTATTCGGAATGTTTTGATTAGTTTTGACGCGTTTTGAAATATTTTGGCAGGTTTTTAGAAGGTTTTGATTCTGTTTAGCCCAGTTTTTGGTGTGTTTGGATTAGCTTTGGTGGGCTTTATCAGGTTTTGTCAGGTTTTTTCGAATGTATTGATCACTTCTGTCTGGTTTTCTATTTTGGCGGGTTTGAAAATATTTTTGGATGTGTTTTGGCGGGTTTGAAAATATTTTGGCTCTTTGCGCAGAGACGACGGTGCCGGTTGCGGTGCGCTCCGGGGCGCTCCTTCTGCGGAAAGACGCCTGGCAGCGGCACTTGGGACAGCTCCGCGTCTCCGTATTCTGCGTTTCTTGCCTTCTGCATCTCAGCAAAATGCTTTCCCACTAGGTCTAGCAAGGAGAAACTGTGGCAGCTGAGTAGATGTAGCCCGGCCCGCCCTTTGAAGTTGACAAGTTCTTGGCATCTCAGAGCCTCAAGGGAAGAGCAAGGTTATCTATGGTAGGCTGGGGCAGAACTAGCAGCAAGCAGAGCAAAGTTGTCCAAGAATAGCTTCCATTGGAATGCTAATGGCAATTGAAGAGGCAGGCCAGTGGCAAGCCACTATCTTCTAGCAGTTTGAAAGTTGCAGACACAGTGCAGGTGTTGTGCGGCTTCCTTCTTGGCCTCCTAGAAGGTGCCGCACTCTCCGTCTCTTGCTTGCCAATATGTTGCCGTGTTCCTCCTATTGTTTGGTTTGTTTTGATTTGTTTTGATGATGTTTTGGCGGGTTTTCGGAATGTTTTGGTGGTGTTTTAGAATGTTTTGTTTTCTCTTGTGTTGTTTTTATTGTGTTGGCAGGTTGTGGAACGTTTGGATTAGTTTTGGCGGGTTTTAAAATATTTTGGCGGGTATTTGGAATGTTTTGGTTTGCTTTCATTTGTTTTGATTATGTTTTGGCAAGTTATTGAAAGTTTCGATCACTTCAGACTGGTTTTCTAGTATTTTGGCATATTTTCAGAATGTTTTGATCAGTTTTGGCAGGTTGTAAACTATTTTGTCAGGTTTTTAGAATGTTTTGGTTGGTTTTGATTTGTTTTTATGATGTTTTGCAAAGTTTTTTGAATGTTTTGATCAGTTCTGGCTGGTTTTCTAATGTTTTGGCATTTTTTCAGAATGTTTTGATGAGTTTTGTGGGTCTAAATTATTTTGGCGCGTTTTCGGAATATTTTGGTTGGTTTTGATTTGTTTTTATGATGTTTTGGCGGGTTTTCGGAATGTTTTGTTTGGGTTTTAGAATGTTTTGTATTCTCTTGAGTTGTTTTTATGGTGTTGGCAGGTTTTGGAATGTTTGGATTGCTTTTGGCGGGTTTTAAAATATTTTGGCGGGTATTTGGAATGTTTTGGCGGGTATTCGGAATGTTTTGATTAGTTTTGACGGGTTTTGAAATATTTTGGCGGATTTTGAGAAGGTTTTGATTCTGTTTAGCCCAGTTTTTGGTGTGTTTGGATTAGCTTTGGTGGGCTTTATCATGTTTTGTCAGGTTTTTTCGAATGTATTGATCACTTCTGTCTGGTTTTCTATTTTGGCGGGTTTGAAAATATTTTTGGATTAGTTTTGGCGGGTTTGAAAATATTTTGGCTCTTTGCGCAGAGACGACGGTGCCGGTTGCGGTGCGCTCCGGGGCGCTCCTTCTGCGGAAAGACGCCTGGCAGCGGCACTTGGGAAAGCTCCGCGTCTCCGTATTCTGCGTTTCTTGCCTTCTGCATCTCAGCAAAATGCTTTCCCACTAGGTCTAGCAAGGAGAAACTGTGGCAGCTGAGTAGATGTAGCCCGGCCCACCCTTTGAAGTTGACAAGTTCTTGGCATCTCAGAACCTCAAGGGAAGAGCAAGGTTATCTATGGTAGGCTGGGGCAGAACTAGCAGCAAGCAGAGCAAAGTTGTCCAAGAATAGCTTCCATTGGAATGCTAATGGCAATTGAAGAGGCAGGCCAGTGGCAAGCCACTAGCTTCTAGCAGTTTGAAAGTTGCAGACACAGTGCAGGTGTTGTGCGGCTTCCTTCTTGGCCTCCTAGAAGGTGCCGCACTCTCCGTCTCTTGCTTGCCAATATGTTGCCGTGTTCCTCCTATTGTTTGGTTTGTTTTGATTTGTTTTGATGATCTTTTGGCGGGTTTTCGGAATGTTTTGGTGGTGTTTTAGAATGTTTTGTTTTCTCTTGTGTTGTTTTTATTGTCTTGGCAGGTTGTGGAACGTTTGGATTCGTTTTGGCGGGTTTTAAAATATTTTGGCGGGTATTTGGAATGTTTTGGTTTGCTTTCATTTGTTTTGATTATGTTTTGGCAAGTTATTGAAAGTTTCGATCACTTCAGACTGGTTTTCTAGTATTTTGGCATCTTTTCAGAATGTTTTGATCAGTTTTGTCAGGTTGTAAACTATTTTGTCAGGTTTTTGGAATGTTTTGGTTGGTTTTGATTTGTTTTTATGATGTTTTACCAAGTTTTTTGAATATTTTGATCAGTTCTGGCTGGTTTTCTAATGTTTTGGCATTTTTTCAGAATGTTTTGATGAGTTTTGTGGGTCTAAATTATTTTGGCGGGTTTTCGGAATATTTTGGTTGGTTTTGATTTGTTTTTATGATGTTTTGGCGGGTTTTCGGAATGTTTTGGTTGGGTTTTAGAATGTTTTGTATTCTCTTGAGTTGTTTTTATGGTGTTGGCAGGTTTTGGAATGTTTGGATTTGTTTTGGCGGGTTTTAAAATATTTTGGCGGGTATTTGGAATGTTTTGGCGGGTATTCGGAAGGTTTTGATTAGTTTTGACGGGTTTTGAAATATTTTGGCGGGTTTTTAGAAGGTTTTGATTCTGTTTAGCCCAGTTTTTGGTGTGTTTGGATTAGCTTTGGTGGGCTTTATCATGTTTTGTCAGGTTTTTTCGAATGTATTGATCACTTCTGTCTGGTTTTCTATTTTGGCGGGTTTGAAAATATTTTTGGATTAGTTTTGGCGGGTTTGAAAATATTTTGGCTCTTTGCGCAGAGACGACGGTGCCGGTTGCGGTGCGCTGCGGGGCGCTCCTTCTGCGGAAAGACGCCTGGCAGCGGCACTTGGGACAGCTCCGCGTCTCCATATTCTGCGTTTCTTGCCTTCTGCCTCTCAGCAAAATGCTTTCCCACTAGGTCTAGCAAGGAGAAACTGTGGCAGCTGAGTAGATGTAGCCCGGCCCGCCCTTTGAAGTTGACAAGTTCTTGGCATCTCAGAGCCTCAAGGGAAGAGCAAGGTTATCTATGGTAGGCTGGGGCAGAACTAGCAGCAAGCAGAGCAAAGTTGTCCAAGAATAGCTTCCATTGGAATGCTAATGGCAATTGAAGAGGCAGGCCAGTGGCAAGCCACTAGCTTCTAGCAGTTGGAAAGTTGCTGACACAGTGCAGGTGTTGTGCGGCTTCCTTCTTGGCCTCCTAGAAGGTGCCGTGGTGCCGCGCTCTCCGTCTCTTGCTTGCCAATATGTTGCCGTGTTCCTCCTATTGTTTGGTTTGTTTTGATTTGTTTTGATGATCTTTTGGCGGGTTTTCGGAATGTTTTGGTGGTGTTTTAGAATGTTTTGTTTTCTCTTGTGTTGTTTTTATTGTCTTGGCAGGTTGTGGAACGTTTGGATTCGTTTTGGCGGGTTTTAAAATATTTTGGCGGGTATTTGGAATGTTTTGGTTTGCTTTCATTTGTTTTGATTATGTTTTGGCAAGTTATTGAAAGTTTCGATCACTTCTGACTGGTTTTCTAGTATTTTGGCATCTTTTCAGAATGTTTTGATCAGTTTTGGCAGGTTGTAAACTATTTTGTCAGGTTTTTGGAATGTTTTGGTTGGTTTTGATTTGTTTTTATGATGTTTTGCCAAGTTTTTTGAATGTTTTGATCAGTTCTGGCTGGTTTTCTAATGTTTTGGCATTTTTTCAGAATGTTTTGATGAGTTTTGTGCGTCTAAATTATTTTGGCGGGTTTTCGGAATATTTTGGTTGGTTTTGATTTGTTTTTATGATGTTTTGGCGGGTTTTCGGAATGTTTTGGTTGGGTTTTAGAATGTTTTGTATTCTCTTGAGTTGTTTTTATTGTGTTGGCAGGTTTTGGAATGTTTGGATTGCTTTTGGCGGGTTTTAAAATCTTTTGGCGGGTATTTGGAATCTTTTGGCGGGTATTCGGAATGTTTTGATTAGTTTTGACGGGTTTTGAAATATTTTGGCGGATTTTGAGAAGGTTTTGATTCTGTTTAGCCCAGTTTTTGGTGTGTTTGGATTAGCTTTGGTGGGCTTTATCATGTTTTGTCAGGTTTTTTCGAATGTATTGATCACTTCTGTCTGGTTTTCTATTTTGGCGGGTTTGAAAATATTTTTGGATTAGTTTTGGCGGGTTTTAAACTATTTTGGCTCTTTGCGCAGAGACGACGGTGCCGGTTGCGGTGCGCTGCGGGGCGCTCCTTCTGCGGAAAGACGCCTGGCAGCGGCACTTGGGACAGCTCCGTGTCTCCGTATTCTGCGTTTCTTGCCTTCTGCATCTCAGCAAAATGCTTTCCCACTAGGTCTAGCAAGGAGAAACTGTGGCAGCTGAGTAGATGTAGCCCGGCCCGCCCTTTGAAGTTGACAAGTTCTTGGCATCTCAGAGCCTCAAGGGAAGAGCAAGGTTATCTATGGTAGGCTGGGGCAGAACTAGCAGCAAGCAGAGCAAAGTTGTCCAAGAATAGCTTCCATTGGAATGCTAATGGCAATTGAAGAGGCAGGCCAGTGGCAAGCCACTAGCTTCTAGCAGTTGGAAAGTTGCTGACACAGTGCAGGTGTTGTGCGGCTTCCTTCTTGGCCTCCTAGAAGGTGCCGTGGTGCCGCGCTCTCCGTCTCTTGCTTGCCAATATGTTGCCGTGTTCCTCCTATTGTTTGGTTTGTTTTGATTTGTTTTGATGATGTTTTGGCGGGTTTTCGGAATGTTTTGGTGGTGTTTTAGAATGTTTTGTTTTCTCTTGTGTTGTTTTTATTGTCTTGGCAGGTTGTGGAACGTTTGGATTCGTTTTGGCGGGTTTTAAAATATTTTGGCGGGTATTTGGAATGTTTTGGTTTGCTTTCATTTGTTTTGATTATGTTTTGGCAAGTTATTGAAAGTTTCGATCACTTCTGACTGGTTTTCTAGTATTTTGGCATCTTTTCAGAATGTTTTGATCAGTTTTGCCAGGTTGTAAACTATTTTGTCAGGTTTTTGGAATGTTTTGGTTGGTTTTGATTTGTTTTTATGATGTTTTACCAAGTTTTTTGAATATTTTGATCAGTTCTGGCTGGTTTTCTAATGTTTTGGCATTTTTTCAGAATGTTTTGATGAGTTTTGTGGGTCTAAATTATTTTGGCGGGTTTTCGGAATATTTTGGTTGGTTTTGATTTGTTTTTATGATGTTTTGGCGGGTTTTCGGAATGTTTTGGTTGGGTTTTAGAATGTTTTGTATTCTCTTGAGTTGTTTTTATGGTGTTGGCAGGTTTTGGAATGTTTGGATTTGTTTTGGCGGGTTTTAAAATATTTTGGCGGGTATTTGGAATGTTTTGGCGGGTATTCGGAAGGTTTTGATTAGTTTTGACGGGTTTTGAAATATTTTGGCGGGTTTTTAGAAGGTTTTGATTCTGTTTAGCCCAGTTTTTGGTGTGTTTGGATTAGCTTTGGTGGGCTTTATCATGTTTTGTCAGGTTTTTTCGAATGTATTGATCACTTCTGTCTGGTTTTCTATTTTGGCGGGTTTGAAAATATTTTTGGATTAGTTTTGGCGGGTTTGAAAATATTTTGGCTCTTTGCGCAGAGACGACGGTGCCGGTTGCGGTGCGCTGCGGGGCGCTCCTTCTGCGGAAAGACGCCTGGCAGCGGCACTTGGGACAGCTCCGCGTCTCCGTATTCTGCGTTTCTTGCCTTCTGCATCTCAGCAAAATGCTTTCCCACTAGGTCTAGCAAGGAGAAACTGTGGCAGCTGAGTAGATGTAGCCCGGCCCGCCCTTTGAAGTTGACAAGTTCTTGGCATCTCAGAGCCTCAAGGGAAGAGCAAGGTTATCTATGGTAGGCTGGGGCAGAACTAGCAGCAAGCAGAGCAAAGTTGTCCAAGAATAGCTTCCATTGGAATGCTAATGGCAATTGAAGAGGCAGGCCAGTGGCAAGCCACTAGCTTCTAGCAGTTGGAAAGTTGCTGACACAGTGCAGGTGTTGTGCGGCTTCCTTCTTGGCCTCCTAGAAGGTGCCGTGGTGCCGCGCTCTCCGTCTCTTGCTTGCCAATATGTTGCCGTGTTCCTCCTATTGTTTGGTTTGTTTTGATTTGTTTTGATGATCTTTTGGCGGGTTTTCGGAATGTTTTGGTGGTGTTTTAGAATGTTTTGTTTTCTCTTGTGTTGTTTTTATTGTCTTGGCAGGTTGTGGAACGTTTGGATTCGTTTTGGCGGGTTTTAAAATATTTTGGCGGGTATTTGGAATGTTTTGGTTTGCTTTCATTTGTTTTGATTATGTTTTGGCAAGTTATTGAAAGTTTCGATCACTTCAGACTGGTTTTCTTCTATTTTGGCATCTTTTCAGAATGTTTTGATCAGTTTTGGCAGGTTGTAAACTATTTTGTCAGGTTTTTGGAATGTTTTGGTTGGTTTTGATTTGTTTTTATGATGTTTTGCCAAGTTTTTTGAATGTTTTGATCAGTTCTGGCTGGTTTTCTAATGTTTTGGCATTTTTTCAGAATGTTTTGATGAGTTTTGTGCGTCTAAATTATTTTGGCGGGTTTTCGGAATATTTTGGTTGGTTTTGATTTGTTTTTATGATGTTTTGTCGGGTTTTCGGAATGTTTTGGTTGGGTTTTAGAATGTTTTGTATTCTCTTGAGTTGTTTTTATTGTGTTGGCAGGTTTTGGAATGTTTGGATTGCTTTTGGCGGGTTTTAAAATCTTTTGGCGGGTATTTGGAATCTTTTGGCGGGTATTCGGAATGTTTTGATTAGTTTTGACGGGTTTTGAAATATTTTGGCGGATTTTGAGAAGGTTTTGATTCTGTTTAGCCCAGTTTTTGGTGTGTTTGGATTAGCTTTGGTGGGCTTTATCATGTTTTGTCAGGTTTTTTCGAATGTATTGATCACTTCTGTCTGGTTTTCTATTTTGGCGGGTTTGAAAATATTTTTGGATTAGTTTTGGCGGGTTTTAAACTATTTTGGCTCTTTGCGCAGAGACGACGGTGCCGGTTGCGGTGCGCTGCGGGGCGCTCCTTCTGCGGAAAGACGCCTGGCAGCGGCACTTGGGACAGCTCCGTGTCTCCGTATTCTGCGTTTCTTGCCTTCTGCATCTCAGCAAAATGCTTTCCCACTAGGTCTAGCAAGGAGAAACTGTGGCAGCTGAGTAGATGTAGCCCGGCCCGCCCTTTGAAGTTGACAAGTTCTTGGCATCTCAGAACCTCAAGGGAAGAGCAAGGTTATCTATGGTAGGCTGGGGCAGAACTAGCAGCAAGCAGAGCAAAGTTGTCCAAGAATAGCTTCCATTGGAATGCTAATGGCAATTGAAGAGGCAGGCCAGTGGCAAGCCACTAGCTTCTAGCAGTTGGAAAGTTGCTGACACAGTGCAGGTGTTGTGCGGCTTCCTTCTTGGCCTCCTAGAAGGTGCCGTGGTGCCGCGCTCTCCGTCTCTTGCTTGCCAATATGTTGCCGTGTTCCTCCTATTGTTTGGTTTGTTTTGATTTGTTTTGATGATGTTTTGGCGGGTTTTCGGAATGTTTTGGTGGTGTTTTAGAATGTTTTGTTTTCTCTTGTGTTGTTTTTATTGTCTTGGCAGGTTGTGGAACGTTTGGATTCGTTTTGGCGGGTTTTAAAATATTTTGGCGGGTATTTGGAATGTTTTGGTTTGCTTTCATTTGTTTTGATTATGTTTTGGCAAGTTATTGAAAGTTTCGATCACTTCAGACTGGTTTTCTAGTATTTTGGCATCTTTTCAGAATGTTTTGATCAGTTTTGCCAGGTTGTAAACTATTTTGTCAGGTTTTTGGAATGTTTTGGTTGGTTTTGATTTGTTTTTATGATGTTTTACCAAGTTTTTTGAATATTTTGATCAGTTCTGGCTGGTTTTCTAATGTTTTGGCATTTTTTCAGAATGTTTTGATGAGTTTTGTGGGTCTAAATTATTTTGGCGGGTTTTCGGAATATTTTGGTTGGTTTTGATTTGTTTTTATGATGTTTTGGCGGGTTTTCGGAATGTTTTGGTTGGGTTTTAGAATGTTTTGTATTCTCTTGAGTTGTTTTTATGGTGTTGGCAGGTTTTGGAATGTTTGGATTTGTTTTGGCGGGTTTTAAAATATTTTGGCGGGTATTTGGAATGTTTTGGCGGGTATTCGGAAGGTTTTGATTAGTTTTGACGGGTTTTGAAATATTTTGGCGGGTTTTTAGAAGGTTTTGATTCTGTTTAGCCCAGTTTTTGGTGTGTTTGGATTAGCTTTGGTGGGCTTTATCATGTTTTGTCAGGTTTTTTCGAATGTATTGATCACTTCTGTCTGGTTTTCTATTTTGGCGGGTTTGAAAATATTTTTGGATTAGTTTTGGCGGGTTTGAAAATATTTTGGCTCTTTGCGCAGAGACGACGGTGCCGGTTGCGGTGCGCTGCGGGGCGCTCCTTCTGCGGAAAGACGCCTGGCAGCGGCACTTGGGACAGCTCCGCGTCTCCGTATTCTGCGTTTCTTGCCTTCTGCATCTCAGCAAAATGCTTTCCCACTAGGTCTAGCAAGGAGAAACTGTGGCAGCTGAGTAGATGTAGCCCGGCCCGCCCTTTGAAGTTGACAAGTTCTTGGCATCTCAGAGCCTCAAGGGAAGAGCAAGGTTATCTATGGTAGGCTGGGGCAGAACTAGCAGCAAGCAGAGCAAAGTTGTCCAAGAATAGCTTCCATTGGAATGCTAATGGCAATTGAAGAGGCAGGCCAGTGGCAAGCCACTAGCTTCTAGCAGTTGGAAAGTTGCTGACACAGTGCAGGTGTTGTGCGGCTTCCTTCTTGGCCTCCTAGAAGGTGCCGTGGTGCCGCGCTCTCCGTCTCTTGCTTCCCAATATGTTGCCGTGTTCCTCCTATTGTTTGGTTTGTTTTGATTTGTTTTGATGATCTTTTGGCGGGTTTTCGGAATGTTTTGGTGGTGTTTTAGAATGTTTTGTTTTCTCTTGTGTTGTTTTTATTGTCTTGGCAGGTTGTGGAACGTTTGGATTCGTTTTGGCGGGTTTTAAAATATTTTGGCGGGTATTTGGAATGTTTTGGTTTGCTTTCATTTGTTTTGATTATGTTTTGGCAAGTTATTGAAAGTTTCGATCACTTCAGACTGGTTTTCTACTATTTTGGCATCTTTTCAGAATGTTTTGATCAGTTTTGCCAGGTTGTAAACTATTTTGTCAGGTTTTTGGAATGTTTTGGTTGGTTTTGATTTGTTTTTATGATGTTTTGCCAAGTTTTTTGAATGTTTTGATCAGTTCTGGCTGGTTTTCTAATGTTTTGGCATTTTTTCAGAATGTTTTGATGAGTTTTGTGGGTCTAAATTATTTTGGCGGGTTTTCGGAATATTTTGGTTGGTTTTGATTTGTTTTTATGATGTTTTGGCGGGTTTTCGGAATGTTTTGGTTGGGTTTTAGAATGTTTTGTATTCTCTTGAGTTGTTTTTATTCTGTTGGCAGGTTTTGGAATGTTTGGATTGCTTTTGGCGGGTTTTAAAATCTTTTGGCGGGTATTTGGAATCTTTTGGCGGGTATTCGGAATGTTTTGATTAGTTTTGACGGGTTTTGAAATATTTTGGCGGATTTTGAGAAGGTTTTGATTCTGTTTAGCCCAGTTTTTGGTGTGTTTGGATTAGCTTTGGTGGGCTTTATCATGTTTTGTCAGGTTTTTTCGAATGTATTGATCACTTCTGTCTGGTTTTCTATTTTGGCGGGTTTGAAAATATTTTTGGATTAGTTTTGGCGGGTTTTAAACTATTTTGGCTCTTTGCGCAGAGACGACGGTGCCGGTTGCGGTGCGCTGCGGGGCGCTCCTTCTGCGGAAAGACGCCTGGCAGCGGCACTTGGGACAGCTCCGTGTCTCCGTATTCTGCGTTTCTTGCCTTCTGCATCTCAGCAAAATGCTTTCCCACTAGGTCTAGCAAGGAGAAACTGTGGCAGCTGAGTAGATGTAGCCCGGCCCGCCCTTTGAAGTTGACAAGTTCTTGGCATCTCAGAGCCTCAAGGGAAGAGCAAGGTTATCTATGGTAGGCTGGGGCAGAACTAGCAGCAAGCAGAGCAAAGTTGTCCAAGAATAGCTTCCATTGGAATGCTAATGGCAATTGAAGAGGCAGGCCAGTGGCAAGCCACTAGCTTCTAGCAGTTGGAAAGTTGCTGACACAGTGCAGGTGTTGTGCGGCTTCCTTCTTGGCCTCCTAGAAGGTGCCGTGGTGCCGCGCTCTCCGTCTCTTGCTTGCCAATATGTTGCCGTGTTCCTCCTATTGTTTGGTTTGTTTTGATTTGTTTTGATGATGTTTTGGCGGGTTTTCGGAATGTTTTGGTGGTGTTTTAGAATGTTTTGTTTTCTCTTGTGTTGTTTTTATTGTCTTGGCAGGTTGTGGAACGTTTGGATTCGTTTTGGCGGGTTTTAAAATATTTTGGCGGGTATTTGGAATGTTTTGGTTTGCTTTCATTTGTTTTGATTATGTTTTGGCAAGTTATTGAAAGTTTCGATCACTTCAGACTGGTTTTCTAGTATTTTGGCATCTTTTCAGAATGTTTTGATCAGTTTTGCCAGGTTGTAAACTATTTTGTCAGGTTTTTGGAATGTTTCGGTTGGTTTTGATTTGTTTTTATGATGTTTTACCAAGTTTTTTGAATATTTTGATCAGTTCTGGCTGGTTTTCTAATGTTTTGGCATTTTTTCAGAATGTTTTGATGAGTTTTGTGGGTCTAAATTATTTTGGCGGGTTTTCGGAATATTTTGGTTGGTTTTGATTTGTTTTTATGATGTTTTGGCGGGTTTTCGGAATGTTTTGGTTGGGTTTTAGAATGTTTTGTATTCTCTTGAGTTGTTTTTATGGTGTTGGCAGGTTTTGGAATGTTTGGATTTGTTTTGGCGGGTTTTAAAATATTTTGGCGGGTATTTGGAATGTTTTGGCGGGTATTCGGAAGGTTTTGATTAGTTTTGACGGGTTTTGAAATATTTTGGCGGGTTTTTAGAAGGTTTTGATTCTGTTTAGCCCAGTTTTTGGTGTGTTTGGATTAGCTTTGGTGGGCTTTATCATGTTTTGTCAGGTTTTTTCGAATGTATTGATCACTTCTGTCTGGTTTTCTATTTTGGCGGGTTTGAAAATATTTTTGGATTAGTTTTGGCGGGTTTGAAAATATTTTGGCTCTTTGCGCAGAGACGACGGTGCCGGTTGCGGTGCGCTGCGGGGCGCTCCTTCTGCGGAAAGACGCCTGGCAGCGGCACTTGGGACAGCTCCGCGTCTCCGTATTCTGCGTTTCTTGCCTTCTGCATCTCAGCAAAATGCTTTCCCACTAGGTCTAGCAAGGAGAAACTGTGCCAGCTGAGTAGATGTAGCCCGGCCCGCCCTTTGAAGTTGACAAGTTCTTGGCATCTCAGAGCCTCAAGGGAAGAGCAAGGTTATCTATGGTAGGCTGGGGCAGAACTAGCAGCAAGCAGAGCAAAGTTGTCCAAGAATAGCTTCCATTGGAATGCTAATGGCAATTGAAGAGGCAGGCCAGTGGCAAGCCACTATCTTCTAGCAGTTTGAAAGTTGCAGACACAGTGCAGGTGTTGTGCGGCTTCCTTCTTGGCCTCCTAGAAGGTGCCGCACTCTCCGTCTCTTGCTTGCCAATATGTTGCCGTGTTCCTCCTATTGTTTGGTTTGTTTTGATTTGTTTTTATGATGTTTTGGCGGGTTTTCGGAATGTTTTGGTGGTGTTTTAGAATGTTTTGTTTTCTCTTGTGTTGTTTTTATTGTGTTGGCAGGTTGTGGAACGTTTGGATTAGTTTTGGCGGGTTTTCAAATCTTTTGGCGGGTATTTGGAATGTTTTGGTTTGCTTTCATTTGTTTTGATTATGTTTTGGCAAGTTATTGAAAGTTTCGATCACTTCTGACTGGTTTTCTAGTATTTTGGCATCTTTTCAGAATGTTTTGATGAGTTTTGGCGGGTTCTAAACTACTTTGTCGGGTTTTTGGAATGTTTCGGTTGGTTATGATTTGTTTTTATGATGTTTTGGCCGGATTTCGGAATATTTTGGCTGGTTTTTGGAATGTTTCGGTTGGTTTATGATTTGTTTTTATGATGTTTTGCAAAGTTTTTTGAATGTTTTGATCAGTTCTGGCTGGTTTTCTAATGTTTTGGCATCTTTTCAGAATGTTTTGATGAGTTTTGCGGGTCTAAATCATTTTGGCGGGATTTTGGAATATTTTGGTTAGTTTTGATTTGTTTTGATGATGTTTTGGCGGGTTTTTGGAATGTTTTGGTTGGGTTTTAGAATGTTTTGTTTTCTCTTGTGTTGTTTATATTGTCTTGGCAGGTTTTGGAATGTTTGGATTCCTTTTGGCGGGTTTTAAAATCTTTTGGCGGGTATTTGGAATGTTTTTTAACGGGTATTCGGAAGGTTTTGATTAGTTTTGACGGGTTTTGAATTATTTTGGCGGGTTTTTAGAAGATTTAGGTTTGTTTTGATTTGTTTTGATTCTGTTTAGCCCAGTTTTTGATGTGTTTGGATTAGCTTTGGTGGGCTTTATCATGTTTTGTGAGGTTTTTTCGAATGTATTGATCACTTCTGTCTGGTTTTCTATTTTGGCGGGTTTGAAAATAGTTTTGGATGAGTTTTGGCGGGTTTGAAAATATTTTGGCTCTTTGCGCAGAGAGGACGGTGCCGGTTGCGGTGCGCTCCGGGGCGCTCCTTCTGCGGAAAGACGCCTGGCAGCGGCACTTGGGACAGCTCCGCGTCTCCGTATTCTGTGTTTCTTGCCTTCTGCATCTCAGCAAAATGCTTTCCCACTAGGTCTAGCAAGGAGAAACTGTGGCAGCTGAGTAGATGTAGCCCGGCCCACCCTTTGAAGTTGACAAGTTCTTGGCATCTCAGAGCCTCAAGGGAAGAGCAAGGTTATCTATGGTAGGCTGGGGCAGAACTAGCAGCAAGCAGAGCAAAGTTGTCCAAGAATAGCTTCCATTGGAATGCTAATGGCAATTGAAGAGGCAGGCCAGTGGCAAGCCACTAGCTTCTAGCAGTTTGAAAGTTGCAGACACAGTGCAGGTGTTGTGCGGCTTCCTTCTTGGCCTCCTAGAAGGTGCCGCGCTCTCTGTCTCTTGCTTGCCAATATGTTGCCGTGTTCCTCTTATTGTTTGGTTTGTTTTGATTTGTTTTTATGATGTTTTGGCGGGTTTTCGGAATGTTTTGGTGGTGTTTTAGAATGTTTTGTTTTCTCTTGTGTTGTTTATATTGTCTTGGCAGGTTTTGGAATGTTTGGATTCCTTTTGGCGGGTTTTCAAATCTTTTGGCGGGTATTTGGAATGTTTTGGGTTGCTTTCATTTGTTTTGATTATGTTTTGGCAAGTTATTGAAAGTTTGGATCACTTCTGACTGGTTTTCTAGTATTTTGGCATCTTTTCAGAATGTTTTGATGAGTTTTGGCGGGTTCTAAACTACTTTGTCGGGTTTTTGGAATGTTTCGGTTGGTTATGATTTGTTTTTATGATGTTTTGGCCGGATTTCGGAATATTTTGGCTGGTTTTTGGAATGTTTTGGTTGGTTTATGATTTGTTTTTATGATGTTTTGCAAAGTTTTTTGAATGTTTTGATCAGTTCAGGCTGGTTTTCTAATGTTTTGGCATCTTTTCTGAATGTTTTGATGAGTTTTGCGGGTCTAAATCATTTTGGCGGGATTTTGGAATATTTTGGTTGGTTTTGATTTGTTTTGATGATGTTTTGGCGGGTTTTTGGAATGTTTTGGTTGGGTTTTAGAATGTTTTGTTTTCTCTTGTGTTGTTTATATTGTCTTGGCAGGTTTTGGAATGTTTGGATTTGTTTTGGCGGGTTTTAAAATCTTTTGGCGGGTATTTGGAATGTTTTTTAACGGGTATTCGGAAGGTTTTGATTAGTTTTGACGGGTTTTGAATTATTTTGGCGGGTTTTTAGAAGATTTAGGTTTGTTTTGATTTGTTTTGATTCTGTTTAGCCCAGTTTTTGATGTGTTTGGATTAGCTTTGGTGGGCTTTATCATGTTTTGTGAGGTTTTTTCGAATGTATTGATCACTTCTGTCTGGTTTTCTATTTTGGCGGGTTTGGAAATATTTTTGGATGAGTTTTGGCGGGTTTGAAAATCTTTTGGCGGGTATTTGGAATGTTTTGGGTTGCTTTCATTTGTTTTGATTATGTTTTGGCAAGTTATTGAAAGTTTGGATCACTTCTTACTGGTTTTCTAGTATTTTGGCATCTTTTCAGAATGTTTTGATGAGTTTTGGCGGGTTCTAAACTACTTTGTCGGGTTTTTGGAATGTTTCGGTTGGTTATGATTTGTTTTTATGATGTTTTGGCCGGATTTCGGAATATTTTGGCTGGTTTTTGGAATGTTTCGGTTGGTTTATGATTTGTTTTTATGATGTTTTGCAAAGTTTTTTGAATGTTTTGATCAGTTCTGGCTGGTTTTCTAATGTTTTGGCATCTTTTCAGAATGTTTTGATGAGTTTTGCGGGTCTAAATCATTTTGGCGGGATTTTGGAATATTTTGGTTAGTTTTGATTTGTTTTGATGATGTTTTGGCGGGTTTTTGGAATGTTTTGGTTGGGTTTTAGAATGTTTTGTTTTCTCTTGTGTTGTTTATATTGTCTTGGCAGGTTTTGGAATGTTTGGATTCCTTTTGGCGGGTTTTAAAATCTTTTGGCGGGTATTTGGAATGTTTTTTAACGGGTATTCGGAAGGTTTTGATTAGTTTTGACGGGTTTTGAATTATTTTGGCGGGTTTTTAGAAGATTTAGGTTTGTTTTGATTTGTTTTGATTCTGTTTAGCCCAGTTTTTGATGTGTTTGGATTAGCTTTGGTGGGCTTTATCATGTTTTGTGAGGTTTTTTCGAATGTATTGATCACTTCTGTCTGGTTTTCTATTTTGGCGGGTTTGAAAATAGTTTTGGATGAGTTTTGGCGGGTTTGAAAATATTTTGGCTCTTTGCGCAGAGATGACGGTGCCGGTTGCGGTGCGCTCCGGGGCGCTCCTTCTGCGGAAAGACGCCTGGCAGCGGCACTTGGGACAGCTCCGCGTCTCCGTATTCTGTGTTTCTTGCCTTCTGCATCTCAGCAAAATGCTTTCCCACTAGGTCTAGCAAGGAGAAACTGTGGCAGCTGAGTAGATGTAGCCCGGCCCGCCCTTTGAAGTTGACAAGTTCTTGGCATCTCAGAGCCTCAAGGGAAGAGCAAGGTTATCTATGGTAGGCTGGGGCAGAACTAGCAGCAAGCAGAGCAAAGTTGTCCAAGAATAGCTTCCATTGGAATGCTAATGGCAATTGAAGAGGCAGGCCAGTGGCAAGCCACTAGCTTCTAGCAGTTTGAAAGTTGCAGACACAGTGCAGGTGTTGTGCGGCTTCCTTCTTGGCCTCCTAGAAGGTGCCGCGCTCTCTGTCTCTTGCTTGCCAATATGTTGCCGTGTTCCTCTTATTGTTTGGTTTGTTTTGATTTGTTTTTATGATGTTTTGGCGGGTTTTCGGAATGTTTTGGTGGTGTTTTAGAATGTTTTGTTTTCTCTTGTGTTGTTTATATTGTCTTGGCAGGTTTTGGAATGTTTGGATTCCTTTTGGCGGGTTTTAAAATCTTTTGGCGGGTATTTGGAATGTTTTGGGTTGCTTTCATTTGTTTTGATTATGTTTTGGCAAGTTATTGAAAGTTTGGATCACTTCTGACTGGTTTTCTAGTATTTTGGCATCTTTTCAGAATGTTTTGATGAGTTTTGGCGGGTTCTAAACTACTTTGTCGGGTTTTTGGAATGTTTCGGTTGGTTATGATTTGTTTTTATGATGTTTTGGCCGGATTTCGGAATATTTTGGCTGGTTTTTGGAATGTTTCGGTTGGTTTATGATTTGTTTTTATGATGTTTTGCAAAGTTTTTTGAATGTTTTGATCAGTTCTGGCTGGTTTTCTAATGTTTTGGCATCTTTTCAGAATGTTTTGATGAGTTTTGCGGGTCTAAATCATTTTGGCGGGATTTTGGAATATTTTGGTTAGTTTTGATTTGTTTTGATGATGTTTTGGCGGGTTTTCGGAATGTTTTGGTTGGGTTTTAGAATGTTTTGTTTTCTCTTGTGTTGTTTATATTGTCTTGGCAGGTTTTGGAATGTTTGGATTCCTTTTGGCGGGTTTTAAAATCTTTTGGCGGGTATTTGGAATGTTTTTTAACGGGTATTCGGAAGGTTTTGATTAGTTTTGACGGGTTTTGAATTATTTTGGCGGGTTTTTAGAAGATTTTGATTCTGTTTAGCCCAGTTTTTGGTGTGTTTGGATTAGCTTTGGTGGGCTTTATCATGTTTTGTCAGGTTTTCTCGAATGTATTGATCACTTCTGTCTGGTTTTCTATTTTGGCGGGTTTGAAAATATTTTTGGATTAGTTTTGGCGGGTTTGAAAATATTTTGGCTCTTTGCGCAGAGACGACGGTGCCGGTTGCGGTGCGCTCCGGGGCGCTCCTTCTGCGGAAAGACGCCTGGCAGCGGCACTTGGGACAGCTCCGCGTCTCCGTATTCTGCGTTTCTTGCCTTCTGCATCTCAGCAAAATGCTTTCCCACTAGGTCTAGCAAGGAGAAACTGTGGCAGCTGAGTAGATGTAGCCCGGCCTGCCCTTTGAAGTTGACAAGTTCTTGGCATCTCAGAGCCTCAAGGGAAGAGCAAGGTTATCTATGGTAGGCTGGGGCAGAACTAGCAGCAAGCAGAGCAAAGTTGTCCAAGAATAGCTTCCATTGGAATGCTAATGGCAATTGAAGAGGCAGGCCAGTGGCAAGCCACTAGCTTCTAGCAGTTTGAAAGTTGCAGACACAGTGCAGGTGTTGTGCGATTTCCTTCTTGGCCTCCTAGAAGGTGCCACGCTCTCTGTCTCTTGCTTGCCAATATGTTGCCGTGTTCCTCTTATTGTTTGGTTTGTTTTGATTTGTTTTTATGATCTTTTGGCGGGTTTTCGGAATGTTTTGGTGGTGTTTTAGAATGTTTTGTTTTCTCTTGTGTTGTTTATATTGTCTTGGCAGGTTTTGGAATGTTTGGATTAGTTTTGGCGGGTTTTCAAATATTTTGGCGGGTATTTGGAATGTTTTGGTTTGCTTTCATTTTTTTTGATTATGTTTTGGCAAGTTATTGAAAGTTTTGATCACTTCTGACTGGTTTTCTAGTATTTTGGCATCTTTTCAGAATGTTTTGATCAGTTTTGGCAGGTTGTAAACTATTTTGTCAGGTTTTTGGAATGTTTTGGTTGGTTTTGATTTGTTTTTATGATGTTTTGCCAAGTTTTTTGAATGTTTTGATCAGTTCTGGCTGGTTTTCTAATGTTTTGGCATTTTTTCAGAACGTTTTGATGAGTTTTGTGGGTCTAAATTATTTTGGCGGGTTTTCAGAATATTTTGGTTGGTTTTGATTTGTTTTTATGATGTTTTGGCGGGTTTTTGGAATGTTTTGGTTGGGTTTTAGAATGTTTTGTTTTCTCTTGTGTTGTTTATATTGTCTTGGCAGGTTTTGGAATGTTTGGATTTGTTTTGGCGGGTTTTAAAATCTTTTGGCGGGTATTTGGAATGTTTTGGCGGGTATTCGGAATGTTTTGATTAGTTTTGGCGGGTTTTGAAATATTTTGGCGGGTTTGAAAATATTTTGACTTGTTTTGATTCTGTTTAGCCCAGTTTTTGGTGTGTTTGGATTAGCTTTGGTGGGCTTTATCATTTTTTGTCAGGTTTTTTCGAATGTATTGATCACTTCTGTCTGGTTTTCTATTTTGGCGGGTTTGAAAATATTTTTGGATTAGTTTTGGCGGGTTTGAAAATATTTTGGCTCTTTGCGCAGAGACGACGGTGCCGGTTGTGGTGCGCTCCGGGGCGCTCCTTCTGCGGAAAGACGCCTGGCAGCGGCACTTGGGACAGCTCCGCGTCTCCGTATTCTGCGTTTCTTGCCTTCTGCATCTCAGCAAAATGCTTTCCCACTAGGTCTAGCAAGGAGAAACTGTGGCAGCTGAGTAGATGTAGCCCGGCCCACCCTTTGAAGTTGACAAGTTCTTGGCATCTCAGAACCTCAGGGGAAGAGCAAGGTTATCTATGGTAGGCTGGGGCAGAACTAGCAGCAAGCAGAGCAAAGTTGTCCAAGAATAGCTTCCATTGGAATGCTAATGGCAATTGAAGAGGCAGGCCAGTGGCAAGCCACTAGCTTCTAGCAGTTTGAAAGTTGCAGACACAGTGCAGGTGTTGTGCGGCTTCCTTCTTGGCCTCCTAGAAGGTGCCGCGGTGCCGCGCTCTCCGTCTCTTGCTTGCCAATATGTTGCCGTGTTCCTCCTATTGTTTGGTTTGTTTTGATTTGTTTTGATGATCTTTTGGCGGGTTTTCGGAATGTTTTGGTGGTGTTTTAGAATGTTTTGTTTTCTCTTGTGTTGTTTATATTGTCTTGGCAGGTTTTGGAATGTTTGGATTCCTTTTGGCGGGTTTTAAAATATTTTGGCGGGTATTTGGAATGTTTTGGCGGGTATTCGGAAGGTTTTGATTAGTTTTGACGGGTTTTGAAATATTTTGGAGGGTTTTTAGAAGGTTTTGATTCTGTTTAGCCCAGTTTTTGGTGTGTTTGGATTAGCTTTGGTGGGCTTTATCATGTTTTGTCAGGTTTTCTCGAATGTATTGATCACTTCTGTCTGGTTTTCTATTTTGGCGGGTTTGAAAATATTTTTGGATTAGTTTTGGCGGGTTTGAAAATATTTTGGCTCTTTGCGCAGAGACGACGGTGCCTGTTGCGGTGCGCTCCGGGGCGCTCCTTCTGCGGAAAGACGCCTGGCAGCGGCACTTGGGACAGCTCCGCGTCTCCGTATTCTGCGTTTCTTGCCTTCTGCATCTCAGCAAAATGCTTTCCCACTAGATCTAGCAAGGAGAAACTGTGGCAGCTGAGTAGATGTAGCCCGGCCCGCCCTTTGAAGTTGACAAGTTCTTGGCATCTCAGAACCTCAAGGGAAGAGCAAGGTTATCTATGGTAGGCTGGGGCAGAACTAGCAGCAAGCAGAGCAAAGTTGTCCAAGAACAGCTTCCATTGGAATGCTAATGGCAATTGAAGAGGCAGGCCGGTGGCAAGCCACTATCTTCTAGCAATTTGAAAGTTGCAGACACAGTGCAGGTGTTGTGCGGCTTCCTTCTTGGCCTCCTAGAAGGTGCCGTGGTGCCGCGCTCTCCGTCTCTTGCTTGCCAATATGTTGCCGTGTTCCTCCTATTGTTTGGTTTGTTTTGATTTGTTTTGATGATCTTTTGGCGGGTTTTCGGAATGTTTTGGTGGTGTTTTAGAATGTTTTGTTTTCTCTTGTGTTGTTTTTATTGTCTTGGAAGGTTTTGGAATGTTTGGATTCCTTTTGGCGGGTTTTAAAATATTTTGGCGGGTATTTGGAATGTTTTGGCGGGTATTCGGAAGGTTTTGATTAGTTTTGACGGGTTTTGAAATATTTTGGCAGGTTTTTAGAAGGTTTTGATTCTGTTTAGCCCAGTTTTTGGTGTGTTTGGATTAGCTTTGGTGGGCTTTATCATGTTTTGTCAGGTTTTTTCGAATGTATTGATCACTTCTGTCTGGTTTTCTATTTTGGCGGGTTTGAAAATATTTTTGGATTAGTTTTGGCGGGTTTGAAAATATTTTGGCTCTTTGCGCAGAGACGACGGTGCCGGTTGCGGTGCGCTCCGGGGCGCTCCTTCTGCGGAAAGACGCCTGGCAGCGGCACTTGGGACAGCTCCGCGTCTCCGTATTCTGCGTTTCTTGCCTTCTGCATCTCAGCAAAATGCTTTCCCACTAGGTCTAGCAAGGAGAAACTGTGGCAGCTGAGTAGATGTAGCCCGGCCCACCCTTTGAAGTTGACAAGTTCTTGGCATCTCAGAACCTCAAGGGAAGAGCAAGGTTATCTATGGTAGGCTGGGGCAGAACTAGCAGCAAGCAGAGCAAAGTTGTCCAAGAATAGCTTCCATTGGAATGCTAATGGCAATTGAAGAGGCAGGCCAGTGGCAAGCCACTATCTTCTAGCAGTTTGAAAGTTGCTGACACAGTGCAGTGTTGTGCGGCTTCTTTCTTGGCCTCCTAGAAGGTGCCGTGGTGCCGCGCTCTCCGTCTCTTGCTTGCCAATATGTTGCCGTGTTCCTCCTATTGTTTGGTTTGTTTTGATTTGTTTTGATGATGTTTTGGCGGGTTTTCGGAATGTTTTGGTGGTGTTTTAGAATGTTTTGTTTTCTCTTGTGTTGTTTTTATTGTGTTGGCAGGTTGTGGAACGTTTGGATTAGTTTTGGCGGGTTTTAAAATATTTTGGCGGGTATTTGGAATGTTTTGGTTTGCTTTCATTTGTTTTGATTATGTTTTGGCAAGTTATTGAAAGTTTCGATCACTTCTGACTGGTTTTCTAGTATTTTGGCATCTTTTCAGAATGTTTTGATCAGTTTTGGCAGGTTGTAAACTATTTTGTCAGGTTTTTGGAATGTTTTGGTTGGTTTTGATTTGTTTTTATGATGTTTTGCCAAGTTTTTTGAATGATTTGATCAGTTCTGGCTGGTTTTCTAATGTTTTGGCATATTTTCAGAATGTTTTGATGAGTTTTGTGGGTCTAAATCATTTTGGCGGGTTTTCGGAATATTTTGGTTGGTTTTGATTTGTTTTTATGATGTTTTGTCGGGTTTTCGGAATGTTTTGGTTGGGTTTTAGAATGTTTTGTATTCTCTTGAGTTGTTTTTATTGTGTTGGCAGGTTTTGGAATGTTTGGATTTGTTTTGGCGGGTTTTAAAATATTTTGGCGGGTATTTGGAATGTTTTGGCGGGTATTCGGAATGTTTTGATTAGTTTTGACGCGTTTTGAAATATTTTGGCAGGTTTTTAGAAGGTTTTGATTCTGTTTAGCCCAGTTTTTGGTGTGTTTGGATTAGCTTTGGTGGGCTTTATCAGGTTTTGTCAGGTTTTTTCGAATGTATTGATCACTTCTGTCTGGTTTTCTATTTTGGCGGGTTTGAAAATATTTTTGGATGTGTTTTGGCGGGTTTGAAAATATTTTGGCTCTTTGCGCAGAGACGACGGTGCCGGTTGCGGTGCGCTCCGGGGCGCTCCTTCTGCGGAAAGACGCCTGGCAGCGGCACTTGGGACAGCTCCGCGTCTCCGTATTCTGCGTTTCTTGCCTTCTGCATCTCAGCAAAATGCTTTCCCACTAGGTCTAGCAAGGAGAAACTGTGGCAGCTGAGTAGATGTAGCCCGGCCCACCCTTTGAAGTTGACAAGTTCTTGGCATCTCAGAACCTCAAGGGAAGAGCAAGGTTATCTATGGTAGGCTGGGGCAGAACTAGCAGCAAGCAGAGCAAAGTTGTCCAAGAATAGCTTCCATTGGAATGCTAATGGCAATTGAAGAGGCAGGCCAGTGGCAAGCCACTATCTTCTAGCAGTTTGAAAGTTGCAGACACAGTGCAGGTGTTGTGCGGCTTCCTTCTTGGCCTCCTAGAAGGTGCCGTGGTGCCGCGCTCTCCGTCTCTTGCTTGCCAATATGTTGCCGTGTTCCTCCTATTGTTTGGTTTGTTTTGATTTGTTTTGATGATCTTTTGGTGGGTTTTCGGAATGTTTTGGTGGTGTTTTAGAATGTTTTGTTTTCTCTTGTGTTGTTTTTATTGTGTTGGCAGGTTGTGGAACGTTTGGATTCGTTTTGGCGGGTTTCAAAATATTTGGGCGGGTATTTGGAATGTTTTGGTTTGCTTTCATTTGTTTTGATTATGTTTTGGCAAGTTATTGAAAGTTTTGATCACTTCTGACTGGTTTTCTAGTATTTTGGCATCTTTTCAGAATGTTTTGATCAGTTTTAGCAGGTTGTAAACTATTTTGTCAGGTTTTTGGAATGTTTTGGTTGGTTTTGATTTGTTTTTATGATGTTTTGCCAAGTTTTTTGAATGTTTTGATCAGTTCTGGCTGGTTTTCTAATGTTTTGGCATTTTTTCAGAACGTTTTGATGAGTTTTGTGGGTCTAAATTATTTTGGCGGGTTTTCGGAATATTTTGGTTGGTTTTGATTTGTTTTTATGATGTTTTGGTGGGTTTTCGGAATGTTTTGGTTGGGTTTTAGAATGTTTTGTATTCTCTTGAGTTGTTTTTATGGTGTTGGCAGGTTTTGGAATGTTTGGATTTGTTTTGGCGGGTTTTAAAATATTTTGGCGGGTATTTGGAATGTTTTGGCGGGTATTCGGAATGTTTTGATTAGTTTTGACGGGTTTTGAAATATTTTGGCGGGTTTTTAGAAGGTTTTGACTTGTTTTGATTCTGTTTAGCCCAGTTTTTGGTGTGTTTGGATTAGCTTTGGTGGGCTTTATCAGGTTTTGTCAGGTTTTTTCGAATGTATTGATCACTTCTGTCTGGTTTTCTATTTTGGCGGGTTTGAAAATATTTTTGGATGTGTTTTGGCGGGTTTGAAAATATTTTGGCTCTTTGCGCAGAGACGACGGTGCCGGTTGCGGTGCGCTCCGGGGCGCTCCTTCTGCGGAAAGACGCCTGGCAGCGGCACTTGGGACAGCTCCGCGTCTCCGTATTCTGCGTTTCTTGCCTTCTGCATCTCAGCAAAATGCTTTCCCACTAGGTCTAGCAAGGAGAAACTGTGGCAGCTGAGTAGATGTAGCCCGGCCCACCCTTTGAAGTTGACAAGTTCTTGGCATCTCAGAACCTCAAGGGAAGAGCAAGGTTATCTATGGTAGGCTGGGGCAGAACTAGCAGCAAGCAGAGCAAAGTTGTCCAAGAATAGCTTCCATTGGAATGCTAATGGCAATTGAAGAGGCAGGCCAGTGGCAAGCCACTATCTTCTAGCAGTTTGAAAGTTGCAGACACAGTGCAGGTGTTGTGCGGCTTCCTTCTTGGCCTCCTAGAAGGTGCCGTGGTGCCGCGCTCTCCGTCTCTTGCTTGCCAATATGTTGCCGTGTTCCTCCTATTGTTTGGTTTGTTTTGATTTGTTTTGATGATGTTTTGGCGGGTTTTCGGAATGTTTTGGTGGTGTTTTAGAATGTTTTGTTTTCTCTTGTGTTGTTTTTATTGTGTTGGCATGTTGTGGAACGTTTGGATTAGTTTTGGCGGGTTTTAAAATATTTTGGCGGGTATTTGGAATGTTTTGGTTTGCTTTCATTTGTTTTGATTATGTTTTGGCAAGTTATTGAAAGTTTGGATCACTTCTGACTGGTTTTCTAGTATTTTGGCATCTTTTCAGAATGTTTTGATCAGTTTTGGCAGGTTGTAAACTATTTTGTCAGGTTTTTGGAATGTTTTGGTTGGTTTTGATTTGTTTTTATGATGTTTTGCCAAGTTTTTTGAATGTTTTGATCAGTTCTGGCTGGTTTTCTAATGTTTTGGCATATTTTCAGAATGTTTTGATGAGTTTTGTGGGTCTAAATCATTTTGGCGGGTTTTCGGAATATTTTGGTTGGTTTTGATTTGTTTTGATGATGTTTTGGTGGGTTTTTGGAATGTTTTGGTTGGGTTTTAGAATGTTTTGTATTCTCTTGAGTTGTTTTTATTGTGTTGGCAGGTTTTGGAATGTTTGGATTTGTTTTGGCGGGTTTTAAAATATTTTGGCGGGTATTTGGAATGTTTTGGCGGGTATTCGGAATGTTTTGATTAGTTTTGACGGGTTTTGAAATATTTTGGCGGGTTTTTAGAAGGTTTTGATTCTGTTTAGCCCAGTTTTTGGTGTGTTTGGATTAGCTTTGGTGGGCTTTATCATGTTTTGTCAGGTTTTCTCGAATGTATTGATCACTTCTGTCTGGTTTTCTATTTTGGCGGGTTTGAAAATATTTTTGGATGTGTTTTGGCGGGTTTGAAAATATTTTGGCTCTTTGCGCAGAGACGACGGTGCCGGTTGCGGTGCGCTGCGGGGCGCTCCTTCTGCGGAAAGACGCCTGGCAGCGGCACTTGGGACAGCTCCGCGTCTCCGTATTCTGCGTTTCTTGCCTTCTGCATCTCAGCAAAATGCTTTCCCACTAGGTCTAGCAAGGAGAAACTGTGGCAGCTGAGTAGATGTAGCCCGGCCCGCCCTTTGAAGTTGACAAGTTCTTGGCATCTCAGAGCCTCAAGGGAAGAGCAAGGTTATCTATGGTAGGCTGGGGCAGAACTAGCAGCAAGCAGAGCAAAGTTGTCCAAGAATAGCTTCCATTGGAATGCTAATGGCAATTGAAGAGGCAGGCCAGTGGCAAGCCACTATCTTCTAGCAGTTTGAAAGTTGCAGACACAGTGCAGGTGTTTTGCGGCTTCCTTCTTGGCCTCCTAGAAGGTGCCGCACTCTCCGTCTCTTGCTTGCCAATATGTTGCCGTGTTCCTCCTATTGTTTGGTTTGTTTTGATTTGTTTTGATGATCTTTTGGCGGGTTTTCGGAATGTTTTGGTGGTGTTTTAGAATGTTTTGTTTTCTCTTGTGTTGTTTTTATTGTGTTGGCAGGTTGTGGAACGTTTGGATTAGTTTTGGCGGGTTTTAAAATATTTTGGCGGGTATTTGGAATGTTTTGGGTTGCTTTCATTTGTTTTGATTATGTTTTGGCAAGTTATTGAAAGTTTTGATCACTTCTGACTGGTTTTCTAGTATTTTGGCATCTTTTCAGAATGTTTTGATCAGTTTTGGCAGGTTGTAAACTATTTTGTCAGGTTTTTGGAATGTTTTGGTTGGTTTTGATTTGTTTTTATGATGTTTTGCCAAGTTTTTTGAATGTTTTGATCAGTTCTGGCTGGTTTTCTAATGTTTTGGCATTTTTTCAGAACGTTTTGATGAGTTTTGTGGGTCTAAATTATTTTGGCGGGTTTTCGGAATATTTTGGTTGGTTTTGATTTGTTTTTATGATGTTTTGGCGGGTTTTCGGAATGTTTTGGTTGGGTTTTAGAATATTTTGTATTCTCTTGAGTTGTTTTTATGGTGTTGGCAGGTTTTGGAATGTTTGGATTTGTTTTGGCGGGTTTTAAAATATTTTGGCGGGTATTTGGAATGTTTTGGCGGGTATTCGGAATGTTTTGATTAGTTTTGACGGGTTTTGAAATATTTTGGCGGGTTTTTAGAAGGTTTTGACTTGTTTTGATTCTGTTTAGCCCAGTTTTTGGTGTGTTTGGATTAGCTTTGGTGGGCTTTATCATGTTTTGTCAGGTTTTTTCGAATGTATTGATCACTTCTGTCTGGTTTTCTATTTTGGCGGGTTTGAAAATATTTTTGGATTAGTTTTGGCGGGTTTGAAAATATTTTGGCTCTTTGCGCAGAGACGACGGTGCCGGTTGCGGTGCGCTCCGGGGCGCTCCTTCTGCGGAAAGACGCCTGGCAGCGGCACTTGGGACAGCTCCGCGTCTCCGTATTCTGTGTTTCTTGCCTTCTGCATCTCAGCAAAATGCTTTCCCACTAGGTCTAGCAAGGAGAAACTGTGGCAGCTGAGTAGATGTAGCCCGGCCCACCCTTTGAAGTTGACAAGTTCTTGGCATCTCAGAGCCTCAAGGGAAGAGCAAGGTTATCTATGGTAGGCTGGGGCAGAACTAGCAGCAAGCAGAGCAAAGTTGTCCAAGAATAGCTTCCATTGGAATGCTAATGGCAATTGAAGAGGCAGGCCAGTGGCAAGCCACTAGCTTCTAGCAGTTTGAAAGTTGCAGACACAGTGCAGGTGTTGTGCGGCTTCCTTCTTGGCCTCCTAGAAGGTGCCGCGCTCTCTGTCTCTTGCTTGCCAATATGTTGCCGTGTTCCTCTTATTGTTTGGTTTGTTTTGATTTGTTTTTATGATGTTTTGGCGGGTTTTCGGAATGTTTTGGTGGTGTTTTAGAATGTTTTGTTTTCTCTTGTGTTGTTTATATTGTCTTGGCAGGTTTTGGAATGTTTGGATTCCTTTTGGCGGGTTTTAAAATCTTTTGGCGGGTATTTGGAATGTTTTGGGTTGCTTTCATTTGTTTTGATTATGTTTTGGCAAGTTATTGAAAGTTTGGATCACTTCTGACTGGTTTTCTAGTATTTTGGCATCTTTTCAGAATGTTTTGATGAGTTTTGGCGGGTTCTAAACTACTTTGTCGGGTTTTTGGAATGTTTCGGTTGGTTATGATTTGTTTTTATGATGTTTTGGCCGGATTTCGGAATATTTTGGCTGGTTTTTGGAATGTTTCGGTTGGTTTATGATTTGTTTTTATGATGTTTTGCAAAGTTTTTTGAATGTTTTGATCAGTTCTGGCTGGTTTTCTAATGTTTTGGCATCTTTTCAGAATGTTTTGATGAGTTTTGCGGGTCTAAATCATTTTGGCGGGATTTTGGAATATTTTGGTTGGTTTTGATTTGTTTTGATGATGTTTTGGCGGGTTTTCGGAATGTTTTGGTTGGGTTTTAGAATGTTTTGTTTTCTCTTGTGTTGTTTATATTGTCTTGGCAGGTTTTGGAATGTTTGGATTCCTTTTGGCGGGTTTTAAAATCTTTTGGCGGGTATTTGGAATGTTTTTTAACGGGTATTCGGAAGGTTTTGATTAGTTTTGACGGGTTTTGAATTATTTTGGCGGGTTTTTAGAAGATTTTGATTCTGTTTAGCCCAGTTTTTGGTGTGTTTGGATTAGCTTTGGTGGGCTTTATCATGTTTTGTCAGGTTTTCTCGAATGTATTGATCACTTCTGTCTGGTTTTCTATTTTGGCGGGTTTGAAAATATTTTTGGATTAGTTTTGGCGGGTTTGAAAATATTTTGGCTCTTTGCGCAGAGACGACGGTGCCGGTTGCGGTGCGCTCCGGGGCGCTCCTTCTGCGGAAAGACGCCTGGCAGCGGCACTTGGGACAGCTCCGCGTCTCCGTATTCTGCGTTTCTTGCCTTCTGCATCTCAGCAAAATGCTTTCCCACTAGGTCTAGCAAGGAGAAACTGTGGCAGCTGAGTAGATGTAGCCCGGCCTGCCCTTTGAAGTTGACAAGTTCTTGGCATCTCAGAGCCTCAAGGGAAGAGCAAGGTTATCTATGGTAGGCTGGGGCAGAACTAGCAGCAAGCAGAGCAAAGTTGTCCAAGAATAGCTTCCATTGGAATGCTAATGGCAATTGAAGAGGCAGGCCAGTGGCAAGCCACTAGCTTCTAGCAGTTTGAAAGTTGCAGACACAGTGCAGGTGTTGTGCGATTTCCTTCTTGGCCTCCTAGAAGGTGCCACGCTCTCTGTCTCTTGCTTGCCAATATGTTGCCGTGTTCCTCTTATTGTTTGGTTTGTTTTGATTTGTTTTTATGATGTTTTGGCGGGTTTTCGGAATGTTTTGGTGGTGTTTTAGAATGTTTTGTTTTCTCTTGTGTTGTTTATATTGTCTTGGCAGGTTTTGGAATGTTTGGATTCGTTTTGGCGGGTTTTAAAATATTTTGGCGGGCATTTGGAATGTTTTGGTTTGCTTTCATTTGTTTTGATTATGTTTTGGCAAGTTATTGAAAGTTTTGATCACTTCTGACTGGTTTTCTAGTATTTTGGCATCTTTTCAGAATGTTTTGATCAGTTTTGGCAGGTTGTAAACTATTTTGTCAGGTTTTTGGAATGTTTTGGTTGGTTTTGATTTGTTTTTATGATGTTTTGCCAAGTTTTTTGAATGTTTTGATCAGTTCTGGCTGGTTTTCTAATGTTTTGGCATTTTTTCAGAACGTTTTGATGAGTTTTGTGGGTCTAAATTATTTTGGCGGGTTTTCAGAATATTTTGGTTGGTTTTGATTTGTTTTTATGATGTTTTGGCGGGTTTTTGGAATGTTTTGGTTGGGTTTTAGAATGTTTTGTTTTCTCTTGTGTTGTTTATATTGTCTTGGCAGGTTTTGGAATGTTTGGATTTGTTTTGGCGGGTTTTAAAATCTTTTGGCGGGTATTTGGAATGTTTTGGCGGGTATTCGGAATGTTTTGATTAGTTTTGGCGGGTTTTGAAATATTTTGGCGGGTTTGAAAATATTTTGACTTGTTTTGATTCTGTTTAGCCCAGTTTTTGGTGTGTTTGGATTAGCTTTGGTGGGCTTTATCATGTTTTGTCAGGTTTTTTCGAATGTATTGATCACTTCTGTCTGGTTTTCTATTTTGGCGGGTTTGAAAATAGTTTTGGATTAGTTTTGGCGGGTTTGAAAATATTTTGGCTCTTTGCGCAGAGACGACGGTGCCGGTTGTGGTGCGCTCCGGGGCGCTCCTTCTGCGGAAAGACGCCTGGCAGCGGCACTTGGGACAGCTCCGCGTCTCCGTATTCTGCGTTTCTTGCCTTCTGCATCTCAGCAAAATGCTTTCCCACTAGGTCTAGCAAGGAGAAACTGTGGCAGCTGAGTAGATGTAGCCCGGCCCACCCTTTGAAGTTGACAAGTTCTTGGCATCTCAGAACCTCAGGGGAAGAGCAAGGTTATCTATGGTAGGCTGGGGCAGAACTAGCAGCAAGCAGAGCAAAGTTGTCCAAGAATAGCTTCCATTGGAATGCTAATGGCAATTGAAGAGGCAGGCCAGTGGCAAGCCACTAGCTTCTAGCAGTTTGAAAGTTGCAGACACAGTGCAGGTGTTGTGCGGCTTCCTTCTTGGCCTCCTAGAAGGTGCCGCGGTGCCGCGCTCTCCGTCTCTTGCTTGCCAATATGTTGCCGTGTTCCTCCTATTGTTTGGTTTGTTTTGATTTGTTTTGATGATCTTTTGGCGGGTTTTCGGAATGTTTTGGTGGTGTTTTAGAATGTTTTGTTTTCTCTTGTGTTGTTTATATTGTCTTGGCAGGTTTTGGAATGTTTGGATTCCTTTTGGCGGGTTTTAAAATATTTTGGCGGGTATTTGGAATGTTTTGGCGGGTATTCGGAAGGTTTTGATTAGTTTTGACGGGTTTTGAAATATTTTGGAGGGTTTTTAGAAGGTTTTGATTCTGTTTAGCCCAGTTTTTGGTGTGTTTGGATTATCTTTGGTGGGCTTTATCATGTTTTGTCAGGTTTTCTCGAATGTATTGATCACTTCTGTCTGGTTTTCTATTCTGGCGGGTTTGAAAATATTTTTGGATTAGTTTTGGCGGGTTTGAAAATATTTTGGCTCTTTGCGCAGAGACGACGGTGCCTGTTGCGGTGCGCTCCGGGGCGCTCCTTCTGCGGAAAGACGCCTGGCAGCGGCACTTGGGACAGCTCCGCGTCTCCGTATTCTGCGTTTCTTGCCTTCTGCATCTCAGCAAAATGCTTTCCCACTAGATCTAGCAAGGAGAAACTGTGGCAGCTGAGTAGATGTAGCCCGGCCCGCCCTTTGAAGTTGACAAGTTCTTGGCATCTCAGAACCTCAAGGGAAGAGCAAGGTTATCTATGGTAGGCTGGGGCAGAACTAGCAGCAAGCAGAGCAAAGTTGTCCAAGAACAGCTTCCATTGGAATGCTAATGGCAATTGAAGAGGCAGGCCGGTGGCAAGCCACTATCTTCTAGCAGTTTGAAAGTTGCAGACACAGTGCAGGTGTTGTGCGGCTTCCTTCTTGGCCTCCTAGAAGGTGCCGTGGTGCCGCGCTCTCCGTCTCTTGCTTGCCAATATGTTGCCGTGTTCCTCCTATTGTTTGGTTTGTTTTGATTTGTTTTGATGATGTTTTGGCGGGTTTTCGGAATGTTTTGGTGGTGTTTTAGAATGTTTTGTTTTCTCTTGTGTTGTTTTTATTGTCTTGGAAGGTTTTGGAATGTTTGGATTCCTTTTGGCGGGTTTTAAAATATTTTGGCGGGTATTTGGAATGTTTTGGCGGGTATTCGGAAGGTTTTGATTAGTTTTGACGGGTTTTGAAATATTTTGGCAGGTTTTTAGAAGGTTTTGATTCTGTTTAGCCCAGTTTTTGGTGTGTTTGGATTAGCTTTGGTGGGCTTTATCATGTTTTGTCAGGTTTTTTCGAATGTATTGATCACTTCTGTCTGGTTTTCTATTTTGGCGGGTTTGAAAATATTTTTGGATTAGTTTTGGCGGGTTTGAAAATATTTTGGCTCTTTGCGCAGAGACGACGGTGCCGGTTGCGGTGCGCTCCGGGGCGCTCCTTCTGCGGAAAGACGCCTGGCAGCGGCACTTGGGACAGCTCCGCGTCTCCGTATTCTGCGTTTCTTGCCTTCTGCATCTCAGCAAAATGCTTTCCCACTAGGTCTAGCAAGGAGAAACTGTGGCAGCTGAGTAGATGTAGCCCGGCCCACCCTTTGAAGTTGACAAGTTCTTGGCATCTCAGAACCTCAAGGGAAGAGCAAGGTTATCTATGGTAGGCTGGGGCAGAACTAGCAGCAAGCAGAGCAAAGTTGTCCAAGAATAGCTTCCATTGGAATGCTAATGGCAATTGAAGAGGCAGGCCAGTGGCAAGCCACTAGCTTCTAGCAGTTTGAAAGTTGCTGACACAGTGCAGTGTTGTGCTGCTTCTTTCTTGGCCTCCTAGAAGGTGCCGTGGTGCCGCGCTCTCCGTCTCTTGCTTGCCAATATGTTGCCGTGTTCCTCCTATTGTTTGGTTTGTTTTGATTTGTTTTGATGATGTTTTGGCGGGTTTTCGGAATGTTTTGGTGGTGTTTTAGAATGTTTTGTTTTCTCTTGTGTTGTTTTTATTGTCTTGGCAGGTTGTGGAACGTTTGGATTAGTTTTGGCGGGTTTTAAAATATTTTGGCGGGTATTTGGAATGTTTTGGTTTGCTTTCATTTGTTTTGATTATGTTTTGGCAAGTTATTGAAAGTTTCGATCACTTCTGACTGGTTTTCTAGTATTTTGGCATCTTTTCAGAATGTTTTGATCAGTTTTGGCAGGTTGTAAACTATTTTGTCAGGTTTTTGGAATGTTTTGGTTGGTTTTGATTTGTTTTTATGATGTTTTGCCAAGTTTTTTGAATGATTTGATCAGTTCTGGCTGGTTTTCTAATGTTTTGGCATTTTTTCAGAACGTTTTGATGAGTTTTGTGGGTCTAAATTATTTTGGCGGGTTTTCGGAATATTTTGGTTGGTTTTGATTTGTTTTTATGATGTTTTGGCGGGTTTTCGGAATGTTTTGGTTGGGTTTTAGAATGTTTTGTATTCTCTTGAGTTGTTTTTATTGTGTTGGCAGGTTTTGGAATGTTTGGATTTGTTTTGGCGGGTTTTAAAATATTTTGGCGGGTATTTGGAATGTTTTGGCGGGTATTCGGAATGTTTTGATTAGTTTTGACGCGTTTTGAAATATTTTGGCAGGTTTTTAGAAGGTTTTGATTCTGTTTAGCCCAGTTTTTGGTGTGTTTGGATTAGCTTTGGTGGGCTTTATCATGTTTTGTCAGGTTTTTTCGAATGTATTGATCACTTCTGTCTGGTTTTCTATTTTGGCGGGTTTGAAAATATTTTTGGATGTGTTTTGGCGGGTTTGAAAATATTTTGGCTCTTTGCGCAGAGACGACGGTGCCGGTTGCGGTGTGCTCCGGGGCGCTCCTTCTGCGGAAAGACGCCTGGCAGCGGCACTTGGGACAGCTCCGCGTCTCCGTATTCTGCGTTTCTTGCCTTCTGCATCTCAGCAAAATGCTTTCCCACTAGATCTAGCAAGGAGAAACTGTGGCAGCTGAGTAGATGTAGCCCGGCCCACCCTTTGAAGTTGACAAGTTCTTGGCATCTCAGAACCTCAAGGGAAGAGCAAGGTTATCTATGGTAGGCTGGGGCAGAACTAGCAGCAAGCAGAGCAAAGTTGTCCAAGAACAGCTTCCATTGGAATGCTAATGGCAATTGAAGAGGCAGGCCAGTGGCAAGCCACTATCTTCTAGCAGTTTGAAAGTTGCTGACACAGTGCAGTGTTGTGCGGCTTCTTTCTTGGCCTCCTAGAAGGTGCCGTGGTGCCGCGCTCTCCGTCTCTTGCTTGCCAATATGTTGCCGTGTTCCTCCTATTGTTTGGTTTGTTTTGATTTGTTTTGATGATCTTTTGGTGGGTTTTCGGAATGTTTTGGTGGTGTTTTAGAATGTTTTGTTTTCTCTTGTGTTGTTTTTATTGTGTTGGCAGGTTGTGGAACGTTTGGATTCGTTTTGGCGGGTTTTAAAATATTTGGGCGGGTATTTGGAATGTTTTGGTTTGCTTTCATTTGTTTTGATTATGTTTTGGCAAGTTATTGAAAGTTTTGATCACTTCTGACTGGTTTTCTAGTATTTTGGCATCTTTTCAGAATGTTTTGATCAGTTTTAGCAGGTTGTAAACTATTTTGTCAGGTTTTTGGAATGTTTTGGTTGGTTTTGATTTGTTTTTATGATGTTTTGCCAAGTTTTTTGAATGATTTGATCAGTTCTGGCTGGTTTTCTAATGTTTTGGCATTTTTTCAGAACGTTTTGATGAGTTTTGTGGGTCTAAATTATTTTGGCGGGTTTTCGGAATATTTTGGTTGGTTTTGATTTGTTTTTATGATGTTTTGGTGGGTTTTCGGAATGTTTTGGTTGGGTTTTAGAATGTTTTGTATTCTCTTGAGTTGTTTTTATGGTGTTGGCAGGTTTTGGAATGTTTGGATTTGTTTTGGCGGGTTTTAAAATATTTTGGCGGGTATTTGGAATGTTTTGGCGGGTATTCGGAATGTTTTGATTAGTTTTGACGGGTTTTGAAATATTTTGGCGGGTTTTTAGAAGGTTTTGACTTGTTTTGATTCTGTTTAGCCCAGTTTTTGGTGTGTTTGGATTAGCTTTGGTGGGCTTTATCAGGTTTTGTCAGGTTTTTTCGAATGTATTGATCACTTCTGTCTGGTTTTCTATTTTGGCGGGTTTGAAAATATTTTTGGATTAGTTTTGGCGGGTTTGAAAATATTTTGGCTCTTTGCGCAGAGACGACGGTGCCGGTTGCGGTGCGCTGCGGGGCGCTCCTTCTGCGGAAAGACGCCTGGCAGCGGCACTTGGGACAGCTCCGCGTCTCCGTATTCTGTGTTTCTTGCCTTCTGCATCTCAGCAAAATGCTTTCCCACTAGGTCTAGCAAGGAGAAACTGTGGCAGCTGAGTAGATGTAGCCCGGCCCACCCTTTGAAGTTGACAAGTTCTTGGCATCTCAGAGCCTCAAGGGAAGAGCAAGGTTATCTATGGTAGGCTGGGGCAGAACTAGCAGCAAGCAGAGCAAAGTTGTCCAAGAATAGCTTCCATTGGAATGCTAATGGCAATTGAAGAGGCAGGCCAGTGGCAAGCCACTAGCTTCTAGCAGTTTGAAAGTTGCAGACACAGTGCAGGTGTTGTGCGGCTTCCTTCTTGGCCTCCTAGAAGGTGCCGCGCTCTCTGTCTCTTGCTTGCCAATATGTTGCCGTGTTCCTCTTATTGTTTGGTTTGTTTTGATTTGTTTTTATGATGTTTTGGCGGGTTTTCGGAATGTTTTGGTGGTGTTTTAGAATGTTTTGTTTTCTCTTGTGTTGTTTATATTGTCTTGGCAGGTTTTGGAATGTTTGGATTCCTTTTGGCGGGTTTTCAAATCTTTTGGCGGGTATTTGGAATGTTTTGGGTTGCTTTCATTTGTTTTGATTATGTTTTGGCAAGTTATTGAAAGTTTGGATCACTTCTGACTGGTTTTCTAGTATTTTGGCATCTTTTCAGAATGTTTTGATGAGTTTTGGCGGGTTCTAAACTACTTTGTCGGGTTTTTGGAATGTTTCGGTTGGTTATGATTTGTTTTTATGATGTTTTGGCCGGATTTCGGAATATTTTGGCTGGTTTTTGGAATGTTTCGGTTGGTTTATGATTTGTTTTTATGATGTTTTGCAAAGTTTTTTGAATGTTTTGATCAGTTCTGGCTGGTTTTCTAATGTTTTGGCATCTTTTCAGAATGTTTTGTTGAGTTTTGCGGGTCTAAATCATTTTGGCGGGATTTTGGAATATTTTGGTTAGTTTTGATTTGTTTTGATGATGTTTTGGCGGGTTTTCGGAATGTTTTGGTTGGGTTTTAGAATGTTTTGTTTTCTCTTGTGTTGTTTATATTGTCTTGGCAGGTTTTGGAATGTTTGGATTCCTTTTGGCGGGTTTTAAAATCTTTTGGCGGGTATTTGGAATGTTTTTTAACGGGTATTCGGAAGGTTTTGATTAGTTTTGACGGGTTTTGAATTATTTTGGCGGGTTTTTAGAAGATTTTGATTCTGTTTAGCCCAGTTTTTGGTGTGTTTGGATTAGCTTTGGTGGGCTTTATCATGTTTTGTCAGGTTTTCTCGAATGTATTGATCACTTCTGTCTGGTTTTCTATTTTGGCGGGTTTGAAAATATTTTTGGATTAGTTTTGGCGGGTTTGAAAATATTTTGGCTCTTTGCGCAGAGACGACGGTGCCGGTTGCGGTGCGCTCCGGGGCGCTCCTTCTGCGGAAAGACGCCTGGCAGCGGCACTTGGGACAGCTCCGCGTCTCCGTATTCTGCGTTTCTTGCCTTCTGCATCTCAGCAAAATGCTTTCCCACTAGGTCTAGCAAGGAGAAACTGTGGCAGCTGAGTAGATGTAGCCCGGCCTGCCCTTTGAAGTTGACAAGTTCTTGGCATCTCAGAGCCTCAAGGGAAGAGCAAGGTTATCTATGGTAGGCTGGGGCAGAACTAGCAGCAAGCAGAGCAAAGTTGTCCAAGAATAGCTTCCATTGGAATGCTAATGGCAATTGAAGAGGCAGGCCAGTGGCAAGCCACTAGCTTCTAGCAGTTTGAAAGTTGCAGACACAGTGCAGGTGTTGTGCGATTTCCTTCTTGGCCTCCTAGAAGGTGCCACGCTCTCTGTCTCTTGCTTGCCAATATGTTGCCGTGTTCCTCTTATTGTTTGGTTTGTTTTGATTTGTTTTTATGATGTTTTGGCGGGTTTTCGGAATGTTTTGGTGGTGTTTTAGAATGTTTTGTTTTCTCTTGTGTTGTTTATATTGTCTTGGCAGGTTTTGGAATGTTTGGATTAGTTTTGGCGGGTTTTAAAATATTTTGGCGGGTATTTGGAATGTTTTGGTTTGCTTTCATTTGTTTTGATTATGTTTTGGCAAGTTATTGAAAGTTTTGATCACTTCTGACTGGTTTTCTAGTATTTTGGCATCTTTTCAGAATGTTTTGATCAGTTTTGGCAGGTTGTAAACTATTTTGTCAGGTTTTTGGAATGTTTTGGTTGGTTTTGATTTGTTTTTATGATGTTTTGCCAAGTTTTTTGAATGTTTTGATCAGTTCTGGCTGGTTTTCTAATGTTTTGGCATTTTTTCAGAACGTTTTGATGAGTTTTGTGGGTCTAAATTATTTTGGCGGGTTTTCAGAATATTTTGGTTGGTTTTGATTTGTTTTTATGATGTTTTGGCGGGTTTTTGGAATGTTTTGGTTGGGTTTTAGAATGTTTTGTTTTCTCTTGTGTTGTTTATATTGTCTTGGCAGGTTTTGGAATGTTTGGATTTGTTTTGGCGGGTTTTAAAATCTTTTGGCGGGTATTTGGAATGTTTTGGCGGGTATTCGGAATGTTTTGATTAGTTTTGGCGGGTTTTGAAATATTTTGGCGGGTTTGAAAATATTTTGACTTGTTTTGATTCTGTTTAGCCCAGTTTTTGGTGTGTTTGGATTAGCTTTGGTGGGCTTTATCATGTTTTGTCAGGTTTTTTCGAATGTATTGATCACTTCTGTCTGGTTTTCTATTTTGGCGGGTTTGAAAATATTTTTGGATTAGTTTTGGCAGGTTTGAAAATATTTTGGCTCTTTGCGCAGAGACGACGGTGCCGGTTGTGGTGCGCTCCGGGGCGCTCCTTCTGCGGAAAGACGCCTGGCAGCGGCACTTGGGACAGCTCCGCGTCTCCGTATTCTGCGTTTCTTGCCTTCTGCATCTCAGCAAAATGCTTTCCCACTAGGTCTAGCAAGGAGAAACTGTGGCAGCTGAGTAGATGTAGCCCGGCCCACCCTTTGAAGTTGACAAGTTCTTGGCATCTCAGAACCTCAGGGGAAGAGCAAGGTTATCTATGGTAGGCTGGGGCAGAACTAGCAGCAAGCAGAGCAAAGTTGTCCAAGAATAGCTTCCATTGGAATGCTAATGGCAATTGAAGAGGCAGGCCAGTGGCAAGCCACTAGCTTCTAGCAGTTGGAAAGTTGCTGACACAGTGCAGGTGTTGTGCGGCTTCCTTCTTGGCCTCCTAGAAGGTGCCGCGGTGCCGCGCTCTCCGTCTCTTGCTTGCCAATATGTTGCCGTGTTCCTCCTATTGTTTGGTTTGTTTTGATTTGTTTTGATGATCTTTTGGCGGGTTTTCGGAATGTTTTGGTGGTGTTTTAGAATGTTTTGTTTTCTCTTGTGTTGTTTATATTGTCTTGGCAGGTTTTGGAATGTTTGGATTCCTTTTGGCGGGTTTTAAAATATTTTGGCGGGTATTTGGAATGTTTTGGCGGGTATTCGGAAGGTTTTGATTAGTTTTGACGGGTTTTGAAATATTTTGGAGGGTTTTTAGAAGGTTTTGATTCTGTTTAGCCCAGTTTTTGGTGTGTTTGGATTAGCTTTGGTGGGCTTTATCATGTTTTGTCAGGTTTTCTCGAATGTATTGATCACTTCTGTCTGGTTTTCTATTCTGGCGGGTTTGAAAATATTTTTGGATTAGTTTTGGCGGGTTTGAAAATATTTTGGCTCTTTGCGCAGAGACGACGGTGCCTGTTGCGGTGCGCTCCGGGGCGCTCCTTCTGCGGAAAGACGCCTGGCAGCGGCACTTGGGACAGCTCCGCGTCTCCGTATTCTGCGTTTCTTGCCTTCTGCATCTCAGCAAAATGCTTTCCCACTAGATCTAGCAAGGAGAAACTGTGGCAGCTGAGTAGATGTAGCCCGGCCCGCCCTTTGAAGTTGACAAGTTCTTGGCATCTCAGAACCTCAAGGGAAGAGCAAGGTTATCTATGGTAGGCTGGGGCAGAACTAGCAGCAAGCAGAGCAAAGTTGTCCAAGAACAGCTTCCATTGGAATGCTAATGGCAATTGAAGAGGCAGGCCGGTGGCAAGCCACTATCTTCTAGCAGTTTGAAAGTTGCAGACACAGTGCAGGTGTTGTGCGGCTTCCTTCTTGGCCTCCTAGAAGGTGCCGTGGTGCCGCGCTCTCCGTCTCTTGCTTGCCAATATGTTGCCGTGTTCCTCCTATTGTTTGGTTTGTTTTGATTTGTTTTGATGATGTTTTGGCGGGTTTTCGGAATGTTTTGGTGGTGTTTTAGAATGTTTTGTTTTCTCTTGTGTTGTTTTTATTGTCTTGGAAGGTTTTGGAATGTTTGGATTCCTTTTGGCGGGTTTTAAAATATTTTGGCGGGTATTTGGAATGTTTTGGCGGGTATTCGGAAGGTTTTGATTAGTTTTGACGGGTTTTGAAATATTTTGGCAGGTTTTTAGAAGGTTTTGATTCTGTTTAGCCCAGTTTTTGGTGTGTTTGGATTAGCTTTGGTGGGCTTTATCATGTTTTGTCAGGTTTTTTCGAATGTATTGATCACTTCTGTCTGGTTTTCTATTTTGGCGGGTTTGAAAATATTTTTGGATGAGTTTTGGCGGGTTTGAAAATATTTTGGCTCTTTGCGCAGAGACGACGGTGCCGGTTGCGGTGCGCTCCGGGGCGCTCCTTCTGCGGAAAGACGCCTGGCAGCGGCACTTGGGACAGCTCCGCGTCTCCGTATTCTGCGTTTCTTGCCTTCTGCATCTCAGCAAAATGCTTTCCCACTAGGTCTAGCAAGGAGAAACTGTGGCAGCTGAGTAGATGTAGCCCGGCCCACCCTTTGAAGTTGACAAGTTCTTGGCATCTCAGAACCTCAAGGGAAGAGCAAGGTTATCTATGGTAGGCTGGGGCAGAACTAGCAGCAAGCAGAGCAAAGTTGTCCAAGAATAGCTTCCATTGGAATGCTAATGGCAATTGAAGAGGCAGGCCAGTGGCAAGCCACTAGCTTCTAGCAGTTTGAAAGTTGCTGACACAGTGCAGTGTTGTGCGGCTTCTTTCTTGGCCTCCTAGAAGGTGCCGTGGTGCCGCGCTCTCCGTCTCTTGCTTGCCAATATGTTGCCGTGTTCCTCCTATTGTTTGGTTTGTTTTGATTTGTTTTGATGATGTTTTGGCGGGTTTTCGGAATGTTTTGGTGGTGTTTTAGAATGTTTTGTTTTCTCTTGTGTTGTTTTTATTGTCTTGGCAGGTTGTGGAACGTTTGGATTAGTTTTGGCGGGTTTTAAAATATTTTGGCGGGTATTTGGAATGTTTTGGTTTGCTTTCATTTGTTTTGATTATGTTTTGGCAAGTTATTGAAAGTTTCGATCACTTCTGACTGGTTTTCTAGTATTTTGGCATCTTTTCAGAATGTTTTGATCAGTTTTGGCAGGTTGTAAACTATTTTGTCAGGTTTTTGGAATGTTTTGGTTGGTTTTGATTTGTTTTTATGATGTTTTGCCAAGTTTTTTGAATGATTTGATCAGTTCTGGCTGGTTTTCTAATGTTTTGGCATATTTTCAGAATGTTTTGATGAGTTTTGTGGGTCTAAATCATTTTGGCGGGTTTTCGGAATATTTTGGTTGGTTTTGATTTGTTTTTATGATGTTTTGGCGGGTTTTCGGAATGTTTTGGTTGGGTTTTAGAATGTTTTGTATTCTCTTGAGTTGTTTTTATTGTGTTGGCAGGTTTTGGAATGTTTGGATTTGTTTTGGCGGGTTTTAAAATATTTTGGCGGGTATTTGGAATGTTTTGGCGGGTATTCGGAATGTTTTGATTAGTTTTGACGCGTTTTGAAATATTTTGGCAGGTTTTTAGAAGGTTTTGATTCTGTTTAGCCCAGTTTTTGGTGTGTTTGGATTAGCTTTGGTGGGCTTTATCATGTTTTGTCAGGTTTTTTCGAATGTATTGATCACTTCTGTCTGGTTTTCTATTTTGGCGGGTTTGAAAATATTTTTGGATGTGTTTTGGCGGGTTTGAAAATATTTTGGCTCTTTGCGCAGAGACGACGGTGCCGGTTGTGGTGTGCTCCGGGGCGCTCCTTCTGCGGAAAGACGCCTGGCAGCGGCACTTGGGACAGCTCCGCGTCTCCGTATTCTGCGTTTCTTGCCTTCTGCATCTCAGCAAAATGCTTTCCCACTAGATCTAGCAAGGAGAAACTGTGGCAGCTGAGTAGATGTAGCCCGGCCCGCCCTTTGAAGTTGACAAGTTCTTGGCATCTCAGAGCCTCAAGGGAAGAGCAAGGTTATCTATGGTAGGCTGGGGCAGAACTAGCAGCAAGCAGAGCAAAGTTGTCCAAGAATAGCTTCCATTGGAATGCTAATGGCAATTGAAGAGGCAGGCCAGTGGCAAGCCACTATCTTCTAGCAGTTTGAAAGTTGCAGACACAGTGCAGGTGTTTTGCGGCTTCCTTCTTGGCCTCCTAGAAGGTGCCGCACTCTCCGTCTCTTGCTTGCCAATATGTTGCCGTGTTCCTCCTATTGTTTGGTTTGTTTTGATTTGTTTTGATGATCTTTTGGCGGGTTTTCGGAATGTTTTGGTGGTGTTTTAGAATGTTTTGTTTTCTCTTGTGTTGTTTTTATTGTCTTGGCAGGTTGTGGAACGTTTGGATTCGTTTTGGCGGGTTTTAAAATATTTTGGCGGGTATTTGGAATGTTTTGGTTTGCTTTCATTTGTTTTGATTATGTTTTGGCAAGTTATTGAAAGTTTCGATCACTTCTGACTGGTTTTCTTGTATTTTGGCATCTTTTCAGAATGTTTTGATCAGTTTTAGAATGTTTTGTATTCTCTTGAGTTGTTTTTATTGTCTTGGCAGGTTTTGGAATGTTTGGATTGCTTTTGGCGGGTTTTAAAATATTTTGGCGGGTATTTGGAATGTTTTGGCGGGTATTCGGAATGTTTTGATTAGTTTTGACGGGTTTTGAAATATTTTGGCGGGTTTTTAGAAGGTTTTGATTCTGTTTAGCCCAGTTTTTGGTGTGTTTGGATTAGCTTTGGTGGGCTTTATCATGTTTTGTCAGGTTTTCTCGAATGTATTGATCACTTCTGTCTGGTTTTCTATTTTGGCGGGTTTGAAAATATTTTTGGATTAGTTTTGGCGGGTTTGAAAATATTTTGGCTCTTTGCGCAGAGACGACGGTGCCGGTTGCGGTGCGCTCCGGGGCGCTCCTTCTGCGGAAAGACGCCTGGCAGCGGCACTTGGGACAGCTCCGTGTCTCCGTATTCTGCGTTTCTTGCCTTCTGCATCTCAGCAAAATGCTTTCCCACTAGGTCTAGCAAGGAGAAACTGTGGCAGCTGAGTAGATGTAGCCCGGCCCGCCCTTTGAAGTTGACAAGTTCTTGGCATCTCAGAGCCTCAAGGGAAGAGCAAGGTTATCTATGGTAGGCTGGGGCAGAACTAGCAGCAAGCAGAGCAAAGTTGTCCAAGAATAGCTTCCATTGGAATGCTAATGGCAATTGAAGAGGCAGGCCAGTGGCAAGCCACTATCTTCTAGCAGTTTGAAAGGTGCAGACACAGTGCAGGTGTTGTGCGGCTTCCTTCTTGGCCTCCTGGAAGGTGCCGCACTCTCCGTCTCTTGCTTGCCAATATGTTGCCGTGTTCCTCCTATTGTTTGGTTTGTTTTGATTTGTTTTGATGATCTTTTGGCGGGTTTTCGGAATGTTTTGGTGGTGTTTTAGAATGTTTTGTTTTCTCTTGTGTTGTTTTTATTGTCTTGGCAGGTTGTGGAACGTTTGGATTCGTTTTGGCGGGTTTTAAAATATTTTGGCGGGTATTTGGAATGTTTTGGTTTGCTTTCATTTGTTTTGATTATGTTTTGGCAAGTTATTGAAAGTTTGGATCACTTCTGACTGGTTTTCTAGTATTTTGGCATCTTTTCAGAATGTTTTGATCAGTTTTGGCAGGTTGTAAACTATTTTGTCAGGTTTTTGGAATGTTTTGGTTGGTTTTGATTTGTTTTTATGATGTTTTGCCAAGTTTTTTGAATGTTTTGATCAGTTCTGGCTGGTTTTCTAATGTTTTGGCATTTTTTCAGAACGTTTTGATGAGTTTTGTGGGTCTAAATTATTTTGGCGGGTTTTCGGAATATTTTGGTTGGTTTTGATTTGTTTTCATGATGTTTTGGCGGGTTTTCGGAATGTTTTGGTTGGGTTTTAGAATGTTTTGTATTCTCTTGAGTTGTTTTTATTGTGTTGGCAGGTTTTGGAATGTTTGGATTGCTTTTGGCGGGTTTTAAAATATTTTGGCGGGTATTTGGAATGTTTTGGTTTGCTTTCATTTGTTTTGATTATGTTTTGGCAAGTTATTGAAAGTTTTGATCACTTCAGACTGGTTTTCTAGTATTTTGGCATCTTTTCAGAATGTTTTGATGAGTTTTGGCGGGTTCTAAACTACTTTGTCGGGTTTTTGGAATGTTTCGGTTGGTTATGATTTGTTTTTATGATGTTTTGGCTGGATTTCGGAATATTTTGGCTGGTTTTTGGAATGTTTCGGTTGGTTTATGATTTATTTTTATGATGTTTTGCAAAGTTTTTTGAATGTTTTGATTAGTTCTGGCTGGTTTTCTAATGTTTTGGCATCTTTTCAGAATGTTTTGATGAGTTTTGCGGGTCTAAATCATTTTGGCGGGATTTTGGAATATTTTGGTTGGTTTTGATTTGTTTTGATGATGTTTTGGCGGGTTTTCGGAATGTTTTGGTTGGGTTTTAGAATGTTTTGTTTTCTCTTGTGTTGTTTATATTGTCTTGGCAGGTTTTGGAATGTTTGGATTCCTTTTGGCGGGTTTTAAAATCTTTTGGCGGGTATTTGGAATGTTTTTTAACGGGTATTCGGAAGGTTTTGATTAGTTTTGACGGGTTTTGAATTATTTTGGCGGGTTTTTAGAAGATTTAGGTTTGTTTTGATTTGTTTTGATTCTGTTTAGCCCAGTTTTTGATGTCTTTGGATTAGCTTTGGTGGGCTTTATCATGTTTTGTTAGGTTTTTTCGAATGTATTGATCACTTCTGTCTGGTTTTCTATTTTGGCGGGTTTGAAAATATTTTTGGATGAGTTTTGGCGGGTTTGAAAATATTTTGGCTCTTTGCGCAGAGATGACGGTGCCGGTTGCGGTGCGCTTCGGGGCGCTCCTTCTGCGGAAAGACGCCTGGCAGCGGCACTTGGGACAGCTCCGCGTCTCCGTATTCTGTGTTTCTTGCCTTCTGCATCTCAGCAAAATGCTTTCCCACTAGGTCTAGCAAGGAGAAACTGTGGCAGCTGAGTAGATGTAGCCTGGCCCACCCTTTGAAGTTGACAAGTTCTTGGCATCTCAGAGCCTCAAGGGAAGAGCAAGGTTATCTATGGTAGGCTGGGGCAGAACTAGCAGCAAGCAGAGCAAAGTTGTCCAAGAATAGCTTCCATTGGAATGCTAATGGCAATTGAAGAGGCAGGCCAGTGGCAAGCCACTATCTTCTAGCAGTTTGAAAGTTGCAGACACAGTGCAGGTGTTGTGCAGCTTCCTTCTTGGCCTCCTAGAAGGTGCCGCGCTCTCCGTCTCTTGCTTGCCAATATGTTGCCGTGTTCCTCTTATTTTTTGGTTGGTTTTGATTTGTTTTCATGATGTTTTGGCGGGTTTTCGGAATGTTTTGGTTGGGTTTTAGAATGTTTTGTTTTCTCTTGTGTTGTTTATATTGTCTTGGCAGGTTTTGGAATGTTTGGATTCCTTTTGGCGGGTTTTAAAATCTTTTTGTGGGTATTTGGAATGTTTTGGCAGGTATTCGGAAGGTTTTGATTTGTTTTGACGGGTTTTGAAATATTTTGGCCGGTTTTTAGAAGTTTTTGATTTGTTTTGATTTGTTTTGATTCTGTTTAGCCCAGTTTTTGATGTGTTTGGATTAGCTTTGGTGGGCTTTATCATGTTTTGTGAGGTTTTTTCGAATGTATTGATCACTTCTGTCTGGTTTTCTATTTTGGCGGGTTTGAAAATATTTTTGGATGAGTTTTGGCGGGTTTGAAAATATTTTGGCTCTTTGCGCAGAGATGACGGTGCCGGTTGCGGTGCGCTGCGGGGCGCTCCTTCTGCGGAAAGACGGCTGGCAGCGGCACTTGGGACAGCTCCACGTCTCCGTATTCTGTGTTTCTTGCCTTCTGCATCTCAGCAAAATGCTTTCCCACTAGGTCTAGCAAGGAGAAACTGTGGCAGCTGAGTAGATGTAGTCCGGCCCGCCCTTTGAAGTTGACAAGTTCTTGGCATCTCAGAGCCTCAAGGGAAGAGCAAGGTTATCTATGGTAGGCTGGGGCAGAACTAGCAGCAAGCAGAGCAAAGTTGTCCAAGAATAGCTTCCATTGGAATGCTAATGGCAATTGAAGAGGCAGGCCAGTGGCAAGCCACTAGCTTCTAGCAGTTTGAAAGTTGCAGACACAGTGCAGGTGTTGTGCGATTTCCTTCTTGGCCTCCTAGAAGGTGCCGCGCTCTCTGTCTCTTGCTTGCCAATATGTTGCCGTGTTCCTCTTATTGTTTGGTTTGTTTTGATTTGTTTTTATGATGTTTTGGCGGGTTTTCGGAATGTTTTGGTGGTGTTTTAGAATGTTTTGTATTCTCTTGAGTTGTTTTTATTGTGTTGGCAGGTTTTGGAATGTTTGGATTGCTTTTGGCGGGTTTTAAAATATTTTGGCGGGTATTTGGAATGTTTTGGTTTGCTTTCATTTGTTTTGATTATGTTTTGGCAAGTTATTGAAAGTTTTGATCACTTCAGACTGGTTTTCTAGTATTTTGGCATCTTTTCAGAATGTTTTGATGAGTTTTGGCGGGTTCTAAACTACTTTGTCGGGTTTTTGGAGTGTTTCGGTTGGTTATGATTTGTTTTTATGATGTTTTGGCTGGATTTCGGAATATTTTGGCTGGTTTTTGGAATGTTTCGGTTGGTTTATGATTTATTTTTATGATGTTTTGCAAAGTTTTTTGAATGTTTTGATTAGTTCTGGCTGGTTTTCTAATGTTTTGGCATCTTTTCAGAATGTTTTGATGAGTTTTGCGGGTCTAAATCATTTTGGCGGGATTTTGGAATATTTTGGTTGGTTTTGATTTGTTTTGATGATGTTTTGGCGGGTTTTCGGAATGTTTTGGTTGGGTTTTAGAATGTTTTGTTTTCTCTTGTGTTGTTTATATTGTCTTGGCAGGTTTTGGAATGTTTGGATTCCTTTTGGCGGGTTTTAAAATCTTTTGGCGGGTATTTGGAATGTTTTTTAACGGGTATTCGGAAGGTTTTGATTAGTTTTGACGGGTTTTGAATTATTTTGGCGGGTTTTTAGAAGATTTAGGTTTGTTTTGATTTGTTTTGATTCTGTTTAGCCCAGTTTTTGATGTCTTTGGATTAGCTTTGGTGGGCTTTATCATGTTTTGTTAGGTTTTTTCGAATGTATTGATCACTTCTGTCTGGTTTTCTATTTTGGCGGGTTTGAAAATATTTTTGGATGAGTTTTGGCGGGTTTGAAAATATTTTGGCTCTTTGCGCAGAGATGACGGTGCCGGTTGCGGTGCGCTTCGGGGCGCTCCTTCTGCGGAAAGACGCCTGGCAGCGGCACTTGGGACAGCTCCGCGTCTCCGTATTCTGTGTTTCTTGCCTTCTGCATCTCAGCAAAATGCTTTCCCACTAGGTCTAGCAAGGAGAAACTGTGGCAGCTGAGTAGATGTAGCCTGGCCCACCCTTTGAAGTTGACAAGTTCTTGGCATCTCAGAGCCTCAAGGGAAGAGCAAGGTTATCTATGGTAGGCTGGGGCAGAACTAGCAGCAAGCAGAGCAAAGTTGTCCAAGAATAGCTTCCATTGGAATGCTAATGGCAATTGAAGAGGCAGGCCAGTGGCAAGCCACTATCTTCTAGCAGTTTGAAAGTTGCAGACACAGTGCAGGTGTTGTGCAGCTTCCTTCTTGGCCTCCTAGAAGGTGCCGCGCTCTCCGTCTCTTGCTTGCCAATATGTTGCCGTGTTCCTCTTATTTTTTGGTTGGTTTTGATTTGTTTTCATGATGTTTTGGCTGGTTTTCGGAATGTTTTGGTTGGGTTTTAGAATGTTTTGTTTTCTCTTGTGTTGTTTATATTGTCTTGGCAGGTTTTGGAATGTTTGGATTCCTTTTGGCGGGTTTTAAAATCTTTTTGTGGGTATTTGGAATGTTTTGGCAGGTATTCGGAAGGTTTTGATTTGTTTTGACGGGTTTTGAAATATTTTGGCCGGTTTTTAGAAGTTTTTGATTTGTTTTGATTTGTTTTGATTCTGTTTAGCCCAGTTTTTGATGTGTTTGGATTAGCTTTGGTGGGCTTTATCATGTTTTGTCAGGTTTTTTCGAATGTATTGATCACTTCTGTCTGGTTTTCTATTTTGGCGGGTTTGAAAATATTTTTGGATGAGTTTTGGCGGGTTTGAAAATATTTTGGCTCTTTGCGCAGAGATGACGGTGCCGGTTGCGGTGCGCTCCGGGGCGCTCCTTCTGCGGAAAGACGGCTGGCAGCGGCACTTGGGACAGCTCCACGTCTCCGTATTCTGTGTTTCTTGCCTTCTGCATCTCAGCAAAATGCTTTCCCACTAGGTCTAGCAAGGAGAAACTGTGGCAGCTGAGTAGATGTAGTCCGGCCCGCCCTTTGAAGTTGACAAGTTCTTGGCATCTCAGAGCCTCAAGGGAAGAGCAAGGTTATCTATGGTAGGCTGGGGCAGAACTAGCAGCAAGCAGAGCAAAGTTGTCCAAGAATAGCTTCCATTGGAATGCTAATGGCAATTGAAGAGGCAGGCCAGTGGCAAGCCACTAGCTTCTAGCAGTTTGAAAGTTGCAGACACAGTGCAGGTGTTGTGCGATTTCCTTCTTGGCCTCCTAGAAGGTGCCGCGCTCTCTGTCTCTTGCTTGCCAATATGTTGCCGTGTTCCTCTTATTGTTTGGTTTGTTTTGATTTGTTTTTATGATGTTTTGGCGGGTTTTCGGAATGTTTTGGTGGTGTTTTAGAATGTTTTGTTTTCTCTTGTGTTGTTTATATTGTCTTGGCAGGTTTTGGAATGTTTGGATTCCTTTTGGCGGGTTTTCAAATATTTTGGCGGGTATTTGGAATGTTTTGGTTTGCTTTCATTTGTTTTGATTATGTTTTGGCAAGTTATTGAAAGTTTCGATCACTTCTGACTGGTTTTCTAGTATTTTGGCATCTTTTCAGAATGTTTTGATCAGTTTTGGCGGGTTCTAAACTACTTTGTCGGGTTTTTGGAATGTTTTGGTTGGTTTTGACTTGTTTTTATGATGTTTTGCCAAGTTTTTTGAATGTTTTGATCAGTTCAGGCTGGTTTTCTAATGTTTTGGCATCTTTTCAGAATGTTTTGATGAGTTTTGCAGGTCTAAATCATTTTGGCGGGATTTCGGAATATTTTGGTTGGTTTTGATTTGTTTTGATGATGTTTTGGCGGGTTTTCGGAATGATTTGGTTGGGTTTTAGAATGTTTTGTTTTCTCTTGTGTTGTTTATATTGTCTTGGCAGGTTTTGGAATGTTTGGATTCCTTTTGGCGGGTTTTAAAATCTTTTGGCGGGTATTTGGAATGTTTTTTAACGGGTATTCGGAAGGTTTTGATTAGTTTTGACGGGTTTTGAATTATTTTGGCGGGTTTTTAGAAGATTTAGGTTTGTTTTGATTTGTTTTGATTCTGTTTAGCCCAGTTTTTGATGTCTTTGGATTAGCTTTGGTGGGCTTTATCATGTTTTGTTAGGTTTTTTCGAATGTATTGATCACTTCTGTCTGGTTTTCTATTTTGGCGGGTTTGAAAGTATTTTTGGATTAGTTTTGGCGGGTTTGAAAATATTTTGGCTCTTTGTGCAGTGATTACGGTGCCGGTTGCGGTGCACTCCTGGGCGCTCCTTCTGCAGAAAGACGCCTGGCAGCAGCACTTGGGACAGCTCCGCGTCTCCGTATTCTGCGTTTCTTGCCTTCTGCATCTCAGCAAAATGCTTTCCCACTAGGTCTAGCAAGGAGAAACTGTGGCAGCTGAGTAGATGTAGCCCGGCCCGCCCTTTGAAGTTGACAAATTCTTGGCATGTCAGAGCCTCAAGGGAAGAGCAAGGTTATCTATGGTAGGCTGGGGCAGAACTAGCAGCAAGCAGAGCAAAGTTGTCCAAGAATAGCTTCCATTGGAATGCTAATGGCAATTGAAGAGGCAGGCCAGTGGCAAGCCACTAGCTTCTAGCAGTTTGAAAGTTGCAGACACAGTGCAGGTGTTGTGCGGCTTCCTTCTTGGCCTCCTAGAAGGTGCCGTAGTGCCGCGCTCTCCGTCTCTTGCTTGCCAATATGTTGCCGTGTTCCTCCTATTGTTTGGTTTGTTTTGATTTGTTTTGATGATCTTTTGGCGGGTTTTCGGAATGTTTTGGTGGTGTTTTAGAATGTTTTGTATTCTCTTGAGTTGTTTTTATTGTGTTGGCAGGTTTTGGAATGTTTGGATTCCTTTTGGCGGGTTTTAAAATATTTTGGCGGGTATTTGGAATGTTTTGGCGGGTATTCGGAAGGTTTTGATTAGTTTTGACGGGTTTTGAAATATTTTGGCAGGTTTTTAGAAGGTTTTGATTCTGTTTAGCCCAGTTTTTGGTGTGTTTGGATTAGCTTTGGTGGGCTTTATCATGTTTTGTGAGGTTTTCTCGAATGTATTGATCACTTCTGACTGGTTTTCTAGTATTTTGGCATCTTTTCAGAATGTTTTGATCAGTTTTGGCAGGTTGTAAACTATTTTGTCAGGTTTTTGGAATGTTTTGGTTGGTTTTGATTTGTTTTTATGATGTTTTGCCAAGTTTTTTGAATGTTTTGATCAGTTCTGGCTGGTTTTCTAATGTTTTGGCATATTTTCAGAATGTTTTGATGAGTTTTGTGGGTCTAAATCATTTTGGCGGGTTTTCGGAATATTTTGGTTGGTTTTGATTTGTTTTTATGATGTTTTGGCGGGTTTTCGGAATGTTTTGGTTGGGTTTTAGAATGTTTTGTATTCTCTTGAGTTGTTTTTATTGTGTTGGCAGGTTTTGGAATGTTTGGATTGCTTTTGGCGGGTTTTAAAATATTTTGGCGGGTATTTGGAATGTTTTGGCGGGTATTCGGAATGTTTTGATTAGTTTTGACGGGTTTTGAAATATTTTGGCGGGTTTTTAGAAGGTTTTGACTTGTTTTGATTCTGTTTAGCCCATGTTTTGGTGTGTTTGGATTAGCTTTGGTGGGCTTTATCATGTTTTGTGAGGTTTTCTCGAATGTATTGATCACTTCTGTCTGGTTTTCTATTTTGGCGGGTTTGAAAATATTTTTGGATGTGTTTTGGCGGGTTTGAAAATATTTTGGCTCTTTGCGCAGAGACGACGGTGCCGGTTGCGGTGCGCTGCGGGGCGCTCCTTCTGCGGAAAGACGCCTGGCAGCGGCACTTGGGACAGCTCCGCGTCTCCGTATTCTGCGTTTCTTGCCTTCTGCATCTCAGCAAAATGCTTTCCCACTAGGTCTAGCAAGGAGAAACTGTGGCAGCTGAGTAGATGTAGCCCGGCCCGCCCTTTGAAGTTGACAAGTTCTTGGCATCTCAGAGCCTCAAGGGAAGAGCAAGGTTATCTATGGTAGGCTGGGGCAGAACTAGCAGCAAGCAGAGCAAAGTTGTCCAAGAATAGCTTCCATTGGAATGCTAATGGCAATTGAAGAGGCAGGCCAGTGGTAAGCCACTATCTTCTAGCAGTTTGAAAGTTGCTGACACAGTGCAGGTGTTGTGCGGCTTCTTTCTTGGCCTCCTAGAAGGTGCCGTGGTGCCGCGCTCTCCGTCTCTTGCTTGCCAATATGTTGCCGTGTTCCTCCTATTGTTTGGTTTGTTTTGATTTGTTTTGATGATGTTTTGGCGGGTTTTCGGAATGTTTTGGTGGTGTTTTAGAATGTTTTGTTTTCTCTTGTGTTGTTTTTATTGTCTTGGCAGGTTTTGGAACGTTTGGATTCCTTTTGGCGGGTATTTGGAATGTTTTGGTTTGCTTTCATTTGTTTTGATTATGTTTTGGCAAGTTATTGAAAGTTTCGATCACTTCTGACTGGTTTTCTAGTATTTTGGCATCTTTTCAGAATGTTTTGATCAGTTTTGGCAGGTTGTAAACTATTTTGTCAGGTTTTTGGAATGTTTTGGTTGGTTTTGATTTGTTTTTATGATGTTTTGCCAAGTTTTTTGAATGTTTTGATCAGTTCTGGCTGGTTTTCTAATGTTTTGGCATATTTTCAGAATGTTTTGATGAGTTTTGTGGGTCTAAATCATTTTGACGGGTTTTCGGAATATTTTGGTTGGTTTTGATTTGTTTTTATGATGTTTTGGCGGGTTTTCGGAATGTTTTGGTTGGGTTTTAGAATGTTTTGTATTCTCTTGAGTTGTTTTTATTGTGTTGGCAGGTTTTGGAATGTTTGGATTAGTTTTGACGCGTTTTGAAATATTTTGGCGGGTTTTTAGAAGGTTTTGATTCTGTTTAGCCCAGTTTTTGGTGTGTTTGGACTAGCTTTGGTGGGCTTTATCATGTTTTGTCAGGTTTTTTCGAATGTATTGATCACTTCTGTCTGGTTTTCTATTTTGGCGGGTTTGAAAATATTTTTGGATTAGTTTTGGCGGGTTTGAAAATATTTTGGCTCTTTGCGCAGAGACGACGGTGCCGGTTGCGGTGCGCTGCGGGGCGCTCCTTCTGCGGAAAGACGCCTGGCAGCGGCACTTGGGACAGCTCCGCGTCTCCGTATTCTGCGTTTCTTGCCTTCTGCATCTCAGCAAAATGCTTTCCCACTAGGTCTAGCAAGGAGAAACTGTGGCAGCTGAGTAGATGTAGCCCGGCCCGCCCTTTGAAGTTGACAAGTTCTTGGCATCTCAGAGCCTCAAGGGAAGAGCAAGGTTATCTATGGTAGGCTGGGGCAGAACTAGCAGCAAGCAGAGCAAAGTTGTCCAAGAATAGCTTCCATTGGAATGCTAATGGCAATTGAAGAGGCAGGCCAGTGGTAAGCCACTAGCTTCTAGCAGTTTGAAAGTTGCTGACACAGTGCAGGTGTTGTGCGGCTTCCTTCTTGGCCTCCTAGAAGGTGCCGTGGTGCCGCGCTCTCCGTCTCTTGCTTGCCAATATGTTGCCGTGTTCCTCCTATTGTTTGGTTTGTTTTGATTTGTTTTGATGATGTTTTGGCGGGTTTTCGGAATGTTTTGGTGGTGTTTTAGAATGTTTTGTTTTCTCTTGTGTTGTTTTTATTGTCTTGGCAGGTTGTGGAACGTTTGGATTCGTTTTGGTGGGTTTTAAAATATTTTGGCGGGTATTTGGAATGTTTTGGTTTGCTTTCATTTGTTTTGATTATGTTTTGGCAAGTTATTGAAAGTTTTGATCACTTCTGACTGGTTTTCTAGTATTTTGGCATCTTTTCAGAATGTTTTGATCAGTTTTGGCAGGTTGTAAACTATTTTGTCAGGTTTTTGGAATGTTTTGGTTGGTTTTGATTTGTTTTTATGATGTTTTGCCAAGTTTTTTGAATGTTTTGATCAGTTCTTTCTGGTTTTCTAATGTTTTGGCAATTTTCAGGATGTTTTGATGAGTTTTGCGGGTCTAAATTATTTTGGCGGTTTTCGGAATATTTTGGTTGGTTTTGATTTGATTTGATGATGTTTTGGCGGGTTTTCGGAATGTTTTGGTTGGGTTTTAGAATGTTTTGTATTCTCTTGAGTTGTTTTTATTGTGTTGGCAGGTTTTGGAATGTTTGGATTGCTTTTGGCGGGTTTTAAAATATTTTGGCGGGTATTTGGAATGTTTTGGTTTGCTTTCATTTGTTTTGATTATGTTTTGGCAAGTTATTGAAAGTTTGGATCACTTCTGACTGGTTTTCTAGTATTTTGGCATCTTTTCAGAATGTTTTGATCAGTTTTAGAATGTTTTGTATTCTCTTGAGTTGTTTTTATTGTCTTGGCAGGTTTTGGAATGTTTGGATTGCTTTTGGCGGGTTTCAAAATATTTTGGCGGGTATTTGGAATGTTTTGGCGGGTATTCGGAATGTTTTGATTAGTTTTGACGGGTTTTGAAATATTTTGGCGGGTTTTTAGAAGGTTTTGATTCTGTTTAGCCCAGTTTTTGGTGTGTTTGGATTAGCTTTGGTGGGCTTTATCATGTTTTGTGAGGTTTTCTCGAATGTATTGATCACTTCTGTCTGGTTTTCTATTTTGGCGGGTTTGAAAATATTTTTGGATGTGTTTTGGCGGGTTTGAAAATATTTTGGCTCTTTGCGCAGAGACGACGGTGCCGGTTGCGGTGCGCTCCGGGGCGCTCCTTCTGCGGAAAGACGCCTGGCAGCGGCACTTGGGACAGCTCCGTGTCTCCGTATTCTGCGTTTCTTGCCTTCTGCATCTCAGCAAAATGCTTTCCCACTAGGTCTAGCAAGGAGAAACTGTGGCAGCTGAGTAGATGTAGCCCGGCCCACCCTTTGAAGTTGACAAGTTCTTGGCATCTCAGAACCTCAGGGGAAGAGCAAGGTTATCTATGGTAGGCTGGGGCAGAACTAGCAGCAAGCAGAGCAAAGTTGTCCAAGAATAGCTTCCATTGGAATGCTAATGGCAATTGAAGAGGCAGGCCAGTGGCAAGCCACTATCTTCTAGCAGTTTGAAAGTTGCAGACACAGTGCAGGTGTTGTGCGGCTTCCTTCTTGGCCTCCTAGAAGGTGCCGCACTCTCCGTCTCTTGCTTGCCAATATGTTGCCGTGTTCCTCCTATTGTTTGGTTTGTTTTGATTTGTTTTGATGATGTTTTGGCGGGTTTTCGGAATGTTTTGGTGGTGTTTTAGAATGTTTTGTTTTCTCTTGTGTTGTTTTTATTGTCTTGGCAGGTTGTGGAACGTTTGGATTCGTTTTGGTGGGTTTTAAAATATTTTGGCGGGTATTTGGAATGTTTTGGTTTGCTTTCATTTGTTTTGATTATGTTTTGGCAAGTTATTGAAAGTTTTGATCACTTCTGACTGGTTTTCTAGTATTTTGGCATCTTTTCAGAATGTTTTGATCAGTTTTGGCAGGTTGTAAACTATTTTGTCAGGTTTTTGGAATGTTTTGGTTGGTTTTGATTTGTTTTTATGATGTTTTGCCAAGTTTTTTGAATGTTTTGATCAGTTCTGGCTGGTTTTCTAATGTTTGGCATTTTTTCAGAACGTTTTGATGAGTTTTGTGGGTCTAAATTATTTTGGCGGGTTTTCGGAATATTTTGGTTGGTTTTGATTTGTTTTTATGATGTTTTGGCGGGTTTTCGGAATGTTTTGGTTGGGTTTTAGAATGTTTTGTATTCTCTTGAGTTGTTTTTATTGTGTTGGCAGGTTTTGGAATGTTTGGATTGCTTTTGGCGGGTTTTAAAATATTTTGGCGGGTATTTAGAATGTTTTGGCGGGTATTCGGAATGTTTTGATTAGTTTTGACGGGTTTTGAAATATTTTGGCGGGTTTGAAAATATTTTGTCTTGTTTTGATTCTGTTTAGCCCAGTTTTTGGTGTGTTTGGACTAGCTTTGGTGGGCTTTATCATGTTTTGTCAGGTTTTTTCGAATGTATTGATCACTTCTGTCTGGTTTTCTATTTTGGCGGGTTTGAAAATATTTTTGGATTAGTTTTGGCGGGTTTGAAAATATTTTGGCTCTTTGCGCAGAGACGACGGTGCCGGTTGCGGTGCGCTGCGGGGCGCTCCTTCTGCGGAAAGACGCCTGGCAGCGGCACTTGGGACAGCTCCGCGTCTCCGTATTCTGCGTTTCTTGCCTTCTGCATCTCAGCAAAATGCTTTCCCACTAGGTCTAGCAAGGAGAAACTGTGGCAGCTGAGTAGATGTAGCCCGGCCCGCCCTTTGAAGTTGACAAGTTCTTGGCATCTCAGAGCCTCAAGGGAAGAGCAAGGTTATCTATGGTAGGCTGGGGCAGAACTAGCAGCAAGCAGAGCAAAGTTGTCCAAGAATAGCTTCCATTGGAATGCTAATGGCAATTGAAGAGGCAGGCCAGTGGCAAGCCACTAGCTTCTAGCAGTTTGAAAGTTGCTGACACAGTGCAGGTGTTGTGCGGCTTCCTTCTTGGCCTCCTAGAAGGTGCCGTGGTGCCGCGCTCTCCGTCTCTTGCTTGCCAATATGTTGCCGTGTTCCTCCTATTGTTTGGTTTGTTTTGATTTGTTTTGATGATCTTTTGGCGGGTTTTCGGAATGTTTTGGTGGTGTTTTAGAATGTTTTGTTTTCTCTTGTGTTGTTTTTATTGTCTTGGCAGGTTGTGGAACGTTTGGATTAGTTTTGGCGGGTTTTAAAATATTTTGGCGGGTATTTGGAATGTTTTGGTTTGCTTTCATTTGTTTTGATTATGTTTTGGCAAGTTATTGAAAGTTTTGATCACTTCTGACTGGTTTTCTAGTATTTTGGCATCTTTTCAGAATGTTTTGATCAGTTTTGGCAGGTTGTAAACTATTTTGTCAGGTTTTTGGAATGTTTTGGTTGGTTTTGATTTGTTTTTATGATGTTTTGCCAAGTTTTTTGAATGTTTTGATCAGTTCTTTCTGGTTTTCTAATGTTTTGGCAATTTTCAGGATGTTTTGATGAGTTTTGCGGGTCTAAATTATTTTGGCGGTTTTCGGAATATTTTGGTTGGTTTTGATTTGATTTGATGATGTTTTGGCGGGTTTTCGGAATGTTTTGGTTGGGTTTTAGAATGTTTTGTATTCTCTTGAGTTGTTTTTATTGTGTTGGCAGGTTTTGGAATGTTTGGATTGCTTTTGGCGGGTTTTAAAATATTTTGGCGGGTATTTGGAGTATTTTGGTTTGCTTTCATTTGTTTTGATTATGTTTTGGCAAGTTATTGAAAGTTTGGATCACTTCTGACTGGTTTTCTAGTATTTTGGCATCTTTTCAGAATGTTTTGATCAGTTTTAGAATGTTTTGTATTCTCTTGAGTTGTTTTTATTGTCTTGGCAGGTTTTGGAATGTTTGGATTGCTTTTGGCGGGTTTCAAAATATTTTGGCGGGTATTTGGAATGTTTTGGCGGGTATTCGGAATGTTTTGATTAGTTTTGACGGGTTTTGAAATATTTTGGCGGGTTTTTAGAAGGTTTTGATTCTGTTTAGCCCAGTTTTTGGTGTGTTTGGATTAGCTTTGGTGGGCTTTATCATGTTTTGTGAGGTTTTCTCGAATGTATTGATCACTTCTGTCTGGTTTTCTATTTTGGCGGGTTTGAAAATATTTTTGGATGTGTTTTGGCGGGTTTGAAAATATTTTGGCTCTTTGCGCAGAGACGACGGTGCCGGTTGCGGTGCGCTCCGGGGCGCTCCTTCTGCGGAAAGACGCCTGGCAGCGGCACTTGGGACAGCTCCGTGTCTCCGTATTCTGCGTTTCTTGCCTTCTGCATCTCAGCAAAATGCTTTCCCACTAGGTCTAGCAAGGAGAAACTGTGGCAGCTGAGTAGATGTAGCCCGGCCCACCCTTTGAAGTTGACAAGTTCTTGGCATCTCAGAACCTCAGGGGAAGAGCAAGGTTATCTATGGTAGGCTGGGGCAGAACTAGCAGCAAGCAGAGCAAAGTTGTCCAAGAATAGCTTCCATTGGAATGCTAATGGCAATTGAAGAGGCAGGCCAGTGGCAAGCCACTATCTTCTAGCAGTTTGAAAGTTGCAGACACAGTGCAGGTGTTGTGCGGCTTCCTTCTTGGCCTCCTAGAAGGTGCCGCACTCTCCGTCTCTTGCTTGCCAATATGTTGCCATGTTCCTCCTATTGTTTGGTTTGTTTTGATTTGTTTTGATGATGTTTTGGCGGGTTTTCGGAATGTTTTGGTGGTGTTTTAGAATGTTTTGTTTTCTCTTGTGTTGTTTTTATTGTCTTGGCAGGTTGTGGAACGTTTGGATTCGTTTTGGCGGGTTTTAAAATATTTTGGCGGGTATTTGGAATGTTTTGGTTTGCTTTCATTTGTTTTGATTATGTTTTGGCAAGTTATTGAAAGTTTTGATCACTTCTGACTGGTTTTCTAGTATTTTGGCATCTTTTCAGAATGTTTTGATCAGTTTTGGCAGGTTGTAAACTATTTTGTCAGGTTTTTGGAATGTTTTGGTTGGTTTTGATTTGTTTTTATGATGTTTTGCCAAGTTTTTTGAATGTTTTGATCAGTTCTGGCTGGTTTTCTAATGTTTTGGCATTTTTTCAGAACGTTTTGATGAGTTTTGTGGGTCTAAATTATTTTGGCGGGTTTTCGGAATATTTTGGTTGGTTTTGATTTGTTTTCATGATGTTTTGGCGGGTTTTCGGAATGTTTTGGTTGGGTTTTAGAATGTTTTGTATTCTCTTGAGTTGTTTTTATTGTGTTGGCAGGTTTTGGAATGTTTGGATTGCTTTTGGCGGGTTTTAAAATATTTTGGCTGGTATTTAGAATGGTTTGGCGGGTATTCGGAATGTTTTGATTAGTTTTGACGGGTTTTGAAATATTTTGGCGGGTTTGAAAATATTTTGACTTGTTTTGATTCTGTTTAGCCCAGTTTTTGGTGTGTTTGGACTAGCTTTGGTGGGCTTTATCATGTTTTCTCAGGTTTTTTCGAATGTATTGATCACTTCTGTCTGGTTTTCTATTTTGGCGGGTTTGAAAATATTTTTGGATTAGTTTTGGCGGGTTTGAAAATATTTTGGCTCTTTGCGCAGAGACGACGGTGCCGGTTGCGGTGCGCTCCGGGGCGCTCCTTCTGCGGAAAGACGCCTGGCAGCGGCACTTGGGACAGCTCCGCGTCTCCGTATTCTGCGTTTCTTGCCTTCTGCATCTCAGCAAAATGCTTTCCCACTAGGTCTAGCAAGGAGAAACTGTGGCAGCTGAGTAGATGTAGCCCGGCCCGCCCTTTGAAGTTGACAAGTTCTTGGCATCTCAGAGCCTCAAGGGAAGAGCAAGGTTATCTATGGTAGGCTGGGGCAGAACTAGCAGCAAGCAGAGCAAAGTTGTCCAAGAATAGCTTCCATTGGAATGCTAATGGCAATTGAAGAGGCAGGCCAGTGGCAAGCCACTAGCTTCTAGCAGTTTGAAAGTTGCTGACACAGTGCAGGTGTTGTGCGGCTTCCTTCTTGGCCTCCTAGAAGGTGCCGTGGTGCCGCGCTCTCCGTCTCTTGCTTGCCAATATGTTGCCGTGTTCCTCCTATTGTTTGGTTTGTTTTGATTTGTTTTGATGATCTTTTGGCGGGTTTTCGGAATGTTTTGGTGGTGTTTTAGAATGTTTTGTTTTCTCTTGTGTTGTTTTTATTGTCTTGGCAGGTTGTGGAACGTTTGGATTCGTTTTGGCGGGTTTTAAAATATTTTGGCGGGTATTTGGAATGTTTTGGTTTGCTTTCATTTGTTTTGATTATGTTTTGGCAAGTTATTGAAAGTTTTGATCACTTCTGACTGGTTTTCTAGTATTTTGGCATCTTTTCAGAATGTTTTGATCAGTTTTGGCAGGTTGTAAACTATTTTGTCAGGTTTTTGGAATGTTTTGGTTGGTTTTGATTTGTTTTTATGATGTTTTGCCAAGTTTTTTGAATGTTTTGATCAGTTCTTTCTGGTTTTCTAATGTTTTGGCAATTTTCAGGATGTTTTGATGAGTTTTGCGGGTCTAAATTATTTTGGCGGTTTTCGGAATATTTTGGTTGGTTTTGATTTGATTTGATGATGTTTTGGCGGGTTTTCGGAATGTTTTGGTTGGGTTTTAGAATGTTTTGTATTCTCTTGAGTTGTTTTTATTGTGTTGGCAGGTTTTGGAATGTTTGGATTGCTTTTGGCGGGTTTTAAAATATTTTGGCGGGTATTTGGAATGTTTTGGTTTGCTTTCATTTGTTTTGATTATGTTTTGGCAAGTTATTGAAAGTTTGGATCACTTCTTACTGGTTTTCTAGTATTTTGGCATCTTTTCAGAATGTTTTGATGAGTTTTGGCGGGTTCTAAACTACTTTGTCGGGTTTTTGGAATGTTTCGGTTGGTTATGATTTGTTTTTATGATGTTTTGGCTGGATTTCGGAATATTTTGGCTGGTTTTTGGAATGTTTCGGTTGGTTTATGATTTATTTTTATGATGTTTTGCAAAGTTTTTTGAATGTTTTGATCAGTTCTGGCTGGTTTTCTAATGTTTTGGCATCTTTTCAGAATGTTTTGATGAGTTTTGCGGGTCTAAATCATTTTGGCGGGATTTTGGAATATTTTGGTTGGTTTTGATTTGTTTTGATGATGTTTTGGCGGGTTTTCGGAATGTTTTGGTTGGGTTTTAGAATGTTTTGTTTTCTTTTGTGTTGTTTATATTGTCTTGGCAGGTTTTGGAATGTTTGGATTCCTTTTGGCGGGTTTTAAAATCTTTTGGCGGGTATTTGGAATGTTTTTTAACGGGTATTCGGAAGGTTTTGATTAGTTTTGACGGGTTTTGAATTATTTTGGCGGGTTTTTAGAAGATTTAGGTTTGTTTTGATTTGTTTTGATTCTGTTTAGCCCAGTTTTTGGTGTGTTTGGATTAGCTTTGGTGGGCTTTATCATGTTTTGTGAGGTTTTTTCGAATGTATTGATCACTTCTGTCTGGTTTTCTATTTTGGCGGGTTTGAAAATATTTTTGGATGAGTTTTGGCGGGTTTGAAAATATTTTGGCTCTTTGCGCAGAGATGACGGTGTCGGTTGCGGTGCGCTCCGGGGCGCTCCTTCTGCGGAAAGACGGCTGGCAGCGGCACTTGGGACAGCTCCACGTCTCCGTATTCTGTGTTTCTTGCCTTCTGCATCTCAGCAAAATGCTTTCCCACTAGGTCTAGCAAGGAGAAACTGTGGCAGCTGAGTAGATGTAGCCCGGCCCGCCCTTTGAAGTTGACAAGTTCTTGGCATCTCAGAGCCTCAAGGGAAGAGCAAGGTTATCTATGGTAGGCTGGGGCAGAACTAGCAGCAAGCAGAGCAAAGTTGTCCAAGAATAGCTTCCATTGGAATGCTAATGGCAATTGAAGAGGCAGGCCAGTGGCAAGCCACTAGCTTCTAGCAGTTTGAAAGTTGCAGACACAGTGCAGGTGTTGTGCGATTTCCTTCTTGGCCTCCTAGAAGGTGCCGCGCTCTCCGTCTCTTGCTTGCCAATATGTTGCCGTGTTCCTCTTATTGTTTGGTTTGTTTTGATTTGTTTTTATGATGTTTTGGCGGGTTTTCGGAATGTTTTGGTGGTGTTTTAGAATGTTTTGTTTTCTCTTGTGTTGTTTATATTGTCTTGGCAGGTTTTGGAATGTTTGGATTCCTTTTGGCGGGTTTTCAAATATTTTGGCGGGTATTTGGAATGTTTTGGTTTGCTTTCATTTGTTTTGATTATGTTTTGGCAAGTTATTGAAAGTTTCGATCACTTCTGAGTGGTTTTCTAGTATTTTGGCATCTTTTCAGAATGTTTTGATCAGTTTTGGCGGGTTCTAAACTACTTTGTCGGGTTTTTGGAATGTTTTGGTTGGTTTTGATTTGTTTTTATGATGCATTGCCAAGTTTTTTGAATGTTTTGATCAGTTCTGGCTGGTTTTCTAAAGTTTTGGCATCTTTTCATAATGTTTTGATGAGTTTTGCGGGTCTAAATCATTTTGGCGGGTTTTTGGAATATTTTGGTTGGTTTTGATTTGTTTTGATGATGTTTTGGCGGGTTTTCGGAATGTTTTGGTTGGGTTTTAGAATGTGTTGTTTTCTCTTGTGTTGTTTATATTGTCTTGGCAGGTTTTGGAATGTTTGGATTCCTTTTGGCGGGTTTTAAAATCTTTTGGCGGGTATTTGGAATGTTTTGGTTTGCTTTCATTTGTTTTGATTATGTTTTGGCAAGTTATTGAAAGTTTGGATCACTTCTGACTGGTTTTCTAGTATTTTGGCATCTTTTCAGAATGTTTTGATGAGTTTTGGCGGGTTCTAAACTACTTTGTCGGGTTTTTGGAATGTTTCGGTTGGTTATGATTTGTTTTTATGATGTTTTGGCCGGATTTCGGAATATTTTGGCTGGTTTTTGGAATGTTTCGGTTGGTTTATGATTTGTTTTTATGATGTTTTGCAAAGTTTTTTGAATGTTTTGATCAGTTCTGGCTGGTTTTCTAATGTTTTGGCATCTTTTCAGAATGTTTTGATGAGTTTTGCGGGTCTAAATCATTTTGGCGGGATTTTGGAATATTTTGGTTGGTTTTGATTTGTTTTGATGATGTTTTGGCGGGATTTCGGAATGTTTTGGTTGGGTTTTAGAATGTTTTGTTTTCTCTTGTGTTGTTTATATTGTCTTGGCAGGTTTTGGAATGTTTGGATTCCTTTTGGCGGGTTTTAAAATCTTTTGGCGGGTATTTGGAATGTTTTTTAACGGGTATTCGGAAGGTTTTGATTAGTTTTGACGGGTTTTGAATTATTTTGGCGGGTTTTTAGAAGATTTAGGTTTGTTTTGATTTGTTTTGATTCTGTTTAGCCCAGTTTTTGATGTGTTTGGATTAACTTTGGTGGGCTTTATCATGTTTTGTGAGGTTTTTTCGAATGTATTGATCACTTCTGTCTGGTTTTCTATTTTGGCGGGTTTGAAAATAGTTTTGGATGAGTTTTGGCGGGTTTGAAAATATTTTGGCGGGTATTTGGAATGTTTTGGGTTGCTTTCATTTGTTTTGATTATGTTTTGGCAAGTTATTGAAAGTTTGGATCACTTCTTACTGGTTTTCTAGTATTTTGGCATCTTTTCAGAATGTTTTGATGAGTTTTGGCGGGTTCTAAACTACTTTGTCGGGTTTTTGGAATGTTTCGGTTGGTTATGATTTGTTTTTATGATGTTTTGGCCGGATTTCGGAATATTTTGGCTGGTTTTTGGAATGTTTCGGTTGGTTTATGATTTGTTTTTATGATGTTTTGCAAAGTTTTTTGAATGTTTTGATCAGTTCTGGCTGGTTTTCTAATGTTTTGGCATCTTTTCAGAATGTTTTGATGAGTTTTGCGGGTCTAAATCATTTTGGCGGGATTTTGGAATATTTTGGTTAGTTTTGATTTGTTTTGATGATGTTTTGGCGGGTTTTCGGAATGTTTTGGTTGGGTTTTAGAATGTTTTGTTTTCTCTTGTGTTGTTTATATTGTCTTGGCAGGTTTTGGAATGTTTGGATTTGTTTTGGCGGGTTTTAAAATCTTTTGGCGGGTATTTGGAATGTTTTTTAACGGGTATTCGGAAGGTTTTGATTAGTTTTGACGGGTTTTGAATTATTTTGGCGGGTTTTTAGAAGATTTAGGTTTGTTTTGATTTGTTTTGATTCTGTTTAGCCCAGTTTTTGATGTGTTTGGATTAGCTTTGGTGGGCTTTATCATGTTTTGTGAGGTTTTTTCGAATGTATTGATCACTTCTGTCTGGTTTTCTATTTTGGCGGGTTTGAAAATAGTTTTGGATGAGTTTTGGCGGGTTTGAAAATATTTTGGCTCTTTGCGCAGAGATGACGGTGCCGGTTGCGGTGCGCTCCGGGGCGCTCCTTCTGCGGAAAGACGCCTGGCAGCGGCACTTGGGACAGCTCCGCGTCTCCGTATTCTGTGTTTCTTGCCTTCTGCATCTCAGCAAAATGCTTTCCCACTAGGTCTAGCAAGGAGAAACTGTGGCAGCTGAGTAGATGTAGCCCGGCCCACCCTTTGAAGTTGACAAGTTCTTGGCATCTCAGAGCCTCAAGGGAAGAGCAAGGTTATCTATGGTAGGCTGGGGCAGAACTAGCAGCAAGCAGAGCAAAGTTGTCCAAGAATAGCTTCCATTGGAATGCTAATGGCAATTGAAGAGGCAGGCCAGTGGCAAGCCACTAGCTTCTAGCAGTTTGAAAGTTGCAGACACAGTGCAGGTGTTGTGCGGCTTCCTTCTTGGCCTCCTAGAAGGTGCCGCGCTCTCTGTCTCTTGCTTGCCAATATGTTGCCGTGTTCCTCTTATTGTTTGGTTTGTTTTGATTTGTTTTTATGATGTTTTGGTGGGTTTTCGGAATGTTTTGGTGGTGTTTTAGAATGTTTTGTTTTCTCTTGTGTTGTTTATATTGTCTTGGCAGGTTTTGGAATGTTTGGATTCCTTTTGGCGGGTTTTAAAATCTTTTGGCGGGTATTTGGAATGTTTTGGGTTGCTTTCATTTGTTTTGATTATGTTTTGGCAAGTTATTGAAAGTTTGGATCACTTCTGACTGGTTTTCTAGTATTTTGGCATCTTTTCAGAATGTTTTGATCAGTTTTGGCGGGTTCTAAACTACTTTGTCGGGTTTTTGGAATGTTTCGGTTGGTTATGATTTGTTTTTATGATGTTTTGGCCGGATTTCGGAATATTTTGGCTGGTTTTTGGAATGTTTCGGTTGGTTTATGATTTGTTTTTATGATGTTTTGCAAAGTTTTTTGAATGTTTTGATCAGTTCTGGCTGGTTTTCTAATGTTTTGGCATCTTTTCAGAATGTTTTGATGAGTTTTGTGGGTCTAAATCATTTTGGCGGGATTTTGGAATATTTTGGTTGGTTTTGATTTGTTTTGATGATGTTTTGGCGGGTTTTCGGAATGTTTTGGTTGGGTTTTAGAATGTTTTGTTTTCTCTTGTGTTGTTTATATTGTCTTGGCAGGTTTTGGAATGTTTGGATTCCTTTTGGCGGGTTTTAAAATCTTTTGGCGGGTATTTGGAATGTTTTTTAACGGGTATTCGGAAGGTTTTGATTAGTTTTGACGGGTTTTGAATTATTTTGGCGGGTTTTTAGAAGATTTAGGTTTGTTTTGATTTGTTTTGATTCTGTTTAGCCCAGTTTTTGATGTGTTTGGATTAGCTTTGGTGGGCTTTATCATGTTTTGTGAGGTTTTTTCGAATGTATTGATCACTTCTGTCTGGTTTTCTATTTTGGCGGGTTTGAAAATAGTTTTGGATGAGTTTTGGCGGGTTTGAAAATATTTTGGCTCTTTGCGCAGAGATGACGGTGCCGGTTGCGGTGCGCTCCGGGGCGCTCCTTCTGCGGAAAGACGCCTGGCAGCGGCACTTGGGACAGCTCCGCGTCTCCGTATTCTGTGTTTCTTGCCTTCTGCATCTCAGCAAAATGCTTTCCCACTAGGTCTAGCAAGGAGAAACTGTGGCAGCTGAGTAGATGTAGCCCGGCCCACCCTTTGAAGTTGACAAGTTCTTGGCATCTCAGAGCCTCAAGGGAAGAGCAAGGTTATCTATGGTAGGCTGGGGCAGAACTAGCAGCAAGCAGAGCAAAGTTGTCCAAGAATAGCTTCCATTGGAATGCTAATGGCAATTGAAGAGGCAGGCCAGTGGCAAGCCACTAGCTTCTAGCAGTTTGAAAGTTGCAGACACAGTGCAGGTGTTGTGCGGCTTCCTTCTTGGCCTCCTAGAAGTTGCCGCGCTCTCTGTCTCTTGCTTGCCAATATGTTGCCGTGTTCCTCTTATTGTTTGGTTTGTTTTGATTTTTTTTTATGATGTTTTGGTGGGTTTTCGGAATGTTTTGGTGGTGTTTTAGAATGTTTTGTTTTCTCTTGTGTTGTTTATATTGTCTTGGCAGGTTTTGGAATGTTTGGATTCCTTTTGGCGGGTTTTAAAATCTTTTGGCGGGTATTTGGAATGTTTTGGGTTGCTTTCATTTGTTTTGATTATGTTTTGGCAAGTTATTGAAAGTTTGGATCACTTCTGACTGGTTTTCTAGTATTTTGGCATCTTTTCAGAATGTTTTGATCAGTTTTGGCGGGTTCTAAACTACTTTGTCGGGTTTTTGGAATGTTTCGGTTGGTTATGATTTGTTTTTATGATGTTTTGGCCGGATTTCGGAATATTTTGGCTGGTTTTTGGAATGTTTCGGTTGGTTTATGATTTGTTTTTATGATGCATTGCCAAGTTTTTTGAATGTTTTGATCAGTTCAGGCTGGTTTTCTAAAGTTTTGGCATCTTTTCAGAATGTTTTGATGAGTTTTGCGGGTCTAAATCATTTTGGCGGGTTTTTGGAATATTTGGTTGGTTTTGATTTGTTTTGATGATGTTTTGGCGGGTTTTCGGAATGTTTTGGTTGGGTTTTAGAATGTTTTGTTTTCTCTTGTGTTGTTTATATTGTCTTGGCAGGTTTTGGAATGTTTGGATTCCTTTTGGCGGGTTTTAAAATCTTTTGGCGGGTATTTGGAATGATTTTAACGGGTATTCGGAAGGTTTTGATTAGTTTTGACGGGTTTTGAATTATTTTGGCGGGTTTTTAGAAGGTTTAGGTTTGTTTTGATTTGTTTTGATTCTGTTTAGCCCAGTTTTTGATGTGTTTGGATTAGCTTTTGTGGGCTTTATCATGTTTTGTGAGGTTTTTTCGAATGTATTGATCACTTCTGTCTGGTTTTCTATTTTGGCGGGTTTGAAAATATTTTTGGATGAGTTTTGGCGGGTTTGAAAATATTTTGGCTCTTTGCGCAGAGATGACGGTGCCGGTTGCGGTGCGCTCCGGGGCGCTCCTTCTGCGGAAAGACGCCTGGCAGCGGCACTTGGGACAGCTCCGTGTCTCCGTATTCTGCGTTTCTTGCCTTCTGCATCTCAGCAAAATGCTTTCCCACTAGGTCTAGCAAGGAGAAACTGTGGCAGCTGAGTAGATGTAGCCCGGCCCACCCTTTGAAGTTGACAAGTTCTTGGCATCTCAGAACCTCAAGGGAAGAGCAAGGTTATCTATGGTAGGCTGGGGCAGAACTAGCAGCAAGCAGAGCAAAGTTGTCCAAGAACAGCTTCCATTGGAATGCTAATGGCAATTGAAGAGGCAGGCCGGTGGCAAGCCACTGTCTTCTAGCAGTTTGAAAGTTGCAGACACAGTGCAGGTGTTGTGCGGCTTCCTTCTTGGCCTCCTAGAAGGTGCCGTAGTGCCGCGCTCTCCGTCTCTTGCTTGCCAATATGTTGCCGTGTTCCTCCTATTGTTTGGTTTGTTTTGATTTGTTTTGATGATCTTTTGGCGGGTTTTCGGAATGTTTTGGTGGTGTTTTAGAATGTTTTGTATTCTCTTGAGTTGTTTTTATTCTGTTGTCAGGTTTTGGAATGTTTGGATTCCTTTTGGCGGGTTTTAAAATATTTTGGCGGGTATTTGGAATGTTTTGGCGGGTATTCGGAAGGTTTTGATTAGTTTTGACGGGTTTTGAAATATTTTGGCAGGTTTTTAGAAGGTTTTGATTCTGTTTAGCCCAGTTTTTGGTGTGTTTGGATTAGCTTTGGTGGGCTTTATCATGTTTTGTCAGGTTTTTTCGAATGTATTGATCACTTCTGTCTGGTTTTCTATTTTGGCGGGTTTGAAAATATTTTTGGATTAGTTTTGGCGGGTTTGAAAATATTTTGGCTCTTTGCGCAGAGACGACGGTGCCGGGTGTGGTGCGCTGCGGGGCGCTCCTTCTGCGGAAAGACGCCTGGCAGCGGCACTTGGGACAGCTCCGCGTCTCCGTATTCTGCGTTTCTTGCCTTCTGCATCTCAGCAAAATGCTTTCCCACTAGGTCTAGCAAGGAGAAACTGTGGCAGCTGAGTAGATGTAGCCCGGCCCGCCCTTTGAAGTTGACAAGTTCTTGGCATCTCAGAACCTCAAGGGAAGAGCAAGGTTATCTATGGTAGGCTGGGGCAGAACTAGCAGCAAGCAGAGCAAAGTTGTCCAAGAATAGCTTCCATTGGAATGCTAATGGCAATTGAAGAGGCAGGCCAGTGGCAAGCCACTAGCTTCTAGCAGTTTGAAAGTTGCAGACACAGTGCAGGTGTTGTGCGGCTTCCTTCTTGGCCTCCTAGAAGGTGCCGCGTTCTCCGTCTCTTGCTTGCCAATATGTTGCAGTGTTCCTCTTATTTTTTGGTTGGTTTTGATTTGTTTTTATGATGTTTTGGCGGGTTTTCAGAATGTTTTGGTGGTGTTTTAGAATGTTTTGTTTTCTCTTGTGTTGTTTATATTGTCTTGGCAGGTTTTGGAATGTTTGGATTCCTTTTGGCGGGTTTTAAAATCTTTTGGCGGGTATTTGGAATGTTTTGGGTTGCTTTCATTTGTTTTGATTATGTTTTGGCAAGTTATTGAAAGTTTGGATCACTTCTGACTGGTTTTCTAGTATTTTGGCATCTTTTCAGAATGTTTTGATGAGTTTTGGCGGGTTCTAAACTACTTTGTCGGGTTTTTGGAATGTTTCGGTTGGTTATGATTTGTTTTTATGATGTTTTGGCCGGATTTCGGAATATTTTGGCTGGTTTTTGGAATGTTTCGGTTGGTTTATGATTTGTTTTTATGATGTTTTGCAAAGTTTTTTGAATGTTTTGATCAGTTCTGGCTGGTTTTCTAATGTTTTGGCATCTTTTCAGAATGTTTTGATGAGTTTTGCGGGTCTAAATCATTTTGGCGGGATTTTGGAATATTTTGGTTGGTTTTGATTTGTTTTGATGATGTTTTGGCGGGTTTTCGGAATGTTTTGGTTGGGTTTTAGAATGTTTTGTTTTCTCTTGTGTTGTTTATATTGTCTTGGCAGGTTTTGGAATGTTTGGATTCCTTTTGGCGGGTTTTATATCTTTTGGCGGGTATTTGGAATGTTTTTTAACGGGTATTCTGAAGGTTTTGATTAGTTTTGACGGGTTTTGAATTATTTTGGCGGGTTTTTAGAAGGTTTAGGTTTGTTTTGATTTGTTTTGATTCTGTTTAGCCCAGTTTTTGATGTGTTTGGATTAGCTTTGGTGGGCTTTATCATGTTTTGTCAGGTTTTTTCGAATGTATTGATCACTTCTGTCTGGTTTTCTATTTTGGCGGGTTTGAAAATATTTTTGGATGAGTTTTGGCGGGTTTGAAAATATTTTGGCTCTTTGCGCAGAGATGACGGTGCCGGTTGCGGTGCGCTGCGGGGCGCTCCTTCTGCGGAAAGACGCCTGGCAGCGGCACTTGGGACAGCTCCGCGTCTCCGTATTCTGTGTTTCTTGCCTTCTGCATCTCAGCAAAATGCTTTCCCACTAGGTCTAGCAAGGAGAAACTGTGGCAGCTGAGTAGATGTAGCCCGGCCCGCCCTTTGAAGTTGACAAGTTCTTGGCATCTCAGAGCCTCAAGGGAAGAGCAAGGTTATCTATGGTAGGCTGGGGCAGAACTAGCAGCAAGCAGAGCAAAGTTGTCCAAGAATAGCTTCCATTGGAATGCTAATGGCAATTGAAGAGGCAGGCCAGTGGCAAGCCACTAGCTTCTAGCAGTTTGAAAGTTGCAGACACAGTGCAGGTGTTGTGCGATTTCCTTCTTGGCCTCCTAGAAGGTGCCACGCTCTCTGTCTCTTGCTTGCCAATATGTTGCCGTGTTCCTCTTATTGTTTGGTTTGTTTTGATTTGTTTTGATGATGTTTTGGTGGGTTTTCGGAATGTTTTGGTGGTGTTTTAGAATGTTTTGTTTTCTCTTGTGTTGTTTATATTGTCTTGGCCGGTTTTGGAATGTTTGGATTCCTTTTGGCGGGTTTTCAAATATTTTGGCGGGTATTTGGAATGTTTTGGTTTGCTTTCATTTGTTTTGATTATGTTTTGGCTAGTTATTGAAAGTTTCGATCACTTCAGACTGGTTTTCTAGTATTTTGGCATCTTTTCAGAATGTTTTGATGAGTTTTGGCGGGTTCTAAACTACTTTGTCGGGTTTTTGGAATGTTTCGGTTGGTTATGATTTGTTTTTATGATGTTTTGGCCGGATTTCGGAATATTTTGGCTGGTTTTTGGAATGTTTCGGTTGGTTTATGATTTGTTTTTATGATGTTTTGCAAAGTTTTTTGAATGTTTTGATCAGTTCTGGCTGGTTTTCTAATGTTTTGGCATCTTTTCAGAATGTTTTGATGAGTTTTGCGGGTCTAAATCATTTTGGCGGGATTTTGGAATATTTTGGTTGGTTTTGATTTGTTTTTATGATGTTTTGGCGGGTTTTCGGAATGTTTTGGTTGGGTTTTAGAATGTTTTGTTTTCTCTTGTGTTGTTTATATTGTCTTGGCAGGTTTTGGAATGTTTGGATTCCTTTTGGCGGGTTTTAAAATATTTTGGCGGGTATTTGGAATGTTTTTTAACGGGTATTCGGAAGGTTTTGATTAGTTTTGACGGGTTTTGAATTATTTTGGCGGGTTTTTAGAAGATTTAGGTTTGTTTTGATTTGTTTTGATTCTGTTTAGCCCAGTTTTTGATGTGTTTGGATTAACTTTGGTGGGCTTTATCATGTTTTGTCAGGTTTTTTCGAATGTATTGATCACTTCTGTCTGGTTTTCTATTTTGGCGGGTTTGAAAATAGTTTTGGATGAGTTTTGGCGGGTTTGAAAATATTTTGGCTCTTTGCACAGAGATGACGGTGCCGGTTGCGGTGCGCTCCGGGGCGCTCCTTCTGCGGAAAGACGCCTGGCAGCGGCACTTGGGACAGCTCCGCGTCTCCGTATTCTGCGTTTCTTGCCTTCTGCATCTCAGCAAAATGCTTTCCCACTAGGTCTAGCAAGGAGAAACTGTGGCAGCTGAGTAGATGTAGCCCGGCCCACCCTTTGAAGTTGACAAGTTCTTGGCATCTCAGAGCCTCAAGGGAAGAGCAAGGTTATCTATGGTAGGCTGGGGCAGAACTAGCAGCAAGCAGAGCAAAGTTGTCCAAGAATAGCTTCCATTGGAATGCTAATGGCAATTGAAGAGGCAGGCCAGTGGCAAGCCACTAGCTTCTAGCAGTTTGAAAGTTGCAGACACAGTGCAGGTGTTGTGCGGCTTCCTTCTTGGCCTCCTAGAAGGTGCCGCGCTCTCTGTCTCTTGCTTGCCAATATGTTGCCGTGTTCCTCTTATTGTTTGGTTTGTTTTGATTTGTTTTTATGATGTTTTGGTGGGTTTTCGGAATGTTTTGGTGGTGTTTTAGAATGTTTTGTTTTCTCTTGTGTTGTTTATATTGTCTTGGCAGGTTTTGGAATGTTTGGATTCCTTTTGGCGGGTTTTCAAATATTTTGGCGGGTATTTGGAATGTTTTGGGTTGCTTTCATTTGTTTTGATTATGTTTTGGCAAGTTATTGAAAGTTTGGATCACTTCTTACTGGTTTTCTAGTATTTTGGCATCTTTTCAGAATGTTTTGATGAGTTTTGGCGGGTTCTAAACTACTTTGTCGGGTTTTTGGAATGTTTCGGTTGGTTATGATTTGTTTTTATGATGTTTTGGCCGGATTTCGGAATATTTTGGCTGGTTTTTGGAATGTTTCGGTTGGTTTATGATTTGTTTTTATGATGTTTTGCAAAGTTTTTTGAATGTTTTGGTCAGTTCTGGCTGGTTTTCTAATGTTTTGGCATCTTTTCAGAATGTTTTGATGAGTTTTGCGGGTCTAAATCATTTTGGCGGGATTTTGGAATATTTTGGTTAGTTTTGATTTGTTTTGATGATGTTTTGGCGGGTTTTCGGAATGTTTTGGTTGGGTTTTAGAATGTTTTGTTTTCTCTTGTGTTGTTTATATTGTCTTGGCAGGTTTTGGAATGTTTGGATTTGTTTTGGTGGGTTTTAAAATCTTTTGGCGGGTATTTGGAATGTTTTTTAACGGGTATTCGGAAGGTTTTGATTAGTTTTGACGGGTTTTGAATTATTTTGGCGGGTTTTTAGAAGATTTAGGTTTGTTTTGATTTGTTTTGATTCTGTTTAGCCCAGTTTTTGATGTCTTTGGATTAGCTTTGGTGGGCTTTATCATGTTTTGTGAGGTTTTTTCGAATGTATTGATCACTTCTGTCTGGTTTTCTATTTTGGCGGGTTTGAAAATAGTTTTGGATGAGTTTTGGCGGGTTTGAAAATATTTTGGCTCTTTGCGCAGAGATGACGGTGCCGGTTGCGGTGCGCTGCGGGGCGCTCCTTCTGCGGAAAGACGCCTGGCAGCGGCACTTGGGACAGCTCCGCGTCTCCGTATTCTGTGTTTCTTGCCTTCTGCATCTCAGCAAAATGCTTTCCCACTAGGTCTAGCAAGGAGAAACTGTGGCAGCTGAGTAGATGTAGCCCGGCCCACCCTTTGAAGTTGACAAGTTCTTGGCATCTCAGAGCCTCAAGGGAAGAGCAAGGTTATCTATGGTAGGCTGGGGCAGAACTAGCAGCAAGCAGAGCAAAGTTGTCCAAGAATAGCTTCCATTGGAATGCTAATGGCAATTGAAGAGGCAGGCCAGTGGCAAGCCACTAGCTTCTAGCAGTTTGAAAGTTGCAGACACAGTGCAGGTGTTGTGCGGCTTCCTTCTTGGCCTCCTAGAAGGTGCCGCGCTCTCTGTCTCTTGCTTGCCAATATGTTGCCGTGTTCCTCTTATTGTTTGGTTTGTTTTGATTTGTTTTGATGATGTTTTGGTGGGTTTTCGGAATGTTTTGGTGGTGTTTTAGAATGTTTTGTTTTCTCTTGTGTTGTTTATATTGTCTTGGCAGGTTTTGGAATGTTTGGATTCCTTTTGGCGGGTTTTCAAATCTTTTGGCGGGTATTTGGAATGTTTTGGTTTGCTTTCATTTGTTTTGATTATGTTTTGGCAAGTTATTGAAAGTTTGGATCACTTCTGACTGGTTTTCTAGTATTTTGGCATCTTTTCAGAATGTTTTGATCAGTTTTGGCGGGTTCTAAACTACTTTGTCGGGTTTTTGGAATGTTTCGGTTGGTTATGATTTGTTTTTATGATGTTTTGGCCGGATTTCGGAATATTTTGGCTGGTTTTTGGAATGTTTCGGTTGGTTTATGATTTGTTTTTATGATGTTTTGCAAAGTTTTTTGAATGTTTTGATCAGTTCTGGCTGGTTTTCTAATGTTTTGGCATCTTTTCAGAATGTTTTGATGAGTTTTGTGGGTCTAAATCATTTTGGCGGGATTTTGGAATATTTTGGTTGGTTTTGATTTGTTTTGATGATGTTTTGGCGGGATTTCGGAATGTTTTGGTTGGGTTTTAGAATGTTTTGTTTTCTCTTGTGTTGTTTATATTGTCTTGGCAGGTTTTGGAATGTTTGGATTCCTTTTGGCGGGTTTTAAAATCTTTTGGCGTGTATTTGGAATGTTTTTTAACGGGTATTCGGAAGGTTTTGATTAGTTTTGACGGGTTTTGAATTATTTTGGCGGGTTTTTAGAAGATTTAGGTTTGTTTTGATTTGTTTTGATTCTGTTTAGCCCAGTTTTTGATGTGTTTGGATTAGCTTTGGTGGGCTTTATCATGTTTTGTGAGGTTTTTTCGAATGTATTGATCACTTCTGTCTGGTTTTCTATTTTGGCGGGTTTGAAAATATTTTTGGATGAGTTTTGGCGGGTTTGAAAATATTTTGGCGGGTATTTGGAATGTTTTGGGTTGCTTTCATTTGTTTTGATTATGTTTTGGCAAGTTATTGAAAGTTTGGATCACTTCTTACTGGTTTTCTAGTATTTTGGCATCTTTTCAGAATGTTTTGATGAGTTTTGGCGGGTTCTAAACTACTTTGTCGGGTTTTTGGAATGTTTCGGTTGGTTATGATTTGTTTTTATGATGTTTTGGCCGGATTTCGGAATATTTTGGCTGGTTTTTGGAATGTTTCGGTTGGTTTATGATTTGTTTTTATGATGTTTTGCAAAGTTTTTTGAATGTTTTGATCAGTTCTGGCTGGTTTTCTAATGTTTTGGCATCTTTTCAGAATGTTTTGATGAGTTTTGCGGGTCTAAATCATTTTGGTGGGATTTTGGAATATTTTGGTTAGTTTTGATTTGTTTTGATGATGTTTTGGCGGGTTTTGGGAATGTTTTGGTTGGGTTTTAGAATGTTTTGTTTTCTCTTGTGTTGTTTATATTGTCTTGGCAGGTTTTGGAATGTTTGGATTCCTTTTGGCGGGTTTTAAAATCTTTTGGCGGGTATTTGGAATGTTTTTTAACGGGTATTCGGAAGGTTTTGATTAGTTTTGACGGGTTTTGAATTATTTTGGCGGGTTTTTAGAAGATTTAGGTTTGTTTTGATTTGTTTTGATTCTGTTTAGCCCAGTTTTTGATGTGTTTGGATTAGCTTTGGTGGGCTTTATCATGTTTTGTGAGGTTTTTTCGAATGTATTGATCACTTCTGTCTGGTTTTCTATTTTGGCGGGTTTGAAAATAGTTTTGGATGAGTTTTGGCAGGTTTGAAAATATTTTGGCTCTTTGCGCAGAGATGACGGTGCCGGTTGCGGTGCGCTGCGGGGCGCTCCTTCTGCGGAAAGACGCCTGGCAGCGGCACTTGGGACAGCTCCGCGTCTCCGTATTCTGTGTTTCTTGCCTTCTGCATCTCAGCAAAATGCTTTCCCACTAGGTCTAGCAAGGAGAAACTGTGGCAGCTGAGTAGATGTAGCCCGGCCCGCCCTTTGAAGTTGACAAGTTCTTGGCATCTCAGAGCCTCAAGGGAAGAGCAAGGTTATCTATGGTAGGCTGGGGCAGAACTAGCAGCAAGCAGAGCAAAGTTGTCCAAGAATAGCTTCCATTGGAATGCTAATGGCAATTGAAGAGGCAGGCCAGTGGCAAGCCACTAGCTTCTAGCAGTTTGAAAGTTGCAGACACAGTGCAGGTGTTGTGCGGCTTCCTTCTTGGCCTCCTAGAAGGTGCCGCGCTCTCTGTCTCTTGCTTGCCAATATGTTGCCGTGTTCCTCTTATTGTTTGGTTTGTTTTGATTTGTTTTGATGATGTTTTGGTGGGTTTTCGGAATGTTTTGGTGGTGTTTTAGAATGTTTTGTTTTCTCTTGTGTTGTTTATATTGTCTTGGCAGGTTTTGGAATGTTTGGATTCCTTTTGGCGGGTTTTCAAATCTTTTGGCGGGTATTTGGAATGTTTTGGTTTGCTTTCATTTGTTTTGATTATGTTTTGGCAAGTTATTGAAAGTTTGGATCACTTCTGACTGGTTTTCTAGTATTTTGGCATCTTTTCAGAATGTTTTGATGAGTTTTGGCGGGTTCTAAACTACTTTGTCGGGTTTTTGGAATGTTTCGGTTGGTTATGATTTGTTTTTATGATGTTTTGGCCGGATTTCGGAATATTTTGGCTGGTTTTTGGAATGTTTCGGTTGGTTTATGATTTGTTTTTATGATGTTTTGCAAAGTTTTTTGAATGTTTTGATCAGTTCTGGCTGGTTTTCTAATGTTTTGGCATCTTTTCAGAATGTTTTGATGAGTTTTGTGGGTCTAAATCATTTTGGCGGGATTTTGGAATATTTTGGTTGGTTTTGATTTGTTTTGATGATGTTTTGGCGGGATTTCGGAATGTTTTGGTTGGGTTTTAGAATGTTTTGTTTTCTCTTGTGTTGTTTATATTGTCTTGGCAGGTTTTGGAATGTTTGGATTCCTTTTGGCGGGTTTTAAAATCTTTTGGCGGGTATTTGGAATGTTTTTTAACGGGTATTCGGAAGGTTTTGATTAGTTTTGACGGGTTTTGAATTATTTTGGCGGGTTTTTAGAAGATTTAGGTTTGTTTTGATTTGTTTTGATTCTGTTTAGCCCAGTTTTTGATGTGTTTGGATTAGCTTTGGTGGGCTTTATCATGTTTTGTGAGGTTTTTTCGAATGTATTGATCACTTCTGTCTGGTTTTCTATTTTGGCGGGTTTGAAAATATTTTTGGATGAGTTTTGGCGGGTTTGAAAATATTTTGGCGGGTATTTGGAATGTTTTGGGTTGCTTTCATTTGTTTTGATTATGTTTTGGCAAGTTATTGAAAGTTTGGATCACTTCTTACTGGTTTTCTAGTATTTTGGCATCTTTTCAGAATGTTTTGATGAGTTTTGGCGGGTTCTAAACTACTTTGTCGGGTTTTTGGAATGTTTCGGTTGGTTATGATTTGTTTTTATGATGTTTTGGCCGGATTTCGGAATATTTTGGCTGGTTTTTGGAATGTTTCGGTTGGTTTATGATTTGTTTTTATGATGTTTTGCAAAGTTTTTTGAATGTTTTGATCAGTTCTGGCTGGTTTTCTAATGTTTTGGCATCTTTTCAGAATGTTTTGATGAGTTTTGCGGGTCTAAATCATTTTGGTGGGATTTTGGAATATTTTGGTTAGTTTTGATTTGTTTTGATGATGTTTTGGCGGGTTTTGGGAATGTTTTGGTTGGGTTTTAGAATGTTTTGTTTTCTCTTGTGTTGTTTATATTGTCTTGGCAGGTTTTGGAATGTTTGGATTCCTTTTGGCGGGTTTTAAAATCTTTTGGCGGGTATTTGGAATGTTTTTTAACGGGTATTCGGAAGGTTTTGATTAGTTTTGACGGGTTTTGAATTATTTTGGCGGGTTTTTAGAAGATTTAGGTTTGTTTTGATTTGTTTTGATTCTGTTTAGCCCAGTTTTTGATGTGTTTGGATTAGCTTTGGTGGGCTTTATCATGTTTTGTGAGGTTTTTTCGAATGTATTGATCACTTCTGTCTGGTTTTCTATTTTGGCGGGTTTGAAAATAGTTTTGGATGAGTTTTGGCGGGTTTGAAAATATTTTGGCTCTTTGCGCAGAGATGACGGTGCCGGTTGCGGTGCGCTGCGGGGCGCTCCTTCTGCGGAAAGACGCCTGGCAGCGGCACTTGGGACAGCTCCACATCTCCGTATTCTGTGTTTCTTGCCTTCTGCATCTCAGCAAAATGCTTTCCCACTAGGTCTAGCAAGGAGAAACTGTGGCAGCTGAGTAGATGTAGCCCGGCCCGCCCTTTGAAGTTGACAAGTTCTTGGCATCTCAGAGCCTCAAGGGAAGAGCAAGGTTATCTATGGTAGGCTGGGGCAGAACTAGCAGCAAGCAGAGCAAAGTTGTCCAAGAATAGCTTCCATTGGAATGTTAATGGCAATTGAAGAGGCAGGCCAGTGGCAAGCCACTAGCTTCTAGCAGTTTGAAAGTTGCAGACACAGTGCAGGTGTTGTGCGGCTTCCTTCTTGGCCTCCTAGAAGGTGCCGCGCTCTCTGTCTCTTGCTTGCCAATATGTTGCCGTGTTCCTCTTATTGTTTGGTTTGTTTTGATTTGTTTTGATGATGTTTTGGTGGGTTTTCGGAATGTTTTGGTGGTGTTTTAGAATGTTTTGTTTTCTCTTGTGTTGTTTATATTGTCTTGGCAGGTTTTGGAATGTTTGGATTCCTTTTGGCGGGTTTTAAAATCTTTTGGCGGGTATTTGGAATGTTTTGGGTTGCTTTCATTTGTTTTGATTATGTTTTGGCAAGTTATTGAAAGTTTGGATCACTTCTGACTGGTTTTCTAGTATTTTGGCATCTTTTCAGAATGTTTTGATGAGTTTTGGCGGGTTCTAAACTACTTTGTCGGGTTTTTGGAATGTTTCGGTTGGTTATGATTTGTTTTTATGATGTTTTGGCCGGATTTCGGAATATTTTGGCTGGTTTTTGGAATGTTTCGGTTGGTTTATGATTTGTTTTTATGATGTTTTGCAAAGTTTTTTGAATGTTTTGATCAGTTCTGGCTGGTTTTCTAATGTTTTGGCATCTTTTCAGAATGTTTTGATGAGTTTTGCGGGTCTAAATCATTTTGGCGGGATTTTGGAATATTTTGGTTGGTTTTGATTTGTTTTGATGATGTTTTGGCGGGTTTTCGGAATGTTTTGGTTGGGTTTTAGAATGTTTTGTTTTCTCTTGTGTTGTTTATATTGTCTTGGCAGGTTTTGGAATGTTTGGATTCCTTTTGGCGGGTTTTAAAATCTTTTGGCGTGTATTTGGAATGTTTTTTAACGGGTATTCGGAAGGTTTTGATTAGTTTTGACGGGTTTTGAATTATTTTGGCGGGTTTTTAGAAGGTTTAGGTTTGTTTTGATTTGTTTTGATTCTGTTTAGCCCAGTTTTTGATGTGTTTGGATTAGCTTTGGTGGGCTTTATCATGTTTTGTGAGGTTTTTTCGAATGTATTGATCACTTCTGTCTGGTTTTCTATTTTGGCGGGTTTGAAAATATTTTTGGATGAGTTTTGGCGGGTTTGAAAATATTTTGGCTCTTTGCGCAGAGATGACGGTGCCGGTTGCGGTGCGCTCCGGGGCGCTCCTTCTGCGGAAAGACGCCTGGCAGCGGCACTTGGGACAGCTCCGCGTCTCCGTATTCTGTGTTTCTTGCCTTCTGCATCTCAGCAAAATGCTTTCCCACTAGGTCTAGCAAGGAGAAACTGTGGCAGCTGAGTAGATGTAGCCCGGCCCGCCCTTTGAAGTTGACAAGTTCTTGGCATCTCAGAGCCTCAAGGGAAGAGCAAGGTTATCTATGGTAGGCTGGGGCAGAACTAGCAGCAAGCAGAGCAAAGTTGTCCAAGAATAGCTTCCATTGGAATGCTAATGGCAATTGAAGAGGCAGGCCAGTGGCAAGCCACTAGCTTCTAGCAGTTTGAAAGTTGCAGACACAGTGCAGGTGTTGTGCGATTTCCTTCTTGGCCTCCTAGAAGGTGCCGCGCTCTCTGTCTCTTGCTTGCCAATATGTTGCCGTGTTCCTCTTATTGTTTGGTTTGTTTTGATTTGTTTTGATGATGTTTTGGTGGGTTTTCGGAATGTTTTGGTGGTGTTTTAGAATGTTTTGTTTTCTCTTGTGTTGTTTATATTGTCTTGGCAGGTTTTGGAATGTTTGGATTCCTTTTGGCGGGTTTTAAAATCTTTTGGCGGGTATTTGGAATGTTTTGGGTTGCTTTCATTTGTTTTGTTATGTTTTGGCAAGTTATTGAAAGTTTGGATCACTTCTGACTGGTTTTCTAGTATTTTGGCATCTTTTCAGAATGTTTTGATGAGTTTTGGCGGGTTCTAAACTACTTTGTCGGGTTTTTGGAATGTTTCGGTTGGTTATGATTTGTTTTTATGATGTTTTGGCCGGATTTCGGAATATTTTGGCTGGTTTTTGGAATGTTTCGGTTGGTTTATGATTTGTTTTTATGATGTTTTGCAAAGTTTTTTGAATGTTTTGATCAGTTCTGGCTGGTTTTCTAATGTTTTGGTATCTTTTCAGAATGTTTTGATGAGTTTTGTGGGTCTAAATCATTTTGGCGGGATTTTGGAATATTTTGGTTGGTTTTGATTTGTTTTGATGATGTTTTGGCGGGATTTCGGAATGTTTTGGTTGGGTTTTAGAATGTTTTGTTTTCTCTTGTGTTGTTTATATTGTCTTGGCAGGTTTTGGAATGTTTGGATTTGTTTTGGCGGGTTTTAAAATCTTTTGGCGGGTATTTGGAATGTTTTTTAACGGGTATTCGGAAGGTTTTGATTAGTTTTGACGGGTTTTGAATTATTTTGGCGGGTTTTTAGAAGATTTAGGTTTGTTTTGATTTGTTTTGATTCTGTTTAGCCCAGTTTTTGATGTGTTTGGATTAGCTTTGGTGGGCTTTATCATGTTTTGTGAGGTTTTTTCGAATGTATTGATCACTTCTGTCTGGTTTTCTATTTTGGCGGGTTTGAAAATATTTTTGGATGAGTTTTGGCGGGTTTGAAAATATTTTGGCGGGTATTTGGAATGTTTTGGGTTGCTTTCATTTGTTTTGATTATGTTTTGGCAAGTTATTGAAAGTTTGGATCACTTCTTACTGGTTTTCTAGTATTTTGGCATCTTTTCAGAATGTTTTGATGAGTTTTGGCGGGTTCTAAACTACTTTGTCGGGTTTTTGGAATGTTTCGGTTGGTTATGATTTGTTTTTATGATGTTTTGGCCGGATTTCGGAATATTTTGGCTGGTTTTTGGAATGTTTCGGTTGGTTTATGATTTGTTTTTATGATGTTTTGCAAAGTTTTTTGAATGTTTTGATCAGTTCTGGCTGGTTTTCTAATGTTTTGGCATCTTTTCAGAATGTTTTGATGAGTTTTGCGGGTCTAAATCATTTTGGCGGGATTTTGGAATATTTTGGTTAGTTTTGATTTGTTTTGATGATGTTTTGGCGGGTTTTTGGAATGTTTTGGTTGGGTTTTAGAATGTTTTGTTTTCTCTTGTGTTGTTTATATTGTCTTGGCAGGTTTTGGAATGTTTGGATTTGTTTTGGCGGGTTTTAAAATCTTTTGGCGGGTATTTGGAATGTTTTTTAACGGGTATTCGGAAGGTTTTGATTAGTTTTGACGGGTTTTGAATTATTTTGGCGGGTTTTTAGAAGATTTAGGTTTGTTTTGATTTGTTTTGATTCTGTTTAGCCCAGTTTTTGATGTGTTTGGATTAGCTTTGGTGGGCTTTATCATGTTTTGTGAGGTTTTTTCGAATGTATTGATCACTTCTGTCTGGTTTTCTATTTTGGCGGGTTTGAAAATATTTTTGGATGAGTTTTGGCGGGTTTGAAAATATTTTGGCTTTTTGCGCAGAGATGACGGTGCCGGTTGCGGTGCGCTCCGGGGCGCTCCTTCTGCGGAAAGACGCCTGGCAGCGGCACTTGGGACAGCTCCGCATCTCCGTATTCTGTGTTTCTTGCCTTCTGCATCTCAGCAAAATGCTTTCCCACTAGGTCTAGCAAGGAGAAACTGTGGCAGCTGAGTAGATGTAGCCCGGCCCACCCTTTGAAGTTGAAAAGTTCTTGGCATCTCAGAGCCTCAAGGGAAGAGCAAGGTTATCTATGGTAGGCTGGGGCAGAACTAGCAGCAAGCAGAGCAAAGTTGTCCAAGAATAGCTTCCATTGGAATGTTAATGGCAATTGAAGAGGCAGGCCAGTGGCAAGCCACTAGCTTCTAGCAGTTTGAAAGTTGCAGACACAGTGCAGGTGTTGTGCGGCTTCCTTCTTGGCCTCCTAGAAGGTGCCGCGCTCTCTGTCTCTTGCTTGCCAATATGTTGCCGTGTTCCTCTTATTGTTTGGTTTGTTTTGATTTGTTTTGATGATGTTTTGGTGGGTTTTCGGAATGTTTTGGTGGTGTTTTAGAATGTTTTGTTTTCTCTTGTGTTGTTTATATTGTCTTGGCAGGTTTTGGAATGTTTGGATTCCTTTTGGCGGGTTTTAAAATCTTTTGGCGGGTATTTGGAATGTTTTGGGTTGCTTTCATTTGTTTTGATTATGTTTTGGCAAGTTATTGAAAGTTTGGATCACTTCTGACTGGTTTTCTAGTATTTTGGCATCTTTTCAGAATGTTTTGATGTGTTTTGGCGGGTTCTAAACTACTTTGTCGGGTTTTTGGAATGTTTCGGTTGGTTATGATTTGTTTTTATGATGTTTTGGCCGGATTTCGGAATATTTTGGCTGGTTTTTGGAATGTTTCGGTTGGTTTATGATTTGTTTTTATGATGTTTTGCAAAGTTTTTTGAATGTTTTGATCAGTTCTGGCTGGTTTTCTAATGTTTTGGCATCTTTTCAGAATGTTTTGATGAGTTTTGCGGGTCTAAATCATTTTGGCGGGATTTTGGAATATTTTGGTTAGTTTTGATTTGTTTTGATGATGTTTTGGCGGGTTTTTGGAATGTTTTGGTTGGGTTTTAGAATGTTTTGTTTTCTCTTGTGTTGTTTATATTGTCTTGGCAGGTTTTGGAATGTTTGGATTTGTTTTGGCGGGTTTTAAAATCTTTTGGCGGGTATTTGGAATGTTTTTTAACGGGTATTCGGAAGGTTTTGATTAGTTTTGACGGGTTTTGAATTATTTTGGCGGGTTTTTAGAAGATTTAGGTTTGTTTTGATTTGTTTTGATTCTGTTTAGCCCAGTTTTTGATGTCTTTGGATTAGCTTTGGTGGGCTTTATCATGTTTTGTGAGGTTTTTTCGAATGTATTGATCACTTCTGTCTGGTTTTCTATTTTGGCGGGTTTGAAAATATTTTTGGATGAGTTTTGGCGGGTTTGAAAATATTTTGGCTTTTTGCGCAGAGATGACGGTGCCGGTTGCGGTGCGCTCCGGGGCGCTCCTTCTGCGGAAAGACGCCTGGCAGCGGCACTTGGGACAGCTCCGCATCTCCGTATTCTGTGTTTCTTGCCTTCTGCATCTCAGCAAAATGCTTTCCCACTAGGTCTAGCAAGGAGAAACTGTGGCAGCTGAGTAGATGTAGCCCGGCCCACCCTTTGAAGTTGAAAAGTTCTTGGCATCTCAGAGCCTCAAGGGAAGAGCAAGGTTATCTATGGTAGGCTGGGGCAGAACTAGCAGCAAGCAGAGCAAAGTTGTCCAAGAATAGCTTCCATTGGAATGTTAATGGCAATTGAAGAGGCAGGCCAGTGGCAAGCCACTAGCTTCTAGCAGTTTGAAAGTTGCAGACACAGTGCAGGTGTTGTGCGGCTTCCTTCTTGGCCTCCTAGAAGGTGCCGCGCTCTCTGTCTCTTGCTTGCCAATATGTTGCCGTGTTCCTCTTATTGTTTGGTTTGTTTTGATTTGTTTTGATGATGTTTTGGTGGGTTTTCGGAATGTTTTGGTGGTGTTTTAGAATGTTTTGTTTTCTCTTGTGTTGTTTATATTGTCTTGGCAGGTTTTGGAATGTTTGGATTCCTTTTGGCGGGTTTTAAAATCTTTTGGCGGGTATTTGGAATGTTTTGGGTTGCTTTCATTTGTTTTGATTATGTTTTGGCAAGTTATTGAAAGTTTGGATCACTTCTGACTGGTTTTCTAGTATTTTGGCATCTTTTCAGAATGTTTTGATGTGTTTTGGCGGGTTCTAAACTACTTTGTCGGGTTTTTGGAATGTTTCGGTTGGTTATGATTTGTTTTTATGATGTTTTGGCCGGATTTCGGAATATTTTGGCTGGTTTTTGGAATGTTTCGGTTGGTTTATGATTTGTTTTTATGATGTTTTGCAAAGTTTTTTGAATGTTTTGATCAGTTCTGGCTGGTTTTCTAATGTTTTGGCATCTTTTCAGAATGTTTTGATGAGTTTTGCGGGTCTAAATCATTTTGGCGGGATTTTGGAATATTTTGGTTGGTTTTGATTTGTTTTGATGATGTTTTGGCGGGTTTTCGGAATGTTTTGGTTGGGTTTTAGAATGTTTTGTTTTCTCTTGTGTTGTTTATATTGTCTTGGCAGGTTTTGGAATGTTTGGATTCCTTTTGGCGGGTTTTAAAATCTTTTGGCGGGTATTTGGAATGTTTTTTAACGGGTATTCGGAAGGTTTTGATTAGTTTTGACGGGTTTTGAATTATTTTGGCGGGTTTTTAGAAGATTTAGGTTTGTTTTGATTTGTTTTGATTCTGTTTAGCCCAGTTTTTGATGTGTTTGGATTAGCTTTGGTGGGCTTTATCATGTTTTGTGAGGTTTTCTCGAATGTATTGATCACTTCTGTCTGGTTTTCTATTTTGGCGGGTTTGAAAATATTTTTGGATGAGTTTTGGCGGGTTTGAAAATATTTTGGCTCTTTGCGCAGAGATGACGGTGCCGGTTGCGGTGCGCTGCGGGGCGCTCCTTCTGCGGAAAGACGCCTGGCAGCGGCACTTGGGACAGCTCCGCGTCTCCGTATTCTGCGTTTCTTGCCTTCTGCATCTCAGCAAAATGCTTTCCCACTAGGTCTAGCAAGGAGAAACTGTGGCAGCTGAGTAGATGTAGCCCGGCCCGCCCTTTGAAGTTGACAAGTTCTTGGCATCTCAGAGTCTCAAGGGAAGAGCAAGGTTATCTATGGTAGGCTGGGGCAGAACTAGCAGCAAGCAGAGCAAAGTTGTCCAAGAATAGCTTCCATTGGAATGCTAATGGCAATTGAAGAGGCAGGCCAGTGGCAAGCCACTAGCTTCTAGCAGTTTGAAAGTTGCAGACACAGTGCAGGTGTTGTGCGATTTCCTTCTTGGCCTCCTAGAAGGTGCCGCGCTCTCTGTCTCTTGCTTGCCAATATGTTGCCGTGTTCCTCTTATTGTTTGGTTTGTTTTGATTTGTTTTGATGATGTTTTGGTGGGTTTTCGGAATGTTTTGGTGGTGTTTTAGAATGTTTTGTTTTCTCTTGTGTTGTTTATATTGTCTTGGCAGGTTTTGGAATGTTTGGATTCCTTTTGGCGGGTTTTAAAATCTTTTGGCGGGTATTTGGAATGTTTTGGGTTGCTTTCATTTGTTTTGATTATGTTTTGGCAAGTTATTGAAAGTTTGGATCACTTCTGACTGGTTTTCTAGTATTTTGGCATCTTTTCAGAATGTTTTGATGTGTTTTGGCGGGTTCTAAACTACTTTGTCGGGTTTTTGGAATGTTTCGGTTGGTTATGATTTGTTTTTATGATGTTTTGGCCGGATTTCGGAATATTTTGGCTGGTTTTTGGAATGTTTCGGTTGGTTTATGATTTGTTTTTATGATGTTTTGCAAAGTTTTTTGAATGTTTTGATCAGTTCTGGCTGGTTTTCTAATGTTTTGGCATCTTTTCAGAATGTTTTGATGAGTTTTGCGGGTCTAAATCATTTTGGCGGGATTTTGGAATATTTTGGTTGGTTTTGATTTGTTTTGATGATGTTTTGGCGGGATTTCGGAATGTTTTGGTTGGGTTTTAGAATGTTTTGTTTTCTCTTGTGTTGTTTATATTGTCTTGGCAGGTTTTGGAATGTTTGGATTTGTTTTGGCGGGTTTTAAAATCTTTTGGCGGGTATTTGGAATGTTTTTTAACGGGTATTCGGAAGGTTTTGATTAGTTTTGACGGGTTTTGAATTATTTTGTCGGGTTTTTAGAAGATTTAGGTTTGTTTTGATTTGTTTTGATTCTGTTTAGCCCAGTTTTTGATGTGTTTGGATTAGCTTTGGTGGGCTTTATCATGTTTTGTGAGGTTTTTTCGAATGTATTGATCACTTCTGTCTGGTTTTCTATTTTGGCGGGTTTGAAAATATTTTTGGATGAGTTTTGGCGGGTTTGAAAATATTTTGGCGGGTATTTGGAATGTTTTGGGTTGCTTTCATTTGTTTTGATTATGTTTTGGCAAGTTATTGAAAGTTTGGATCACTTCTTACTGGTTTTCTAGTATTTTGGCATCTTTTCAGAATGTTTTGATGAGTTTTGGCGGGTTCTAAACTACTTTGTCGGGTTTTTGGAATGTTTCGGTTGGTTATGATTTGTTTTTATGATGTTTTGCAAAGTTTTTTGAATGTTTTGATCAGTTCTGGCTGGTTTTCTAATGTTTTGGCATCTTTTCAGAATGTTTTGATGAGTTTTGCGGGTCTAAATCATTTTGGCGGGATTTTGGAATATTTTGGTTAGTTTTGATTTGTTTTGATGATGTTTTGTCGGGTTTTCGGAATGTTTTGGTTGGGTTTTAGAATGTTTTGTTTTCTCTTGTGTTGTTTATATTGTCTTGGCAGGTTTTGGAATGTTTGGATTCCTTTTGGCGGGTTTTAAAATCTTTTGGCGGGTATTTGGAATGTTTTTTAACGGGTATTCGGAAGGTTTTGATTAGTTTTGACGGGTTTTGAATTATTTTGGCGGGTTTTTAGAAGATTTAGGTTTGTTTTGATTTGTTTTGATTCTGTTTAGCCCAGTTTTTGATGTGTTTGGATTAGCTTTGGTGGGCTTTATCATGTTTTGTGAGGTTTTTTCGAATGTATTGATCACTTCTGTCTGGTTTTCTATTTTGGCGGGTTTGAAAATAGTTTTGGATGAGTTTTGGCGGGTTTGAAAATATTTTGGCTCTTTGCGCAGAGATGACGGTGCCGGTTGCGGTGCGCTCCGGGGCGCTCCTTCTGCGGAAAGACGCCTGGCAGCGGCACTTGGGACAGCTCCGCGTCTCCGTATTCTGCGTTTCTTGCCTTCTGCATCTCAGCAAAATGCTTTCCCACTAGGTCTAGCAAGGAGAAACTGTGGCAGCTGAGTAGATGTAGCCCGGCCCACCCTTTGAAGTTGACAAGTTCTTGGCATCTCAGAGCCTCAAGGGAAGAGCAAGGTTATCTATGGTAGGCTGGGGCAGAACTAGCAGCAAGCAGAGCAAAGTTGTCCAAGAATAGCTTCCATTGGAATGCTAATGGCAATTGAAGAGGCAGGCCAGTGGCAAGCCACTAGCTTCTAGCAGTTTGAAAGTTGCAGACACAGTGCAGGTGTTGTGCGGCTTCCTTCTTGGCCTCCTAGAAGGTGCCGCGCTCTCTGTCTCTTGCTTGCCAATATGTTGCCGTGTTCCTCTTATTGTTTGGTTTGTTTTGATTTGTTTTGATGATGTTTTGGTGGGTTTTCGGAATGTTTTGGTGGTGTTTTAGAATGTTTTGTTTTCTCTTGTGTTGTTTATATTGTCTTGGCAGGTTTTGGAATGTTTGGATTCCTTTTGGCGGGTTTTAAAATATTTTGGCGGGTATTTGGAATGTTTTGGGTTGCTTTCATTTGTTTTGATTATGTTTTGGCAAGTTATTGAAAGTTTGGATCACTTCTTACTGGTTTTCTAGTATTTTGGCATCTTTTCAGAATGTTTTGATGAGTTTTGGCGGGTTCTAAACTACTTTGTCGGGTTTTTGGAATGTTTCCGTTGGTTATGATTTGTTTTTATGATGTTTTGGCCGGATTTCGGAATATTTTGGCTGGTTTTTGGAATGTTTCGGTTGGTTTATGATTTGTTTTTATGATGTTTTGCAAAGTTTTTTGAATGTTTTGATCAGTTCTGGCTGGTTTTCTAATGTTTTGGCATCTTTTCAGAATGTTTTGATGAGTTTTGCGGGTCTAAATCATTTTGGCGGGATTTTGGAATATTTTGGTTGGTTTTGATTTGTTTTGATGATGTTTTGGCGGGTTTTCGGAATGTTTTGGTTGGGTTTTAGAATGTTTTGTTTTCTCTTGTGTTGTTTATATTGTCTTGGCAGGTTTTGGAATGTTTGGATTCCTTTTGGCGGGTTTTAAAATCTTTTGGCGGGTATTTGGAATGTTTTTTAACGGGTATTCGGAAGGTTTTGATTAGTTTTGACGGGTTTTGAATTATTTTGGCGGGTTTTTAGAAGATTTAGGTTTGTTTTGATTTGTTTTGATTCTGTTTAGCCCAGTTTTTGATGTCTTTGGATTAGCTTTGGTTGGCCTTATCATGTTTTGTCAGGTTTTTTCGAATGTATTGATCACTTCTGTCTGGTTTTCTATTTTGGCGGGTTTGAAAATATTTTTGGATGAGTTTTGGCGGGTTTGAAAATATTTTGGCTCTTTGCGCAGAGATGACGGTGCCGGTTGCGGTGCGCTCCGGGGCGCTCCTTCTGCGGAAAGACGCCTGGCAGCGGCACTTGGGACAGCTCCGCGTCTCCGTATTCTGTGTTTCTTGCCTTCTGCATCTCAGCAAAATGCTTTCCCACTAGGTCTAGCAAGGAGAAACTGTGGCAGCTGAGTAGATGTAGCCCGGCCCGCCCTTTGAAGTTGACAAGTTCTTGGCATCTCAGAGTCTCAAGGGAAGAGCAAGGTTATCTATGGTAGGCTGGGGCAGAACTAGCAGCAAGCAGAGCAAAGTTGTCCAAGAATAGCTTCCATTGGAATGCTAATGGCAATTGAAGAGGCAGGCCAGTGGCAAGCCACTAGCTTCTAGCAGTTTGAAAGTTGCAGACACAGTGCAGGTGTTGTGCGGCTTCCTTCTTGGCCTCCTAGAAGGTGCCGCGCTCTCTGTCTCTTGCTTGCCAATATGTTGCCGTGTTCCTCTTATTGTTTGGTTTGTTTTGATTTGTTTTTATGATGTTTTGGTGGGTTTTCGGAATGTTTTGGTGGTGTTTTAGAATGTTTTGTTTTCTCTTGTGTTGTTTATATTGTCTTGGCAGGTTTTGGAATGTTTGGATTCCTTTTGGCGGGTTTTAAAATATTTTGGCGGGTATTTGGAATGTTTTGGCGGGTATTCGGAAGGTTTTGATTAGTTTTGACGGGTTTTGAAATATTTTGGCAGGTTTTTAGAAGGTTTTGATTCTGTTTAGCCCAGTTTTTGGTGTGTTTGGATTAGCTTTGGTGGGCTTTATCATGTTTTGTGAGGTTTTTTCGAATGTATTGATCACTTCTGTCTGGTTTTCTATTTTGGCGGGTTTGAAAATATTTTTTGATTCCTTTTGGCGGGTTTTGAAATCTTTTGGCGGGTATTTGGAATGTTTTGGGTTGCTTTCATTTGTTTTGATTATGTTTTGGCAAGTTATTGAAAGTTTCGATCACTTCAGACTGGTTTTCTAGTAATTTGGCATCTTTTCAGAATGTTTTGATGAGTTTTGGCGGGTTCTAAACTACTTTGTCGGGTTTTTGGAATGTTTCGGTTGGTTATGATTTGTTTTTATGATGTTTTGGCCGGATTTCGGAATATTTTGGCTGGTTTTTGGAATGTTTCGGTTGGTTTATGATTTGTTTTTATGATGTTTTGCAAAGTTTTTTGAATGTTTTGATCAGTTCTGGCTGGTTTTCTAATGTTTTGGCATCTTTTCAGAATGTTTTGATGAGTTTTGCGGGTCTAAATCATTTTGGCGGGATTTTGGAATATTTTGGTTGGTTTTGATTTGTTTTGATGATGTTTTGGCGGGTTTTCGGAATGTTTTGGTTGGGTTTTAGAATGTTTTGTTTTCTCTTGTGTTGTTTATATTGTCTTGGCAGGTTTTGGAATGTTTGGATTCCTTTTGGCGGGTTTTAAAATCTTTTGGCGGGTATTTGGAATGTTTTTTAACGGGTATTCGGAAGGTTTTGATTAGTTTTGACGGGTTTTGAATTATTTTGGCGGGTTTTTAGAAGATTTAGGTTTGTTTTGATTTGTTTTGATTCTGTTTAGCCCAGTTTTTGATGTGTTTGGATTAGCTTTGGTGGGCTTTATCATGTTTTGTGAGGTTTTCTCGAATGTATTGATCACTTCTGTCTGGTTTTCTATTTTGGCGGGTTTGAAAATATTTTTGGATGAGTTTTGGCGGGTTTGAAAATATTTTGGCTCTTTGCGCAGAGATGACGGTGCCGGTTGCGGTGCGCTGCGGGGCGCTCCTTCTGCGGAAAGACGCCTGGCAGCGGCACTTGGGACAGCTCCGCGTCTCCGTATTCTGCGTTTCTTGCCTTCTGCATCTCAGCAAAATGCTTTCCCACTAGGTCTAGCAAGGAGAAACTGTGGCAGCTGAGTAGATGTAGCCCGGCCCGCCCTTTGAAGTTGACAAGTTCTTGGCATCTCAGAGTCTCAAGGGAAGAGCAAGGTTATCTATGGTAGGCTGGGGCAGAACTAGCAGCAAGCAGAGCAAAGTTGTCCAAGAATAGCTTCCATTGGAATGCTAATGGCAATTGAAGAGGCAGGCCAGTGGCAAGCCACTAGCTTCTAGCAGTTTGAAAGTTGCAGACACAGTGCAGGTGTTGTGCGGCTTCCTTCTTGGCCTCCTAGAAGGTGCCGCGCTCTCTGTCTCTTGCTTGCCAATATGTTGCCGTGTTCCTCTTATTGTTTGGTTTGTTTTGATTTGTTTTGATGATGTTTTGGTGGGTTTTCGGAATGTTTTGGTGGTGTTTTAGAATGTTTTGTTTTCTCTTGTGTTGTTTATATTGTCTTGGCAGGTTTTGGAATGTTTGGATTCCTTTTGGCGGGTTTTCAAATATTTTGGCGGGTATTTGGAATGTTTTTTAACGGGTATTCGGAAGGTTTTGATTAGTTTTGACGGGTTTTGAATTATTTTGGCGGGTTTTTAGAAGATTTAGGTTTGTTTTGATTTGTTTTGATTCTGTTTAGCCCAGTTTTTGATGTGTTTGGATTAGCTTTGGTGGGCTTTATCATGTTTTGTGAGGTTTTTTCGAATGTATTGATCACTTCTGTCTGGTTTTCTATTTTGGCGGGTTTGAAAATAGTTTTGGATGAGTTTTGGCGGGTTTGAAAATATTTTGGCTCTTTGCGCAGAGATGACGGTGCCGGTTGCGGTGCGCTGCGGGGCGCTCCTTCTGCGGAAAGAGGCCTGGCAGCGGCACTTGGGACAGCTCCGCGTCTCCGTATTCTGCGTTTCTTGCCTTCTGCATCTCAGCAAAATGCTTTCCCACTAGGTCTAGCAAGGAGAAACTGTGGCAGCTGAGTAGATGTAGCCCGGCCCACCCTTTGAAGTTGACAAGTTCTTGGCATCTCAGAGCCTCAAGGGAAGAGCAAGGTTATCTATGGTAGGCTGGGGCAGAACTAGCAGCAAGCAGAGCAAAGTTGTCCAAGAATAGCTTCCATTGGAATGCTAATGGCAATTGAAGAGGCAGGCCAGTGGCAAGCCACTATCTTCTAGCAGTTTGAAAGTTGCAGACACAGTGCAGGTGTTGTGCGGCTTCCTTCTTGGCCTCCTAGAAGGTGCCGCGCTCTCTGTCTCTTGCTTGCCAATATGTTGCCGTGTTCCTCTTATTGTTTGGTTTGTTTTGATTTGTTTTGATGATGTTTTGGTGGGTTTTCGGAATGTTTTGGTGGTGTTTTAGAATGTTTTGTTTTCTCTTGTGTTGTTTATATTGTCTTGGCAGGTTTTGGAATGTTTGGATTCCTTTTGGCGGGTTTTCAAATATTTTGGCGGGTATTTGGAATGTTTTGGGTTGCTTTCATTTGTTTTGATTATGTTTTGGCAAGTTATTGAAAGTTTGGATCACTTCAGACTGGTTTTCTAGTATTTTGGCATCTTTTCAGAATGTTTTGATGAGTTTTGGTGGGTTCTAAACTACTTTGTCGGGTTTTTGGAATGTTTCGGTTGGTTATGATTTGTTTTTATGATGTTTTGGCCGGATTTCGGAATATTTTGGCTGGTTTTTGGAATGTTTCGGTTGGTTTATGATTTGTTTTTATGATGTTTTGCAAAGTTTTTTGAATGTTTTGATCAGTTCTGGCTGGTTTTCTAATGTTTTGGCATCTTTTCAGAATGTTTTGATGAGTTTTGCGGGTCTAAATCATTTTGGCGGGATTTTGGAATATTTTGGTTGGTTTTGATTTGTTTTGATGATGTTTTGGCGGGTTTTCGGAATGTTTTGGTTGGGTTTTAGAATGTTTTGTTTTCTCTTGTGTTGTTTATATTGTCTTGGCAGGTTTTGGAATGTTTGGATTCCTTTTGGCGGGTTTTAAAATCTTTTGGCGGGTATTTGGAATGTTTTTTAACGGGTATTCGGAAGGTTTTGATTAGTTTTGACGGGTTTTGAATTATTTTGGCGAGTTTTTAGAAGATTTAGGTTTGTTTTGATTTGTTTTGATTCTGTTTAGCCCAGTTTTTGATGTGTTTGGATTAGCTTTGGTGGGCTTTATCATGTTTTGTGAGGTTTTTTCGAATGTATTGATCACTTCTGTCCGGTTTTCTATTTTGGCGGGTTTGAAAATATTTTTGGATGAGTTTTGGCGGGTTTGAAAATATTTTGGCTCTTTGCGCAGAGATGACGGTGCCGGTTGCGGTGCGCTCCAGGGCGCTCCTTCTGCGGAAAGACGCCTGGCAGCGGCACTTGGGACAGCTCCGCGTCTCCGTATTCTGTGTTTCTTGCCTTCTGCATCTCAGCAAAATGCTTTCCCACTAGGTCTAGCAAGGAGAAACTGTGGCAGCTGAGTAGATGTAGCCCGGCCCGCCCTTTGAAGTTGACAAGTTCTTGGCATCTCAGAGTCTCAAGGGAAGAGCAAGGTTATCTATGGTAGGCTGGGGCAGAACTAGCAGCAAGCAGAGCAAAGTTGTCCAAGAATAGCTTCCATTGGAATGCTAATGGCAATTGAAGAGGCAGGCCAGTGGCAAGCCACTAGCTTCTAGCAGTTTGAAAGTTGCAGACACAGTGCAGGTGTTGTGCGGCTTCCTTCTTGGCCTCCTAGAAGGTGCCGCGCTCTCTGTCTCTTGCTTGCCAATATGTTGCCGTGTTCCTCTTATTGTTTGGTTTGTTTTGATTTGTTTTGATGATGTTTTGGTGGGTTTTCGGAATGTTTTGGTGGTGTTTTAGAATGTTTTGTTTTCTCTTGTGTTGTTTATATTGTCTTGGCCGGTTTTGGAATGTTTGGATTCCTTTTGGCGGGTTTTCAAATCTTTTGGCGGGTATTTGGAATGTTTTGGTTTGCTTTCATTTGTTTTGATTATGTTTTGGCAAGTTATTGAAAGTTTTGATCACTTCAGACTGGTTTTCTAGTATTTTGGCATCTTTTCAGAATGTTTTGATGAGTTTTGGCGGGTTCTAAACTACTTTGTCGGGTTTTTGGAATGTTTCGGTTGGTTATGATTTGTTTTTATGATGTTTTGGCCGGATTTCGGAATATTTTGGCTGGTTTTTGGAATGTTTCGGTTGGTTTATGATTTGTTTTTATGATGTTTTGCAAAGTTTTTTGAATGTTTTGATCAGTTCTGGCTGGTTTTCTAATGTTTTGGCATCTTTTCAGAATGTTTTGATGAGTTCTGCGGGTCTAAATCATTTTGGCGGGATTTTGGAATATTTTGGTTGGTTTTGATTTGTTTTGATGATGTTTTGGCGGGTTTTCGGAATGTTTTGGTTGGGTTTTAGAATGTTTTGTTTTCTCTTGTGTTGTTTATATTGTCTTGGCAGGTTTTGGAATGTTTGGATTCCTTTTGGCGGGTTTTAAAATCTTTTGGCGGGTATTTGGAATGTTTTTTAACGGGTATTCGGAAGGTTTTGATTAGTTTTGACGGGTTTTGAATTATTTTGGCGGGTTTTTAGAAGATTTAGGTTTGTTTTGATTTGTTTTGATTCTGTTTAGCCCAGTTTTTGATGTCTTTGGATTAGCTTTGGTGGGCTTTATCATGTTTTGTGAGGTTTTTTCGAATGTATTGATCACTTCTGTCTGGTTTTCTATTTTGGCGGGTTTGAAAATATTTTTGGATGAGTTTTGGCGGGTTTGAAAATATTTTGGCTCTTTGCGCAGAGATGACGGTGCCGGTTGCGGTGCGCTCCGGGGCGCTCCTTCTGCGGAAAGACGCCTGGCAGCGGCACTTGGGACAGCTCCGCGTCTCCGTATTCTGCGTTTCTTGCCTTCTGCATCTCAGCAAAATGCTTTCCCACTAGGTCTAGCAAGGAGAAACTGTGGCAGCTGAGTAGATGTAGCCCGGCCCGCCCTTTGAAGTTGACAAGTTCTTGGCATCTCAGAGCCTCAAGGGAAGAGCAAGGTTATCTATGGTAGGCTGGGGCAGAACTAGCAGCAAGCAGAGCAAAGTTGTCCAAGAATAGCTTCCATTGGAATGCTAATGGCAATTGAAGAGGCAGGCCAGTGGCAAGCCACTAGCTTCTAGCAGTTTGAAAGTTGCAGACACAGTGCAGGTGTTGTGCGGCTTCCTTCTTGGCCTCCTAGAAGGTGCCGCGCTCTCTGTCTCTTGCTTGCCAATATGTTGCCGTGTTCCTCTTATTGTTTGGTTTGTTTTGATTTGTTTTTATGATGTTTTGGTGGGTTTTCGGAATGTTTTGGTGGTGTTTTAGAATGTTTTGTTTTCTCTTGTGTTGTTTATATTGTCTTGGCCGGTTTTGGAATGTTTGGATTCCTTTTGGCGGGTTTTCAAATATTTTGGCGGGTATTTGGAATGTTTTGGTTTGCTTTCATTTGTTTTGATTATGTTTTGGCAAGTTATTGAAAGTTTTGATCACTTCAGACTGGTTTTCTAGTATTTTGGCATCTTTTCAGAATGTTTTGATGAGTTTTGGTGGGTTCTAAACTACTTTGTCGGGTTTTTGGAATGTTTCGGTTGGTTATGATTTGTTTTTATGATGTTTTGGCCGGATTTCGGAATATTTTGGCTGGTTTTTGGAATGTTTCGGTTGGTTTATGATTTGTTTTTATGATGTTTTGCAAAGTTTTTTGAATGTTTTGATCAGTTCTGGCTGGTTTTCTAATGTTTTGGCATCTTTTCAGAATGTTTTGATGAGTTTTGCGGGTCTAAATCATTTTGGCGGGATTTTGGAATATTTTGGTTGGTTTTGATTTGTTTTGATGATGTTTTGGCGGGTTTTCGGAATGTTTTGGTTGGGTTTTAGAATGTTTTGTTTTCTCTTGTGTTGTTTATATTGTCTTGGCAGGTTTTGGAATGTTTGGATTCATTTTGGCGGGTTTTAAAATCTTTTGGCGGGTATTTGGAATGTTTTTTAACGGGTATTCGGAAGGTTTTGATTAGTTTTGACGGGTTTTGAATTATTTTGGCGGGTTTTTAGAAGATTTAGGTTTGTTTTGATTTGTTTTGATTCTGTTTAGCCCAGTTTTTGATGTGTTTGGATTAGCTTTGGTGGGCTTTATCATGTTTTGTGAGGTTTTTTCGAATGTATTGATCACTTCTGTCTGGTTTTCTATTTTGGCGGGTTTGAAAATATTTTTGGATGAGTTTTGGCGGGTTTGAAAATCTTTTGGCGGGTATTTGGAATGTTTTGGGTTGCTTTCATTTGTTTTGATTATGTTTTGGCTAGTTATTGAAAGTTTGGATCACTTCTTACTGGTTTTCTAGTATTTTGGCATCTTTTCAGAATGTTTTGATGTGTTTTGGCGGGTTCTAAACTACTTTGTCGGGTTTTTGGAATGTTTCGGTTGGTTATGATTTGTTTTTATGATGTTTTGGCCGTATTTCGGAATATTTTGGCTGGTTTTTGGAATGTTTCGGTTGGTTTATGATTTGTTTTTATGATGTTTTGCAAAGTTTTTTGAATGTTTTGATCAGTTCTGGCTGGTTTTCTAATGTTTTGGCATCTTTTCAGAATGTTTTGATGAGTTTTGCGGGTCTAAATCATTTTGGCGGGATTTTGGAATATTTTGGTTGGTTTTGATTTGTTTTGATGATGTTTTGGCGGGTTTTCGGAATGTTTTGGTTGGGTTTTAGAATGTTTTGTTTTCTCTTGTGTTGTTTATATTGTCTTGGCAGGTTTTGGAATGTTTGGATTCCTTTTGGCGGGTTTTAAAATCTTTTGGCGGGTATTTGGAATGTTTTTTAACGGGTATTCGGAAGGTTTTGATTAGTTTTGACGGGTTTTGAATTATTTTGGCGGGTTTTTAGAAGATTTAGGTTTGTTTTGATTTGTTTTGATTCTGTTTAGCCCAGTTTTTGATGTGTTTGGATTAGCTTTGGTGGGCTTTATCATGTTTTGTCAGGTTTTTTCGAATGTATTGATCACTTCTGTCTGGTTTTCTATTTTGGCGGGTTTGAAAATATTTTTGGATGAGTTTTGGCGGGTTTGAAAATATTTTGGCTCTTTGCGCAGAGATGACGGTGCCGGTTGCGGTGCGCTCCGGGGCGCTCCTTCTGCGGAAAGACGCCTGGCATCGGCACTTGGGACAGCTCCGCGTCTCCGTATTCTGTGTTTCTTGCCTTCTGCATCTCAGCAAAATGCTTTCCCACTAGGTCTAGCAAGGAGAAACTGTGGCAGCTGAGTAGATGTAGCCCGGCCCACCCTTTGAAGTTGACAAGTTCTTGGCATCTCAGAGCCTCAAGGGAAGAGCAAGGTTATCTATGGTAGGCTGGGGCAGAACTAGCAGCAAGCAGAGCAAAGTTGTCCAAGAATAGCTTCCATTGGAATGCTAATGGCAATTGAAGAGGCAGGCCAGTGGCAAGCCACTAGCTTCTAGCAGTTTGAAAGTTGCAGACACAGTGCAGGTGTTGTGTGATTTCCTTCTTGGCCTCCTAGAAGGTGCCGCGCTCTCTGTCTCTTGCTTGCCAATATGTTGCCGTGTTCCTCTTATTGTTTGGTTTGTTTTGATTTGTTTTGATGATGTTTTGGTGGGTTTTTGGAATGTTTTGGTGGTGTTTTAGAATGTTTTGTTTTCTCTTGTGTTGTTTATATTGTCTTGGCCGGTTTTGGAATGTTTGTATTCCTTTTGGCGGGTTTTCAAATCTTTTGGCGGGTATTTGGAATGTTTTGGTTTGCTTTCATTTGTTTTGATTATGTTTTGGCAAGTTATTGAAAGTTTTGATCACTTCTGACTGGTTTTCTAGTATTTTGGCATCTTTTCACAATGTTTTGATGAGTTTTGGCGGGTTCTAAACTACTTTGTCGGGTTTTTGGAATGTTTCGGTTGGTTATGATTTGTTTTTATGATGTTTTGGCCGGATTTCGGAATATTTTGGCTGGTTTTTGGAATGTTTCGGTTGGTTTATGATTTGTTTTTATGATGTTTTGCAAAGTTTTTTGAATGTTTTGATCAGTTCTGGCTGGTTTTCTAATGTTTTGGCATCTTTTCAGAATGTTTTGATGAGTTTTGCGGGTCTAAATCATTTTGGCAGGATTTTGGAATATTTTGGTTGGTTTTGATTTGTTTTGATGATGTTTTGGCGGGTTTTCGGAATGTTTTGGTTGGGTTTTAGAATGTTTTGTTTTCTCTTGTGTTGTTTATATTGTCTTGGCAGGTTTTGGAATGTTTGGATTCCTTTTGGCGGGTTTTAAAATCTTTTGGCGGGTATTTGGAATGATTTTAACGGGTATTCGGAAGGTTTTGATTAGTTTTGACGGGTTTTGAATTATTTTGGCGGGTTTTTAGAAGGTTTAGGTTTGTTTTGATTTGTTTTGATTCTGTTTAGCCCAGTTTTTGATGTGTTTGGATTAGCTTTGGTGGGCTTTATCATGTTTTGTCAGGTTTTTTCGAATGTATTGATCACTTCTGTCTGGTTTTCTATTTTGGCGGGTTTGAAAATATTTTTGGATGAGTTTTGGCGGGTTTGAAAATATTTTGGCTCTTTGCGCAGAGATGACGGTGCCGGTTGCGGTGCGCTCCGGGGCGCTCCTTCTGCGGAAAGACGCCTGGCAGCGGCACTTGGGACAGCTCCGCGTCTCCGTATTCTGTGTTTCTTGCCTTCTGCATCTCAGCAAAATGCTTTCCCACTAGGTCTAGCAAGGAGAAACTGTGGCAGCTGAGTAGATGTAGCCCGGCCCGCCCTTTGAAGTTGACAAGTTCTTGGCATCTCAGAGCCTCAAGGGAAGAGCAAGGTTATCTATGGTAGGCTGGGGCAGAACTAGCAGCAAGCAGAGCAAAGTTGTCCAAGAATAGCTTCCATTGGAATGCTAATGGCAATTGAAGAGGCAGGCCAGTGGCAAGCCACTAGCTTCTAGCAGTTTGAAAGTTGCAGACACAGTGCAGGTGTTGTGTGATTTCCTTCTTGGCCTCCTAGAAGGTGCCGCGCTCTCTGTCTCTTGCTTGCCAATATGTTGCCGTGTTCCTCTTATTGTTTGGTTTGTTTTGATTTGTTTTGATGATGTTTTGGTGGGTTTTCGGAATGTTTTGGTGGTGTTTTAGAATGTTTTGTTTTCTCTTGTGTTGTTTATATTGTCTTGGCAGGTTTTGGAATGTTTGGATTCCTTTTGGCGGGTTTTAAAATATTTTGGCGGGTATTTGGAATGTTTTGGGTTGCTTTCATTTGTTTTGATTATGTTTTGGCAAGTTATTGAAAGTTTTGATCACTTCAGACTGGTTTTCTAGTATTTTGGCATCTTTTCAGAATGTTTTGATGAGTTTTGGCGGGTTCTAAACTACTTTGTCGGGTTTTTGGAATGTTTCGGTTGGTTATGATTTGTTTTTATGATGTTTTGGCCGGATTTCGGAATATTTTGGCTGGTTTTTGGAATGTTTCGGTTGGTTTATGATTTGTTTTTATGATGTTTTGCAAAGTTTTTTGAATGTTTTGATCAGTTCTGGCTGGTTTTCTAATGTTTTGGCATCTTTTCAGAATGTTTTGATGAGTTTTGCGGGTCTAAATCATTTTGGCGGGATTTTGGAATATTTTGGTTGGTTTTGATTTGTTTTGATGATGTTTTGGCGGGTTTTCGGAATGTTTTGGTTGGGTTTTAGAATGTTTTGTTTTCTCTTGTGTTGTTTATATTGTCTTGGCAGGTTTTGGAATGTTTGGATTCCTTTTGGCGGGTTTTAAAATCTTTTGGCGGGTATTTGGAATGTTTTTTAACGGGTATTCGGAAGGTTTTGATTAGTTTTGACGGGTTTTGAATTATTTTGGCGGGTTTTTAGAAGATTTAGGTTTGTTTTGATTTGTTTTGATTCTGTTTAGCCCAGTTTTTGATGTGTTTGGATTAGCTTTGGTGGGCTTTATCATGTTTTGTGAGGTTTTTTCGAATGTATTGATCACTTCTGTCTGGTTTTCTATTTTGGCGGGTTTGAAAATATTTTTGGATGAGTTTTGGCGGGTTTGAAAATATTTTGGCTCTTTGCGCAGAGATGACGGTGCCGGTTGCGGTGCGCTCCGGGGCGCTCCTTCTGCGGAAAGACGCCTGGCAGCGGCACTTGGGACAGCTCCGCGTCTCCGTATTCTGTGTTTCTTGCCTTCTGCATCTCAGCAAAATGCTTTCCCACTAGGTCTAGCAAGGAGAAACTGTGGCAGCTGAGTAGATGTAGCCCGGCCCACCCTTTGAAGTTGACAAGTTCTTGGCATCTCAGAGCCTCAAGGGAAGAGCAAGGTTATCTATGGTAGGCTGGGGCAGAACTAGCAGCAAGCAGAGCAAAGTTGTCCAAGAATAGCTTCCATTGGAATGCTAATGGCAATTGAAGAGGCAGGCCAGTGGCAAGCCACTAGCTTCTAGCAGTTTGAAAGTTGCAGACACAGTGCAGGTGTTGTGCGATTTCCTTCTTGGCCTCCTAGAAGGTGCCGCGCTCTCTGTCTCTTGCTTGCCAATATGTTGCCGTGTTCCTCTTATTGTTTGGTTTGTTTTGATTTGTTTTTATGATGTTTTGGTGGGTTTTCGGAATGTTTTGGTGGTGTTTTAGAATGTTTTGTTTTCTCTTGTGTTGTTTATATTGTCTTGGCCGGTTTTGGAATGTTTGGATTCCTTTTGGCGGGTTTTCAAATATTTTGGCGGGTATTTGGAATGTTTTGGTTTGCTTTCATTTGTTTTGATTATGTTTTGGCAAGTTATTGAAAGTTTTGATCACTTCTGACTGGTTTTCTAGTATTTTGGCATCTTTTCAGAATGTTTTGATGAGTTTTGGCGGGTTCTAAACTACTTTGTCGGGTTTTTGGAATGTTTCGGTTGGTTATGATTTGTTTTTATGATGTTTTGGCCGGATTTCGGAATATTTTGGCTGGTTTTTGGAATGTTTCGGTTGGTTTATGATTTGTTTTTATGATGTTTTGCAAAGTTTTTTGAATGTTTTGATCAGTTCTGGCTGGTTTTCTAATGTTTTGGCATCTTTTCAGAATGTTTTGATGAGTTTTGCGGGTCTAAATCATTTTGGCAGGATTTTGGAATATTTTGGTTGGTTTTGATTTGTTTTGATGATGTTTTGGCGGGTTTTCGGAATGTTTTGGTTGGGTTTTAGAATGTTTTGTTTTCTCTTGTGTTGTTTATATTGTCTTGGCAGGTTTTGGAATGTTTGGATTCCTTTTGGCGGGTTTTAAAATCTTTTGGCGGGTATTTGGAATGATTTTAACGGGTATTCGGAAGGTTTTGATTAGTTTTGACGGGTTTTGAATTATTTTGGCGGGTTTTTAGAAGGTTTAGGTTTGTTTTGATTTGTTTTGATTCTGTTTAGCCCAGTTTTTGATGTGTTTGGATTAGCTTTGGTGGGCTTTATCATGTTTTGTCAGGTTTTTTCGAATGTATTGATCACTTCTGTCTGGTTTTCTATTTTGGCGGGTTTGAAAATATTTTTGGATGAGTTTTGGCGGGTTTGAAAATATTTTGGCTCTTTGCGCAGAGATGACGGTGCCGGTTGCGGTGCGCTCCGGGGCGCTCCTTCTGCGGAAAGACGCCTGGCAGCGGCACTTGGGACAGCTCCGCGTCTCCGTATTCTGTGTTTCTTGCCTTCTGCATCTCAGCAAAATGCTTTCCCACTAGGTCTAGCAAGGAGAAACTGTGGCAGCTGAGTAGATGTAGCCCGGCCCGCCCTTTGAAGTTGACAAGTTCTTGGCATCTCAGAGCCTCAAGGGAAGAGCAAGGTTATCTATGGTAGGCTGGGGCAGAACTAGCAGCAAGCAGAGCAAAGTTGTCCAAGAATAGCTTCCATTGGAATGCTAATGGCAATTGAAGAGGCAGGCCAGTGGCAAGCCACTAGCTTCTAGCAGTTTGAAAGTTGCAGACACAGTGCAGGTGTTGTGTGATTTCCTTCTTGGCCTCCTAGAAGGTGCCGCGCTCTCTGTCTCTTGCTTGCCAATATGTTGCCGTGTTCCTCTTATTGTTTGGTTTGTTTTGATTTGTTTTGATGATGTTTTGGTGGGTTTTCGGAATGTTTTGGTGGTGTTTTAGAATGTTTTGTTTTCTCTTGTGTTGTTTATATTGTCTTGGCAGGTTTTGGAATGTTTGGATTCCTTTTGGCGGGTTTTAAAATATTTTGGCGGGTATTTGGAATGTTTTGGGTTGCTTTCATTTGTTTTGATTATGTTTTGGCAAGTTATTGAAAGTTTTGATCACTTCAGACTGGTTTTCTAGTATTTTGGCATCTTTTCAGAATGTTTTGATGAGTTTTGGCGGGTTCTAAACTACTTTGTCGGGTTTTTGGAATGTTTCGGTTGGTTATGATTTGTTTTTATGATGTTTTGGCCGGATTTCGGAATATTTTGGCTGGTTTTTGGAATGTTTCGGTTGGTTTATGATTTGTTTTTATGATGTTTTGCAAAGTTTTTTGAATGTTTTGATCAGTTCTGGCTGGTTTTCTAATGTTTTGGCATCTTTTCAGAATGTTTTGATGAGTTTTGCGGGTCTAAATCATTTTGGCGGGTTTTTGGAATATTTTGGTTGGTTTTGATTTGTTTTGATGATGTTTTGGCGGGTTTTCGGAATGTTTTGGTTGGGTTTTAGAATGTTTTGTATTCTCTTGAGTTGTTTTTATTGTCTTGGCAGGTTTTGGAATGTTTGGATTCCTTTTGGCGGGTTTTAAAATCTTTTGGCGGGTATTTGGAATGTTTTTTAACGGGTATTCGGAAGGTTTTGATTAGTTTTGACGGGTTTTGAATTATTTTGGCGGGTTTTTAGAAGGTTTAGGTTTGTTTTGATTTGTTTTGATTCTGTTTAGCCCAGTTTTTGATGTGTTTGGATTAGCTTTGGTGGGCTTTATCATGTTTTGTGAGGTTTTTTCGAATGTATTGATCACTTCTGTCTGGTTTTCTATTTTGGCGGGTTTGAAAATATTTTTGGATGAGTTTTGGCGGGTTTGAAAATATTTTGGCTCTTTGCGCAGAGATGACGGTGCCGGTTGCGGTGCGCTCCGGGGCGCTCCTTCTGCGGAAAGACGCCTGGCAGCGGCACTTGGGACAGCTCCGCGTCTCCGTATTCTGTGTTTCTTGCCTTCTGCATCTCAGCAAAATGCTTTCCCACTAGGTCTAGCAAGGAGAAACTGTGGCAGCTGAGTAGATGTAGCCCGGCCCACCCTTTGAAGTTGACAAGTTCTTGGCATCTCAGAGCCTCAAGGGAAGAGCAAGGTTATCTATGGTAGGCTGGGGCAGAACTAGCAGCAAGCAGAGCAAAGTTGTCCAAGAATAGCTTCCATTGGAATGCTAATGGCAATTGAAGAGGCAGGCCAGTGGCAAGCCACTAGCTTCTAGCAGTTTGAAAGTTGCAGACACAGTGCAGGTGTTGTGCGGCTTCCTTCTTGGCCTCCTAGAAGGTGCCGCGCTCTCTGTCTCTTGCTTGCCAATATGTTGCCGTGTTCCTCTTATTTTTTGGTTGGTTTTGAATTGTTTTTATGATGTTTTGGTGGGTTTTCGGAATGTTTTGGTGGTGTTTTAGAATGTTTTGTTTTCTCTTGTGTTGTTTATATTGTCTTGGCAGGTTTTGGAATGTTTGGATTCCTTTTGGCGGGTTTTAAAATATTTTGGCGGGTATTTGGAATGTTTTGGTTTGCTTTCATTTGTTTTGATTATGTTTTGGCAAGTTATTGAAAGTTTTGATCACTTCAGACTGGTTTTCTAGTATTTTGGCATCTTTTCAGAATGTTTTGATGAGTTTTGGCGGGTTCTAAACTACTTTGTCGGGTTTTTGGAATGTTTCGGTTGGTTATGATTTGTTTTTATGATGTTTTGGCCGGATTTCGGAATATTTTGGCTGGTTTTTGGAATGTTTCGGTTGGTTTATGATTTGTTTTTATGATGTTTTGCAAAGTTTTTTGAATGTTTTGATCAGTTCTGGCTGGTTTTCTAATGTTTTGGCATCTTTTCAGAATGTTTTGATGAGTTTTGCGGGTCTAAATCATTTTGGCGGGATTTTGGAATATTTTGGTTGGTTTTGATTTGTTTTGATGATGTTTTGGCGGGTTTTCGGAATGTTTTGGTTGGGTTTTAGAATGTTTTGTTTTCTCTTGTGTTGTTTATATTGTCTTGGCAGGTTTTGGAATGTTTGGATTCCTTTTGGCGGGTTTTAAAATCTTTTGGCGGGTATTTGGAATGTTTTTTAACGGGTATTCGGAAGGTTTTGATTAGTTTTGACGGGTTTTGAATTATTTTGGCGGGTTTTTAGAAGGTTTAGGTTTGTTTTGATTTGTTTTGATTCTGTTTAGCCCAGTTTTTGATGTGTTTGGATTAGCTTTGGTGGGCTTTATCATGTTTTGTGAGGTTTTTTCGAATGTATTGATCACTTCTGTCTGGTTTTCTATTTTGGCGGGTTTGAAAATATTTTTGGATGAGTTTTGGCGGGTTTGAAAATATTTTGGCTCTTTGCGCAGAGATGACGGTGCCGGTTGCGGTGCGCTCCGGGGCGCTCCTTCTGCGGAAAGACGCCTGGCAGCGGCACTTGGGACAGTTCCGCGTCTCCGTATTCTGCGTTTCTTGCCTTCTGCATCTCAGCAAAATGCTTTCCCACTAGGTCTAGCAAGGAGAAACTGTGGCAGCTGAGTAGATGTAGCCCGGCCCGCCCTTTGAAGTTGACAAGTTCTTGGCATCTCAGAGCCTCAAGGGAAGAGCAAGGTTATCTATGGTAGGCTGGGGCAGAACTAGCAGCAAGCAGAGCAAAGTTGTCCAAGAATAGCTTCCATTGGAATGCTAATGGCAATTGAAGAGGCAGGCCAGTGGCAAGCCACTAGCTTCTAGCAGTTTGAAAGTTGCAGACACAGTGCAGGTGTTGTGCGGCTTCCTTCTTGGCCTCCTAGAAGGTGCCGCGCTCTCTGTCTCTTGCTTGCCAATATGTTGCCGTGTTCCTCTTATTGTTTGGTTTGTTTTGATTTGTTTTTATGATGTTTTGGTGGGTTTTCGGAATGTTTTGGTGGTGTTTTAGAATGTTTTGTTTTCTCTTGTGTTGTTTATATTGTCTTGGCCGGTTTTGGAATGTTTGGATTCCTTTTGGCGGGTTTTCAAATATTTTGGCGGGTATTTGGAATGTTTTGGGTTGCTTTCATTTGTTTTGATTATGTTTTGGCAAGTTATTGAAAGTTTGGATCACTTCTGACTGGTTTTCTAGTATTTTGGCATCTTTTCAGAATCTTTTGATGAGTTTTGGCGGGTTCTAAACTACTTTGTCGGGTTTTTGGAATGTTTCGGTTGGTTATGATTTGTTTTTATGATGTTTTGGCCGGATTTCGGAATATTTTGGCTGGTTTTTGGAATGTTTCGGTTGGTTTATGATTTGTTTTTATGATGTTTTGCAAAGTTTTTTGAATGTTTTGATCAGTTCTGGCTGGTTTTCTAATGTTTTGGCATCTTTTCAGAATGTTTTGATGAGTTTTGCGGGTCTAAATCATTTTGGCGGGTTTTTGGAATATCTTGGTTGGTTTTGATTTGTTTTCATGATGTTTTGGCGGGTTTTCGGAATGTTTTGGTTGGGTTTCAGAATGTTTTGTATTCTCTTGAGTTGTTTTTATTGTGTTGGCAGGTTTTGGAATGTTTGGATTCGTTTTGGCGGGTTTTAAAATCTTTTGGCGGGTATTTGGAATGTTTTTTAACGGGTATTCGGAAGGTTTTGATTAGTTTTGACGGGTTTTGAATTATTTTGGCGGGTTTTTAGAAGGTTTAGGTTTGTTTTGATTTGTTTTGATTCTGTTTAGCCCAGTTTTTGATGTGTTTGGATTAGCTTTGGTGGGCTTTATCATGTTTTGTGAGGTTTTTTCGAATGTATTGATCACTTCTGTCTGGTTTTCTATTTTGGCGGGTTTGAAAATATTTTTGGATGAGTTTTGGCGGGTTTGAAAATATTTTGGCTCTTTGCGCAGAGATGACGGTGCCGGTTGCGGTGCGCTCCGGGGCGCTCCTTCTGCGGAAAGACGCCTGGCATCGGCACTTGGAACAGCTCCGCGTCTCCGTATTCTGTGTTTCTTGCCTTCTGCATCTCAGCAAAATGCTTTCCCACTAGGTCTAGCAAGGAGAAACTGTGGCAGCTGAGTAGATGTAGCCCGGCCCACCCTTTGAAGTTGACAAGTTCTTGGCATCTCAGAGCCTCAAGGGAAGAGCAAGGTTATCTATGGTAGGCTGGGGCAGAACTAGCAGCAAGCAGAGCAAAGTTGTCCAAGAATAGCTTCCATTGGAATGCTAATGGCAATTGAAGAGGCAGGCCAGTGGCAAGCCACTAGCTTCTAGCAGTTTGAAAGTTGCAGACACAGTGCAGGTGTTGTGCGATTTCCTTCTTGGCCTCCTAGAAGGTGCCGCGCTCTCTGTCTCTTGCTTGCCAATATGTTGCCGTGTTCCTCTTATTGTTTGGTTTGTTTTGATTTGTTTTTATGATGTTTTGGTGGGTTTTCGGAATGTTTTGGTGGTGTTTTAGAATGTTTTGTTTTCTCTTGTGTTGTTGATATTGTCTTGGCCGGTTTTGGAATGTTTGGATTCCTTTTGGCGGGTTTTCAAATCTTTTGGCGGGTATTTGGAATGTTTTGGTTTGCTTTCATTTGTTTTGATTATGTTTTGGCAAGTTATTGAAAGTTTGGATCACTTCTTACTGGTTTTCTAGTATTTTGGCATCTTTTCAGAATGTTTTGATGAGTTTTGGCGGGTTCTAAACTACTTTGTCGGGTTTTTGGAATGTTTCGGTTGGTTATGATTTGTTTTTATGATGTTTTGGCTGGATTTCGGAATATTTTGGCTGGTTTTTGGAATGTTTCGGTTGGTTTATGATTTGTTTTTATGATGTTTTGCAAAGTTTTTTGAATGTTTTGATCAGTTCAGGCTGGTTTTCTAATGTTTTGGCATCTTTTCAGAATGTTTTGATGAGTTTTGCGGGTCTAAATCATTTTGGCGGGATTTTGGAATATTTTGGTTGGTTTTGATTTGTTTTGATGATGTTTTGGCGGGTTTTCGGAATGTTTTGGTTGGGTTTTAGAATGTTTTGTATTCTCTTGAGTTGTTTTTATTGTCTTGGCAGGTTTTGGAATGTTTGGATTCCTTTTGGCGGGTTTTAAAATCTTTTGGCGGGTATTTGGAATGTTTTTTAACGGGTATTCGGAAGGTTTTGATTAGTTTTGACGGGTTTTGAATTATTTTGGCGGGTTTTTAGAAGATTTAGGTTTGTTTTGATTTGTTTTGATTCTGTTTAGCCCAGTTTTTGATGTGTTTGGATTAGCTTTGGTGGGCTTTATCATGTTTTGTGAGGTTTTTTCGAATGTATTGATCACTTCTGTCTGGTTTTCTATTTTGGCGGGTTTGAAAATATTTTTGGATGAGTTTTGGCGGGTTTGAAAATATTTTGGCTCTTTGCGCAGAGATGACGGTGCCGGTTGCGGTGCGCTCCGGGGCGCTCCTTCTGCGGAAAGACGCCTGGCAGCGGCACTTGGGACAGCTCCGCGTCTCCGTATTCTGTGTTTCTTGCCTTCTGCATCTCAGCAAAATGCTTTCCCACTAGGTCTAGCAAGGAGAAACTGTGGCAGCTGAGTAGATGTAGCCCGGCCCGCCCTTTGAAGTTGACAAGTTCTTGGCATCTCAGAGCCTCAAGGGAAGAGCAAGGTTATCTATGGTAGGCTGGGGCAGAACTAGCAGCAAGCAGAGCAAAGTTGTCCAAGAATAGCTTCCATTGGAATGCTAATGGCAATTGAAGAGGCAGGCCAGTGGCAAGCCACTAGCTTCTAGCAGTTTGAAAGTTGCAGACACAGTGCAGGTGTTGTGCGGCTTCCTTCTTGGCCTCCTAGAAGGTGCCGCGCTCTCTGTCTCTTGCTTGCCAATATGTTGCCGTGTTCCTCTTATTGTTTGGTTTGTTTTGATTTGTTTTGATGATGTTTTGGTGGGTTTTCGGAATGTTTTGGTGGTGTTTTAGAATGTTTTGTTTTCTCTTGTGTTGTTTATATTGTCTTGGCAGGTTTTGGAATGTTTGGATTCCTTTTGGCGGGTTTTAAAATCTTTTGGCGGGTATTTGGAATGTTTTGGTTTGCTTTCATTTGTTTTGATTATGTTTTGGCAAGTTATTGAAAGTTTTGATCACTTCAGACTGGTTTTCTAGTATTTTGGCATCTTTTCAGAATGTTTTGATGAGTTTTGGCGGGTTCTAAACTTCTTTGTCGGGTTTTTGGAATGTTTTGGTTGGTTTTGACTTGTTTTTATGATGTTTTGCAAAGTTTTTTGAATGTTTTGATCAGTTCAGGCTGGTTTCCTAATGTTTTGGCATCTTTTCAGAATGTTTTGATGAGTTTTGCGGGTCTAAATCATTTTGGCGGGTTTTCGGAATATTTTGGTTGGTTTTGATTTGTTTTTATGATGTTTTGGCGGGTTTTTGGAATGTTTTGGTTGGGTTTTAGAATGTTTTGTTTTCTCTTGTGTTGTTTATATTGTCTTGGCAGGTTCTGGAATGTTTGGATTCCTTTTGGCGGGTTTTAAAATATTTTGGCGGGTATTTGGAATGTTTTGGCGGGTATTCGGAAGGTTTTGATTTGTTTTGACGGGTTTTGAAATATTTTGGCAGGTTTTTAGAAGGTTTAGATTTGTTTTGATTTCTTTTGATTATGTTTAGCCCAGTTTTTGGTGTGTTTGGATTAGCTTTGGTGGGCTTTATCATGTTTTGTCAGGTTTTTTCGAATGTATTGATCACTTCTGTCTGGTTTTCTATTTTGGCGGGTTTGAAAATATTTTTGGATGAGTTTTGGCGGGTTTTAAAATATTTTGACTCTTTGCGCAGAGATGACGGTGCCGGTTGCGGTGCACTCCGGGGCGCTCCTTCTGCGGAAAGACGCCTGGCAGCAGCACTTGGGACAGCTCCGCGTCTCCGTATTCTGCGTTTCTTGCCTTCTGCATCTCAGCAAAATGCTTTCCCACTAGGTCTAGCAAGGAGAAACTGTGGCAGCTGAGTAGATGTAGCCCGGCCCGCCCTTTGAAGTTGACAAGTTCTTGGCATCTCAGAGCCTCAAGGGAAGAGCAAGGTTATCTATGGTAGGCTGGGGCAGAACTAGCAGCAAGCAGAGCAAAGTTGTCCAAGAATAGCTTCCATTGGAATGCTAATGGCAATTGAAGAGGCAGGCCAGTGGCAAGCCACTAGCTTCTAGCAGTTTGAAAGTTGCAGACACAGTGCAGGTGTTGTGCAGCTTCCTTCTTGGCCTCCTAGAAGGTGCCGCGTTCTCCGTCTCTTGCTTGCCAATATGTTGCCGTGTTCCTCTTATTTTTTGGTTGGTTTTGAATTGTTTTTATGATGTTTTGGCGGGTTTTCAGAATGTTTTGGTGGTGTTTTAGAATGTTTTGTTTTCTCTTGTGTTGTTTATATTGTCTTGGCAGGTTTTGGAATGTTTGGATTCCTTTTGGCGTGTTTTAAAATCTTTTGGCGGGTATTTGGAATGTTTTTTAACGGGTATTCGGAAGGTTTTGATTAGTTTTGACGGGTTTTGAATTATTTTGGCGGGTTTTTAGAAGATTTAGGTTTGTTTTGATTTGTTTTGATTCTGTTTAGCCCAGTTTTTGATGTGTTTGGATTAGCTTTGGTGGGCTTTATCATGTTTTGTGAGGTTTTTTCGAATGTATTGATCACTTCTGTCTGGTTTTCTATTTTGGCGGGTTTGAAAATATTTTTGGATGAGTTTTGGCGGGTTTGAAAATATTTTGGCGGGTATTTGGAATGTTTTGGGTTGCTTTCATTTGTTTTGATTATGTTTTGGCAAGTTATTGAAAGTTTGGATCACTTCTTACTGGTTTTCTAGTATTTTGGCATCTTTTCAGAATGTTTTGATGAGTTTTGGCGGGTTCTAAACTACTTTGTCGGGTTTTTGGAATGTTTCGGTTGGTTATGATTTGTTTTTATGATGTTTTGGCCGGATTTCGGAATATTTTGGCTGGTTTTTGGAATGTTTCGGTTGGTTTATGATTTGTTTTTATGATGTTTTGCAAAGTTTTTTGAATGTTTTGATCAGTTCTGGCTGGTTTTCTAATGTTTTGGCATCTTTTCAGAATGTTTTGATGAGTTTTGCGGGTCTAAATCATTTTGGCGGGATTTTGGAATATTTTGGTTAGTTTTGATTTGTTTTGATGATGTTTTGTCGGGTTTTCGGAATGTTTTGGTTGGGTTTTAGAATGTTTTGTTTTCTCTTGTGTTGTTTATATTGTCTTGGCAGGTTTTGGAATGTTTGGATTCCTTTTGGCGGGTTTTAAAATCTTTTGGCGGGTATTTGGAATGTTTTTTAACGGGTATTCGGAAGGTTTTGATTAGTTTTGACGGGTTTTGAATTATTTTGGCGGGTTTTTAGAAGATTTAGGTTTGTTTTGATTTGTTTTGATTCTGTTTAGCCCAGTTTTTGATGTGTTTGGATTAGCTTTGGTGGGCTTTATCATGTTTTGTGAGGTTTTTTCGAATGTATTGATCACTTCTGTCTGGTTTTCTATTTTGGCGGGTTTGAAAATAGTTTTGGATGAGTTTTGGCGGGTTTGAAAATATTTTGGCTCTTTGCGCAGAGATGACGGTGCCGGTTGCGGTGCGCTCCGGGGCGCTCCTTCTGCGGAAAGACGCCTGGCAGCGGCACTTGGGACAGCTCCGCGTCTCCGTATTCTGCGTTTCTTGCCTTCTGCATCTCAGCAAAATGCTTTCCCACTAGGTCTAGCAAGGAGAAACTGTGGCAGCTGAGTAGATGTAGCCCGGCCCACCCTTTGAAGTTGACAAGTTCTTGGCATCTCAGAGCCTCAAGGGAAGAGCAAGGTTATCTATGGTAGGCTGGGGCAGAACTAGCAGCAAGCAGAGCAAAGTTGTCCAAGAATAGCTTCCATTGGAATGCTAATGGCAATTGAAGAGGCAGGCCAGTGGCAAGCCACTAGCTTCTAGCAGTTTGAAAGTTGCAGACACAGTGCAGGTGTTGTGCGGCTTCCTTCTTGGCCTCCTAGAAGGTGCCGCGCTCTCTGTCTCTTGCTTGCCAATATGTTGCCGTGTTCCTCTTATTGTTTGGTTTGTTTTGATTTGTTTTGATGATGTTTTGGTGGGTTTTCGGAATGTTTTGGTGGTGTTTTAGAATGTTTTGTTTTCTCTTGTGTTGTTTATATTGTCTTGGCAGGTTTTGGAATGTTTGGATTCCTTTTGGCGGGTTTTCAAATATTTTGGCGGGTATTTGGAATGTTTTGGGTTGCTTTCATTTGTTTTGATTATGTTTTGGCAAGTTATTGAAAGTTTGGATCACTTCTTACTGGTTTTCTAGTATTTTGGCATCTTTTCAGAATGTTTTGATGAGTTTTGGCGGGTTCTAAACTACTTTGTCGGGTTTTTGGAATGTTTCCGTTGGTTATGATTTGTTTTTATGATGTTTTGGCCGGATTTCGGAATATTTTGGCTGGTTTTTGGAATGTTTCGGTTGGTTTATGATTTGTTTTTATGATGTTTTGCAAAGTTTTTTGAATGTTTTGATCAGTTCTGGCTGGTTTTCTAATGTTTTGGCATCTTTTCAGAATGTTTTGATGAGTTTTGCGGGTCTAAATCATTTTGGCGGGATTTTGGAATATTTTGGTTGGTTTTGATTTGTTTTGATGATGTTTTGGCGGGTTTTCGGAATGTTTTGGTTGGGTTTTAGAATGTTTTGTTTTCTCTTGTGTTGTTTATATTGTCTTGGCAGGTTTTGGAATGTTTGGATTCCTTTTGGCGGGTTTTAAAATCTTTTGGCGGGTATTTGGAATGTTTTTTAACGGGTATTCGGAAGGTTTTGATTAGTTTTGACGGGTTTTGAATTATTTTGGCGGGTTTTTAGAAGATTTAGGTTTGTTTTGATTTGTTTTGATTCTGTTTAGCCCAGTTTTTGATGTCTTTGGATTAGCTTTGGTTGGCCTTATCATGTTTTGTCAGGTTTTTTCGAATGTATTGATCACTTCTGTCTGGTTTTCTATTTTGGCGGGTTTGAAAATATTTTTGGATGAGTTTTGGCGGGTTTGAAAATATTTTGGCTCTTTGCGCAGAGATGACGGTGCCGGTTGCGGTGCGCTCCGGGGCGCTCCTTCTGCGGAAAGACGCCTGGCAGCGGCACTTGGGACAGCTCCGCGTCTCCGTATTCTGTGTTTCTTGCCTTCTGCATCTCAGCAAAATGCTTTCCCACTAGGTCTAGCAAGGAGAAACTGTGGCAGCTGAGTAGATGTAGCCCGGCCCGCCCTTTGAAGTTGACAAGTTCTTGGCATCTCAGAGTCTCAAGGGAAGAGCAAGGTTATCTATGGTAGGCTGGGGCAGAACTAGCAGCAAGCAGAGCAAAGTTGTCCAAGAATAGCTTCCATTGGAATGCTAATGGCAATTGAAGAGGCAGGCCAGTGGCAAGCCACTAGCTTCTAGCAGTTTGAAAGTTGCAGACACAGTGCAGGTGTTGTGCGGCTTCCTTCTTGGCCTCCTAGAAGGTGCCGCGCTCTCTGTCTCTTGCTTGCCAATATGTTGCCGTGTTCCTCTTATTGTTTGGTTTGTTTTGATTTGTTTTGATGATGTTTTGGTGGGTTTTCGGAATGTTTTGGTGGTGTTTTAGAATGTTTTGTTTTCTCTTGTGTTGTTTATATTGTCTTGGCAGGTTTTGGAATGTTTGGATTCCTTTTGGCGGGTTTTAAAATATTTTGGCGGGTATTTGGAATGTTTTGGCGGGTATTCGGAAGGTTTTGATTAGTTTTGACGGGTTTTGAAATATTTTGGCAGGTTTTTAGAAGGTTTTGATTCTGTTTAGCCCAGTTTTTGGTGTGTTTGGATTAGCTTTGGTGGGCTTTATCATGTTTTGTGAGGTTTTTTCGAATGTATTGATCACTTCTGTCTGGTTTTCTATTTTGGCGGGTTTGAAAATATTTTTTGATTCCTTTTGGCGGGTTTTGAAATCTTTTGGCGGGTATTTGGAATGTTTTGGGTTGCTTTCATTTGTTTTGATTATGTTTTGGCAAGTTATTGAAAGTTTCGATCACTTCAGACTGGTTTTCTAGTAATTTGGCATCTTTTCAGAATGTTTTGATGAGTTTTGGCGGGTTCTAAACTACTTTGTCGGGTTTTTGGAATGTTTCGGTTGGTTATGATTTGTTTTTATGATGTTTTGGCCGGATTTCGGAATATTTTGGCTGGTTTTTGGAATGTTTCGGTTGGTTTATGATTTGTTTTTATGATGTTTTGCAAAGTTTTTTGAATGTTTTGATCAGTTCTGGCTGGTTTTCTAATGTTTTGGCATCTTTTCAGAATGTTTTGATGAGTTTTGCGGGTCTAAATCATTTTGGCGGGATTTTGGAATATTTTGGTTGGTTTTGATTTGTTTTGATGATGTTTTGGCGGGTTTTCGGAATGTTTTGGTTGGGTTTTAGAATGTTTTGTTTTCTCTTGTGTTGTTTATATTGTCTTGGCAGGTTTTGGAATGTTTGGATTCCTTTTGGCGGGTTTTAAAATCTTTTGGCGGGTATTTGGAATGTTTTTTAACGGGTATTCGGAAGGTTTTGATTAGTTTTGACGGGTTTTGAATTATTTTGGCGGGTTTTTAGAAGATTTAGGTTTGTTTTGATTTGTTTTGATTCTGTTTAGCCCAGTTTTTGATGTGTTTGGATTAGCTTTGGTGGGCTTTATCATGTTTTGTGAGGTTTTCTCGAATGTATTGATCACTTCTGTCTGGTTTTCTATTTTGGCGGGTTTGAAAATATTTTTGGATGAGTTTTGGCGGGTTTGAAAATATTTTGGCTCTTTGCGCAGAGATGACGGTGCCGGTTGCGGTGCGCTGCGGGGCGCTCCTTCTGCGGAAAGACGCCTGGCAGCGGCACTTGGGACAGCTCCGCGTCTCCGTATTCTGCGTTTCTTGCCTTCTGCATCTCAGCAAAATGCTTTCCCACTAGGTCTAGCAAGGAGAAACTGTGGCAGCTGAGTAGATGTAGCCCGGCCCGCCCTTTGAAGTTGACAAGTTCTTGGCATCTCAGAGTCTCAAGGGAAGAGCAAGGTTATCTATGGTAGGCTGGGGCAGAACTAGCAGCAAGCAGAGCAAAGTTGTCCAAGAATAGCTTCCATTGGAATGCTAATGGCAATTGAAGAGGCAGGCCAGTGGCAAGCCACTAGCTTCTAGCAGTTTGAAAGTTGCAGACACAGTGCAGGTGTTGTGCGGCTTCCTTCTTGGCCTCCTAGAAGGTGCCGCGCTCTCTGTCTCTTGCTTGCCAATATGTTGCCGTGTTCCTCTTATTGTTTGGTTTGTTTTGATTTGTTTTGATGATGTTTTGGTGGGTTTTCGGAATGTTTTGGTGGTGTTTTAGAATGTTTTGTTTTCTCTTGTGTTGTTTATATTGTCTTGGCAGGTTTTGGAATGTTTGGATTCCTTTTGGCGGGTTTTCAAATATTTTGGCGGGTATTTGGAATGTTTTTTAACGGGTATTCGGAAGGTTTTGATTAGTTTTGACGGGTTTTGAATTATTTTGGCGGGTTTTTAGAAGATTTAGGTTTGTTTTGATTTGTTTTGATTCTGTTTAGCCCAGTTTTTGATGTGTTTGGATTAGCTTTGGTGGGCTTTATCATGTTTTGTGAGGTTTTTTCGAATGTATTGATCACTTCTGTCTGGTTTTCTATTTTGGCGGGTTTGAAAATAGTTTTGGATGAGTTTTGGCGGGTTTGAAAATATTTTGGCTCTTTGCGCAGAGATGACGGTGCCGGTTGCGGTGCGCTGCGGGGCGCTCCTTCTGCGGAAAGAGGCCTGGCAGCGGCACTTGGGACAGCTCCGCGTCTCCGTATTCTGCGTTTCTTGCCTTCTGCATCTCAGCAAAATGCTTTCCCACTAGGTCTAGCAAGGAGAAACTGTGGCAGCTGAGTAGATGTAGCCCGGCCCACCCTTTGAAGTTGACAAGTTCTTGGCATCTCAGAGCCTCAAGGGAAGAGCAAGGTTATCTATGGTAGGCTGGGGCAGAACTAGCAGCAAGCAGAGCAAAGTTGTCCAAGAATAGCTTCCATTGGAATGCTAATGGCAATTGAAGAGGCAGGCCAGTGGCAAGCCACTATCTTCTAGCAGTTTGAAAGTTGCAGACACAGTGCAGGTGTTGTGCGGCTTCCTTCTTGGCCTCCTAGAAGGTGCCGCGCTCTCTGTCTCTTGCTTGCCAATATGTTGCCGTGTTCCTCTTATTGTTTGGTTTGTTTTGATTTGTTTTGATGATGTTTTGGTGGGTTTTCGGAATGTTTTGGTGGTGTTTTAGAATGTTTTGTTTTCTCTTGTGTTGTTTATATTGTCTTGGCAGGTTTTGGAATGTTTGGATTCCTTTTGGCGGGTTTTCAAATATTTTGGCGGGTATTTGGAATGTTTTGGGTTGCTTTCATTTGTTTTGATTATGTTTTGGCAAGTTATTGAAAGTTTGGATCACTTCAGACTGGTTTTCTAGTATTTTGGCATCTTTTCAGAATGTTTTGATGAGTTTTGGTGGGTTCTAAACTACTTTGTCGGGTTTTTGGAATGTTTCGGTTGGTTATGATTTGTTTTTATGATGTTTTGGCCGGATTTCGGAATATTTTGGCTGGTTTTTGGAATGTTTCGGTTGGTTTATGATTTGTTTTTATGATGTTTTGCAAAGTTTTTTGAATGTTTTGATCAGTTCTGGCTGGTTTTCTAATGTTTTGGCATCTTTTCAGAATGTTTTGATGAGTTTTGCGGGTCTAAATCATTTTGGCGGGATTTTGGAATATTTTGGTTGGTTTTGATTTGTTTTGATGATGTTTTGGCGGGTTTTCGGAATGTTTTGGTTGGGTTTTAGAATGTTTTGTTTTCTCTTGTGTTGTTTATATTGTCTTGGCAGGTTTTGGAATGTTTGGATTCCTTTTGGCGGGTTTTAAAATCTTTTGGCGGGTATTTGGAATGTTTTTTAACGGGTATTCGGAAGGTTTTGATTAGTTTTGACGGGTTTTGAATTATTTTGGCGAGTTTTTAGAAGATTTAGGTTTGTTTTGATTTGTTTTGATTCTGTTTAGCCCAGTTTTTGATGTGTTTGGATTAGCTTTGGTGGGCTTTATCATGTTTTGTGAGGTTTTTTCGAATGTATTGATCACTTCTGTCTGGTTTTCTATTTTGGCGGGTTTGAAAATATTTTTGGATGAGTTTTGGCGGGTTTGAAAATATTTTGGCTCTTTGCGCAGAGATGACGGTGCCGGTTGCGGTGCGCTCCAGGGCGCTCCTTCTGCGGAAAGACGCCTGGCAGCGGCACTTGGGACAGCTCCGCGTCTCCGTATTCTGTGTTTCTTGCCTTCTGCATCTCAGCAAAATGCTTTCCCACTAGGTCTAGCAAGGAGAAACTGTGGCAGCTGAGTAGATGTAGCCCGGCCCGCCCTTTGAAGTTGACAAGTTCTTGGCATCTCAGAGTCTCAAGGGAAGAGCAAGGTTATCTATGGTAGGCTGGGGCAGAACTAGCAGCAAGCAGAGCAAAGTTGTCCAAGAATAGCTTCCATTGGAATGCTAATGGCAATTGAAGAGGCAGGCCAGTGGCAAGCCACTAGCTTCTAGCAGTTTGAAAGTTGCAGACACAGTGCAGGTGTTGTGCGGCTTCCTTCTTGGCCTCCTAGAAGGTGCCGCGCTCTCTGTCTCTTGCTTGCCAATATGTTGCCGTGTTCCTCTTATTGTTTGGTTTGTTTTGATTTGTTTTGATGATGTTTTGGTGGGTTTTCGGAATGTTTTGGTGGTGTTTTAGAATGTTTTGTTTTCTCTTGTGTTGTTTATATTGTCTTGGCCGGTTTTGGAATGTTTGGATTCCTTTTGGCGGGTTTTCAAATCTTTTGGCGGGTATTTGGAATGTTTTGGTTTGCTTTCATTTGTTTTGATTATGTTTTGGCAAGTTATTGAAAGTTTTGATCACTTCAGACTGGTTTTCTAGTATTTTGGCATCTTTTCAGAATGTTTTGATGAGTTTTGGCGGGTTCTAAACTACTTTGTCGGGTTTTTGGAATGTTTCGGTTGGTTATGATTTGTTTTTATGATGTTTTGGCCGGATTTCGGAATATTTTGGCTGGTTTTTGGAATGTTTCGGTTGGTTTATGATTTGTTTTTATGATGTTTTGCAAAGTTTTTTGAATGTTTTGATCAGTTCTGGCTGGTTTTCTAATGTTTTGGCATCTTTTCAGAATGTTTTGATGAGTTCTGCGGGTCTAAATCATTTTGGCGGGATTTTGGAATATTTTGGTTGGTTTTGATTTGTTTTGATGATGTTTTGGCGGGTTTTCGGAATGTTTTGGTTGGGTTTTAGAATGTTTTGTTTTCTCTTGTGTTGTTTATATTGTCTTGGCAGGTTTTGGAATGTTTGGATTCCTTTTGGCGGGTTTTAAAATCTTTTGGCGGGTATTTGGAATGTTTTTTAACGGGTATTCGGAAGGTTTTGATTAGTTTTGACGGGTTTTGAATTATTTTGGCGGGTTTTTAGAAGATTTAGGTTTGTTTTGATTTGTTTTGATTCTGTTTAGCCCAGTTTTTGATGTCTTTGGATTAGCTTTGGTGGGCTTTATCATGTTTTGTGAGGTTTTTTCGAATGTATTGATCACTTCTGTCTGGTTTTCTATTTTGGCGGGTTTGAAAATATTTTTGGATGAGTTTTGGCGGGTTTGAAAATATTTTGGCTCTTTGCGCAGAGATGACGGTGCCGGTTGCGGTGCGCTCCGGGGCGCTCCTTCTGCGGAAAGACGCCTGGCAGCGGCACTTGGGACAGCTCCGCGTCTCCGTATTCTGCGTTTCTTGCCTTCTGCATCTCAGCAAAATGCTTTCCCACTAGGTCTAGCAAGGAGAAACTGTGGCAGCTGAGTAGATGTAGCCCGGCCCGCCCTTTGAAGTTGACAAGTTCTTGGCATCTCAGAGCCTCAAGGGAAGAGCAAGGTTATCTATGGTAGGCTGGGGCAGAACTAGCAGCAAGCAGAGCAAAGTTGTCCAAGAATAGCTTCCATTGGAATGCTAATGGCAATTGAAGAGGCAGGCCAGTGGCAAGCCACTAGCTTCTAGCAGTTTGAAAGTTGCAGACACAGTGCAGGTGTTGTGCGGCTTCCTTCTTGGCCTCCTAGAAGGTGCCGCGCTCTCTGTCTCTTGCTTGCCAATATGTTGCCGTGTTCCTCTTATTGTTTGGTTTGTTTTGATTTGTTTTGATGATGTTTTGGTGGGTTTTCGGAATGTTTTGGTGGTGTTTTAGAATGTTTTGTTTTCTCTTGTGTTGTTTATATTGTCTTGGCCGGTTTTGGAATGTTTGGATTCCTTTTGGCGGGTTTTCAAATCTTTTGGCGGGTATTTGGAATGTTTTGGTTTGCTTTCATTTGTTTTGATTATGTTTTGGCAAGTTATTGAAAGTTTTGATCACTTCAGACTGGTTTTCTAGTATTTTGGCATCTTTTCAGAATGTTTTGATGAGTTTTGGTGGGTTCTAAACTACTTTGTCGGGTTTTTGGAATGTTTCGGTTGGTTATGATTTGTTTTTATGATGTTTTGGCCGGATTTCGGAATATTTTGGCTGGTTTTTGGAATGTTTCGGTTGGTTTATGATTTGTTTTTATGATGTTTTGCAAAGTTTTTTGAATGTTTTGATCAGTTCTGGCTGGTTTTCTAATGTTTTGGCATCTTTTCAGAATGTTTTGATGAGTTTTGCGGGTCTAAATCATTTTGGCGGGATTTTGGAATATTTTGGTTGGTTTTGATTTGTTTTGATGATGTTTTGGCGGGTTTTCGGAATGTTTTGGTTGGGTTTTAGAATGTTTTGTTTTCTCTTGTGTTGTTTATATTGTCTTGGCAGGTTTTGGAATGTTTGGATTCATTTTGGCGGGTTTTAAAATCTTTTGGCGGGTATTTGGAATGTTTTTTAACGGGTATTCGGAAGGTTTTGATTAGTTTTGACGGGTTTTGAATTATTTTGGCGGGTTTTTAGAAGATTTAGGTTTGTTTTGATTTGTTTTGATTCTGTTTAGCCCAGTTTTTGATGTGTTTGGATTAGCTTTGGTGGGCTTTATCATGTTTTGTGAGGTTTTTTCGAATGTATTGATCACTTCTGTCTGGTTTTCTATTTTGGCGGGTTTGAAAATATTTTTGGATGAGTTTTGGCGGGTTTGAAAATCTTTTGGCGGGTATTTGGAATGTTTTGGGTTGCTTTCATTTGTTTTGATTATGTTTTGGCTAGTTATTGAAAGTTTGGATCACTTCTTACTGGTTTTCTAGTATTTTGGCATCTTTTCAGAATGTTTTGATGTGTTTTGGCGGGTTCTAAACTACTTTGTCGGGTTTTTGGAATGTTTCGGTTGGTTATGATTTGTTTTTATGATGTTTTGGCCGTATTTCGGAATATTTTGGCTGGTTTTTGGAATGTTTCGGTTGGTTTATGATTTGTTTTTATGATGTTTTGCAAAGTTTTTTGAATGTTTTGATCAGTTCTGGCTGGTTTTCTAATGTTTTGGCATCTTTTCAGAATGTTTTGATGAGTTTTGCGGGTCTAAATCATTTTGGCGGGATTTTGGAATATTTTGGTTGGTTTTGATTTGTTTTGATGATGTTTTGGCGGGTTTTCGGAATGTTTTGGTTGGGTTTTAGAATGTTTTGTTTTCTCTTGTGTTGTTTATATTGTCTTGGCAGGTTTTGGAATGTTTGGATTCCTTTTGGCGGGTTTTAAAATCTTTTGGCGGGTATTTGGAATGTTTTTTAACGGGTATTCGGAAGGTTTTGATTAGTTTTGACGGGTTTTGAATTATTTTGGCGGGTTTTTAGAAGATTTAGGTTTGTTTTGATTTGTTTTGATTCTGTTTAGCCCAGTTTTTGATGTGTTTGGATTAGCTTTGGTGGGCTTTATCATGTTTTGTCAGGTTTTTTCGAATGTATTGATCACTTCTGTCTGGTTTTCTATTTTGGCGGGTTTGAAAATATTTTTGGATGAGTTTTGGCGGGTTTGAAAATATTTTGGCTCTTTGCGCAGAGATGACGGTGCCGGTTGCGGTGCGCTCCGGGGCGCTCCTTCTGCGGAAAGACGCCTGGCATCGGCACTTGGGACAGCTCCGCGTCTCCGTATTCTGTGTTTCTTGCCTTCTGCATCTCAGCAAAATGCTTTCCCACTAGGTCTAGCAAGGAGAAACTGTGGCAGCTGAGTAGATGTAGCCCGGCCCACCCTTTGAAGTTGACAAGTTCTTGGCATCTCAGAGCCTCAAGGGAAGAGCAAGGTTATCTATGGTAGGCTGGGGCAGAACTAGCAGCAAGCAGAGCAAAGTTGTCCAAGAATAGCTTCCATTGGAATGCTAATGGCAATTGAAGAGGCAGGCCAGTGGCAAGCCACTAGCTTCTAGCAGTTTGAAAGTTGCAGACACAGTGCAGGTGTTGTGTGATTTCCTTCTTGGCCTCCTAGAAGGTGCCGCGCTCTCTGTCTCTTGCTTGCCAATATGTTGCCGTGTTCCTCTTATTGTTTGGTTTGTTTTGATTTGTTTTGATGATGTTTTGGTGGGTTTTTGGAATGTTTTGGTGGTGTTTTAGAATGTTTTGTTTTCTCTTGTGTTGTTTATATTGTCTTGGCCGGTTTTGGAATGTTTGGATTCCTTTTGGCGGGTTTTCAAATCTTTTGGCGGGTATTTGGAATGTTTTGGTTTGCTTTCATTTGTTTTGATTATGTTTTGGCAAGTTATTGAAAGTTTTGATCACTTCTGACTGGTTTTCTAGTATTTTGGCATCTTTTCACAATGTTTTGATGAGTTTTGGCGGGTTCTAAACTACTTTGTCGGGTTTTTGGAATGTTTCGGTTGGTTATGATTTGTTTTTATGATGTTTTGGCCGGATTTCGGAATATTTTGGCTGGTTTTTGGAATGTTTCGGTTGGTTTATGATTTGTTTTTATGATGTTTTGCAAAGTTTTTTGAATGTTTTGATCAGTTCTGGCTGGTTTTCTAATGTTTTGGCATCTTTTCAGAATGTTTTGATGAGTTTTGCGGGTCTAAATCATTTTGGCAGGATTTTGGAATATTTTGGTTGGTTTTGATTTGTTTTGATGATGTTTTGGCGGGTTTTCGGAATGTTTTGGTTGGGTTTTAGAATGTTTTGTTTTCTCTTGTGTTGTTTATATTGTCTTGGCAGGTTTTGGAATGTTTGGATTCCTTTTGGCGGGTTTTAAAATCTTTTGGCGGGTATTTGGAATGATTTTAACGGGTATTCGGAAGGTTTTGATTAGTTTTGACGGGTTTTGAATTATTTTGGCGGGTTTTTAGAAGGTTTAGGTTTGTTTTGATTTGTTTTGATTCTGTTTAGCCCAGTTTTTGATGTGTTTGGATTAGCTTTGGTGGGCTTTATCATGTTTTGTCAGGTTTTTTCGAATGTATTGATCACTTCTGTCTGGTTTTCTATTTTGGCGGGTTTGAAAATATTTTTGGATGAGTTTTGGCGGGTTTGAAAATATTTTGGCTCTTTGCGCAGAGATGACGGTGCCGGTTGCGGTGCGCTCCGGGGCGCTCCTTCTGCGGAAAGACGCCTGGCAGCGGCACTTGGGACAGCTCCGCGTCTCCGTATTCTGTGTTTCTTGCCTTCTGCATCTCAGCAAAATGCTTTCCCACTAGGTCTAGCAAGGAGAAACTGTGGCAGCTGAGTAGATGTAGCCCGGCCCGCCCTTTGAAGTTGACAAGTTCTTGGCATCTCAGAGCCTCAAGGGAAGAGCAAGGTTATCTATGGTAGGCTGGGGCAGAACTAGCAGCAAGCAGAGCAAAGTTGTCCAAGAATAGCTTCCATTGGAATGCTAATGGCAATTGAAGAGGCAGGCCAGTGGCAAGCCACTAGCTTCTAGCAGTTTGAAAGTTGCAGACACAGTGCAGGTGTTGTGTGATTTCCTTCTTGGCCTCCTAGAAGGTGCCGCGCTCTCTGTCTCTTGCTTGCCAATATGTTGCCGTGTTCCTCTTATTGTTTGGTTTGTTTTGATTTGTTTTGATGATGTTTTGGTGGGTTTTCGGAATGTTTTGGTGGTGTTTTAGAATGTTTTGTTTTCTCTTGTGTTGTTTATATTGTCTTGGCAGGTTTTGGAATGTTTGGATTCCTTTTGGCGGGTTTTAAAATATTTTGGCGGGTATTTGGAATGTTTTGGGTTGCTTTCATTTGTTTTGATTATGTTTTGGCAAGTTATTGAAAGTTTTGATCACTTCAGACTGGTTTTCTAGTATTTTGGCATCTTTTCAGAATGTTTTGATGAGTTTTGGCGGGTTCTAAACTACTTTGTCGGGTTTTTGGAATGTTTCGGTTGGTTATGATTTGTTTTTATGATGTTTTGGCCGGATTTCGGAATATTTTGGCTGGTTTTTGGAATGTTTCGGTTGGTTTATGATTTGTTTTTATGATGTTTTGCAAAGTTTTTTGAATGTTTTGATCAGTTCTGGCTGGTTTTCTAATGTTTTGGCATCTTTTCAGAATGTTTTGATGAGTTTTGCGGGTCTAAATCATTTTGGCGGGATTTTGGAATATTTTGGTTGGTTTTGATTTGTTTTGATGATGTTTTGGCGGGTTTTCGGAATGTTTTGGTTGGGTTTTAGAATGTTTTGTTTTCTCTTGTGTTGTTTATATTGTCTTGGCAGGTTTTGGAATGTTTGGATTCCTTTTGGCGGGTTTTAAAATCTTTTGGCGGGTATTTGGAATGTTTTTTAACGGGTATTCGGAAGGTTTTGATTAGTTTTGACGGGTTTTGAATTATTTTGGCGGGTTTTTAGAAGATTTAGGTTTGTTTTGATTTGTTTTGATTCTGTTTAGCCCAGTTTTTGATGTGTTTGGATTAGCTTTGGTGGGCTTTATCATGTTTTGTGAGGTTTTTTCGAATGTATTGATCACTTCTGTCTGGTTTTCTATTTTGGCGGGTTTGAAAATATTTTTGGATGAGTTTTGGCGGGTTTGAAAATATTTTGGCTCTTTGCGCAGAGATGACGGTGCCGGTTGCGGTGCGCTCCGGGGCGCTCCTTCTGCGGAAAGACGCCTGGCAGCGGCACTTGGGACAGCTCCGCGTCTCCGTATTCTGTGTTTCTTGCCTTCTGCATCTCAGCAAAATGCTTTCCCACTAGGTCTAGCAAGGAGAAACTGTGGCAGCTGAGTAGATGTAGCCCGGCCCACCCTTTGAAGTTGACAAGTTCTTGGCATCTCAGAGCCTCAAGGGAAGAGCAAGGTTATCTATGGTAGGCTGGGGCAGAACTAGCAGCAAGCAGAGCAAAGTTGTCCAAGAATAGCTTCCATTGGAATGCTAATGGCAATTGAAGAGGCAGGCCAGTGGCAAGCCACTAGCTTCTAGCAGTTTGAAAGTTGCAGACACAGTGCAGGTGTTGTGCGATTTCCTTCTTGGCCTCCTAGAAGGTGCCGCGCTCTCTGTCTCTTGCTTGCCAATATGTTGCCGTGTTCCTCTTATTGTTTGGTTTGTTTTGATTTGTTTTTATGATGTTTTGGTGGGTTTTCGGAATGTTTTGGTGGTGTTTTAGAATGTTTTGTTTTCTCTTGTGTTGTTTATATTGTCTTGGCCGGTTTTGGAATGTTTGGATTCCTTTTGGCGGGTTTTCAAATATTTTGGCGGGTATTTGGAATGTTTTGGTTTGCTTTCATTTGTTTTGATTATGTTTTGGCAAGTTATTGAAAGTTTTGATCACTTCTGACTGGTTTTCTAGTATTTTGGCATCTTTTCAGAATGTTTTGATGAGTTTTGGCGGGTTCTAAACTACTTTGTCGGGTTTTTGGAATGTTTCGGTTGGTTATGATTTGTTTTTATGATGTTTTGGCCGGATTTCGGAATATTTTGGCTGGTTTTTGGAATGTTTCGGTTGGTTTATGATTTGTTTTTATGATGTTTTGCAAAGTTTTTTGAATGTTTTGATCAGTTCTGGCTGGTTTTCTAATGTTTTGGCATCTTTTCAGAATGTTTTGATGAGTTTTGCGGGTCTAAATCATTTTGGCAGGATTTTGGAATATTTTGGTTGGTTTTGATTTGTTTTGATGATGTTTTGGCGGGTTTTCGGAATGTTTTGGTTGGGTTTTAGAATGTTTTGTTTTCTCTTGTGTTGTTTATATTGTCTTGGCAGGTTTTGGAATGTTTGGATTCCTTTTGGCGGGTTTTAAAATCTTTTGGCGGGTATTTGGAATGATTTTAACGGGTATTCGGAAGGTTTTGATTAGTTTTGACGGGTTTTGAATTATTTTGGCGGGTTTTTAGAAGGTTTAGGTTTGTTTTGATTTGTTTTGATTCTGTTTAGCCCAGTTTTTGATGTGTTTGGATTAGCTTTGGTGGGCTTTATCATGTTTTGTCAGGTTTTTTCGAATGTATTGATCACTTCTGTCTGGTTTTCTATTTTGGCGGGTTTGAAAATATTTTTGGATGAGTTTTGGCGGGTTTGAAAATATTTTGGCTCTTTGCGCAGAGATGACGGTGCCGGTTGCGGTGCGCTCCGGGGCGCTCCTTCTGCGGAAAGACGCCTGGCAGCGGCACTTGGGACAGCTCCGCGTCTCCGTATTCTGTGTTTCTTGCCTTCTGCATCTCAGCAAAATGCTTTCCCACTAGGTCTAGCAAGGAGAAACTGTGGCAGCTGAGTAGATGTAGCCCGGCCCGCCCTTTGAAGTTGACAAGTTCTTGGCATCTCAGAGCCTCAAGGGAAGAGCAAGGTTATCTATGGTAGGCTGGGGCAGAACTAGCAGCAAGCAGAGCAAAGTTGTCCAAGAATAGCTTCCATTGGAATGCTAATGGCAATTGAAGAGGCAGGCCAGTGGCAAGCCACTAGCTTCTAGCAGTTTGAAAGTTGCAGACACAGTGCAGGTGTTGTGTGATTTCCTTCTTGGCCTCCTAGAAGGTGCCGCGCTCTCTGTCTCTTGCTTGCCAATATGTTGCCGTGTTCCTCTTATTGTTTGGTTTGTTTTGATTTGTTTTTATGATGTTTTGGTGGGTTTTCGGAATGTTTTGGTGGTGTTTTAGAATGTTTTGTTTTCTCTTGTGTTGTTTATATTGTCTTGGCCGGTTTTGGAATGTTTGGATTCCTTTTGGCGGGTTTTCAAATATTTTGGCGGGTATTTGGAATGTTTTGGTTTGCTTTCATTTGTTTTGATTATGTTTTGGCAAGTTATTGAAAGTTTTGATCACTTCTGACTGGTTTTCTAGTATTTTGGCATCTTTTCAGAATGTTTTGATGAGTTTTGGCGGGTTCTAAACTACTTTGTCGGGTTTTTGGAATGTTTCGGTTGGTTATGATTTGTTTTTATGATGTTTTGGCCGGATTTCGGAATATTTTGGCTGGTTTTTGGAATGTTTCGGTTGGTTTATGATTTGTTTTTATGATGTTTTGCAAAGTTTTTTGAATGTTTTGATCAGTTCTGGCTGGTTTTCTAATGTTTTGGCATCTTTTCAGAATGTTTTGATGAGTTTTGCGGGTCTAAATCATTTTGGCAGGATTTTGGAATATTTTGGTTGGTTTTGATTTGTTTTGATGATGTTTTGGCGGGTTTTCGGAATGTTTTGGTTGGGTTTTAGAATGTTTTGTTTTCTCTTGTGTTGTTTATATTGTCTTGGCAGGTTTTGGAATGTTTGGATTCCTTTTGGCGGGTTTTAAAATCTTTTGGCGGGTATTTGGAATGATTTTAACGGGTATTCGGAAGGTTTTGATTAGTTTTGACGGGTTTTGAATTATTTTGGCGGGTTTTTAGAAGGTTTAGGTTTGTTTTGATTTGTTTTGATTCTGTTTAGCCCAGTTTTTGATGTGTTTGGATTAGCTTTGGTGGGCTTTATCATGTTTTGTCAGGTTTTTTCGAATGTATTGATCACTTCTGTCTGGTTTTCTATTTTGGCGGGTTTGAAAATATTTTTGGATGAGTTTTGGCGGGTTTGAAAATATTTTGGCTCTTTGCGCAGAGATGACGGTGCCGGTTGCGGTGCGCTCCGGGGCGCTCCTTCTGCGGAAAGACGCCTGGCAGCGGCACTTGGGACAGCTCCGCGTCTCCGTATTCTGTGTTTCTTGCCTTCTGCATCTCAGCAAAATGCTTTCCCACTAGGTCTAGCAAGGAGAAACTGTGGCAGCTGAGTAGATGTAGCCCGGCCCGCCCTTTGAAGTTGACAAGTTCTTGGCATCTCAGAGCCTCAAGGGAAGAGCAAGGTTATCTATGGTAGGCTGGGGCAGAACTAGCAGCAAGCAGAGCAAAGTTGTCCAAGAATAGCTTCCATTGGAATGCTAATGGCAATTGAAGAGGCAGGCCAGTGGCAAGCCACTAGCTTCTAGCAGTTTGAAAGTTGCAGACACAGTGCAGGTGTTGTGTGATTTCCTTCTTGGCCTCCTAGAAGGTGCCGCGCTCTCTGTCTCTTGCTTGCCAATATGTTGCCGTGTTCCTCTTATTGTTTGGTTTGTTTTGATTTGTTTTGATGATGTTTTGGTGGGTTTTCGGAATGTTTTGGTGGTGTTTTAGAATGTTTTGTTTTCTCTTGTGTTGTTTATATTGTCTTGGCAGGTTTTGGAATGTTTGGATTCCTTTTGGCGGGTTTTAAAATATTTTGGCGGGTATTTGGAATGTTTTGGGTTGCTTTCATTTGTTTTGATTATGTTTTGGCAAGTTATTGAAAGTTTTGATCACTTCAGACTGGTTTTCTAGTATTTTGGCATCTTTTCAGAATGTTTTGATGAGTTTTGGCGGGTTCTAAACTACTTTGTCGGGTTTTTGGAATGTTTCGGTTGGTTATGATTTGTTTTTATGATGTTTTGGCCGGATTTCGGAATATTTTGGCTGGTTTTTGGAATGTTTCAGTTGGTTTATGATTTGTTTTTATGATGTTTTGCAAAGTTTTTTGAATGTTTTGATCAGTTCTGGCTGGTTTTCTAATGTTTTGGCATCTTTTCAGAATGTTTTGATGAGTTTTGCGGGTCTAAATCATTTTGGCGGGTTTTTGGAATATTTTGGTTGGTTTTGATTTGTTTTGATGATGTTTTGGCGGGTTTTCGGAATGTTTTGGTTGGGTTTTAGAATGTTTTGTATTCTCTTGAGTTGTTTTTATTGTCTTGGCAGGTTTTGGAATGTTTGGATTCCTTTTGGCGGGTTTTAAAATCTTTTGGCGGGTATTTGGAATGTTTTTTAACGGGTATTCGGAAGGTTTTGATTAGTTTTGACGGGTTTTGAATTATTTTGGCGGGTTTTTAGAAGGTTTAGGTTTGTTTTGATTTGTTTTGATTCTGTTTAGCCCAGTTTTTGATGTGTTTGGATTAGCTTTGGTGGGCTTTATCATGTTTTGTGAGGTTTTTTCGAATGTATTGATCACTTCTGTCTGGTTTTCTATTTTGGCGGGTTTGAAAATATTTTTGGATGAGTTTTGGCGGGTTTGAAAATATTTTGGCTCTTTGCGCAGAGACGACGGTGCCGGTTGCGGTGCGCTCCGGGGCGCTCCTTCTGCGGAAAGACGCCTGGCAGCGGCACTTGGGACAGCTCCGCGTCTCCGTATTCTGTGTTTCTTGCCTTCTGCATCTCAGCAAAATGCTTTCCCACTAGGTCTAGCAAGGAGAAACTGTGGCAGCTGAGTAGATGTAGCCCGGCCCACCCTTTGAAGTTGACAAGTTCTTGGCATCTCAGAGCCTCAAGGGAAGAGCAAGGTTATCTATGGTAGGCTGGGGCAGAACTAGCAGCAAGCAGAGCAAAGTTGTCCAAGAATAGCTTCCATTGGAATGCTAATGGCAATTGAAGAGGCAGGCCAGTGGCAAGCCACTAGCTTCTAGCAGTTTGAAAGTTGCAGACACAGTGCAGGTGTTGTGCGGCTTCCTTCTTGGCCTCCTAGAAGGTGCCGCGCTCTCTGTCTCTTGCTTGCCAATATGTTGCCGTGTTCCTCTTATTTTTTGGTTGGTTTTGAATTGTTTTTATGATGTTTTGGTGGGTTTTCGGAATGTTTTGGTGGTGTTTTAGAATGTTTTGTTTTCTCTTGTGTTGTTTATATTGTCTTGGCAGGTTTTGGAATGTTTGGATTCCTTTTGGCGGGTTTTAAAATATTTTGGCGGGTATTTGGAATGTTTTGGTTTGCTTTCATTTGTTTTGATTATGTTTTGGCAAGTTATTGAAAGTTTTGATCACTTCAGACTGGTTTTCTAGTATTTTGGCATCTTTTCAGAATGTTTTGATGAGTTTTGGCGGGTTCTAAACTACTTTGTCGGGTTTTTGGAATGTTTCGGTTGGTTATGATTTGTTTTTATGATGTTTTGGCCGGATTTCGGAATATTTTGGCTGGTTTTTGGAATGTTTCGGTTGGTTTATGATTTGTTTTTATGATGTTTTGCAAAGTTTTTTGAATGTTTTGATCAGTTCTGGCTGGTTTTCTAATGTTTTGGCATCTTTTCAGAATGTTTTGATGAGTTTTGCGGGTCTAAATCATTTTGGCGGGATTTTGGAATATTTTGGTTGGTTTTGATTTGTTTTGATGATGTTTTGGCGGGTTTTCGGAATGTTTTGGTTGGGTTTTAGAATGTTTTGTTTTCTCTTGTGTTGTTTATATTGTCTTGGCAGGTTTTGGAATGTTTGGATTCCTTTTGGCGGGTTTTAAAATCTTTTGGCGGGTATTTGGAATGTTTTTTAACGGGTATTCGGAAGGTTTTGATTAGTTTTGACGGGTTTTGAATTATTTTGGCGGGTTTTTAGAAGGTTTAGGTTTGTTTTGATTTGTTTTGATTCTGTTTAGCCCAGTTTTTGATGTGTTTGGATTAGCTTTGGTGGGCTTTATCATGTTTTGTGAGGTTTTTTCGAATGTATTGATCACTTCTGTCTGGTTTTCTATTTTGGCGGGTTTGAAAATATTTTTGGATGAGTTTTGGCGGGTTTGAAAATATTTTGGCTCTTTGCGCAGAGATGACGGTGCCGGTTGCGGTGCGCTCCGGGGCGCTCCTTCTGCGGAAAGACGCCTGGCAGCGGCACTTGGGACAGTTCCGCGTCTCCGTATTCTGCGTTTCTTGCCTTCTGCATCTCAGCAAAATGCTTTCCCACTAGGTCTAGCAAGGAGAAACTGTGGCAGCTGAGTAGATGTAGCCCGGCCCGCCCTTTGAAGTTGACAAGTTCTTGGCATCTCAGAGCCTCAAGGGAAGAGCAAGGTTATCTATGGTAGGCTGGGGCAGAACTAGCAGCAAGCAGAGCAAAGTTGTCCAAGAATAGCTTCCATTGGAATGCTAATGGCAATTGAAGAGGCAGGCCAGTGGCAAGCCACTAGCTTCTAGCAGTTTGAAAGTTGCAGACACAGTGCAGGTGTTGTGCGGCTTCCTTCTTGGCCTCCTAGAAGGTGCCGCGCTCTCTGTCTCTTGCTTGCCAATATGTTGCCGTGTTCCTCTTATTGTTTGGTTTGTTTTGATTTGTTTTTATGATGTTTTGGTGGGTTTTCGGAATGTTTTGGTGGTGTTTTAGAATGTTTTGTTTTCTCTTGTGTTGTTTATATTGTCTTGGCCGGTTTTGGAATGTTTGGATTCCTTTTGGCGGGTTTTCAAATATTTTGGCGGGTATTTGGAATGTTTTGGGTTGCTTTCATTTGTTTTGATTATGTTTTGGCAAGTTATTGAAAGTTTGGATCACTTCTGACTGGTTTTCTAGTATTTTGGCATCTTTTCAGAATCTTTTGATGAGTTTTGGCGGGTTCTAAACTACTTTGTCGGGTTTTTGGAATGTTTCGGTTGGTTATGATTTGTTTTTATGATGTTTTGGCCGGATTTCGGAATATTTTGGCTGGTTTTTGGAATGTTTCGGTTGGTTTATGATTTGTTTTTATGATGTTTTGCAAAGTTTTTTGAATGTTTTGATCAGTTCTGGCTGGTTTTCTAATGTTTTGGCATCTTTTCAGAATGTTTTGATGAGTTTTGCGGGTCTAAATCATTTTGGCGGGTTTTTGGAATATCTTGGTTGGTTTTGATTTGTTTTGATGATGTTTTGGCGGGTTTTCGGAATGTTTTGGTTGGGTTTCAGAATGTTTTGTATTCTCTTGAGTTGTTTTTATTGTGTTGGCAGGTTTTGGAATGTTTGGATTCGTTTTGGCGGGTTTTAAAATCTTTTGGCGGGTATTTGGAATGTTTTTTAACGGGTATTCGGAAGGTTTTGATTAGTTTTGACGGGTTTTGAATTATTTTGGCGGGTTTTTAGAAGGTTTAGGTTTGTTTTGATTTGTTTTGATTCTGTTTAGCCCAGTTTTTGATGTGTTTGGATTAGCTTTGGTGGGCTTTATCATGTTTTGTGAGGTTTTTTCGAATGTATTGATCACTTCTGTCTGGTTTTCTATTTTGGCGGGTTTGAAAATATTTTTGGATGAGTTTTGGCGGGTTTGAAAATATTTTGGCTCTTTGCGCAGAGATGACGGTGCCGGTTGCGGTGCGCTCCGGGGCGCTCCTTCTGCGGAAAGACGCCTGGCATCGGCACTTGGAACAGCTCCGCGTCTCCGTATTCTGTGTTTCTTGCCTTCTGCATCTCAGCAAAATGCTTTCCCACTAGGTCTAGCAAGGAGAAACTGTGGCAGCTGAGTAGATGTAGCCCGGCCCACCCTTTGAAGTTGACAAGTTCTTGGCATCTCAGAGCCTCAAGGGAAGAGCAAGGTTATCTATGGTAGGCTGGGGCAGAACTAGCAGCAAGCAGAGCAAAGTTGTCCAAGAATAGCTTCCATTGGAATGCTAATGGCAATTGAAGAGGCAGGCCAGTGGCAAGCCACTAGCTTCTAGCAGTTTGAAAGTTGCAGACACAGTGCAGGTGTTGTGCGATTTCCTTCTTGGCCTCCTAGAAGGTGCCGCGCTCTCTGTCTCTTGCTTGCCAATATGTTGCCGTGTTCCTCTTATTGTTTGGTTTGTTTTGATTTGTTTTTATGATGTTTTGGTGGGTTTTCGGAATGTTTTGGTGGTGTTTTAGAATGTTTTGTTTTCTCTTGTGTTGTTGATATTGTCTTGGCCGGTTTTGGAATGTTTGGATTCCTTTTGGCGGGTTTTCAAATCTTTTGGCGGGTATTTGGAATGTTTTGGTTTGCTTTCATTTGTTTTGATTATGTTTTGGCAAGTTATTGAAAGTTTGGATCACTTCTTACTGGTTTTCTAGTATTTTGGCATCTTTTCAGAATGTTTTGATGAGTTTTGGCGGGTTCTAAACTACTTTGTCGGGTTTTTGGAATGTTTCGGTTGGTTATGATTTGTTTTTATGATGTTTTGGCTGGATTTCGGAATATTTTGGCTGGTTTTTGGAATGTTTCGGTTGGTTTATGATTTGTTTTTATGATGTTTTGCAAAGTTTTTTGAATGTTTTGATCAGTTCAGGCTGGTTTTCTAATGTTTTGGCATCTTTTCAGAATGTTTTGATGAGTTTTGCGGGTCTAAATCATTTTGGCGGGATTTTGGAATATTTTGGTTGGTTTTGATTTGTTTTGATGATGTTTTGGCGGGTTTTCGGAATGTTTTGGTTGGGTTTTAGAATGTTTTGTATTCTCTTGAGTTGTTTTTATTGTCTTGGCAGGTTTTGGAATGTTTGGATTCCTTTTGGCGGGTTTTAAAATCTTTTGGCGGGTATTTGGAATGTTTTTTAACGGGTATTCGGAAGGTTTTGATTAGTTTTGACGGGTTTTGAATTATTTTGGCGGGTTTTTAGAAGATTTAGGTTTGTTTTGATTTGTTTTGATTCTGTTTAGCCCAGTTTTTGATGTGTTTGGATTAGCTTTGGTGGGCTTTATCATGTTTTGTGAGGTTTTTTCGAATGTATTGATCACTTCTGTCTGGTTTTCTATTTTGGCGGGTTTGAAAATATTTTTGGATGAGTTTTGGCGGGTTTGAAAATATTTTGGCTCTTTGCGCAGAGATGACGGTGCCGGTTGCGGTGCGCTCCGGGGCGCTCCTTCTGCGGAAAGACGCCTGGCAGCGGCACTTGGGACAGCTCCGCGTCTCCGTATTCTGTGTTTCTTGCCTTCTGCATCTCAGCAAAATGCTTTCCCACTAGGTCTAGCAAGGAGAAACTGTGGCAGCTGAGTAGATGTAGCCCGGCCCGCCCTTTGAAGTTGACAAGTTCTTGGCATCTCAGAGCCTCAAGGGAAGAGCAAGGTTATCTATGGTAGGCTGGGGCAGAACTAGCAGCAAGCAGAGCAAAGTTGTCCAAGAATAGCTTCCATTGGAATGCTAATGGCAATTGAAGAGGCAGGCCAGTGGCAAGCCACTAGCTTCTAGCAGTTTGAAAGTTGCAGACACAGTGCAGGTGTTGTGCGGCTTCCTTCTTGGCCTCCTAGAAGGTGCCGCGCTCTCTGTCTCTTGCTTGCCAATATGTTGCCGTGTTCCTCTTATTGTTTGGTTTGTTTTGATTTGTTTTGATGATGTTTTGGTGGGTTTTCGGAATGTTTTGGTGGTGTTTTAGAATGTTTTGTTTTCTCTTGTGTTGTTTATATTGTCTTGGCAGGTTTTGGAATGTTTGGATTCCTTTTGGCGGGTTTTAAAATCTTTTGGCGGGTATTTGGAATGTTTTGGTTTGCTTTCATTTGTTTTGATTATGTTTTGGCAAGTTATTGAAAGTTTTGATCACTTCAGACTGGTTTTCTAGTATTTTGGCATCTTTTCAGAATGTTTTGATGAGTTTTGGCGGGTTCTAAACTTCTTTGTCGGGTTTTTGGAATGTTTTGGTTGGTTTTGACTTGTTTTTATGATGTTTTGCAAAGTTTTTTGAATGTTTTGATCAGTTCAGGCTGGTTTCCTAATGTTTTGGCATCTTTTCAGAATGTTTTGATGAGTTTTGCGGGTCTAAATCATTTTGGCGGGTTTTCGGAATATTTTGGTTGGTTTTGATTTGTTTTTATGATGTTTTGGCGGGTTTTTGGAATGTTTTGGTTGGGTTTTAGAATGTTTTGTTTTCTCTTGTGTTGTTTATATTGTCTTGGCAGGTTCTGGAATGTTTGGATTCCTTTTGGCGGGTTTTAAAATATTTTGGCGGGTATTTGGAATGTTTTGGCGGGTATTCGGAAGGTTTTGATTTGTTTTGACGGGTTTTGAAATATTTTGGCAGGTTTTTAGAAGGTTTAGATTTGTTTTGATTTCTTTTGATTATGTTTAGCCCAGTTTTTGGTGTGTTTGGATTAGCTTTGGTGGGCTTTATCATGTTTTGTCAGGTTTTTTCGAATGTATTGATCACTTCTGTCTGGTTTTCTATTTTGGCGGGTTTGAAAATATTTTTGGATGAGTTTTGGCGGGTTTTAAAATATTTTGACTCTTTGCGCAGAGATGACGGTGCCGGTTGCGGTGCACTCCGGGGCGCTCCTTCTGCGGAAAGACGCCTGGCAGCAGCACTTGGGACAGCTCCGCGTCTCCGTATTCTGCGTTTCTTGCCTTCTGCATCTCAGCAAAATGCTTTCCCACTAGGTCTAGCAAGGAGAAACTGTGGCAGCTGAGTAGATGTAGCCCGGCCCGCCCTTTGAAGTTGACAAGTTCTTGGCATCTCAGAGCCTCAAGGGAAGAGCAAGGTTATCTATGGTAGGCTGGGGCAGAACTAGCAGCAAGCAGAGCAAAGTTGTCCAAGAATAGCTTCCATTGGAATGCTAATGGCAATTGAAGAGGCAGGCCAGTGGCAAGCCACTAGCTTCTAGCAGTTTGAAAGTTGCAGACACAGTGCAGGTGTTGTGCAGCTTCCTTCTTGGCCTCCTAGAAGGTGCCGCGTTCTCCGTCTCTTGCTTGCCAATATGTTGCCGTGTTCCTCTTATTTTTTGGTTGGTTTTGAATTGTTTTTATGATGTTTTGGCGGGTTTTCAGAATGTTTTGGTGGTGTTTTAGAATGTTTTGTTTTCTCTTGTGTTGTTTATATTGTCTTGGCAGGTTTTGGAATGTTTGGATTCCTTTTGGCGTGTTTTAAAATCTTTTGGCGGGTATTTGGAATGTTTTTTAACGGGTATTCGGAAGGTTTTGATTAGTTTTGACGGGTTTTGAATTATTTTGGCGGGTTTTAGAAGATTTAGGTTTGTTTTGATTTGTTTTGATTCTGTTTAGCCCAGTTTTTGGTGTGTTTGGATTAGCTTTGGTGGGCTTTATCATGTTTTGTCAGGTTTTTTCGAATGTATTGATCACTTCTGTCTGGTTTTCTATTTTGGCGGGTTTGAAAATATTTTTGGATTAGTTTTGGCGGGTTTTAAAATATTTTGACTCTTTGCGCAGAGATGACGGTGCCGGTTGCGGTGCACTCCGGGGCGCTCCTTCTGCGGAAAGACGCCTGGCAGCGGCACTTGGGACAGCTCCGCGTCTCCGTATTCTGCGTTTCTTGCCTTCTGCATCTCAGCAAAATGCTTTCCCACTAGGTCTAGCAAGGAGAAACTGTGGCAGCTGAGTAGATGTAGCCCGGCCCGCCCTTTGAAGTTGACAAGTTCTTGGCATCTCAGAGCCTCAAGGGAAGAGCAAGGTTATCTATGGTAGGCTGGGGCAGAACTAGCAGCAAGCAGAGCAAAGTTGTCCAAGAATAGCTTCCATTGGAATGCTAATGGCAATTGAAGAGGCAGGCCAGTGGCAAGCCACTAGCTTCTAGCAGTTTGAAAGTTGCAGACACAGTGCAGGTGTTGTGCAGCTTCCTTCTTGGCCTCCTAGAAGGTGCCGCGTTCTCCATCTCTTGCTTGCCAATATGTTGCCGTGTTCCTCTTATTTTTTGGTTGGTTTTGAATTGTTTTTATGATGTTTTGGCGGGTTTTCAGAATGTTTTGGTGGTGTTTTAGAATGTTTTGTTTTCTCTTGTGTTGTTTATATTGTCTTGGCAGATTTTGGAATGTTTGGATTCCTTTTGGCGGGTTTTAAAATCTTTTGGCGGGTATTTGGAATGTTTTGGGTTGCTTTCATTTGTTTTGATTATGTTTTGGCAAGTTATTGAAAGTTTTGATCACTTCTTACTGGTTTTCTAGTATTTTGGCATCTTTTCAGAATGTTTTGATGAGTTTTGGCGGGTTCTAAACTACTTTGTCGGGTTTTTGGAATGTTTCGGTTGGTTATGATTTGTTTTTATGATGTTTTGGCCGGATTTCGGAATATTTTGGTTGGTTTTTGGAATGTTTCGGTTGGTTTATGATTTGTTTTTATGATGTTTTGGCTGGATTTCGGAATATTTTGGCTGGTTTTTGGAATGTTTCGGTTGGTTTATGATTTGTTTTTATGATGTTTTGCAAAGTTTTTTGAATGTTTTGATCAGTTCAGGCTGGTTTTCTAATGTTTTGGCATCTTTTCAGAATGTTTTGATGAGTTTTGCGGGTCTAAATCATTTTGGCGGGATTTTGGAATATTTTGGTTGGTTTTGATTTGTTTTGATGATGTTTTGGCGGGTTTTCGGAATGTTTTGGTTGGGTTTTAGAATGTTTTGTATTCTCTTGAGTTGTTTTTATTGTGTTGGCAGGTTTTGGAATGTTTGGATTCCTTTTGGCGGGTTTTAAAATCTTTTGGCGGGTATTTGGAATGTTTTTTAACGGGTATTCGGAAGGTTTTGATTAGTTTTGACGGGTTTTGAATTATTTTGGCGGGTTTTTAGAAGGTTTAGGTTTGTTTTGATTTGTTTTGATTCTGTTTAGCCCAGTTTTTGATGTGTTTGGATTAGCTTTGGTGGGCTTTATCATGTTTTGTGAGGTTTTTTCGAATGTATTGATCACTTCTGTCTGGTTTTCTATTTTGGCGGGTTTGAAAATATTTTTGGATGAGTTTTGGCGGGTTTGAAAATATTTTGGCTCTTTGCGCAGAGATGACGGTGCCGGTTGCGGTGCGCTCCGGGGCGCTCCTTCTGCGGAAAGACGCCTGGCAGCGGCACTTGGGACAGCTCCGCGTCTCCGTATTCTGTGTTTCTTGCCTTCTGCATCTCAGCAAAATGCTTTCCCACTAGGTCTAGCAAGGAGAAACTGTGGCAGCTGAGTAGATGTAGCCCGGCCCACCCTTTGAAGTTGACAAGTTCTTGGCATCTCAGAGCCTCAAGGGAAGAGCAAGGTTATCTATGGTAGGCTGGGGCAGAACTAGCAGCAAGCAGAGCAAAGTTGTCCAAGAATAGCTTCCATTGGAATGCTAATGGCAATTGAAGAGGCAGGCCAGTGGCAAGCCACTAGCTTCTAGCAGTTTGAAAGTTGCAGACACAGTGCAGGTGTTGTGCGATTTCCTTCTTGGCCTCCTAGAAGGTGCCGCGCTCTCTGTCTCTTGCTTGCCAATATGTTGCCGTGTTCCTCTTATTGTTTGGTTTGTTTTGATTTGTTTTTATGATGTTTTGGTGGGTTTTCGGAATGTTTTGGTGGTGTTTTAGAATGTTTTGTTTTCTCTTGTGTTGTTGATATTGTCTTGGCCGGTTTTGGAATGTTTGGATTCCTTTTGGCGGGTTTTCAAATCTTTTGGCGGGTATTTGGAATGTTTTGGTTTGCTTTCATTTGTTTTGATTATGTTTTGGCAAGTTATTGAAAGTTTTGATCACTTCTGACTGGTTTTCTAGTATTTTGGCATCTTTTCAGAATGTTTTGATGAGTTTTGGCGGGTTCTAAACTACTTTGTCGGGTTTTTGGAATGTTTCGGTTGGTTATGATTTGTTTTTATGATGTTTTGGCCGGATTTCGGAATATTTTGGCTGGTTTTTGGAATGTTTCGGTTGGTTTATGATTTGTTTTTATGATGTTTTGCAAAGTTTTTTGAATGTTTTGATCAGTTCTGGCTGGTTTTCTAATGTTTTGGCATCTTTTCAGAATGTTTTGATGAGTTTTGCGGGTCTAAATCATTTTGGCGGGTTTTTGGAATATTTTGGTTGGTTTTGATTTGTTTTGATGATGTTTTGGCGGGTTTTCGGAATGTTTTGGTTGGGTTTTAGAATGTTTTGTATTCTCTTGAGTTGTTTTTATTGTGTTGGCAGGTTTTGGAATGTTTGGATTCGTTTTGGCGGGTTTTAAAATCTTTTGGCGGGTATTTGGAATGTTTTTTAACGGGTATTCGGAAGGTTTTGATTAGTTTTGACGGGTTTTGAATTATTTTGGCGGGTTTTTAGAAGGTTTAGGTTTGTTTTGATTTGTTTTGATTCTGTTTAGCCCAGTTTTTGATGTGTTTGGATTAGCTTTGGTGGGCTTTATCATGTTTTGTGAGGTTTTTTCGAATGTATTGATCACTTCTGTCTGGTTTTCTATTTTGGCGGGTTTGAAAATATTTTTGGATGAGTTTTGGCGGGTTTGAAAATATTTTGGCTCTTTGCGCAGAGATGACGGTGCCGGTTGCGGTGCGCTCCGGGGCGCTCCTTCTGCGGAAAGACGCCTGGCAGCGGCACTTGGGACAGCTCCGCGTCTCCGTATTCTGTGTTTCTTGCCTTCTGCATCTCAGCAAAATGCTTTCCCACTAGGTCTAGCAAGGAGAAACTGTGGCAGCTGAGTAGATGTAGCCCGGCCCACCCTTTGAAGTTGACAAGTTCTTGGCATCTCAGAGCCTCAAGGGAAGAGCAAGGTTATCTATGGTAGGCTGGGGCAGAACTAGCAGCAAGCAGAGCAAAGTTGTCCAAGAATAGCTTCCATTGGAATGCTAATGGCAATTGAAGAGGCAGGCCAGTGGCAAGCCACTAGCTTCTAGCAGTTTGAAAGTTGCAGACACAGTGCAGGTGTTGTGCGATTTCCTTCTTGGCCTCCTAGAAGGTGCCGCGCTCTCTGTCTCTTGCTTGCCAATATGTTGCCGTGTTCCTCTTATTGTTTGGTTTGTTTTGATTTGTTTTTATGATGTTTTGGTGGGTTTTCGGAATGTTTTGGTGGTGTTTTAGAATGTTTTGTTTTCTCTTGTGTTGTTGATATTGTCTTGGCCGGTTTTGGAATGTTTGGATTCCTTTTGGCGGGTTTTCAAATCTTTTGGCGGGTATTTGGAATGTTTTGGTTTGCTTTCATTTGTTTTGATTATGTTTTGGCAAGTTATTGAAAGTTTGGATCACTTCTTACTGGTTTTCTAGTATTTTGGCATCTTTTCAGAATGTTTTGATGAGTTTTGGCGGGTTCTAAACTACTTTGTCGGGTTTTTGGAATGTTTCGGTTGGTTATGATTTGTTTTTATGATGTTTTGGCTGGATTTCGGAATATTTTGGCTGGTTTTTGGAATGTTTCGGTTGGTTTATGATTTGTTTTTATGATGTTTTGCAAAGTTTTTTGAATGTTTTGATCAGTTCAGGCTGGTTTTCTAATGTTTTGGCATCTTTTCAGAATGTTTTGATGAGTTTTGCGGGTCTAAATCATTTTGGCGGGATTTTGGAATATTTTGGTTGGTTTTGATTTGTTTTGATGATGTTTTGGCGGGTTTTCGGAATGTTTTGGTTGGGTTTTAGAATGTTTTGTATTCTCTTGAGTTGTTTTTATTGTCTTGGCAGGTTTTGGAATGTTTGGATTCCTTTTGGCGGGTTTTAAAATCTTTTGGCGGGTATTTGGAATGTTTTTTAACGGGTATTCGGAAGGTTTTGATTAGTTTTGACGGGTTTTGAATTATTTTGGCGGGTTTTTAGAAGATTTAGGTTTGTTTTGATTTGTTTTGATTCTGTTTAGCCCAGTTTTTGATGTCTTTGGATTAGCTTTGGTGGGCTTTATCATGTTTTGTGAGGTTTTTTCGAATGTATTGATCACTTCTGTCTGGTTTTCTATTTTGGCGGGTTTGAAAATATTTTTGGATGAGTTTTGGCGGGTTTGAAAATATTTTGGCTCTTTGCGCAGAGATGACGGTGCCGGTTGCGGTGCGCTCCGGGGCGCTCCTTCTGCGGAAAGACGCCTGGCAGCGGCACTTGGGACAGCTCCGCGTCTCCGTATTCTGTGTTTCTTGCCTTCTGCATCTCAGCAAAATGCTTTCCCACTAGGTCTAGCAAGGAGAAACTGTGGCAGCTGAGTAGATGTAGCCCGGCCCGCCCTTTGAAGTTGACAAGTTCTTGGCATCTCAGAGCCTCAAGGGAAGAGCAAGGTTATCTATGGTAGGCTGGGGCAGAACTAGCAGCAAGCAGAGCAAAGTTGTCCAAGAATAGCTTCCATTGGAATGCTAATGGCAATTGAAGAGGCAGGCCAGTGGCAAGCCACTAGCTTCTAGCAGTTTGAAAGTTGCAGACACAGTGCAGGTGTTGTGCGGCTTCCTTCTTGGCCTCCTAGAAGGTGCCGCGCTCTCTGTCTCTTGCTTGCCAATATGTTGCCGTGTTCCTCTTATTGTTTGGTTTGTTTTGATTTGTTTTGATGATGTTTTGGTGGGTTTTCGGAATGTTTTGGTGGTGTTTTAGAATGTTTTGTTTTCTCTTGTGTTGTTTATATTGTCTTGGCAGGTTTTGGAATGTTTGGATTCCTTTTGGCGGGTTTTAAAATCTTTTGGCGGGTATTTGGAATGTTTTGGTTTGCTTTCATTTGTTTTGATTATGTTTTGGCAAGTTATTGAAAGTTTTGATCACTTCAGACTGGTTTTCTAGTATTTTGGCATCTTTTCAGAATGTTTTGATGAGTTTTGGCGGGTTCTAAACTACTTTGTCGGGTTTTTGGAATGTTTTGGTTGGTTTTGACTTGTTTTTATGATGTTTTGCAAAGTTTTTTGAATGTTTTGATCAGTTCAGGCTGGTTTCCTAATGTTTTGGCATCTTTTCAGAATGTTTTGATGAGTTTTGCGGGTCTAAATCATTTTGGCGGGTTTTCGGAATATTTTGGTTGGTTTTGATTTGTTTTTATGATGTTTTGGCGGGTTTTTGGAATGTTTTGGTTGGGTTTTAGAATGTTTTGTTTTCTCTTGTGTTGTTTATATTGTCTTGGCAGGTTCTGGAATGTTTGGATTCCTTTTGGCGGGTTTTAAAATATTTTGGCGGGTATTTGGAATGTTTTGGCGGGTATTCGGAAGGTTTTGATTTGTTTTGACGGGTTTTGAAATATTTTGGCAGGTTTTTAGAAGGTTTAGATTTGTTTTGATTTCTTTTGATTATGTTTAGCCCAGTTTTTGGTGTGTTTGGATTAGCTTTGGTGGGCTTTATCATGTTTTGTCAGGTTTTTTCGAATGTATTGATCACTTCTGTCTGGTTTTCTATTTTGGCGGGTTTGAAAATATTTTTGGATGAGTTTTGGCGGGTTTTAAAATATTTTGACTCTTTGCGCAGAGATGACGGTGCCGGTTGCGGTGCACTCCGGGGCGCTCCTTCTGCGGAAAGACGCCTGGCAGCAGCACTTGGGACAGCTCCGCGTCTCCGTATTCTGCGTTTCTTGCCTTCTGCATCTCAGCAAAATGCTTTCCCACTAGGTCTAGCAAGGAGAAACTGTGGCAGCTGAGTAGATGTAGCCCGGCCCGCCCTTTGAAGTTGACAAGTTCTTGGCATCTCAGAGCCTCAAGGGAAGAGCAAGGTTATCTATGGTAGGCTGGGGCAGAACTAGCAGCAAGCAGAGCAAAGTTGTCCAAGAATAGCTTCCATTGGAATGCTAATGGCAATTGAAGAGGCAGGCCAGTGGCAAGCCACTAGCTTCTAGCAGTTTGAAAGTTGCAGACACAGTGCAGGTGTTGTGCAGCTTCCTTCTTGGCCTCCTAGAAGGTGCCGCGTTCTCCGTCTCTTGCTTGCCAATATGTTGCCGTGTTCCTCTTATTTTTTGGTTGGTTTTGAATTGTTTTTATGATGTTTTGGCGGGTTTTCGGAATGTTTTGGTGGTGTTTTAGAATGTTTTGTTTTCTCTTGTGTTGTTTATATTGTCTTGGCAGGTTTTGGAATGTTTGGATTCCTTTTGGCGTGTTTTAAAATCTTTTGGCGGGTATTTGGAATGTTTTTTAACGGGTATTCGGAAGGTTTTGATTAGTTTTGACGGGTTTTGAATTATTTTGGCGGGTTTTAGAAGATTTAGGTTTGTTTTGATTTGTTTTGATTCTGTTTAGCCCAGTTTTTGGTGTGTTTGGATTAGCTTTGGTGGGCTTTATCATGTTTTGTCAGGTTTTTTCGAATGTATTGATCACTTCTGTCTGGTTTTCTATTTTGGCGGGTTTGAAAATATTTTTGGATTAGTTTTGGCGGGTTTTAAAATATTTTGACTCTTTGCGCAGAGATGACGGTGCCGGTTGCGGTGCACTCCGGGGCGCTCCTTCTGCGGAAAGACGCCTGGCAGCGGCACTTGGGACAGCTCCGCGTCTCCGTATTCTGCGTTTCTTGCCTTCTGCATCTCAGCAAAATGCTTTCCCACTAGGTCTAGCAAGGAGAAACTGTGGCAGCTGAGTAGATGTAGCCCGGCCCGCCCTTTGAAGTTGACAAGTTCTTGGCATCTCAGAGCCTCAAGGGAAGAGCAAGGTTATCTATGGTAGGCTGGGGCAGAACTAGCAGCAAGCAGAGCAAAGTTGTCCAAGAATAGCTTCCATTGGAATGCTAATGGCAATTGAAGAGGCAGGCCAGTGGCAAGCCACTAGCTTCTAGCAGTTTGAAAGTTGCAGACACAGTGCAGGTGTTGTGCAGCTTCCTTCTTGGCCTCCTAGAAGGTGCCGCGTTCTCCATCTCTTGCTTGCCAATATGTTGCCGTGTTCCTCTTATTTTTTGGTTGGTTTTGAATTGTTTTTATGATGTTTTGGCGGGTTTTCAGAATGTTTTGGTGGTGTTTTAGAATGTTTTGTTTTCTCTTGTGTTGTTTATATTGTCTTGGCAGATTTTGGAATGTTTGGATTCCTTTTGGCGGGTTTTAAAATCTTTTGGCGGGTATTTGGAATGTTTTGGGTTGCTTTCATTTGTTTTGATTATGTTTTGGCAAGTTATTGAAAGTTTTGATCACTTCTTACTGGTTTTCTAGTATTTTGGCATCTTTTCAGAATGTTTTGATGAGTTTTGGCGGGTTCTAAACTACTTTGTCGGGTTTTTGGAATGTTTCGGTTGGTTATGATTTGTTTTTATGATGTTTTGGCCGGATTTCGGAATATTTTGGTTGGTTTTTGGAATGTTTCGGTTGGTTTATGATTTGTTTTTATGATGTTTTGCAAAGTTTTTTGAATGTTTTGATCAGTTCTGGCTGGTTTTCTAATGTTTTGGCATCTTTTCAGAATGTTTTGATGAGTTTTGCGGGTCTAAATCATTTTGGCGGGTTTTTGGAATATTTTGGTTGGTTTTGATTTGTTTTGATGATGTTTTGGCGGGTTTTCGGAATGTTTTGGTTGGGTTTTAGAATGTTTTGTATTCTCTTGAGTTGTTTTTATTGTGTTGGCAGGTTTTGGAATGTTTGGATTCCTTTTGGCGGGTTTTAAAATCTTTTGGCGGGTATTTGGAATGTTTTTTAACGGGTATTCGGAAGGTTTTGATTAGTTTTGACGGGTTTTGAATTATTTTGGCGGGTTTTTAGAAGATTTAGGTTTGTTTTGATTTGTTTTGATTCTGTTTAGCCCAGTTTTTGATGTCTTTGGATTAGCTTTGGTGGGCTTTATCATGTTTTGTGAGGTTTTTTCGAATGTATTGATCACTTCTGTCTGGTTTTCTATTTTGGCGGGTTTGAAAATATTTTTGGATGAGTTTTGGCGGGTTTGAAAATATTTTGGCTCTTTGCGCAGAGATGACGGTGCCGGTTGCGGTGCGCTCCGGGGCGCTCCTTCTGCGGAAAGACGCCTGGCAGCGGCACTTGGGACAGCTCCGCGTCTCCGTATTCTGTGTTTCTTGCCTTCTGCATCTCAGCAAAATGCTTTCCCACTAGGTCTAGCAAGGAGAAACTGTGGCAGCTGAGTAGATGTAGCCCGGCCCGCCCTTTGAAGTTGACAAGTTCTTGGCATCTCAGAGCCTCAAGGGAAGAGCAAGGTTATCTATGGTAGGCTGGGGCAGAACTAGCAGCAAGCAGAGCAAAGTTGTCCAAGAATAGCTTCCATTGGAATGCTAATGGCAATTGAAGAGGCAGGCCAGTGGCAAGCCACTAGCTTCTAGCAGTTTGAAAGTTGCAGACACAGTGCAGGTGTTGTGCAGCTTCCTTCTTGGCCTCCTAGAAGGTGCCGCGTTCTCCATCTCTTGCTTGCCAATATGTTGCCGTGTTCCTCTTATTTTTTGGTTGGTTTTGAATTGTTTTTATGATGTTTTGGCGGGTTTTCAGAATGTTTTGGTGGTGTTTTAGAATGTTTTGTTTTCTCTTGTGTTGTTTATATTGTCTTGGCAGATTTTGGAATGTTTGGATTCCTTTTGGCGGGTTTTAAAATCTTTTGGCGGGTATTTGGAATGTTTTGGGTTGCTTTCATTTGTTTTGATTATGTTTTGGCAAGTTATTGAAAGTTTTGATCACTTCTTACTGGTTTTCTAGTATTTTGGCATCTTTTCAGAATGTTTTGATGAGTTTTGGCGGGTTCTAAACTACTTTGTCGGGTTTTTGGAATGTTTCGGTTGGTTATGATTTGTTTTTATGATGTTTTGGCCGGATTTCGGAATATTTTGGTTGGTTTTTGGAATGTTTCGGTTGGTTTATGATTTGTTTTTATGATGTTTTGCAAAGTTTTTTGAATGTTTTGATCAGTTCTGGCTGGTTTTCTAATGTTTTGGCATCTTTTCAGAATGTTTTGATGAGTTTTGCGGGTCTAAATCATTTTGGCGGGTTTTTGGAATATTTTGGTTGGTTTTGATTTGTTTTGATGATGTTTTGGCGGGTTTTCGGAATGTTTTGGTTGGGTTTTAGAATGTTTTGTATTCTCTTGAGTTGTTTTTATTGTCTTGGCAGGTTTTGGAATGTTTGGATTCCTTTTGGCGGGTTTTAAAATCTTTTGGCGGGTATTTGGAATGTTTTTTAACGGGTATTCGGAAGGTTTTGATTAGTTTTGACGGGTTTTGAATTATTTTGGCGGGTTTTTAGAAGGTTTAGGTTTGTTTTGATTTGTTTTGATTCTGTTTAGCCCAGTTTTTGATGTGTTTGGATTAGCTTTGGTGGGCTTTATCATGTTTTGTGAGGTTTTTTCGAATGTATTGATCACTTCTGTCTGGTTTTCTATTTTGGCGGGTTTGAAAATATTTTTGGATGAGTTTTGGCGGGTTTGAAAATATTTTGGCTCTTTGCGCAGAGATGACGGTGCCGGTTGCGGTGCGCTCCGGGGCGCTCCTTCTGCGGAAAGACGCCTGGCAGCGGCACTTGGGACAGCTCCGCGTCTCCGTATTCTGTGTTTCTTGCCTTCTGCATCTCAGCAAAATGCTTTCCCACTAGGTCTAGCAAGGAGAAACTGTGGCAGCTGAGTAGATGTAGCCCGGCCCACCCTTTGAAGTTGACAAGTTCTTGGCATCTCAGAGCCTCAAGGGAAGAGCAAGGTTATCTATGGTAGGCTGGGGCAGAACTAGCAGCAAGCAGAGCAAAGTTGTCCAAGAATAGCTTCCATTGGAATGCTAATGGCAATTGAAGAGGCAGGCCAGTGGCAAGCCACTAGCTTCTAGCAGTTTGAAAGTTGCAGACACAGTGCAGGTGTTGTGCGATTTCCTTCTTGGCCTCCTAGAAGGTGCCGCGCTCTCTGTCTCTTGCTTGCCAATATGTTGCCGTGTTCCTCTTATTGTTTGGTTTGTTTTGATTTGTTTTTATGATGTTTTGGTGGGTTTTCGGAATGTTTTGGTGGTGTTTTAGAATGTTTTGTTTTCTCTTGTGTTGTTTATATTGTCTTGGCCGGTTTTGGAATGTTTGGATTCCTTTTGGCGGGTTTTCAAATATTTTGGCGGGTATTTGGAATGTTTTGGTTTGCTTTCATTTGTTTTGATTATGTTTTGGCAAGTTATTGAAAGTTTTGATCACTTCTGACTGGTTTTCTAGTATTTTGGCATCTTTTCAGAATGTTTTGATGAGTTTTGGCGGGTTCTAAACTACTTTGTCGGGTTTTTGGAATGTTTCGGTTGGTTATGATTTGTTTTTATGATGTTTTGGCCGGATTTCGGAATATTTTGGCTGGTTTTTGGAATGTTTCGGTTGGTTTATGATTTGTTTTTATGATGTTTTGCAAAGTTTTTTGAATGTTTTGATCAGTTCTGGCTGGTTTTCTAATGTTTTGGCATCTTTTCAGAATGTTTTGATGAGTTTTGCGGGTCTAAATCATTTTGGCGGGTTTTTGGAATATTTTGGTTGGTTTTGATTTGTTTTGATGATGTTTTGGCGGGTTTTCGGAATGTTTTGGTTGGGTTTTAGAATGTTTTGTATTCTCTTGAGTTGTTTTTATTGTGTTGGCAGGTTTTGGAATGTTTGGATTCGTTTTGGCGGGTTTTAAAATCTTTTGGCGGGTATTTGGAATGTTTTTTAACGGGTATTCGGAAGGTTTTGATTAGTTTTGACGGGTTTTGAATTATTTTGGCGGGTTTTTAGAAGGTTTAGGTTTGTTTTGATTTGTTTTGATTCTGTTTAGCCCAGTTTTTGATGTCTTTGGATTAGCTTTGGTGGGCTTTATCATGTTTTGTGAGGTTTTTTCGAATGTATTGATCACTTCTGTCTGGTTTTCTATTTTGGCGGGTTTGAAAATATTTTTGGATGAGTTTTGGCGGGTTTGAAAATATTTTGGCTCTTTGCGCAGAGATGACGGTGCCGGTTGCGGTGCGCTCCGGGGCGCTCCTTCTGCGGAAAGACGCCTGGCAGCGGCACTTGGGACAGTTCCGCGTCTCCGTATTCTGCGTTTCTTGCCTTCTGCATCTCAGCAAAATGCTTTCCCACTAGGTCTAGCAAGGAGAAACTGTGGCAGCTGAGTAGATGTAGCCCGGCCCGCCCTTTGAAGTTGACAAGTTCTTGGCATCTCAGAGCCTCAAGGGAAGAGCAAGGTTATCTATGGTAGGCTGGGGCAGAACTAGCAGCAAGCAGAGCAAAGTTGTCCAAGAATAGCTTCCATTGGAATGCTAATGGCAATTGAAGAGGCAGGCCAGTGGCAAGCCACTAGCTTCTAGCAGTTTGAAAGTTGCAGACACAGTGCAGGTGTTGTGCGGCTTCCTTCTTGGCCTCCTAGAAGGTGCCGCGCTCTCTGTCTCTTGCTTGCCAATATGTTGCCGTGTTCCTCTTATTGTTTGGTTTGTTTTGATTTGTTTTTATGATGTTTTGGTGGGTTTTCGGAATGTTTTGGTGGTGTTTTAGAATGTTTTGTTTTCTCTTGTGTTGTTTATATTGTCTTGGCCGGTTTTGGAATGTTTGGATTCCTTTTGGCGGGTTTTCAAATCTTTTGGCGGGTATTTGGAATGTTTTGGGTTGCTTTCATTTGTTTTGATTATGTTTTGGCAAGTTATTGAAAGTTTGGATCACTTCTGACTGGTTTTCTAGTATTTTGGCATCTTTTCAGAATCTTTTGATGAGTTTTGGCGGGTTCTAAACTACTTTGTCGGGTTTTTGGAATGTTTCGGTTGGTTATGATTTGTTTTTATGATGTTTTGGCCGGATTTCGGAATATTTTGGCTGGTTTTTGGAATGTTTCGGTTGGTTTATGATTTGTTTTTATGATGTTTTGCAAAGTTTTTTGAATGTTTTGATCAGTTCTGGCTGGTTTTCTAATGTTTTGGCATCTTTTCAGAATGTTTTGATGAGTTTTGCGGGTCTAAATCATTTTGGCGGGTTTTTGGAATATCTTGGTTGGTTTTGATTTGTTTTCATGATGTTTTGGCGGGTTTTCGGAATGTTTTGGTTGGGTTTCAGAATGTTTTGTATTCTCTTGAGTTGTTTTTATTGTGTTGGCAGGTTTTGGAATGTTTGGATTCGTTTTGGCGGGTTTTAAAATCTTTTGGCGGGTATTTGGAATGTTTTTTAACGGGTATTCGGAAGGTTTTGATTAGTTTTGACGGGTTTTGAATTATTTTGGCGGGTTTTTAGAAGGTTTAGGTTTGTTTTGATTTGTTTTGATTCTGTTTAGCCCAGTTTTTGATGTGTTTGGATTAGCTTTGGTGGGCTTTATCATGTTTTGTGAGGTTTTTTCGAACGTATTGATCACTTCTGTCTGGTTTTCTATTTTGGCGGGTTTGAAAATATTTTTGGATGAGTTTTGGCGGGTTTGAAAATATTTTGGCTCTTTGCGCAGAGATGACGGTGCCGGTTGCGGTGCGCTCCGGGGCGCTCCTTCTGCGGAAAGACGCCTGGCATCGGCACTTGGAACAGCTCCGCGTCTCCGTATTCTGTGTTTCTTGCCTTCTGCATCTCAGCAAAATGCTTTCCCACTAGGTCTAGCAAGGAGAAACTGTGGCAGCTGAGTAGATGTAGCCCGGCCCACCCTTTGAAGTTGACAAGTTCTTGGCATCTCAGAGCCTCAAGGGAAGAGCAAGGTTATCTATGGTAGGCTGGGGCAGAACTAGCAGCAAGCAGAGCAAAGTTGTCCAAGAATAGCTTCCATTGGAATGCTAATGGCAATTGAAGAGGCAGGCCAGTGGCAAGCCACTAGCTTCTAGCAGTTTGAAAGTTGCAGACACAGTGCAGGTGTTGTGCGATTTCCTTCTTGGCCTCCTAGAAGGTGCCGCGCTCTCTGTCTCTTGCTTGCCAATATGTTGCCGTGTTCCTCTTATTGTTTGGTTTGTTTTGATTTGTTTTTATGATGTTTTGGTGGGTTTTCGGAATGTTTTGGTGGTGTTTTAGAATGTTTTGTTTTCTCTTGTGTTGTTGATATTGTCTTGGCCGGTTTTGGAATGTTTGGATTCCTTTTGGCGGGTTTTCAAATCTTTTGGCGGGTATTTGGAATGTTTTGGTTTGCTTTCATTTGTTTTGATTATGTTTTGGCAAGTTATTGAAAGTTTGGATCACTTCTTACTGGTTTTCTAGTATTTTGGCATCTTTTCAGAATGTTTTGATGAGTTTTGGCGGGTTCTAAACTACTTTGTCGGGTTTTTGGAATGTTTCGGTTGGTTATGATTTGTTTTTATGATGTTTTGGCTGGATTTCGGAATATTTTGGCTGGTTTTTGGAATGTTTCGGTTGGTTTATGATTTGTTTTTATGATGTTTTGCAAAGTTTTTTGAATGTTTTGATCAGTTCAGGCTGGTTTTCTAATGTTTTGGCATCTTTTCAGAATGTTTTGATGAGTTTTGCGGGTCTAAATCATTTTGGCGGGATTTTGGAATATTTTGGTTGGTTTTGATTTGTTTTGATGATGTTTTGGCGGGTTTTCGGAATGTTTTGGTTGGGTTTTAGAATGTTTTGTATTCTCTTGAGTTGTTTTTATTGTCTTGGCAGGTTTTGGAATGTTTGGATTCCTTTTGGCGGGTTTTAAAATCTTTTGGCGGGTATTTGGAATGTTTTTTAACGGGTATTCGGAAGGTTTTGATTAGTTTTGACGGGTTTTGAATTATTTTGGCGGGTTTTTAGAAGATTTAGGTTTGTTTTGATTTGTTTTGATTCTGTTTAGCCCAGTTTTTGATGTCTTTGGATTAGCTTTGGTGGGCTTTATCATGTTTTGTGAGGTTTTTTCGAATGTATTGATCACTTCTGTCTGGTTTTCTATTTTGGCGGGTTTGAAAATATTTTTGGATGAGTTTTGGCGGGTTTGAAAATATTTTGGCTCTTTGCGCAGAGATGACGGTGCCGGTTGCGGTGCGCTCCGGGGCGCTCCTTCTGCGGAAAGACGCCTGGCAGCGGCACTTGGGACAGCTCCGCGTCTCCGTATTCTGTGTTTCTTGCCTTCTGCATCTCAGCAAAATGCTTTCCCACTAGGTCTAGCAAGGAGAAACTGTGGCAGCTGAGTAGATGTAGCCCGGCCCGCCCTTTGAAGTTGACAAGTTCTTGGCATCTCAGAGCCTCAAGGGAAGAGCAAGGTTATCTATGGTAGGCTGGGGCAGAACTAGCAGCAAGCAGAGCAAAGTTGTCCAAGAATAGCTTCCATTGGAATGCTAATGGCAATTGAAGAGGCAGGCCAGTGGCAAGCCACTAGCTTCTAGCAGTTTGAAAGTTGCAGACACAGTGCAGGTGTTGTGCGGCTTCCTTCTTGGCCTCCTAGAAGGTGCCGCGCTCTCTGTCTCTTGCTTGCCAATATGTTGCCGTGTTCCTCTTATTGTTTGGTTTGTTTTGATTTGTTTTGATGATGTTTTGGTGGGTTTTCGGAATGTTTTGGTGGTGTTTTAGAATGTTTTGTTTTCTCTTGTGTTGTTTATATTGTCTTGGCAGGTTTTGGAATGTTTGGATTCCTTTTGGCGGGTTTTAAAATCTTTTGGCGGGTATTTGGAATGTTTTGGTTTGCTTTCATTTGTTTTGATTATGTTTTGGCAAGTTATTGAAAGTTTTGATCACTTCAGACTGGTTTTCTAGTATTTTGGCATCTTTTCAGAATGTTTTGATGAGTTTTGGCGGGTTCTAAACTACTTTGTCGGGTTTTTGGAATGTTTTGGTTGGTTTTGACTTGTTTTTATGATGTTTTGCAAAGTTTTTTGAATGTTTTGATCAGTTCAGGCTGGTTTCCTAATGTTTTGGCATCTTTTCAGAATGTTTTGATGAGTTTTGCGGGTCTAAATCATTTTGGCGGGTTTTCGGAATATTTTGGTTGGTTTTGATTTGTTTTTATGATGTTTTGGCGGGTTTTTGGAATGTTTTGGTTGGGTTTTAGAATGTTTTGTTTTCTCTTGTGTTGTTTATATTGTCTTGGCAGGTTCTGGAATGTTTGGATTCCTTTTGGCGGGTTTTAAAATATTTTGGCGGGTATTTGGAATGTTTTGGCGGGTATTCGGAAGGTTTTGATTTGTTTTGACGGGTTTTGAAATATTTTGGCAGGTTTTTAGAAGGTTTAGATTTGTTTTGATTTCTTTTGATTATGTTTAGCCCAGTTTTTGGTGTGTTTGGATTAGCTTTGGTGGGCTTTATCATGTTTTGTCAGGTTTTTTCGAATGTATTGATCACTTCTGTCTGGTTTTCTATTTTGGCGGGTTTGAAAATATTTTTGGATGAGTTTTGGCGGGTTTTAAAATATTTTGACTCTTTGCGCAGAGATGACGGTGCCGGTTGCGGTGCACTCCGGGGCGCTCCTTCTGCGGAAAGACGCCTGGCAGCAGCACTTGGGACAGCTCCGCGTCTCCGTATTCTGCGTTTCTTGCCTTCTGCATCTCAGCAAAATGCTTTCCCACTAGGTCTAGCAAGGAGAAACTGTGGCAGCTGAGTAGATGTAGCCCGGCCCGCCCTTTGAAGTTGACAAGTTCTTGGCATCTCAGAGCCTCAAGGGAAGAGCAAGGTTATCTATGGTAGGCTGGGGCAGAACTAGCAGCAAGCAGAGCAAAGTTGTCCAAGAATAGCTTCCATTGGAATGCTAATGGCAATTGAAGAGGCAGGCCAGTGGCAAGCCACTAGCTTCTAGCAGTTTGAAAGTTGCAGACACAGTGCAGGTGTTGTGCAGCTTCCTTCTTGGCCTCCTAGAAGGTGCCGCGTTCTCCGTCTCTTGCTTGCCAATATGTTGCCGTGTTCCTCTTATTTTTTGGTTGGTTTTGAATTGTTTTTATGATGTTTTGGCGGGTTTTCAGAATGTTTTGGTGGTGTTTTAGAATGTTTTGTTTTCTCTTGTGTTGTTTATATTGTCTTGGCAGGTTTTGGAATGTTTGGATTCCTTTTGGCGTGTTTTAAAATCTTTTGGCGGGTATTTGGAATGTTTTTTAACGGGTATTCGGAAGGTTTTGATTAGTTTTGACGGGTTTTGAATTATTTTGGCGGGTTTTAGAAGATTTAGGTTTGTTTTGATTTGTTTTGATTCTGTTTAGCCCAGTTTTTGGTGTGTTTGGATTAGCTTTGGTGGGCTTTATCATGTTTTGTCAGGTTTTTTCGAATGTATTGATCACTTCTGTCTGGTTTTCTATTTTGGCGGGTTTGAAAATATTTTTGGATTAGTTTTGGCGGGTTTTAAAATATTTTGACTCTTTGCGCAGAGATGACGGTGCCGGTTGCGGTGCACTCCGGGGCGCTCCTTCTGCGGAAAGACGCCTGGCAGCGGCACTTGGGACAGCTCCGCGTCTCCGTATTCTGCGTTTCTTGCCTTCTGCATCTCAGCAAAATGCTTTCCCACTAGGTCTAGCAAGGAGAAACTGTGGCAGCTGAGTAGATGTAGCCCGGCCCGCCCTTTGAAGTTGACAAGTTCTTGGCATCTCAGAGCCTCAAGGGAAGAGCAAGGTTATCTATGGTAGGCTGGGGCAGAACTAGCAGCAAGCAGAGCAAAGTTGTCCAAGAATAGCTTCCATTGGAATGCTAATGGCAATTGAAGAGGCAGGCCAGTGGCAAGCCACTAGCTTCTAGCAGTTTGAAAGTTGCAGACACAGTGCAGGTGTTGTGCAGCTTCCTTCTTGGCCTCCTAGAAGGTGCCGCGTTCTCCATCTCTTGCTTGCCAATATGTTGCCGTGTTCCTCTTATTTTTTGGTTGGTTTTGAATTGTTTTTATGATGTTTTGGCGGGTTTTCAGAATGTTTTGGTGGTGTTTTAGAATGTTTTGTTTTCTCTTGTGTTGTTTATATTGTCTTGGCAGATTTTGGAATGTTTGGATTCCTTTTGGCGGGTTTTAAAATCTTTTGGCGGGTATTTGGAATGTTTTGGGTTGCTTTCATTTGTTTTGATTATGTTTTGGCAAGTTATTGAAAGTTTTGATCACTTCTTACTGGTTTTCTAGTATTTTGGCATCTTTTCAGAATGTTTTGATGAGTTTTGGCGGGTTCTAAACTACTTTGTCGGGTTTTTGGAATGTTTCGGTTGGTTATGATTTGTTTTTATGATGTTTTGGCCGGATTTCGGAATATTTTGGTTGGTTTTTGGAATGTTTCGGTTGGTTTATGATTTGTTTTTATGATGTTTTGCAAAGTTTTTTGAATGTTTTGATCAGTTCTGGCTGGTTTTCTAATGTTTTGGCATCTTTTCAGAATGTTTTGATGAGTTTTGCGGGTCTAAATCATTTTGGCGGGTTTTTGGAATATTTTGGTTGGTTTTGATTTGTTTTGATGATGTTTTGGCGGGTTTTCGGAATGTTTTGGTTGGGTTTTAGAATGTTTTGTATTCTCTTGAGTTGTTTTTATTGTGTTGGCAGGTTTTGGAATGTTTGGATTCCTTTTGGCGGGTTTTAAAATCTTTTGGCGGGTATTTGGAATGTTTTTTAACGGGTATTCGGAAGGTTTTGATTAGTTTTGACGGGTTTTGAATTATTTTGGCGGGTTTTTAGAAGATTTAGGTTTGTTTTGATTTGTTTTGATTCTGTTTAGCCCAGTTTTTGATGTGTTTGGATTAGCTTTGGTGGGCTTTATCATGTTTTGTCAGGTTTTTTCGAATGTATTGATCACTTCTGTCTGGTTTTCTATTTTGGCGGGTTTGAAAATATTTTTGGATGAGTTTTGGCGGGTTTGAAAATATTTTGGCTCTTTGCGCAGAGATGACGGTGCCGGTTGCGGTGCGCTCCGGGGCGCTCCTTCTGCGGAAAGATGCCTGGCAGCGGCACTTGGGACAGCTCCGCGTCTCCGTATTCTGTGTTTCTTGCCTTCTGCATCTCAGCAAAATGCTTTCCCACTAGGTCTAGCAAGGAGAAACTGTGGCAGCTGAGTAGATGTAGCCCGGCCCACCCTTTGAAGTTGACAAGTTCTTGGCATCTCAGAGCCTCAAGGGAAGAGCAAGGTTATCTATGGTAGGCTGGGGCAGAACTAGCAGCAAGCAGAGCAAAGTTGTCCAAGAATAGCTTCCATTGGAATGCTAATGGCAATTGAAGAGGCAGGCCAGTGGCAAGCCACTATCTTCTAGCAGTTTGAAAGTTGCAGACACAGTGCAGGTGTTGTGCGGCTTCCTTCTTGGCCTCCTAGAAGGTGCCGCGCTCTCTGTCTCTTGCTTGCCAATATATTGCCGTGTTCCTCTTATTGTTTGGTTTGTTTTGATTTGTTTTGATGATGTTTTGGTGGGTTTTCGGAATGTTTTGGTGGTGTTTTAGAATGTTTTGTTTTCTCTTGTGTTGTTTATATTGTCTTGGCCGGTTTTGGAATGTTTGGATTCCTTTTGGCGGGTTTTCAAATCTTTTGGCGGGTATTTGGAATGTTTTGGTTTGCTTTCATTTGTTTTGATTATGTTTTGGCAAGTTATTGAAAGTTTCGATCACTTCAGACTGGTTTTCTAGTATTTTGGCATCTTTTCAGAATGTTTTGATGAGTTTTGGCGGGTTCTAAACTACTTTGTCGGGTTTTTGGAATGTTTTGGTTGGTTTTGACTTGTTTTTATGATGTTTTGCAAAGTTTTTTGAATGTTTTGATCAGTTCTGGCTGGTTTTCTAATGTTTTGGCATCTTTTCAGAATGTTTTGATGAGTTTTGCGGGTCTAAATCATTTTGGCGGGTTTTTGGAATATTTTGGTTGGTTTTGATTTGTTTTGATGATGTTTTGGCGGGTTTTCGGAATGTTTTGGTTGGGTTTTAGAATGTTTTGTATTATCTTGAGTTGTTTTTATTGTGTTGGCAGGTTTTGGAATGTTTGGATTCCTTTTGGCGGGTTTTAAAATCTTTTGGCGGGTATTTGGAATGTTTTTTAACGGGTATTCGGAAGGTTTTGATTAGTTTTGACGGGTTTTGAATTATTTTGGCGGGTTTTTAGAAGATTTAGGTTTGTTTTGATTTGTTTTGATTCTGTTTAGCCCAGTTTTTGATGTGTTTGGATTAGCTTTGGTGGGCTTTATCATGTTTTGTGAGGTTTTTTCGAATGTATTGATCACTTCTGTCTGGTTTTCTATTTTGGCGGGTTTGAAAATATTTTTGGATGAGTTTTGGCGGGTTTGAAAATATTTTGGCTCTTTGCGCAGAGATGACGGTGCCGGTTGCGGTGCGCTCCGGGGCGCTCCTTCTGCGGAAAGATGCCTGGCAGCGGCACTTGGGACAGCTCCGCGTCTCCGTATTCTGTGTTTCTTGCCTTCTGCATCTCAGCAAAATGCTTTCCCACTAGGTCTAGCAAGGAGAAACTGTGGCAGCTGAGTAGATGTAGCCCGGCCCACCCTTTGAAGTTGACAAGTTCTTGGCATCTCAGAGCCTCAAGGGAAGAGCAAGGTTATCTATGGTAGGCTGGGGCAGAACTAGCAGCAAGCAGAGCAAAGTTGTCCAAGAATAGCTTCCATTGGAATGCTAATGGCAATTGAAGAGGCAGGCCAGTGGCAAGCCACTATCTTCTAGCAGTTTGAAAGTTGCAGACACAGTGCAGGTGTTGTGCGGCTTCCTTCTTGGCCTCCTAGAAGGTGCCGCGCTCTCTGTCTCTTGCTTGCCAATATATTGCCGTGTTCCTCTTATTGTTTGGTTTGTTTTGATTTGTTTTGATGATGTTTTGGTGGGTTTTCGGAATGTTTTGGTGGTGTTTTAGAATGTTTTGTTTTCTCTTGTGTTGTTTATATTGTCTTGGCCGGTTTTGGAATGTTTGGATTCCTTTTGGCGGGTTTTAAAATATTTTGGCGGGTATTTGGAATGTTTTGGTTTGCTTTCATTTGTTTTGATTATGTTTTGGCAAGTTATTGAAAGTTTCGATCACTTCAGACTGGTTTTCTAGTATTTTGGCATCTTTTCAGAATGTTTTGATGAGTTTTGGCGGGTTCTAAACTACTTTGTCGGGTTTTTGGAATGTTTTGGTTGGTTTTGACTTGTTTTTATGATGTTTTGCAAAGTTTTTTGAATGTTTTGATCAGTTCTGGCTGGTTTTCTAATGTTTTGGCATCTTTTCAGAATGTTTTGATGAGTTTTGCGGGTCTAAATCATTTTGGCGGGTTTTCGGAATATTTTGGTTGGTTTTGATTTGTTTTTATGATGTTTTGGCGGGTTTTTGGAATGTTTTGGTTGGGTTTTAGAATGTTTTGTTTTCTCTTGTGTTGTTTATATTGTCTTGGCAGGTTTTGGAATGTTTGGATTCCTTTTGGCGGGTTTTAAAATATTTTGGCGGGTATTTGGAATGTTTTGGCGGGTATTCGGAAGGTTTTGATTTGTTTTGACGGGTTTTGAAATATTTTGGCAGGTTTTTAGAAGGTTTAGTTTTGTTTTGATTTCTTTTGATTATGTTTAGCCCAGTTTTTGGTGTGTTTGGATTAGCTTTGGTGGGCCTTACCATGTTTTGTCAGGTTTTTTTGAATGTATTGATCACTTCTGTCTGGTTTTCTATTTTGGCGGGTTTGAAAATATTTTTGGATTAGTTTTGGCGGGTTTGAAAATATTTTGACTCTTTGCGCAGAGATGACGGTGCCGGTTGCGGTGCACTCCGGGGCGCTCCTTCTGCGGAAAGATGCCTGGCAGCGGCACTTGGGACAGCTCCGCGTCTCCGTATTCTGTGTTTCTTGCCTTCTGCATCTCAGCAAAATGCTTTCCCACTAGGTCTAGCAAGGAGAAACTGTGGCAGCTGAGTAGATGTAGCCCGGCCCGCCCTTTGAAGTTGACAAGTTCTTGGCATCTCAGAGCCTCAAGGGAAGAGCAAGGTTATCTATGGTAGGCTGGGGCAGAACTAGCAGCAAGCAGAGCAAAGTTGTCCAAGAATAGCTTCCATTGGAATGCTAATGGCAATTGAAGAGGCAGGCCAGTGGCAAGCCACTAGCTTCTAGCAGTTTGAAAGTTGCAGACACAGTGCAGGTGTTGTCCGATTTCCTTCTTGGCCTCCTAGAAGGTGCCACGCTCTCTGTCTCTTGCTTGCCAATATGTTGCCGTGTTCCTCTTATTGTTTGGTTTGTTTTGATTTGTTTTGATGATGTTTTGGCGGGTTTTCGGAATGTTTTGGTGGTGTTTTAGAATGTTTTGTTTTCTCTTGTGTTGTTTATATTGTCTTGGCCGGTTTTGGAATGTTTGGATTCCTTTTGGCGGGTTTTCAAATCTTTTGGCGGGTATTTGGAATGTTTTGGTTTGCTTTCATTTGTTTTGATTATGTTTTGGCAAGTTATTGAAAGTTTGGATCACTTCTTACTGGTTTTCTAGTATTTTGGCATCTTTTCAGAATGTTTTGATGAGTTTTGGCGGGTTCTAAACTACTTTGTCGGGTTTTTGGAATGTTTCGGTTGGTTATGATTTGTTTTTATGATGTTTTGGCCGGATTTCGGCATATTTTGGTTGGTTTTTGGAATGTTTCGGTTGGTTTATGATTTGTTTTTATGATGTTTTTCAAAGTTTTTTGAATGTTTTGATCAGTTCTGGCTGGTTTTCTAATGTTTTGGCATCTTTTCAGAATGTTTTGATGAGTTTTGCGGGTTTAAATCATTTTGGCGGGTTTTTGAAATATTTTGGTTGGTTTTGATTTGTTTTCATGATGTTTTGGCGGGTTTTCGGAATGTTTTGGTTGGGTTTTAGAATGTTTTGTATTCTCTTGAGTTGTTTTTATTGTGTTGGCAGGTTTTGGAATGTTTGGATTCATTTTTGCGTGTTTTAAAATCTTTTGGCGGGTATTTGGAATGTTTTTTAACGGGTATTCGGAAGGTTTTGATTAGTTTTGACGGGTTTTGAATTATTTTGGCGGGTTTTTAGAAGGTTTAGGTTTGTTTTGATTTGTTTTGATTCTGTTTAGCCCAGTTTTTGGTGTGTTTGGATTAGCTTTGGTGGGCTTTATCATGTTTTGTGAGGTTTTTTCGAATGTATTGATCACTTCTGTCTGGTTTTCTATTTTGGCGGGTTTGAAAATATTTTGGCTCTTTGCGCAGAGATGACGGTGCCGGTTGCGGTGCGCTGCGGGGCGCTCCTTCTGCGGAAAGACGCCTGGCAGCGGCACTTGGGACAGCTCCGCGTCTCCGTATTCTGCGTTTCTTGCCTTCTGCATCTCAGCAAAATGCTTTCCCACTAGGTCTAGCAAGGAGAAACTGTGGCAGCTGAGTAGATGTAGCCCGGCCCGCCCTTTGAAGTTGACAAGTTCTTGGCATCTCAGAGCCTCAAGGGAAGAGCAAGGTTATCTATGGTAGGCTGGGGCAGAACTGGCAGCAAGCAGAGCAAAGTTGTCCAAGAATAGCTTCCATTGGAATGCTAATGGCAATTGAAGAGGCAGGCCAGTGGCAAGCCACTAGCTTCTAGCAGTTTGAAAGTTGCAGACACAGTGCAGGTGTTGTGCGATTTCCTTCTTGGCCTCCTAGAAGGTGCCGCGCTCTCTGTCTCTTGCTTGCCAATATGTTGCCGTGTTCCTCTTATTGTTTGGTTTGTTTTGATTTGTTTTGATGATGTTTTGGCGGGTTTTCGGAATGTTTTGGTGGTGTTTCAGAATGTTTTGTTTTCTCTTGTATTGTTTATATTGTCTTGGCAGGTTTTGGAATGTTTGGATTTGTTTTGGCGGGTTTTAAAATATTTTGGCGGGTATTTGGAATGTTTTGGGTTGCTTTCATTTGTTTTGATTATATTTTGGCAAGTTATTGAAAGTTTCGATCACTTCAGACTGGTTTTCTAGTATTTTGGCATCTTTTCAGAATGTTTTGATGAGTTTTGGCGGGTCTAAATAATTTTGGCGGGTTTTTGGAATGTTTTGGTTGGTTTTGATTTGTTTTTATGATGCATTGCCAAGTTTTTTGAATGTTTTGATCAGTTCTGGCTGGTTTTCTAATGTTTTGGCATCTTTTCAGAATGTTTTGATGAGTTTTGCGGGTCTAAATCATTTTGGCGGGTTTTCGGAATGTTTTGGTTGGTTTTGATTTGTTTTGATGATGTTTTGGCGGGTTTTTGGAATGTTTTGGTTGGGTTTTAGAATGTTTTGTATTCTCTTGAGTTGTTTTTATTGTGTTGGCAGGTTTTGGAATGTTTGGATTCATTTTGGCGGGTTTTAAAATCTTTTGGCGGGTATTTGGAATGTTTTTTAACGGGTATTCGGAAGGTTTTGATTAGTTTTGACGGGTTTTGAAATATTTTGGCGGGTTTTTAGAGGTTTTAGATTTGTTTTGATTTGTTTTGATTCTGTTTAGCCCAGTTTTTGGTGTGTTTGGATTAGCTTTGGTGGGCTTTATCATGTTTTGTCAGGTTTTTTCGAATGTATTGATCACTTCTGTCTGGTTTTCTATTTTGGCGGGTTTGAAAATATTTTTGGATGAGTTTTGGCGGGTTTGAAAATATTTTGGCTTTTTGCGCAGAGATGACGGTGCCGGTTGCGGTGCGCTCCGGGGCGCTCCTTCTGCGGAAAGACGCCTGGCAGCGGCACTTGGGACAGCTCCGCGTCTCCGTATTCTGCGTTTCTTGCCTTCTGCATCTCAGCAAAATGCTTTCCCACTAGGTCTAGCAAGGAGAAACTGTGGCAGCTGAGTAGATGTAGCCCGGCCCGCCCTTTGAAGTTGACAAGTTCTTGGCATCTCAGAGCCTCAAGGGAAGAGCAAGGTTATCTATGGTAGGCTGGGGCAGAACTAGCAGCAAGCAGAGCAAAGTTGTCCAAGAATAGCTTCCATTGGAATGCTAATGGCAATTGAAGAGGCAGGCCAGTGGCAAGCCACTAGCTTCTAGCAGTTTGAAAGTTGCAGACACAGTGCAGGTGTTGTGCGATTTCCTTCTTGGCCTCCTAGAAGGTGCCGCGCTCTCTGTCTCTTGCTTGCCAATATGTTGCCGTGTTCCTCTTATTGTTTGGTTTGTTTTGATTTGTTTTGATGATGTTTTGGCGGGTTTTCGGAATGTTTTGGTGGTGTTTCAGAATGTTTTGTTTTCTCTTGTATTGTTTATATTGTCTTGGCAGGTTTTGGAATGTTTGGATTTGTTTTGGCGGGTTTTAAAATCTTTTGGCGGGTATTTGGAATGTTTTGGTTTGCTTTCATTTGTTTTGATTATGTTTTGGCAAGTTATTGAAAGTTTCGATCACTTCAGACTGGTTTTCTAGTATTTTGGCATCTTTTCAGAATGTTTTGATGAGTTTTGGCGGGTTCTAAACTACTTTGTCGGGTTTTTGGAATGTTTCGGTTGGTTATGATTTGTTTTTATGATGTTTTGGCCGGATTTCGGAATATTTTGGTTGGTTTTTGGAATGTTTCGGTTGGTTTATGATTTGTTTTTATGATGTTTTGCAAAGTTTTTTGAATGTTTTGATCAGTTCTGGCTGGTTTTCTAATGTTTTGGCATCTTTTCAGAATGTTTTGATGAGTTTTGCGGGTCTAAATCATTTTGGCGGGTTTTTGGAATATTTTGGTTGGTTTTGATTTGTTTTGATGATGTTTTGGCGGGTTTTCGGAATGTTTTGGTTGGGTTTTAGAATGTTTTGTATTCTCTTGAGTTGTTTTTATTGTGTTGGCAGGTTTTGGAATGTTTGGATTCATTTTTGCGTGTTTTAAAATCTTTTGGCGGGTATTTGGAATGTTTTTTAACGGGTATTCGGAAGGTTTTGATTAGTTTTGACGGGTTTTGAATTATTTTGGCGGGTTTTTAGAAGGTTTAGGTTTGTTTTGATTTGTTTTGATTCTGTTTAGCCCAGTTTTTGATGTGTTTGGATTAGCTTTGGTGGGCTTTATCATGTTTTGTGAGGTTTTTTCGAATGTATTGATCACTTCTGTCTGGTTTTCTATTTTGGCGGGTTTGAAAATATTTTTGGATGAGTTTTGGCGGGTTTTAAAATATTTTGGCGGGTATTTGGAATGTTTTGGGTTGCTTTCATTTGTTTTGATTATGTTTTGGCAAGTTATTGAAAGTTTGGATCACTTCTTACTGGTTTTCTAGTATTTTGGCATCTTTTCAGAATGTTTTGATCAGTTTTGGCGGGTTCTAAACTACTTTGTCGGGTTTTTGGAATGTTTCGGTTGGTTATGATTTGTTTTTATGATGTTTTGGCCGGATTTCGGAATATTTTGGCTGGTTTTTGGAATGTTTTGGTTGGTTTATGATTTGTTTTTATGATGTTTTGCAAAGTTTTTTGAATGTTTTGATCAGTTCTGGCTGGTTTTCTAATGTTTTGGCATCTTTTCAGAATGTTTTGATGAGTTTTGCGGGTCTAAATCATTTTGGCGGGATTTTGGAATATTTTGGTTGGTTTTGATTTGTTTTGATGATGTTTTGGCGGGTTTTCGGAATGTTTTGGTTGGGTTTTAGAATGTTTTGTTTTCTCTTGTGTTGTTTATATTGTCTTGGCAGGTTTTGGAATGTTTGGATTCCTTTTGGCGGGTTTTAAAATCTTTTGGCGGGTATTTGGAATGTTTTTTAACGGGTATTCGGAAGGTTTTGATTAGTTTTGACGGGTTTTGAATTATTTTGGCGGGTTTTTAGAAGATTTAGGTTTGTTTTGATTTGTTTTGATTCTGTTTAGCCCAGTTTTTGATGTGTTTGGATTAGCTTTGGTGGGCTTTATCATGTTTTGTGAGGTTTTTTCGAATGTATTGATCACTTCTGTCTGGTTTTCTATTTTGGCGGGTTTGAAAATATTTTTGGATGAGTTTTGGCGGGTTTGAAAATATTTTGGCTCTTTGCGCAGAGACGACGGTGCCGGTTGCGGTGCCCTCCGGGGCGCTCCTTCTGCGGAAAGACGCCTGGCAGCGGCACTTGGGACAGCTCCGCGTCTCCGTATTCTGTGTTTCTTGCCTTCTGCATCTCAGCAAAATGCTTTCCCACTAGGTCTAGCAAGGAGAAACTGTGGCAGCTGAGTAGATGTAGCCCGGCCCGCCCTTTGAAGTTGACAAGTTCTTGGCATCTCAGAGCCTCAAGGGAAGAGCAAGGTTATCTATGGTAGGCTGGGGCAGAACTAGCAGCAAGCAGAGCAAAGTTGTCCAAGAATAGCTTCCATTGGAATGCTAATGGCAATTGAAGAGGCAGGCCAGTGGCAAGCCACTAGCTTCTAGCAGTTTGAAAGTTGCAGACACAGTGCAGGTGTTGTGCGATTTCCTTCTTGGCCTCCTAGAAGGTGCCGCGCTCTCTGTCTCTTGCTTGCCAATATGTTGCCGTGTTCCTCTTATTGTTTGGTTTGTTTTGATTTGTTTTGATGATGTTTTGGCGGGTTTTCGGAATGTTTTGGTGGTGTTTCAGAATGTTTTGTTTTCTCTTGTATTGTTTATATTGTCTTGGCAGGTTTTGGAATGTTTGGATTTGTTTTGGCGGGTTTTAAAATCTTTTGGCGGGTATTTGGAATGTTTTGGTTTGCTTTCATTTGTTTTGATTATGTTTTGGCAAGTTATTGAAAGTTTCGATCACTTCAGACTGGTTTTCTAGTATTTTGGCATCTTTTCAGAATGTTTTGATGAGTTTTGGCGGGTTCTAAACTATTTTGTCGGGTTTTTGGAATGTTTTGGTTGGTTTTGATTTGTTTTTATGATGCATTGCCAAGTTTTTTGAATGTTTTGATCAGTTCTGGCTGGTTTTCTAATGTTTTGGCATCTTTTCAGAATGTTTTGATGAGTTTTGTGGGTCTAAATAATTTTGGCGGGTTTTCGGAATGTTTTGGTTGGTTTTGATTTGTTTTGATGATGTTTTGGCGGGTTTTGGGAATGTTTTGGTTGGGTTTTAGAATGTTTTGTATTCTCTTGAGTTGTTTTTATTGTGTTGGCAGGGTTTGGAATGTTTGGATTCATTTTGGCGGGTTTTAAAATCTTTTGGCGGGTATTTGGAATGTTTTTTAACGGGTATTCGGAAGGTTTTGATTAGTTTTGACGGGTTTTGAAATATTTTGGCGGGTTTTTAGAGGTTTTAGATTTGTTTTGATTTGTTTTGATTCTGTTTAGCCCAGTTTTTGGTGTGTTTGGATTAGCTTTGGTGGGCTTTATCATGTTTTGTCAGGTTTTTTCGAATGTATTGATCACTTCTGTCTGGTTTTCTATTTTGGCGGGTTTGAAAATATTTTTGGATGAGTTTTGGCGGGTTTGAAAATATTTTGGCTTTTTGCGCAGAGATGACGGTGCCGGTTGCGGTGCGCTCCGGGGCGCTCCTTCTGCGGAAAGGCGCCTGGCAGCGGCACTTGGGACAGCTCCGCGTCTCCGTATTCTGCGTTTCTTGCCTTCTGCATCTCAGCAAAATGCTTTCCCACTAGGTCTAGCAAGGAGAAACTGTGGCAGCTGAGTAGATGTAGCCCGGCCCGCCCTTTGAAGTTGACAAGTTCTTGGCATCTCAGAGCCTCAAGGGAAGAGCAAGGTTATCTATGGTAGGCTGGGGCAGAACTAGCAGCAAGCAGAGCAAAGTTGTCCAAGAATAGCTTCCATTGGAATGCTAATGGCAATTGAAGAGGCAGGCCAGTGGCAAGCCACTAGCTTCTAGCAGTTTGAAAGTTGCAGACACAGTGCAGGTGTTGTCCGATTTCCTTCTTGGCCTCCTAGAAGGTGCCGCGTTCTCTGTCTCTTGCTTGCCAATATGTTGCCGTGTTCCTCCTATTGTTTGGTTTGTTTTGATTTGTTTTTATGATCTTTTGGCGGGTTTTCGGAATGTTTTGGTAGTGTTTTAGAATGTTTTGTTTTCTCTTGTGTTGTTTTTATTGTGTTGGCAGGTTTTGGAATGTTTGGATTTGTTTTGGCAGGTTTTAAAATATTTTGGCGGGTATTTGGAATGTTTTGGTTTGCTTTCATTTGTTTTGATTATGTTTTGGCAAGTTATTGAAAGTTTCGATCACTTCTGACTGGTTTTCTAGTATTTTGGCATCTTTTCAGAATGTTTTGATCAGTTTTGGCGGGTTCTATAATATTTTGTCGGGTTTTTGGAATGTTTTGGTTGGTTTTGAGTCGTTTTTATTTTGATTTTGCGGGTTTTCAGAATGTTTTGGTTGGTTTTGATTTCTTTTAAATATTATTTTGTGGGTTTTGGAATGTTTTGATTTGTTTTGTCTAGTTTAAAATATTTTGGCATGTATTTGGAAGGTTTTGTTTGTTTTCTTTTTTTTTGGTTATGTTTTGGCAAGGTTTTTTTTTGGTTTGATCAGTTCTGGCTGGGTTTCTAATATGTTGGCCGATTTTCAGAATGTTTTGATCAGTTTTGGCGAGTTTTAAGATATTTTAGAGGTTGTTTATAATATTGTGGTTTCTTTAGATTGTTTTTACTATATTTTGGCGGGTTTTTTTGAATGTTTCGATCACTTCTGGCTGGTTTTATATTTTGGCGTGTTTTTAGAATTTTTAATATTTTGGCTCTTCTCGCAGAGATTATGTTGCCAGTTTCGGGGCGCTTCGTGGCGCTTCTGTGGTATGACGCCTGGCAGTAGTACTTATGTTCTAATGCTCTGTATCCAGGTGCAATGTGCCTCCAGACGCCACTGTGTCTACTTTGACAGTGCCACGTGCCTCCTGTAAACTGACATCAGGAACATAGGCACATGAGTTTTTTTTTCCCAGGGAAAATGGTCGCGTCCCTGTCCATGGGAAAGAGTTCTGGAGTCAATGGCTGCCTGCTGAAATTCCAAAGATCACAGGATGCCTCCCAGATGCAGCTGCCACCAAATGCAACTTTGGCTGTGTTGCAGTCCATTTTGGGAGGGGGCACCCCGGGGAGTTACCGGAGGGCCCCCTAGGCTGTGAGTGCACTGGCAGCAGCAGGCAGGCAAGGAGATTCCACAGGGATTCTGAGGGTGCAGATTAAATGAGGGTTTATTGGGGGTCCCATCCCCGGGAACAGCACGGTTTCTGAGGGAAAAAGGGGGAAGGGGGAGGGGGAAGGAGGGGGAGCCTAGGGGAGGGAAGGGCCAACAGGGTAGGAAGGCGAAGAGGGAGGAAAGGATAAGAGAGCAACTGGTCTCACTCGCACGGTTTATAAGGCAGATTGAAAGTGGGCACGGAATGAGACTTGGATTACAGATACAGGATGCCAAAGGATTACAGATACGGGATGCTCCAGGACAGGACCGCAGGCTTGGGATAGACAATAACTTTTGGAGGGGTGAGACAGAGAATACCATTTAAATAAAATGCAATACTACATGGATGGTTTGACAGTGCCAAGTGTCTCCTGCAAATTGACATCAGGAACCTGGACTGGTAAGTTTTGTTTCCCAGTTAAAAGGGCCAGCAGTTGTGTAAAACGGCCAGTGGCAGGGAGTGGCCTGCTGCCTGCTGAAATTCCAAAGGTAGCAGGATGCCGCCAGGACACAAAGTGCAAACATCAGCAAGTCTGGCTGGTATGACAGTAATACGTGCCTCCTGCGAACTATCAGGAAACTGGGCGGATGAGTTTTATTTCCCAGGGAAAAGGGCCAGCATTTGGGCCCAACCACCAGTGGCCCAGACAGGCCGGATGCCTGCTGAAATTCCAAAAGTCGCAGGATGCCACCCAGACCAATGTGCCACCATCAGCAATGGTGGCTGGTTTGAAAGATCCAAGTGCCTCCTGCAAACTGACATCAGGTACCTGGCCTGGTGAGTTTTGTTTCCCAGGGAAAAGGGTCAGGGTTCATGTTGAGGGGCAAGGGGCATGGAATGGACAACTGCCTGCTGAAATTCCAAAGGTGGCAGGATGCATCTCAGACGCAAGGTGCCACCAGAGGCAACTGCGGCTGGACTGACAGTGTCACGTGCCTCCTGCAAACGGACATCAAGAACCAGGGATGATCAGTTTTGTTCCCCAGCAAAAAGGTCCACTGTTTTTTGCAAGGTGCCAATGGCGCAGGATGGCCAGCTGCCTCCAGAAATTCCGAATGTCGCATGATGCCTCCCAGACGAAGGTACCAACATGAGCAACTGTGGCTGGTTTGACAGTGCCAAGTGCCTCCTGCAAACTGACATCAGGCATCTGGCCTGGTCAGATTTGTTTCCCAGGCAAAAGGCCCAGTGTTCGTTTGCAGGTGACAGTGGCCCAGAGTGGCTGACTGACTACCAAAATTCCGAACATCGCAGGATGCCTCCGAGCGGCAAGCTGCCAGAAAATGCAACTGTGGCTGATTTTTACAGTGAAAAGTGCCTCCTGCAAACAGACAACAGGAACCTGGCCTGGTGACTTTTGTTTCTCTGGGGAAAGGCCATGGTTCGTGTCCAGTGTCCGGGGGCCTGGAGTGGCCGGCTGCCTGCTGAAATTCCGCACGGATGAGGATACATCCCAGATGCAAGTTGCCCCCACAGGCAACTGTGGCTGGTTTGACAGTGCCAAGTGCCACCTGTAAACAGACATCAGGAACCTGGCCTGGTGACTTTTGTTTCTCTGGGGAAAGTCCATCATTCATGTCCAGGGCCCTGTGGCCTGGAGTGGCCGGCTGCCTGCTGAAATTCTGCATGGATCAGGATACCTCCCAGATGCAAGGTGCCCCCAGAGGCAACTGTGGCTGGTTTGACAGTGCCAAGTGCCACCTGCAAACTGACATCAGGAACCTGGCCTGCTGACTTTTGTTTCTCTGGGGAAAGGCCACGGTTCATGTCCAGGGCCTTGCGGCCCGGAGTTGCCGGCTTCCTGCTGAAATTCCGCAAGGATCAGGATAACTCCAGGACCGAAAGTACCACCACAGGAAACTGTGGCTAGTTTGACAGTGCCAAGTGCCTCCTGCAAACTGACATCAGGAACCTGGCCTGGTGACTTTTGTTTCTCTGGGGAAAAGCCATGGATCATGTCCAGGGCCTGGTGGCCCGGAGTGGCCGACTGCCTGCTGAAATTCCTCACGGTGGAGGATTCCGCCTAGATGCAAGGTGCCGCCACTGGCAACTGTGGCTGGTTTGACAGTGCCAAGTGCCTCCTGCAAACTGACATCAGCAACCTGGCCTGGTGAATTTTGTTTCCCTGGGGAAAGGCCACCATTCATGGCCAGGGCAGTGTGGCCCGGAGTGGCCGGATGCCTGCTGAAATTCCGAATGGATCCGTATACCGCCGAGATGCAAGGTGCCGCCACAGGCAACAGTGGCTGGTTTGACAGCGCCATGTGCCTCCTGCAAACTGATATCGGGAACCTGGCCTGGTGACTTTTGTTTCTCTGGGGAAAGGCCATCATTCTTGTTCGAGGCCTGCAGGCCCGGATTGGCTGGCTGCCTGCTGAATTTCCGCACAGTTGAGGATGCCTCCCAGATGCAAGGTGCTCCCAGAGGCAACTGTGGCTGGTTTGACAGTGCCAAGTGCCTCCTGCAAACTGACATCAGGAACCTGGCCTGGTGACTTTTGTTTCTCTGGGGAAAGGCAATGGTTCCTCTCCAGGGCCCGGTGGCTCGAGTGGCCGGCTGCCTGCTAAAATTCCGAAGGGATCAGAATACCGCCTAGATGGAAGGTGCCGCCACAGGCAACAGTGGCTGGTTTGACAGTGCCAAGTGCCTCCTGCAAACTTATATCAGGAACCTGGCCTGGTGACTTTTGTTTCTCTGGGGAAAGGCCATGGTTCATGTCCAGGGCCTGGTGGCCCGGAGTGGCCGACTGCTTGCAGAAATTCCGCACGGTGGAGGATTCTGCCTAGATGCAAGGTGCCGCGACTGGCAACAGTGGCTGGTTTGACAGTGCCAAGTGCCTCCTGCAAACTGACCTCAGGAACCTGGCCTGGTGACTTTTGTTTCTCTGGGGAAAGGCCACCGTTCATGTCCAGGGCCTTGCGGCCCGGAGCTGCCGGCTCCCTGCTGAAATTCAGCACGGATCAGGATACCTCCCAGACAGATGGTACCACCCAAGGCAAATGTGGCTGGTTTGACAGTGCCAAGTGCCTCCTGCAAACTGACATCAGGAACCTGGCCTGGTGACTTTTGTTTCTCTGGGGAAAGGCCATCGATCCTCTCTAGGGCCCGGTGGCCCGGAGTGGCCGGCTGCCTGCTGAAATTCCGAAGGGATCAGAATACCACCTTGATGTAAGGTGCGGCCACAGGCAACAGTGGCTGGTTTGACAGTGCCAAGTGCCTCCTGCAAACTGACATCAGGAACCTGGCCTGGTGGCTTTTGTTTCTCTGGGTAAAGGCCATGGTTCATGTCCAGGGCCTGGTGGCCAGGAGTGGCCGGCTGCCTGCTGAAATTCTGCATGGATCAGGATGCCTCCCAGATGAATAATGCCCCCAGAGGAAACTGTGGCTGGTTTGACAGTGCCAAGTGCCTCCTGCAAACTGACATCAGGAACCTGGCCTGTTGACTTTTGTTTCTCTGGGTATTGGCCATCATTCTTGTCCGGGGCACGGTGGACCGGGGTGGCTGGCTGCCTGCTGAAATTCCGCACGGTTGAGGATACCTCCCAGATGCAAGGTGCCCCCACAGTCAACTGTGGCTGGTTTGACAGTGCCAAGTGCCTCCTGCAAACTGACATCAGGAACCTGGCCAGGTGACTTTTGTTTCTCTGGGGAAAAGCCATCATTCTTCTCCAGTGCCCGTTGGCCCGGAGTGGGCGGGTGCCTGCTCAAATTCCGCACGGATCAGGATACCTCCCAGATGGAAAATACCACCACAGGCAACTGTGGCTGGTTTGACAGTGCCAAGTGCCTCCTGCAAACTGACATCAGGAACCTGGCCTGGTGACTTTTGTTTCTCTGGGGAAAAGCCATGGTTCATGTCCAGGGCCTGGTGGCCCGGAGTGGCAGGATGCCTGCTGAAATTCTGCATGGATCAGGATGCCGCCGAGATGGAAGGTGCCACCACAGGCACCTGTGGCTGGTTTGACAGTGCCAAGTGCCTCCTGCAAACTGACATCAGGAACCTGGCCTGGTAAGTTTTGTTTCTCTGGGGAAAAGCCACGGTTCATGTCCAGGGCCTGGTGGCCCGGAGTGGCCGGCTGCCTGCTGAAATTCCACATGGATCAGGATGCCTCCCAGATGAAAAATGCCCCCAGAGGAAACTGCGTCAGGTTTGACAGTGCCAAGTGCCTCCTGCAAACTGACATCAGGAAACTGGCCTGGTGACTTTTGTTTCTCTGGGGAAAGGGCATCATTCTTGTCCGGGGCCCAGAGTGGCCGGAGTAGCCGGCTGCCTGCTGAAATTTCTCACGGTTGAGGATACCTCCCAGATGCAAGGTGTCCCACAGGAAACTGTGGCTGGTTTGACAGTGCCAAGTGCCTCCTGCAAACTGACATCAGGAACCTGGCCTGGTGACTTTTGTTTCTCTAAGGAAAAGCCATGATCCATGTCCAGGGCCTGGTGGCCCGGATTGGCCGGCTGCCTGCTGAAATTCCGCAAGGATCAGGATACATCCCAGACCGAAAGTACCAAACAAGGCAACTGTGCCTGGTTTGACAGTGCCAAGTGCCTCCTGCAAACTGACATCAGGAACCTGGCCTGGTGACTTTTGTTTCTCTGGGGAAAGGCCATGGTTCGTGTCCAGTGCCCTGAGGCCTGGAGTGGCTGGCTGCCTGCTGAAATTCCTCACGGTTGAGGATACCTCCCAGATGCAAGGTGCCCCCACAGGCAACTGTGGTTGGTTTGACAGTGCCAAGTGCCTCCTGCAAACTGACATCAGGAACCTGGCCTGGTGACTTCTGTTTCTCTGATGAAAGGCCACTGTTCATGGCCCTGACCGGGTGGCCCGGAGTGGACGGTTGCCTGCTGTAATTCCGAACGGATCAGGATACCGCTGAGATTCAAGCTGCTCCCACAGGCAACAGTGGCCTGTTTGACAGTGCCAAGTGCCTCCTGCAAACAGATATCGGGAACCTGGCCTCGTGACTTTTGTTTCTCTGGGGAAAGGCAATCATTCTAGTACGAGGCCTGCAGGCCAGGGTTGGCCGGCTGCCTGCTGAAATTCCGAACGGATCAGGGTACCGCCGAGATTCAAGGTGCTCCCACAGGCAACTGTGGCTGGTTTGACAGTGCCAAGTGCCTCCTGCAAACTGACATCAGGAACCTGGCCTGGTAACTTTTGTTTCTCTGGGGAAAGGCCACCTTTCATGGCCAGGGCAGTGTGGCCTGGAGTGGCCGGATTCCTGCTGAAATTCCGAACGGATCCGTATACCGCCGAGATGCAAGGTGCCCCCACAGGCAACAGTGGCTGGTTTGACAGTGCCATGTGCCTCCTGCAAACTGATATCGGGAACCTGGCCTGCTGAGTTTTGTTTCTCAGGGGAAAGGCCATGGCTCCTCTCCAGGGCCCGGTGGCTCGAGTGGCCGGCTGCCTGCTGAAATTCCGCACGGATCAGGATATCTCCCAGATGCGAGGTGCTCCCACAGGCAACTGCGTCTGGTTTGACAGTGCCAAGTGCCTCCTGCAAACTGACATCAGGAACGTGGCCTGGTGATTTTTGTTTCTCTTTGGAAAGGCCATTGTACGTGTGCAGGGCAAGCTTCCCGGAGTGGCTGGCCGCCTGCTGAAATTCAGCACGGATCAGGGTACCTACGAGACAGATAGTACCACCACAGGCAACAGTGGCTGGTTTGACAGTGCCAAGTGCCTGCTGCAAACTGACATCAGGAACCCGGCCTGGTGACTTTTGTTTCTCTGGGGAAAGGCCATGGTTCGTGTCCAGTGCCCGGTGGCCTGGAGTGGCCAGCTCCCTGCTGAAATTCCGCATGGATCAGAATACCGCCGAGATGTAAGGTGCCGCCACAGGCAACAGTGGCTGGTTTGACAGTGCCAAGTGCCTCCTGCAAACTGACATCAGGAACCTGGCCTGGTGATTTTTGTTTCTCTTTGGAATGACCATTGTACGTGTCCAGGGCCTGGTGGCCCGGAGAGGCCGGCCGCCACCTGAAATTCCGCACGGTTGAGGTTACGCCCCAGATGCAAGGTGCCCCCACAGGCAACTGTGGCTGGTTTGACAGTGCCAAGTGCCTCCTGCAAACTGACATCAGGAACCTGGCCTGGTGACTTTTGTTTCTCTGGGGAAAGGCCATGTTTCGTGTCCATTGTCCGGTGGCCTGGAGTGGCCGGCTGCATGCTGCAATTTCGCACGGATGAGGATATATCCCAGATGCAATTTGCCCCCATAGGCAACTGTGGCTGGTTTGACATTGCCAAGTGCCACCTGTAAACTGACATCAGGAACCTGGCCTGGTGACTTTTGTTTCTCTGGGGAAAGGCCACGGTTCATGTCCAGGGCCTTGCGGCCCGGAGTGGCCAGCTGCCTGCTGAAATTCCGCACGGTTGAGGATACCTCCCAGATGCAAGGTGCCCCCAGAGGCAACTGTGGCTGGTTTGACAGTGCCAAGTGCCTCCTGCCAACTGACATCAGGAACCTGGCCTGGTGACTTTTGTTTCTCTATGGAATGGCCATCATTCTTTTCAGGGGCCCAGAGTGGCCGGAGTGTCCGGCTGCCTGCTGAAATTCCAAACGGTTGAGGATACCTCCCAGATGCAAGGTGTCCCCACAGGCAACTGTGGCTTGTTTGACAGTGCCAAGTGCCTCCTGCCAACTGACATCAGGAACCTGGCCTGGTGACTTTTGTTTCTCTGGGGAAAGGCCATCGTTCATCTCCAGGGCACGCTGCCCCGGAGTGGCCGGCTGCCTGCTGAAATTCCGCATGGATCAGGATGCCTCCCAGATGAAAAATGCCCCCAGGGGCAACTGCGTCTGGTTTGACAGTGCCAAGTGCCTCCTGCAAACTGACATCAGGAACCTGGCCTGGTGACTTTTGTTTCTCTGGGGATTGGCCATCATTCTTGTCCGGGGCACGGTGGCCCGGAGTGGCCGGCTGCCTGCTGAAATTCCGCAAGGATCAGGATACCTTCCAGACCGAAAGTACCAAACAAGGCAACGGCGTCTGGTTTGACAGTGCCAAGTGCCTCCTGCAAACTGACGTCAGGAACCCGGCCTGGTGACTTTTGTTTCTCTGGGGAAAGGCCATGGTTCGTGTCCAGTGCCCTGTGGCCTGGAGTGGCTGGCTGCCTGCTGAAATTCCGCACGGATGATGATACCTCCCAGATGCAAGGTGCCCCCACAGGCAACTGTGGCTGGTTTGACAGTGCCAAGTGCCACCTGCAAACTGACATCAGGAACCTGGCCTGGTGACTTTTGTTTCTCTGGGGAAAGGCCACGGTTCATGTCCAGGGCCTTGCGGCCCGGAGCTGCCGGCTCCCTGCTGAAATTCAGCACGGATCAGGATACCTCCCAGACAGATGGTACCACCCAAGGCAAGTGTGGCTGGTTTGACAGTGCCAAGTGCCTCCTGTAAACTGACATCAGGAACCTGGCCTGGTGACTTTTGTTTCTCTGGGGAAAGGCCATCGATCCTCTCTAGGGCCCGGTGGCCCGGAGTGGCCGGCTGCCTGCTGAAATTCCGAAGGGATCAGAATACCACCTTGATGTAAGGTGCGGCCACAGGCAACAGTGGCTGGTTTGACAGTGCCAAGTGCCTCCTGCAAACTGACATCAGGAACCTGGCCTGGTGGCTTTTGTTTCTCTGGGTAAAGGCCATGGTTCATGTCCAGGGCCTGGTGGCCAGGAGTGGCCGGCTGCCTGCTGAAATTCTGCATGGATCAGGATGCCTCCCAGATGAATAATGCCCCCAGAGGAAACTGTGGCTGGTTTGACAGTGCCAAGTGCCTCCTGCAAACTGACATCAGGAACCTGGCCTGTTGACTTTTGTTTCTCTGGGTATTGGCCATCATTCTTGTCCGGGGCACGGTGGACCGGGGTGGCTGGCTGCCTGCTGAAATTCCGCACGGTTGAGGATACCTCCCAGATGCAAGGTGCCCCCACAGTCAACTGTGGCTGGTTTGACAGTGCCAAGTGCCTCCTGCAAACTGACATCAGGAACCTGGCCAGGTGACTTTTGTTTCTCTGGGGAAAGGCCATGGTTCATGTCCAGGGCCTGGTGGCCCGGAGTGGCCGGCTGCCTGCTGAAATTCCGCATGGATCAGGATGCCTCCCAGAGGAAAAATGTCCCCAGAGGAAAGTGCGTCTGGTTTGACAGTGCCAAGTGCCTCCTGCAAACTGACATCAGGAACCTGGCCTGGTGACTTTTGTTTCTCTGGGGAAAAGCCATGGTTCATGTCCAGGGCCTGGTGGCCCGGAGTGGCAGGATGCCTGCTGAAATTCTGCATGGATCAGGATGCCGCCGAGATGGAAGGTGCCACCACAGGCACCTGTGGCTGGTTTGACAGTGCCAAGTGCCTCCTGCAAACTGACATCAGGAACCTGGCCTGGTAAGTTTTGTTTCTCTGGGGAAAAGCCACGGTTCATGTCCAGGGCCTGGTGGCCCGGAGTGGCCGGCTGCCTGCTGAAATTCCACATGGATCAGGATGCCTCCCAGATGAAAAATGCCCCCAGAGGAAACTGCGTCAGGTTTGAGAGTGCCAAGTGCCTCCTGCAAACTGACATCAGGAAACTGGCCTGGTGACTTTTGTTTCTCTGGGGAAAGGGCATCATTCTTGTCCGGGGCCCAGAGTGGCCGGAGTAGCCGGCTGCCTGCTGAAATTTCTCACGGTTGAGGATACCTCCCAGATGCAAGGTGTCCCACAGGAAACTGTGGCTGGTTTGACAGTGCCAAGTGCCTCCTGCAAACTGACATCAGGAACCTGGCCTGGTGACTTTTGTTTCTCTAAGGAAAAGCCATGATCCATGTCCAGGGCCTGGTGGCCCGGATTGGCCGGCTGCCTGCTGAAATTCCGCAAGGATCAGGATACATCCCAGACCGAAAGTACCAAACAAGGCAACTGTGCCTGGTTTGACAGTGCCAAGTGCCTCCTGCAAACTGACGTCAGGAACCTGGCCTGGTGACTTTTGTTTCTCTGGGGAAAGGCCATGGTTCGTGTCCAGTGCCCTGAGGCCTGGAGTGGCTGGCTGCCTGCTGAAATTCCTCACGGTTGAGGATACCTCCCAGATGCAAGGTGCCCCCAGAGGCAACTGTGGTTGGTTTGACAGTGCCAAGTGCCTCCTGCAAACTGACATCAGGAACCTGGCCTGGTGACTTCTGTTTCTCTGATGAAAGGCCACTGTTCATGGCCCTGACCGGGTGGCCCGGAGTGGACGGTTGCCTGCTGTAATTCCGAACGGATCAGGATACCGCTGAGATTCAAGCTGCTCCCACAGGCAACAGCGGCCTGTTTGACAGTGCCAAGTGCCTCCTGCAAACAGATATCGGGAACCTGGCCTCGTGACTTTTGTTTCTCTGGGGAAAGGCCATCATTCTAGTTCGAGGCCTGCAGGCCAGGGTTGGCCGGCTGCCTGCTGAAATTCCGAACGGATCAGGGTACCGCCGAGATTCAAGGTGCTCCCACAGGCAACTGTGGCTGGTTTGACAGTGCCAAGTGCCTCCTGCAAACTGACATCAGGAACCTGGCCTGGTAACTTTTGTTTCTCTGGGGAAAGGCCACCTTTCATGGCCAGGGCAGTGTGGCCCGGAGTGGCCGGATTCCTGCTGAAATTCCGAACGGATCCGTATACAGCCGAGATGCAAGGTGCCCCCACAGGCAACAGTGGCTGGTTTGACAGTGCCATGTGCCTCCTGCAAACTGATATCGGGAACCTGGCCTGCTGAGTTTTGTTTCTCAGGGGAAAGGCCATCATTCTTGTCCGGGGCACGGTGGCCGGGTGTGGCCGGCTGCCTGCTGAAATTCCGCACGGATGATGATACCTCCCAGACGCAAGGTGCTCCCAGAGGCAACTGCGTCTGGTTTGACAGTGCCAAGTGCCTCCTGCAAACTGACATCAGGAACCTGGCCCGGTGACTTTTGTTTCTCTGGGGAAAGGCCACGGTTCATGTCCAGGGCCTGGTAGCCCGGAGCTGCCGGCTCCCTGCTGAAATTCAGCACGGATCAGGATACCTCCCAGACAGATGGTACCACCACAGGCAACTGTGCCTGGTTTGACAGTGCCAAGTGCCTCCTGCAAACTGACATCAGGAACCTGGCCTGGTGACTTTTGTTTCTCTGGGGAAAGGCCATCGATCCTCTCTAGGGCCCGGTGGCCCGGAGTGGCCGGCTGCCTGCTGAAATTCCGAAGGGATCAGAATACCGCCTAGATGTAAGGTGCGGCCACAGGCAACAGTGGCTGGTTTGACAGTGCCAAGTGCCTCCTGCAAACTGACATCAGGAACCTGGCCTGGTGACTTCTGTTTCTCTGATGAAAGGCCACTGTTCATGGCCCTGACCTGGTGGCCCGGAGTGGCCGGTTGCCTGCTGTAATTCCGAATGGATCAGGATACCGCTGAGATTCAAGGTGCTCCCACAGGCAACTGTGGCTGGTTTGACAGTGCCAAGTGCCTCCTGAAAACTGATACCGGGAACCTGGCCTCGTGACTTTTGTTTCTCTGGGGAAAGGTCATCATTCTAGTTCGAGGCCTCCAGGCCAGGATTGGCCGGCTGCCTGCTGAAATTCCGCATGGATCAGGATACCGCCGAGATTCAAGGTGCTCCCACAGGCAACTGTGGCTGGTTTGACAGTGCCAAGTGCCTCCTGCAAACTGACATCAGGAACCTGGCCTGGTGACTTTTGTTTCTCTGGGGAAAGGCCAGCTTTCATGGCCAGGGCAGTGTGGCCCGGAGTGGCCGGATTCCTGCTGAAATTCCGAACGGATCCGTATAACGCCGAGATGCAAGGTGCCGCCACAGGCAACAGTGGCTGGTTTGACAGTGCCATGTGCCTCCTGCAAACTGATATCGGGAACCTGGCCAGGTGACTTTTGTTTCTCTGGGGAAAGGCCATGGTTCATGTCCAGGGCCTGGTGGCCCGGAGTGGCTGGCCGCCTGCTGAAATTCCGCACGGATCAGGATACCTCCCAGAGAGATAGTACCACCACAGTCAATTGTGTCTGGTGTGACAGTGCCAAGTGCCTCCTGCCAACTGACATCAGCAACCTGGCCTGGTGACTTGTTTTTCTCTGGGGAAAGGCCATTGTTTGTGTCCAGTGCCCAGTGGCTGGGAGTGGCCGGCTGCCTGCTAAAATTCAGCACGGATGAGGATACCTCCTACATGCAAGTTGCCCCCACAGGCAACTGTGGCTGGTTTGACAGTGCCAAGTGCCGCCTGCAAGCTGACATCAGGAACCTGGCCTGGTGACTTTTGTTTCTCTGGGGAAAGGCCACGGTTCATGTCCAGGGCCTGGGGGCCCAGAGTGGCCGGCTGCCTGCTGAAATTCCGCACGGTTGAGGATACCTCCCAGATGCAAGGTGCCACCACAGGCAACTGTGGCTGGTTTGACAGTGCCAAGTGCCTCCTGCAAACTGACATCAGGAACCTGGCCTGGTGACTTTTGTTTCTCTGGGGAAAGGCCATGGTTCGTGTCCTGTGTCCGGTGGCCTGGAGAGGCCGGCTGCCTGCTGAAATTCCGCACGAATGAGGATATATCCCAGATGAAAGGTACCCCCACAGGCAACTGTGGCTGGTTTGACATCGCCAAGTGCCACCTGTAAACTGACATCAGGAACCTGGCCTGGTGACTTTTGTTTCTCTGGGGAAAAGCCATGGTTCATGTCCCGGGCCTGGTGGACCGGAGTGGCCGGCCGCCTGCTGTAATTCCGCATGGATCAGGATACCTCCCAGACCGATAGTACCACCACAGGCAACTGTGGCTGGTTTGACAGTGCCAAGTGCCTCCTGCAAACTGAAATCAGGAACCTGCCCTGGTGACATTTGCTTCTCCGGGGAAAGGCCATCATTCTTGTCCGGGCCCCAGAGTGGCCGGAGTGGCCGGCTGCCTGCTGAAATTCCGCACGGTTGAGGATACCTCCCAGATGCAAGGTGCCCCCACAGGCAACTGTGGCCGGTTTGACAGTGCCAAGTGCCTCCTGCAAACTGACATCCGGAACCTGGCCTGGTGACTTTTGTTTCTCTGGGGAAAAGCCATGGTTCATGTCCAGGGCCTGTGGCCCGGAGTGGCCGGCTGCCTGCTGAAATTCCGCATGGATCAGGATGCCTCCCAGATGAAAAATGCCCCCACAGGCAACTGTGGCTGGTTTGACAGTGCCAAGTGCCTCCTGCAAACTGACATCAGGAACCTGGCCTGGTGACTTTTGTTTCTCTTTGGAATGACCATTGTACGTGTCCAGGGTCTGGCGGACCGGGGTGGCTGGCTGCCTGCTGAAATTCCGCACGGTTGAGGATACCTCCCAGATGCAAGGTGCCCCCACAGGCAACTGTGTCTGGTTTGACAGTGCCAAGTGCCTCCTGCAAACTGACATCAGGAACCTGGCCTGGTGACTTTTGTTTCTCTGGGGAAAGGCAAAGGTTCATGTCCAGGGCCTTGTGGCCTGGAGTGGCCGGCTGCCTGCTGAAATTCCGCATGGATCAGGATGCCTCCCAGATGAAAAATGCCCCCAGAGGAAACTGCGTCAGGTTTGACAGTGCCAAGTGCCTCCTGCAAACTGGCATCAGGAACCTGGCCTGGTGAGTTTTGTTTCTCAGGGGAAAGGCCATCATTCTTGTCCGGGGCCTGGTGGCCCGGAGTGGCCGGCTGCCTGCTGAAATTCTGCATGGATCAGGATGCCGCCGAGATGGAAGGTGCCACCACAGGCAACTGCGGTTGGTTTGACAGTGCCAAGTGCCTCCTGCAAACTGACATCAGGAAGCGAGCCTGGTGACTTTTGTTTCTCTGGGGAAAGGCCATGGTTCTTGTCCGGGGCACGGTGGCCCGGAGTGGCCGGCTGCCTGCTGAAATTCCGCATGGATCAGGATGCCTCTCAGATGAAATATGCCCCCACAAGCAACTGTGGCTGGTTTGACAGTGCCAAGTGCCTCCTGCAAACTGACATCAGGAACCTGGCCTGGTGACTTTTGTTACTCAGGGGAATGGACATGGCTCATGTCCAGGGCCTGGTGGCCCGGAGTGGCAGGCTGCCTGCTGAAATTCCGCATGGATCAGGATGCCTCCCAGATGAAAAATGCCCCCAGAGGAAACTGCGTCTGGTTTGACAGTGCCAAGTGCCTCCTGCAAACTGACATCAGGAACCTGGCCTGGTGACTTTTGTTTCTCTGATGACAGGCCATCATTCTTGTCCGGGGCACGGTTGCCCGGAGTGGCTGGCTGCCTGCTGAAATTCCGCACGGTTGAGGATACCTCCCAGATGCAAGGTGGCCCCACAGACAACTGTGGCTGGTTTGACAGTGCCAAGTACCTCCTAGAAATTGACATCAGGAAACTGGCCTGGTGACTTTTGTTTCTCTGGGGAAAGGCCATGGTTCATGTCCAGGGCCTTGTGGCCAGGATTGGCCGGCTGCCTGCTGAAATTCTGCATGGATCAGGATGCCTCCGAGATGAAATGTGCCCTTACAGGCAACTGTGGCCGGTTTGACAGTGCCAAGTGCCTCCTGCAAACTGACATCAGCAACCTGGCCTGGTGACTTTTGTTTCTCTGGGTAAAAGCCATGGTTCATGTCCAGGGCCTGGTGGCCCGGAGTGGCCGGCTGCCTGCTGAAATTCCGCATGGATCAGGATGCCTCCCATACGAAAAAAGCCCCGATAGGCAACTGCGGCAGGATTGACAGTGCCAAGTGCCTCCTGCAAACTGACATCAGGAACCTGGCCTGGTGACTTTTGTTTCTCTGGGAAAAGGCCATGGTTCATGTCCAGGGCTTGGTGGCCGGGAGTGGCTGGCTGGCTGCTGAAATTCCGCATGGATCAGGATACCTCCCAGACCGAAAGTACCACCACAGGCAAATGTGGCTGGTTTGACAGTGCCAAGTGCCTCCTGCAAACAGACATCAGCGACCTGGCCTGCTGCGTTCTGTTTCTCTGGGGAAAGGCCATCGTTCCACTCCAGGGCCCGGTGGCTCGAATGGCAGGCTGCCTGCTGAAATTCCACATGGATCAGGATGCCTCCCAGATGAATAATGCCCCCAGAGGAAACTGTGGCTGGTTTGACAGTGCCAAGTGCCTCCTGCAAACTGACATCAGGCACCTGGCCTGGTGACTTTTGTTTCTCTGGGGAAAAGCCATGGTTCATGTCCAGGGCCTCGTGGCCTGGAGTGGCCGGCTGCCTGCTGAAATTCCGCATGGATCAGGATGCCTCCCACAGGAAAAAAGCCCCGACAGGCAACTGCGTCTCGTTTGACAGTGCCAAGTGCCTCCTGCAAACTGACATCAGGAACCTGGCCTGGTGACTTTTGTTTCTCTGGGAAAAGGCCATAATTCTTTTCCGGGGCGCGGTGCACCGGAATGGCCGGCTGCCTGCTGAAATTCAGCATGGATCAGGATACCTCCCAGACCGAAAGTACCACCACAGGCAACTGTGGCTGGTTTGACAGTGCCAAGTGCCTCCTGCCAACTGACATCAGGAACCTGGCCTGGTGACTTTTGTTTCTCTGCGGAAAGGCCATCATTTTGTCCGGGGCCCGCTGTCCCGGAGTGGCCTGCAGCCTGCTGAAATTCCACACGGATCAGGATACATCCCAGACCGAAACTAAAACCATAGGCAACTGTGGCTGGTTTGACAGTGCCAAGTGCCTCCTGCGAACAGACATCAGGAACCTGGCCTGGTAAGTTTTGTTTCTCTGGGGAAAGGCCATCGTTCTTGTCCAGGGCCTTGCGGCCTGGAGTGCCCGGCCTCCTGCTGAAATTCCGCATGGGTCAGGATGCCTCCCAGATGGAAAGTGCCCCCACAGACAACTGTGGCTGGTTTGACAGTGCCAGGTGCCTCCTGCAAACTGACATCAGGAACCTGGCCTGGTGAATTTTGTTTCTCTGGGGAAAGGCCATAGATGGCGTCCAGTGCCCCCTGGCCCGGAGTGTCCGACTGCCTGCTGAAATTCTGCACAGATCAGGATAACTCCCAGATGAAAGGAGCCCCCACAGGCAACTACGTCTGGTTTGACAGTGCCAAGTGCCTCCTGCAAACTGACATCAGGAACCTGGCCTGGTGACTTTTGTTTCTCTGGGGAAAGGCCATCATTCCTCTCCAGTGTCCGTTGGCCCGGAGTGGCCGGCTGCCTGCTGAAATTCCGCACGGAGCAGGATAGCTTCCAGATGAAAGGAGCCCCCACAGGCAACTGTGGCTGGTTTGACAATGCCAAGTGCCTCCTGCAAACTGACATCAGCAACCTGGCCTGGTGACTTTTGTTTCTCTGGGGAAAGGCCATCGTTCGTGTCCAGGGCCGGGTGTCCCTGGGTGTCCGGCTGCCTGCTGAAATTCCAAACGGATTAGGATGCCGCCCAGATGAAAGGTACCACCACAGGCAACTGTGGCAGGTTTGACAGTGCCAAGTGCCTCCTGCAAACTGACATCAGGAACCTGGCCTGGTGACTTTTGTTTCTCTGGGGAAAAGCCATGGTTCATGTCCAGGACCTGGTGGCCCGGAGTGGCCAGCCGCCTGCTGAAATTCCGCATGGATCAGGATGCCTCCCAGATGAAAAGTGCCCCCAGAGGCACCTGTGGCTGGTTTGACAGTGCCAAGTGCCTCCTGCAAACTGACATCAGGAACCTGGCCTGGTGACTTTTGTTTCTCTGGGAAAAGGCCATCGTTCCTCTCCAGGGCCAGCTGTCCCGGAGTGGCCGGCTGCCTGCTGAAATTCCGCACGGATCAGGATACCTCCCAGATGCAAGGTGTCCCCAGAGGCAACTGTGGCTGGTTTGACAGTGCCAAGTACCTCCTAGAAATTGACATCAGGGAACTGGCCTGGTGACTTTTGTTTCTCTGGCGAAAGGCCATGGTTCATATCGTGAGCCTGGTGTCCTGGAGTGGCCGTCTGCCTGCTGAAATTCTGCACGGACCAGGATGCCGCCAAGATGAACGGTGCCCCCAGAGGCAACTGTGGCTGGTTTGACAGTGCCAAGTGCCTCCTGCAAACTGACATCAGGAACCTGGCCTGGTGATTTTCTTTCTCAGGGGAAAGTCCATCATTCAGGTCCAGTGCCCGGTGGCCCGCAGTTGCCTGCTGCCTGCTGAAATTCCACACGGATCAGGATACCTCCCAGATGCAAGGTGCCCCCAGAGGCAACTGTGGCTGGTTTGACAGTGCCAAGCGCCTCCTGCAAACTGACATCAGGAACCTGTCCTGGTGACTTTTGTTTCTCTGGGGAAATGCCATTGTACGTGTCCAGGGCCTGTGGCCCGGAGTGGCCGGCCGCCTGCTGAAATTCCGAAGGGATCAGGATACCTCCCAGACCGATACTACCACCACAGGCAACTGTGGCTGGTTTGACAGTGCCAAGTGCCTCCTGCAAACTGACATCAGGAACCTTGCCTGGTGACTTTTGTTTCTCTGGGGATAGGCCATCGTTCCTCTCCAGGGCCCGTAGTCCGGAGTAGCCGGCTGCCTGCTGAAATTCCTCATGGATCAGGGTGCCTGCCACATGAAAGGTGCCCCCACAGGCAACTACGTCTGGTTTGACAGTGCCAAGTGCCTCCTGCAAACTGACATCAGGAACCTGGCCTGGTGATTTTTGTTTGTCTGGGGAAAGGCCATTGTACGTGTCCAGAGCCTGGTGGCCCGGAGTGGCCGGCTGCCTGCTGAAATTCCTCACGGATCAGGATTCCTCCCAGAACGAAAGTACCACCACAGGCAACTGTGGCTGGTTTGACAATGCCAAGTGCCTCCTGCAAACTGACATCAGCAACCTTGCCAGGTGACTTTTGTTTCTCTGGGGAAAAGCCATGGTTCATGTCCAGGACCTGGTGGCCCGGACTGGCCGGCTGCCTGCTGAAATTCCGCACGGATCAGGATACCTCCCAGATGCAAGGTGCCCCCATAGGCACCTGTGCCTGGTTTGACAGTGCCAAGTGCCTCCTGCAAACTGACATCAGGAACCTGGCCTGGTAACTTTTGTTTCTCTGGGGAAAGGCCATGGTTCATGTACACGGCCTGGTGGCCCAGAGTGTCCGGCTCCCTCCTGAAATTCAGCATGGATCAGGATGCCTCCCAGATGAAAATTGCCCCCAGAGGCACCTGTGGCTGGTTTGACAGTGCCAAGTGCCTCCTGCCAACTGACATCAGGAACCTGGCCTGGTGACTTTTGTTTCTCTGGGGAAAGGCCATCATTCTTTTCCGGGGCCTGCTGGCCCGGAGTGGCCTGCAGCCTGCTGAAATTCCGCACGGATCAGGATACATCCCAGACCGAAACTAAAACCATAGGCAACTGTGGCTGGTTTGACAGTGCCAAGTGCCTCCTGCAAACTGACATCAGGAACCTGGCCTGGTGACTTTTGTTTCTCTGGGGAAAGGCCATCGTTCCTCTCCAGGGCCCGCTGCCCCGGAGTGGCCGACAGCCTGCTGAATTTCCGCACGGATCAGGATAGCTCCCAGATGCAAGGTGCCCCCACAGGCAACTGTGGCTGGTTTGAAAGTGCCAAGTGTCTCCTGCAAACTGACATCAGGAACCTGGCCTGGTGACTTTTGTTTCTCTGGGGAAAGGCCATGGTTCATGTCCAGGGCCCGCTGGCCCCGAGTGGCCGGCTGCCTGCTGAAATTCCGCACGGATCAGGATACCTCCCAGATGGAAAGGAGCCCCCACAGGCAACTGTGGCTGGTTTGACAGTGCCAAGTGCCTCCTGCAAGCTGACATCAGGAACCTGGCCTGGTGACTTTTGTTTCTCTGGGGAAAGGCCATCGTTCCTCTCCAGGGCCTGGTGGCCCGGAGTGGCAGACTGCCTGCTGAAATTCCGCTCGGATCAGGATAACTCCCAGATGCAAGGTGCTCATAGAGGTACGTGTGGCTGGTTTGACAGTGCCAAGTGCCTCCTGCAAACAGACATCAGGAACCTGGCCTGGTAGGTTTTGTTTCTCTGGGGAAAGGCCATCGTTCTTGTCCGGGGCCCGCCGGCCCGGAGTGGCCGGCTGCCTGCTGAAATTCCGCATGGATCAGGATGCCTCCCAGATGCAAGGCGGCCCCACAGGCAACTGTGGCTGGTTTGACAGTGCCATGTGCCTCCTGCAAACTGACATCAGGAACCTGGCCTGGTGACTTTCGTTTCTCTGGGGAAAGACGATGATTCTTGTCCAGGGCCTTGCGGCCTGGAGTGCCCGGCTGCCTGCTGAAATTCCGCAAGGATCAGGATGCCTCCCAGATGGAATGTGCCCCCACAGGCAACTGTGGCTGGTTTGACAGTGCCAAGTGCCTCCTGCAAGCTGACATCAGGATCCTGGCCTGGTGACTTTTGTTTCTCTGGGGAAAGGCCATGGTTCATATCCTGGACACGTAGGACCAGAGAGGCCGGCTGCCTGCTGAAATTCCTCACGGATCAGGATGCCGCCGAGATGCAAGGTTCCCCCACAGGCATCTGTGGCTGGTTTGACAGTGCCATGTGCCTCCTGCAAACTGACATCAGGAATCTGGCCTGGTCAGTTTTGTTTCTCAGACGAAAGGCCATGGTTAATGTACAGGGCCGGGTGTCCCGGAGAGGCCGGCTGCCTGCTGAAATTCCGCACGGATCAGGATACCTCCCAGATGGAAAGTGGCGCTACAGGCAACTGTGGCAGGTTTGACAGTGCCAAGTGCCTCCTGCAAACTGACATCAAGAACCTGGCCAGGTGACATTTGTTTCTCTGGGGAAAGGCCATGGTTCATATCCTGGACACGTAGGACCGGAGAGGCCGGCTGCCTGCTGAAATTCCTCACAGATCAGGATACCTCCCATATGGAAAGTGCCCCCAAAGGCAACGGTGGCTGCTTTGACAGTGCCAAGTGCCTCCTGCAAACTGACATCAGGAACCTGGCCTGGTGACTTTTGTTTCTCTGGGGAAAGGCCATAGATGATGACCAGTGCCCCCTGGCCCGGAGTGGCCGACTGCCTTCTGAAATTCCGCACGGATCAGGATGCATCCCAGATGGAAAGTGCCCCCACAGGCAACTGTGGCTGGTTTGACAGTGCCAAGTGCCTCCTGCAAACTGACATCAGGAACCTGGCCAGGTGACTTTTGTTTCTCTGGGGAAAGGCCATCATTCTTCTCCGGGGCCCGGTGGCCTGGAGTGGCCGGCCGCCTGCTGAAATTCCGCACAGATGAGGATACCTCCCAGATGCAAGGTGCCACCACAGGCAACTGTGGCTGCTTTGACAGTGCCAAGTGCCTCCTGCAAACTGACATCAGGAACCTGGCCTGGTCAGTTTTGTTTCTCTGGGGAAAGGCCATGGTTAATGTACAGGGCCGGGTGTCCCGGAGAGGCCGGCTGCCTGCTGAAATTCCGCACGGTTGAGGATACCTCCCAGATGGAAAGTGGCGCTACAGGCAACTGTGGCAGGTTTGAAAGTGCCAAGTGCCTCCTGCAAACTGACATCAAGAACCTGACCAGGTGACATTTGTTTCTCTGGGGAAAGGCCATGGTTCATATCCTGGACACGTAGGACCGGAGAGGCCGGCTGCCTGCTGAAATTCCTCACGGATCAGGATACCTCCCATATGGAAAGTGCCCCCACAGGCAACGGTGGCTGGTTTGACAGTGCCAAGTGCCTCCTGCAAACTGACATCAGGAACCTGGCCTGGTGACTTTTGTTTCTCTCGGGAAAGGCCATGGTTCATGTCCACGGCCTGGTGGCCCAGAGTGTCCGGCTCCCTCCTGAAATTCAGCATGGATCAGGATGCCTCCCAGATGAAAATTGCCCCCAGAGGCACCTGTGGCTGGTTTGACAGTGCCAAGTGCCTCCTGCAAACTGACATCAGGAACCTGGCCTGGTGAATTTTGTTTCTCTGGGGAAAGGCCATAGATGGTGTCCAGTGCCCCCTGGCCCGGAGTGTCCGACTGCCTGCTGAAATTCCGCACAGATCAGGATAACTCCCAGATGAAAGGAGCCCCCACAGGCAACTGTGGCTGGTTTGACAGTGCCAAGTGCCTCCTGCAAACTGACATCAGGAACCTGGCCGGGTGACTTTTGTTTCTCTGGGGAAAGGCCATCATTCCTCTCCAGTGTCCGTTGGCCCGGAGTGGCCGGCTGCCTGCTGAAATTCCGCACGGAGCAGGATAGCTTCCAGATGAAAGGAGCCCCCACAGGCAACTGTGGCTGGTTTGACAATGCCAAGTGCCTCCTGCAAACTGACATCAGGAACCTGGCCTGGTAACTTTTGTTTCTCTGGGGAAAGGCCATCGTTCGTGTCCAGGGCCGGGTGTCCCTGGGTGTCCGGCTGCCTGCTGAAATTCCAAACGGATTAGGATGCCGCCCAGATGAAAGGTACCACCACAGGCAACTGTGGCAGGTTTGACAGTGCCAAGTGCCTCCTGCAAACTGACATCAGGAACCTGGCCTGGTGACTTTTGTTTCTCTGGGGAAAAGCCATGGTTCATGTCCAGGACCTGGTGGCCCGGAGTGGCCAGCCGCCTGCTGAAATTCCGCATGGATCAGGATAACTCCCAGATGAAAAGTGCCCCCACAGGCAACTGTGGCTGGTTTGACAGTGCCAAGTGCCTCCTGCCAACTGACATCAGGAACCTGGCCTGGTGACTTTTGTTTCTCTGGGAAAAGGCCATCGTTCCTCTCCAGGGCCAGCTGTCCCGGAGTGGCCGGCTGCCTGCTGAAATTCCGCACGGATCAGGATACCTCCCAGATGCAAGGTGCCCCCAGAGGCAACTGTGGCTGGTTTGACAGTGCCAAGTACCTCCTAGAAATTGACATCAGGAAACTGGCCTGGTGACTTTTGTTTCTCTGGCGAAAGGCCATGGTTCATATCGTGAGCCTGGTGTCCTGGAGTGGCCGTCTGCCTGCTGAAATTCTGCACGGACCAGGATGCCGCCAAGATGAACGGTGCCCCCAGAGGCAACTGTGGCTGGTTTGACAGTGCCAAGTGCCTCCTGCAAACTGACATCAGGAACCTGGCCTGGTGATTTTCTTTCTCAGGGGAAAGTCCATCGTTCAGGTCCAGTGCCCGGTGGCCCGCAGTTGCCTGCTGCCTGCTGAAATTCCACACGGATCAGGATACCTCCCAGATGCAAGGTGCCCCCAGAGGCAACTGTGGCTGGTTTGACAGTGCCAAGCGCCTCCTGCAAACTGACATCAGGAACCTGTCCTGGAGACTTTTGTTTCTCTGGGGAAATGCCATTGTACGTGTCCAGGGCCTGTGGCCCGTAGTGGCCGGCCGCCTGCTGAAATTCCGAAGGGATCAGGATACCTCCCAGACCGATACTACCACCACAGGCAACTGTGGCTGGTTTGACAGTGCCAAGTGCCTCCTGCAAACTGACATCAGGAACCTTGCCTGGTGACTTTTGTTTCTCTGGGGATAGGCCATCGTTCCTCTCCAGGGCCCGTAGTCCGGAGTAGCCGGCTGCCTGCTGAAATTCCACATGGATCAGGGTGCCTGCCACATGAAAGGTGCCCCCACAGGCAACTACGTCTGGATTGACAGTGCCAAGTGCCTCCTGCAAACAGACATCAGGAACCTGGCCTGGTGATTTTTGTTTGTCTGGGGAAAGGCCATTGTACGTGTCCAGAGCCTGGTGGCCCGGAGTGGCCGGCTGCCTGCTGAAATTCCTCACGGATCAGGATTCCTCCCAGAACGAAAGTACCACCACAGGCAACTGTGGCTGGTTTGACAATGCCAAGTGCCTCCTGCAAACTGACATCAGGAACCTGGCCGGGTGACTTTTGTTTCTCTGGGGAAAAGCCATGGTTCATGTCCAGGACCTGGTGGCCCGGAGTGGCCGGCTGCCTGCTGAAATTCCGCACGGATCAGGATACCTCCCAGATGCAAGGTGCCCCCATAGGCACCTGTGCCTGGTTTGACAGTGCCAAGTGCCTCCTGCAAACTGACATCAGGAACCTGGCCTGGTAACTTTTGTTTCTCTGGGGAAAGGCCATGGTTCATGTCCACGGCCTGGTGGCCCAGAGTGTCCGGCTCCCTCCTGAAATTCAGCATGGATCAGGATGCCTCCCAGATGAAAATTGCCCCCAGAGGCACCTGTGGCTGGTTTGACAGTGCCAAGTGCCTCCTGCAAACTGACATCAGGAACCTGGCCTGGTGACTTTTGTTTCTCTGGGGAAAGGCCATCATTCTTTTCCGGGGCCTGCTGGCCCGGAGTGGCCTGCAGCCTGCTGAAATTCCGCATGGGTCAGGATGCCTCCCAGATGGAAAGTGCCCCCACAGACAACTGTGGCTGGTTTGACAGTGCCAGGTGCCTCCTGCAAACTGACATCAGGAACCTGGCCTGGTGACTTTTGTTTCTCTGGGGAAAGGCCATGGTTAATGTACAGGGCCGGGTGTCCCGGAGAGGCCGGCTGCCTGCTGAAATTCCGCACGGTTGAGGATACCTCCCAGATGGAAAGTGGCGCTACAGGCAACTGTGGCAGGTTTGAAAGTGCCAAGTGCCTCCTGCAAACTGACATCAAGAACCTGACCAGGTGACATTTGTTTCTCTGGGGAAAGGCCATGGTTCATATCCTGGACACGTAGGACCGGAGAGGCCGGCTGCCTGCTGAAATTCCTCACGGATCAGGATACATCCCATATGGAAAGTGCCCCCACAGGCAACGGTGGCTGGTTTGACAGTGCCAAGTGCCTCCTGCCAACTGACATCAGGAACCTGGCCTGGTGACTTTTGTTTCTCTGGGGAAAGGCCATCATTCTTTTCCGGGGCCTGCTGGCCCGGAGTGGCCTGCAGCCTGCTGAAATTCCGCACGGATCAGGATACATCCCAGACCGAAACTAAAACCATAGGCAACTGTGGCTGGTTTGACAGTGCCAAGTGCCTCCAGTGAACAGACATCAGGAACCTGGCCTGGTAAGTTTTATTTCTCTGGGGAAAGGCCATCGTTCATGTCCAGGGCCTTGCGGCGGGAAGTGGCCGGCCGCCTGCTGAAATTCCGCACGGATCAGGATACCTCCCAGATGCAAGGTGCCCCCATAGGCACCTGTGCCTGGTTTGACAGTGCCAAGTGCCTCCTGCCAACTGACATCAGGAACCTGGCCAGGTGACTTTTGTTTCTCTGGGGAAAGGCCATCATTCTTTTCCGGGGCCCGCTGTCCCGGAGTGGCCTGCAGCCTGCTGAAATTCCGCACGGATCAGGATACATCCCAGACCGAAACTAAAACCATAGGCAACTGTGGCTGGTTTGACAGTGCCAAGTGCCTCCTGCAAACTGACATCAGGAACCTGGCCTGGTGACTTTTGTTTCTCTGGGGAAAGGCCATCATTCTTCTCCAGTGCCTGTTGGCCCAGAGTGTCCGGCTCCCTCCTGAAATTCAGCATGGATCAGGATGCCTCCCAGATGAAAATTGCCCACAGAGGCACCTGTGCCTGGTTTGACAGTGCCAAGTGCCTCCTGCAAACTGACATCAGGAACCTGGCCTGGTAACTTTTGTTTCTCTGGGGAAAGTCCATGGTTCATGTCCACGGCCTGGTGGCCCAGAGTGTCCGGCTCCCTCCTGAAATTCAGCATGGATCAGGATGCCTCCCAGATGAAAATTGCCCACAGAGGCACCTGTGGCTGGTTTGACAGTGCCAAGTGCCTCCTGCCAACTGACATCAGGAACCTGGCCTGGTGACTTTTGTTTCTCTGCGGAAAGGCCATCATTTTGTCCGGGGCCCGCTGTCCCGGAGTGGCCTGCAGCCTGCTGAAATTCCACACGGATCAGGATACATCCCAGACCGAAACTAAAACCATAGGCAACTGTGGCTGGTTTGACAGTGCCAAGTGCCTCCTGCGAACAGACATCAGGAACCTGGCCTGGTAAGTTTTGTTTCTCTGGGGAAAGGCCATCGTTCTTGTCCAGGGCCTTGCGGCCTGGAGTGCCCGGCCTCCTGCTGAAATTCCGCATGGGTCAGGATGCCTCCCAGATGGAAAGTGCCCCCACAGACAACTGTGGCTGGTTTGACAGTGCCAGGTGCCTCCTGCAAACTGACATCAGGAACCTGGCCTGGTGACTTTTGTTTCTCTGGGGAAAGGCCATCATTCCTCTCCAGTGTCCGTTGGCCCGGAGTGGCCGGCTGCCTGCTGAAATTCCGCACGGTTGAGGATACCTCCCAGATGAAAGGAGCCCCCACAGGCAACTGTGGCTGGTTTGACAATGCCATGTGCCTCCTGCAAACTGACATCAGCAACCTGGCCTGGTGACTTTTGTTTCTCTGGGGAAAGGCCATCGTTCGTGTCCAGGGCCGGGTGTCCCTGGGTGTCCGGCTGCCTGCTGAAATTCCAAACGGATTAGGATGCCGCCCAGATGAAAGGTACCACCACAGGCAACTGTGGCAGGTTTGACAGTGCCAAGTGCCTCCTGCAAACTGACATCAGGAACCTGGCCTGGTGACTTTTGTTTCTCTGGGGAAAAGCCATGGTTCATGTCCAGGACCTGGTGGCCCGGAGTGGCCAGCCGCCTGCTGAAATTCCGCATGGATCAGGATGCCTCCCAGATGAAAAGTGCCCCCACAGGCACCTGTGGCTGGTTTGACAGTGCCAAGTGCCTCCTGCAAACTGACATCAGGAACCTGGCCTGGTGACTTTTGTTTCTCTGGGAAAAGGCCATCGTTCCTCTCCAGGGCCAGCTGTCCCGGAGTGGCCGGCTGCCTGCTGAAATTCCGCATGGATCAGGATACCTCCCAGATGCAAGGTGCCCCCAGAGGCAACTGTGGCTGGTTTGACAGTGCCAAGTACCTCCTAGAAATTGACATCAGGAAACTGGCCTGGTGACTTTTGTTTCTCTGGGGAAAGGTCATGGTTCATATCCTGAGCCTGGTGTCCTGGAGTGGCCGTCTGCCTGCTGAAATTCTGCACGGACCAGGATGCCGCCAAGATGAACGGTGCCCCCAGAGGCAACTGTGGCTGGTTTGACAGTGCCAAGTGCCTCCTGCAAACTGACATCAGGAACCTGGCCTGGTGATTTTCTTTCTCAGGGGAAAGTCCATCATTCAGGTCCAGTGCCCGGTGGCCCGCAGTTGCCTGCTGCCTGCTGAAATTCCACACGGATCAGGATACCTCCCAGATGCAAGGTGCCCCCAGAGGCAACTGTGGCTGGTTTGACAGTGCCAAGCGCCTCCGGCAAACTGACATCAGGAACCTGTCCTGGAGACTTTTGTTTCTCTGGGGAAATGCCATTGTACGTGTCCAGGGCCTGTGGCCCGTAGTGGCCGGCCGCCTGCTGAAATTCCGAAGGGATCAGGATACCTCCCAGACCGATACTACCACCACAGGCAACTGTGGCTGGTTTGACAGTGCCAAGTGCCTCCTGCAAACTGACATCAGGAACCTTGCCTGGTGACTTTTGTTTCTCTGGGGATAGGCCATCGTTCCTCTCCAGGGCCCGTAGTCCGGAGTAGCCGGCTGCCTGCTGAAATTCCTCATGGATCAGGGTGCCTGCCACATGAAAGGTGCCCCCACAGGCAACTACGTCTGGATTGACAGTGCCAAGTGCCTCCTGCAAACAGACATCAGGAACCTGGCCTGGTGATTTTTGTTTGTCTGGGGAAAGGCCATTGTACGTGTCCAGAGCCTGGTGGCCCGGAGTGGCCGGCTGCCTGCTGAAATTCCTCACGGATCAGGATTCCTCCCAGAACGAAAGTACCACCACAGGCAACTGTGGCTGGTTTGACAATGCCAAGTGCCTCCTGCAAACTGACATCAGGAACCTGGCCGGGTGACTTTTGTTTCTCTGGGGAAAAGCCATGGTTCATGTCCAGGACCTGGTGGCCCGGAGTGGCCGGCTGCCTGCTGAAATTCCGCACGGATCAGGATACCTCCCAGATGCAAGGTGCCCCCATAGGCACCTGTGCCTGGTTTGACAGTGCCAAGTGCCTCCTGCAAACTGACATCAGGAACCTGGCCTGGTAACTTTTGTTTCTCTGGGGAAAGGCCATGGTTCATGTCCACGGCCTGGTGGCCCAGAGTGTCCGGCTCCCTCCTGAAATTCAGCATGGATCAGGATGCCTCCCAGATGAAAATTGCCCCCAGAGGCACCTGTGGCTGGTTTGACAGTGCCAAGTGCCTCCTGCAAACTGACATCAGGAACCTGGCCTGGTGACTTTTGTTTCTCTGGGGAAAGGCCATCATTCTTTTCCGGGGCCTGCTGGCCCGGAGTGGCCTGCAGCCTGCTGAAATTCCGCATGGGTCAGGATGCCTCCCAGATGGAAAGTGCCCCCACAGACAACTGTGGCTGGTTTGACAGTGCCAGGTGCCTCCTGCAAGCTGACATCAGGAACCTGGCCTGGTGACTTTTGTTTCTCTGGGGAAAGGCCATGGTTAATGTACAGGGCCGGGTGTCCCGGAGAGGCCGGCTGCCTGCTGAAATTCCGCACGGTTGAGGATACCTCCCAGATGGAAAGTGGCGCTACAGGCAACTGTGGCAGGTTTGAAAGTGCCAAATGCCTCCTGCAAACTGACATCAAGAACCTGACCAGGTGACATTTGTTTCTCTGGGGAAAGGCCATGGTTCATATCCTGGACACGTAGGACCGGAGAGGCCGGCTGCCTGCTGAAATTCCTCACGGATCAGGATACATCCCATATGGAAAGTGCCCCCACAGGCAACGGTGGCTGGTTTGACAGTGCCAAGTGCCTCCTGCCAACTGACATCAGGAACCTGGCCTGGTGACTTTTGTTTCTCTGGGGAAAGGCCATCATTCTTTTCCGGGGCCTGCTGGCCCGGAGTGGCCTGCAGCCTGCTGAAATTCCGCACGGATCAGGATACATCCCAGACCGAAACTAAAACCATAGGCAACTGTGGCTGGTTTGACAGTGCCAAGTGCCTCCAGCGAACAGACATCAGGAACCTGGCCTGGTAAGTTTTATTTCTCTGGAGAAAGGCCATCGTTCATGTCCAGGGCCTTGCGGCGGGAAGTGGCCGGCCGCCTGCTGAAATTCCGCACGGATCAGGATACCTGCCAGATGCAAGGTGCCCCCATAGGCACCTGTGCCTGGTTTGACAGTGCCAAGTGCCTCCTGCCAACTGACATCAGGAACCTGGCCAGGTGACTTTTGTTTCTCTGGGGAAAGGCCATCATTCTTTTCCGGGGCCCGCTGTCCCGGAGTGGCCTGCAGCCTGCTGAAATTCCGCACGGATCAGGATACATCCCAGACCGAAACTAAAACCATAGGCAACTGTGGCTGGTTTGACAGTGCCAAGTGCCTCCTGCAAACTGACATCAGGAACCTGGCCTGGTGACTTTTGTTTCTCTGGGGAAAGGCCATCATTCTTCTCCAGTGCCTGTTGGCCCAGAGTGTCCGGCTCCCTCCTGAAATTCAGCATGGATCAGGATGCCTCCCAGATGAAAATTGCCCCCAGAGGCACCTGTGGCTGGTTTGACAGTGCCAAGTGCCTCCTGCCAACTGACATCAGGAACCTGGCCTGGTGACTTTTGTTTCTCTGGGGAAAGGCCATCATTCTTTTCCGGGGCCCGCTGTCCCGGAGTGGCCTGCAGCCTGCTGAAATTCCGCACGGATCAGGATACATCCCAGACCGAAACTAAAACCATAGGCAACTGTGGCTGGTTTGACAGTGCCAAGTGCCTCCTGCGAACAGACATCAGGAACCTGGCCTGGTAAGTTTTGTTTCTCTGGGGAAAGGCCGTCGTTCTTGTCCAGGGCCTTGCGGCCTGGAGTGCCCGGCCTCCTGCTGAAATTCCGCATGGGTCAGGATGCCTCCCAGATGGAAAGTGCCCCCACAGACAACTGTGGCTGGTTTGACAGTGCCAAGTGCCTCCTGCAAACTGACATCAGGATCCTGGCCTGGTGACTTTTGTTTCTCTGGGGAAAGGCCATAGATGATGTCCAGTGCCCCCTGGCCCGGAGTGGCCGACTGCCTGCTGAAATTCCGCACAGATCAGGATAACTCCCAGATGAAAGGAGCCCCCACAGGCAACTGTGGCTGGTTTGACAGTGCCAAGTGCCTCCTGCCAACTGACATCAGGAACCTGGCCAGGTGACTTTTGTTTCTCTGGGGAAAGGCCATCATTCTACTCCAGTGCCCGCTGGACCGGAGTGGCCGGCTGCCTGCTGAAATTCCGCACGGATCAGGATACCTCCCAGATGCAAGGTGCCCCCATAGGCACCTGTGCCTGGTTTGACAGTGCCAAGTGCCTCCTGCAAACTGACATCAGGAACCTGGCCTGGTAACTTTTGTTTCTCTGGGGAAAGGCCATGGTTCATGTCCACGGCCTGGTGGCCCAGAGTGTCCGGCTCCCTCCTGAAATTCAGCATGGATCAGGATGCCTCCCAGATGAAAATTGCCCACAGAGGCACCTGTGGCTGGTTTGACAGTGCCAAGTGCCTCCTGCCAACTGACATCAGGAACCTGGCCTGGTGACTTTTGTTTCTCTGCGGAAAGGCCATCATTTTGTCCGGGGCCCGCTGTCCCGGAGTGGCCTGCAGCCTGCTGAAATTCCACACGGATCAGGATACATCCCAGACCGAAACTAAAACCATAGGCAACTGTGGCTGGTTTGACAGTGCCAAGTGCCTCCTGCGAACAGACATCAGGAACCTGGCCTGGTAAGTTTTGTTTCTCTGGGGAAAGGCCATCGTTCTTGTCCAGGGCCTTGCGGCCTGGAGTGCCCGGCCTCCTGCTGAAATTCCGCATGGGTCAGGATGCCTCCCAGATGGAAAGTGCCCCCACAGACAACTGTGGCTGGTTTGACAGTGCCAGGTGCCTCCTGCAAACTGACATCAGGAACCTGGCCTGGTGAATTTTGTTTCTCTGGGGAAAGGCCATAGATGGTGTCCAGTGCCCCCTGGCCCGGAGTGTCCGACTGCCTGCTGAAATTCTGCACAGATCAGGATAACTCCCAGATGAAAGGAGCCCCCACAGGCAACTACGTCTGGTTTGACAGTGCCAAGTGCCTCCTGCAAACTGACATCAGGAACCTGGCCTGGTGACTTTTGTTTCTCTGGGGAAAGGCCATCATTCCTCTCCAGTGTCCGTTGGCCCGGAATGGCTGGCTGCCTGCTGAAATTCCGCACGGAGCAGGATAGCTCCCAGATGAAAGGAGCCCCCACAGGCAACTGTGGCTGGTTTGACAATGCCAAGTGCCTCCTGCAAACTGACATCAGCAACCTGGCCTGGTGACTTTTGTTTCTCTGGGGAAAGGCCATCGTTCGTGTCCAGGGCCGGGTGTCCCTGGGTGTCCGGCTGCCTGCTGAAATTCCAAACGGATTAGGATGCCGCCCAGATGAAAGGTACCACCACAGGCAACTGTGGCAGGTTTGACAGTGCCAAGTGCCTCCTGCAAACTGACATCAGGAACCTGGCCTGGTGACTTTTGTTTCTCTGGGGAAAAGCCATGGTTCATGTCCAGGACCTGGTGGCCCGGAGTGGCCAGCCGCCTGCTGAAATTCCGCATGGATCAGGATGCCTCCCAGATGAAAAGTGCCCCCACAGGCACCTGTGGCTGGTTTGACAGTGCCAAGTGCCTCCTGCAAACTGACATCAGGAACCTGGCCTGGTGACTTTTGTTTCTCTGGGAAAAGGCCATCGTTCCTCTCCAGGGCCAGCTGTCCCGGAGTGGCCGGCTGCCTGCTGAAATTCCGCATGGATCAGGATACCTCCCAGATGCAAGGTGCCCCCAGAGGCAACTGTGGCTGGTTTGACAGTGCCAAGTACCTCCTAGAAATTGACATCAGGAAACTGGCCTGGTGACTTTTGTTTCTCTGGGGAAAGGCCATGGTTCATATCCTGAGCCTGGTGTCCTGGAGTGGCCGTCTGCCTGCTGAAATTCTGCACGGACCAGGATGCCGCCAAGATGAACGGTGCCCCCAGAGGCAACTGTGGCTGGTTTGACAGTGCCAAGTGCCTCCTGCAAACTGACATCAGGAACCTGGCCTGGTGATTTTCTTTCTCAGGGGAAAGTCCATCATTCAGGTCCAGTGCCCGGTGGCCCGCAGTTGCCTGCTGCCTGCTGAAATTCCACACGGATCAGGATACCTCCCAGATGCAAGGTGCCCCCAGAGGCAACTGTGGCTGGTTTGACAGTGCCAAGCGCCTCCGGCAAACTGACATCAGGAACCTGTCCTGGTGACTTTTGTTTCTCTGGGGAAATGCCATTGTACGTGTCCAGGGCCTGTGGCCCGTAGTGGCCGGCCGCCTGCTGAAATTCCGAAGGGATCAGGATACCTCCCAGACCGATACTACCACCACAGGCAACTGTGGCTGGTTTGACAGTGCCAAGTGCCTCCTGCAAACTGACATCAGGAACCTTGCCTGGTGACTTTTGTTTCTCTGGGGATAGGCCATCGTTCCTCTCCAGGGCCCGTAGTCCGGAGTAGCCGGCTGCCTGCTGAAATTCCTCATGGATCAGGGTGCCTGCCACATGAAAGGTGCCCCCACAGGCAACTACGTCTGGTTTGACAGTGCCAAGTGCCTCCTGCAAACTGACATCAGGAACCTGGCCTGGTGATTTTTGTTTGTCTGGGGAAAGGCCATTGTACGTGTCCAGAGCCTGGTGGCCCGGAGTGGCCGGCTGCCTGCTGAAATTCCTCACGGATCAGGATTCCTCCCAGAACGAAAGTACCACCACAGGCAACTGTGGCTGGTTTGACAATGCCAAGTGCCTCCTGCAAACTGACATCAGCAACCTTGCCAGGTGACTTTTGTTTCTCTGGGGAAAAGCCATGGTTCATGTCCAGGACCTGGTGGCCCGGACTGGCCGGCTGCCTGCTGAAATTCCGCACGGATCAGGATACCTCCCAGATGCAAGGTGCCCCCATAGGCACCTGTGCCTGGTTTGACAGTGCCAAGTGCCTCCTGCAAACTGACATCAGGAACCTGGCCTGGTAACTTTTGTTTCTCTGGGGAAAGGCCATGGTTCATGTACACGGCCTGGTGGCCCAGAGTGTCCGGCTCCCTCCTGAAATTCAGCATGGATCAGGATGCCTCCCAGATGAAAATTGCCCCCAGAGGCACCTGTGGCTGGTTTGACAGTGCCAAGTGCCTCCTGCCAACTGACATCAGGAACCTGGCCTGGTGACTTTTGTTTCTCTGGGGAAAGGCCATCATTCTTTTCCGGGGCCTGCTGGCCCGGAGTGGCCTGCAGCCTGCTGAAATTCCGCACGGATCAGGATACATCCCAGACCGAAACTAAAACCATAGGCAACTGTGGCTGGTTTGACAGTGCCAAGTGCCTCCAGCGAACAGACATCAGGAACCTGGCCTGGTAAGTTTTATTTCTCTGGGGAAAGGCCATCGTTCATGTCCAGGGCCTTGCGGCGGGAAGTGGCCGGCCGCCTGCTGAAATTCCGCACGGATCAGGATACCTGCCAGATGCAAGGTGCCCCCATAGGCACCTGTGCCTGGTTTGACAGTGCCAAGTGCCTCCTGCCAACTGACATCAGGAACCTGGCCAGGTGACTTTTGTTTCTCTGGGGAAAGGCCATCATTCTTTTCCGGGGCCCGCTGTCCCGGAGTGGCCTGCAGCCTGCTGAAATTCCGCACGGATCAGGATACATCCCAGACCGAAACTAAAACCATAGGCAACTGTGGCAGGTTTGACAGTGCCATGTGCCTCCTGCAAACTGACATCAGGAACCTGGCCTGGTGACTTTTGTTTCTCTGGGGAAAGGCCATCATTCTTCTCCAGTGCCTGTTGGCCCAGAGTGTCCGGCTCCCTCCTGAAATTCAGCATGGATCAGGATGCCTCCCAGATGAAAATTGCCCCCAGAGGCACCTGTGGCTGGTTTGACAGTGCCAAGTGCCTCCTGCCAACTGACATCAGGAACCTGGCCTGGTGACTTTTGTTTCTCTGGGGAAAGGCCATCATTCTTTTCCGGGGCCCGCTGTCCCGGAGTGGCCTGCAGCCTGCTGAAATTCCGCACGGATCAGGATACATCCCAGACCGAAACTAAAACCATAGGCAACTGTGGCTGGTTTGACAGTGCCAAGTGCCTCCTGCGAACAGACATCAGGAACCTGGCCTGGTAAGTTTTGTTTCTCTGGGGAAAGGCCGTCGTTCTTGTCCAGGGCCTTGCGGCCTGGAGTGCCCGGCCGCCTGCTGAAATTCCGCATGGGTCAGGATGCCTCCCAGATGGAAAGTGCCCCCACAGACAACTGTGGCTGGTTTGACAGTGCCAAGTGCCTCCTGCAAGCTGACATCAGGATCCTGGCCTGGTGACTTTTGTTTCTCTGGGGAAAGGCCATAGATGATGTCCAGTGCCCCCTGGCCCGGAGTGGCCGACTGCCTGCTGAAATTCCGCACAGATCAGGATAACTCCCAGATGAAAGGAGCCCCCACAGGCAACTGTGGCTGGTTTGACAGTGCCAAGTGCCTCCTGCCAACTGACATCAGGAACCTGGCCAGGTGACTTTTGTTTCTCTGGGGAAAGGCCATCATTCTACTCCAGTGCCCGCTGGACCGGAGTGGCCGGCTGCCTGCTGAAATTCCGCACGGATCAGGATACCTCCCAGATGCAAGGTGCCCCCATAGGCACCTGTGCCTGGTTTGACAGTGCCAAGTGCCTCCTGCAAACTGACATCAGGAACCTGGCCTGGTAACTTTTGTTTCTCTGGGGAAAGGTCATGGTTCATGTCCACGGCCTGGTGGCCCAGAGTGTCCGGCTCCCTCCTGAAATTCAGCATGGATCAGGATGCCTCCCAGATGAAAATTGCCCACAGAGGCACCTGTGGCTGGTTTGACAGTGCCAAGTGCCTCCTGCCAACTGACATCAGGAACCTGGCCTGGTGACTTTTGTTTCTCTGCGGAAAGGCCATCATTTTGTCCGGCGCCCGCTGTCCCGGAGTGGCCTGCAGCCTGCTGAAATTCCCCACGGATCAGGATACATCCCAGACCGAAACTAAAACCATAGGCAACTGTGGCTGGTTTGACAGTGCCAAGTGCCTCCTGCGAACAGACATCAGGAACCTGGCCTGGTGACTTTTGTTTCTCTGGGGAAAGGCCATCGTTCTTGTCCAGGGCCTTGCGGCCTGGAGTGCCCGGCCTCCTGCTGAAATTCCGCATGGGTCAGGATGCCTCCCAGATGGAAAGTGCCCCCACAGACAACTGTGGCTGGTTTGACAGTGCCAGGTGCCTCCTGCAAACTGACATCAGGAACCTGGCCTGGTGAATTTTGTTTCTCTGGGGAAAGGCCATAGATGGTGTCCAGTGCCCCCTGGCCCGGAGTGTCCGACTGCCTGCTGAAATTCTGCACAGATCAGGATAACTCCCAGATGAAAGGAGCCCCCACAGGCAACTGTGGCTGGTTTGACAGTGCCAAGTGCCTCCTGCCAACTGACATCAGGAACCTGGCCAGGTGACTTTTGTTTCTCTGGGGAAAGGCCATCATTCTACTCCAGTGCCCGCTGGACCGGAGTGGCCGGCTGCCTGCTGAAATTCCGCACGGATCAGGATACCTCCCAGATGCAAGGTGCCCCCATAGGCACCTGTGCCTGCTTTGACAGTGCCAAGTGCCTCCTGCAAACTGACATCAGGAACCTGGCCTGGTAACTTTTGTTTCTCTGGGGAAAGGCCATGGTTCATGTCCACGGCCTGGTGGCCCAGAGTGTCCGGCTCCCTCCTGAAATTCAGCATGGATCAGGATGCCTCCCAGATGAAAATTGCCCACAGAGGCACCTGTGGCTGGTTTGACAGTGCCAAGTGCCTCCTGCCAACTGACATCAGGAACCTGGCCTGGTGACTTTTGTTTCTCTGCGGAAAGGCCATCATTTTGTCCGGGGCCCGCTGTCCCGGAGTGGCCTGCAGCCTGCTGAAATTCCACACGGATCAGGATACATCCCAGACCGAAACTAAAACCATAGGCAACTGTGGCTGGTTTGACAGTGCCAAGTGCCTCCTGCGAACAGACATCAGGAACCTGGCCTGGTAAGTTTTGTTTCTCTGGGGAAAGGCCATCGTTCTTGTCCAGGGCCTTGCGTCCTGGAGTGCCCGGCCTCCTGCTGAAATTCCGCATGGGTCAGGATGCCTCCCAGATGGAAAGTGCCCCCACAGACAACTGTGGCTGGTTTGACAGTGCCAGGTGCCTCCTGCAAACTGACATCAGGAACCTGGCCTGGTGAATTTTGTTTCTCTGGGGAAAGGCCATAGATGGTGTCCAGTGCCCCCTGGCCTGGAGTGTCCGACTGCCTGCTGAAATTCTGCACAGATCAGGATAACTCCCAGATGAAAGGAGCCCCCACAGGCAACTACGTCTGGTTTGACAGTGCCAAGTGCCTCCTGCAAACTGACATCAGGAACCTGGCCTGGTGACTTTTGTTTCTCTGGGGAAAGGCCATCATTCCTCTCCAGTGTCCGTTGGCCCGGAGTGGCCGGCTGCCTGCTGAAATTCCGCACGGAGCAGGATAGCTCCCAGATGAAAGGAGCCCCCACAGGCAACTGTGGCTGGTTTGACAATGCCAAGTGCCTCCTGCAAACTGACATCAGCAACCTGGCCTGGTGACTTTTGTTTCTCTGGGGAAAGGCCATCGTTCGTGTCCAGGGCCGGGTGTCCCTGGGTGTCCGGCTGCCTGCTGAAATTCCAAACGGATTAGGATGCCGCCCAGATGAAAGGTACCACCACAGGCAACTGTGGCAGGTTTGACAGTGCCAAGTGCCTCCTGCAAACTGACATCAGGAACCTGGCCTGGTGACTTTTGTTTCTCTGGGGAAAAGCCATGGTTCATGTCCAGGACCTGGTGGCCCGGAGTGGCCAGCCGCCTGCTGAAATTCCGCATGGATCAGGATGCCTCCCAGATGAAAAGTGCCCCCACAGGCACCTGTGGCTGGTTTGACAGTGCCAAGTGCCTCCTGCAAACTGACATCAGGAACCTGGCCTGGTGACTTTTGTTTCTCTGGGAAAAGGCCATCGTTCCTCTCCAGGGCCAGCTGTCCCGGAGTGGCCGGCTGCCTGCTGAAATTCCGCATGGATCAGGATACCTCCCAGATGCAAGGTGCCCCCAGAGGCAACTGTGGCTGGTTTGACAGTGCCAAGTACCTCCTAGAAATTGACATCAGGAAACTGGCCTGGTGACTTTTGTTTCTCTGGCGAAAGGCCATGGTTCATATCCTGAGCCTGGTGTCCTGGAGTGGCCGTCTGCCTGCTGAAATTCTGCACGGACCAGGATGCCGCCAAGATGAACGGTGCCCCCAGAGGCAACTGTGGCTGGTTTGACAGTGCCAAGTGCCTCCTGCAAACTGACATCAGGAACCTGGCCTGGTGATTTTCTTTCTCAGGGGAAAGTCCATCATTCAGGTCCAGTGCCCGGTGGCCCGCAGTTGCCTGCTGCCTGCTGAAATTCCACACGGATCAGGATACCTCCCAGATGCAAGGTGCCCCCACAGGCAACTGTGGCTGGTTTGACAGTGCCAAGCGCCTCCGGCAAACTGACATCAGGAACCTGTCCTGGTGACTTTTGTTTCTCTGGGGAAATGCCATTGTACGTGTCCAGGGCCTGTGGCCCGTAGTGGCCGGCCGCCTGCTGAAATTCCGAAGGGATCAGGATACCTCCCAGACCGATACTACCACCACAGGCAACTGTGGCTGGTTTGACAGTGCCAAGTGCCTCCTGCAAACTGACATCAGGAACCTTGCCTGGTGACTTTTGTTTCTCTGGGGATAGGCCATCGTTCCTCTCCAGGGCCCGTAGTCCGGAGTAGCCGGCTGCCTGCTGAAATTCCTCATGGATCAGGGTGCCTGCCACATGAAAGGTGCCCCCACAGGCAACTACGTCTGGTTTGACAGTGCCAAGTGCCTCCTGCAAACTGACATCAGGAACCTGGCCTGGTGATTTTTGTTTGTCTGGGGAAAGGCCATTGTACGTGTCCAGAGCCTGGTGGCCCGGAGTGGCCGGCTGCCTGCTGAAATTCCTCACGGATCAGGATTCCTCCCAGAACGAAAGTACCACCACAGGCAACTGTGGCTGGTTTGACAATGCCAAGTGCCTCCTGCAAACTGACATCAACAACCTTGCCAGGTGACTTTTGTTTCTCTGGGGAAAAGCCATGGTTCATGTCCAGGACCTGGTGGCCCGGACTGGCCGGCTGCCTGCTGAAATTCCGCACGGATCAGGATACCTCCCAGATGCAAGGTGCCCCCATAGGCACCTGTGCCTGGTTTGACAGTGCCAAGTGCCTCCTGCAAACTGACATCAGGAACCTGGCCTGGTAACTTTTGTTTCTCTGGGGAAAGGCCATGGTTCATGTACACGGCCTGGTGGCCCAGAGTGTCCGGCTCCCTCCTGAAATTCAGCATGGATCAGGATGCCTCCCAGATGAAAATTGCCCCCAGAGGCACCTGTGGCTGGTTTGACAGTGCCAAGTGCCTCCTGCCAACTGACATCAGGAACCTGGCCTGGTGACTTTTGTTTCTCTGGGGAAAGGCCATCATTCTTTTCCGGGGCCTGCTGGCCCGGAGTGGCCTGCAGCCTGCTGAAATTCCGCACGGATCAGGATACATCCCAGACCGAAACTAAAACCATAGGCAACTGTGGCTGGTTTGACAGTGCCAAGTGCCTCCAGCGAACAGACATCAGGAACCTGGCCTGGTAAGTTTTATTTCTCTGGGGAAAGGCCATCGTTCATGTCCAGGGCCTTGCGGCGGGAAGTGGCCGGCCGCCTGCTGAAATTCCGCACGGATCAGGATACCTCCCAGATGCAAGGTGCCCCCATAGGCACCTGTGCCTGGTTTGACAGTGCCAAGTGCCTCCTGCCAACTGACATCAGGAACCTGGCCAGGTGACTTTTGTTTCTCTGGGGAAAGGCCATCATTCTTTTCCGGGGCCCGCTGTCCCGGAGTGGCCTGCAGCCTGCTGAAATTCCGCACGGATCAGGATACATCCCAGACCGAAACTAAAACCATAGGCAACTGTGGCAGGTTTGACAGTGCCAAGTGCCTCCTGCAAACTGACATCAGGAACCTGGCCTGGTGACTTTTGTTTCTCTGGGGAAAGGCCATCATTCTTCTCCAGTGCCTGTTGGCCCAGAGTGTCCGGCTCCCTCCTGAAATTCAGCATGGATCAGGATGCCTCCCAGATGAAAATTGCCCCCACAGGCACCTGTGGCTGGTTTGACAGTGCCAAGTGCCTCCTGCCAACTGACATCAGGAACCTGGCCTGGTGACTTTTGTTTCTCTGGGGAAAGGCCATCATTCTTTTCCGGGACCCGCTGTCCCGGAGTGGCCTGCAGCCTGCTGAAATTCCGCACGGATCAGGATACATCCCAGACCGAAACTAAAACCATAGGCAACTGTGGCTGGTTTGACAGTGCCAAGTGCCTCCTGCGAACAGACATCAGGAACCTGGCCTGGTAAGTTTTGTTTCTCTGGGGAAAGGCCGTCGTTCTTGTCCAGGGCCTTGCGGCCTGGAGTGCCCGGCCTCCTGCTGAAATTCCGCATGGGTCAGGATGCCTCCCAGATGGAAAGTGCCCCCACAGACAACTGTGGCTGGTTTGACAGTGCCAAGTGCCTCCTGCAAACTGACATCAGGATCCTGGCCTGGTGACTTTTGTTTCTCTGGGGAAAGGCCATAGATGATGTCCAGTGCCCCCTGGCCCGGAGTGGCCGACTGCCTGCTGAAATTCCGCACAGATCAGGATAACTCCCAGATGAAAGGAGCCCCCACAGGCAACTGTGGCTGGTTTGACAGTGCCAAGTGCCTCCTGCAAACTGACATCAGGATCCTGGCCTGGTGACTTTTGTTTCTCTGGGGAAAGGCCATAGATGATGTCCAGTGCCCCCTGGCCCGGAGTGGCCGACTGCCTGCTGAAATTCCGCACGGATCAGGATACCTCCCAGATGCAAGGTGCCCCCATAGGCACCTGTGCCTGCTTTGACAGTGCCAAGTGCCTCCTGCAAACTGACATCAGGAACCTGGCCTGGTAACTTTTGTTTCTCTGGGGAAAGGCCATGGTTCATGTCCACGGCCTGGTGGCCCAGAGTGTCCGGCTCCCTCCTGAAATTCAGCATGAATCAGGATGCCTCCCAGATGAAAATTGCCCACAGAGGCACCTGTGGCTGGTTTGACAGTGCCAAGTGCCTCCTGCCAACTGACATCAGGAACCTGGCCTGGTGACTTTTGTTTCTCTGCGGAAAGGCCATCATTTTGTCCGGGGCCCGCTGTCCCGGAGTGGCCTGCAGCCTGCTGAAATTCCACACGGATCATGATACATCCCAGACCGAAACTAAAACCATAGGCAACTGTGGCTGGTTTGACAGTGCCAAGTGCCTCCTACGAACAGACATCAGGAACCTGGCCTGGTAAGTTTTGTTTCTCTGGGGAAAGGCCATCGTTCTTGTCCAGGGCCTTGCGGCCTGGAGTGCCCGGCCTCCTGCTGAAATTCCGCATGGGTCAGGATGCCTCCCAGATGGAAAGTGCCCCCACAGACAACTGTGGCTGGTTTGACAGTGCCAAGTGCCTCCTGCAAACTGACATCAGGAACCTGGCCTGGTGAATTTTGTTTCTCTGGGGAAAGGCCATAGATGGTGTCCAGTGCCCTCTGGCCCGGAGTGTCCGACTGCCTGCTGAAATTCTGCACAGATCAGGATAACTCCCAGATGAAAGGAGCCCCCACAGGCAACTGTGGCTGGTTTGACAGTGCCAAGTGCTTCCTGCAAACTGACATCAGGAACCTGGCCTGGTGACTTTTGTTTCTCTGGGGAAAGGCCATCATTCCTCTCCAGTGTCCGTTGGCCCGGAGTGGCCGGCTGCCTGCTGAAATTCCGCACGGAGCAGGATAGCTTCCAGATGAAAGGAGCCCCCACAGGCAACTGTGGCTGGTTTGACAATGCCAAGTGCCTCCTGCAAACTGACATCAGCAACCTGGCCTGGTGACTTTTGTTTCTCTGGGGAAAGGCCATCGTTCGTGTCCAGGGCCGGGTGTCCCTGGGTGTCCGGCTGCCTGCTGAAATTCCAAACGAATTAGGATGCCGCCCAGATGAAAGGTACCACCACAGGCAACTGTGGCAGGTTTGACAGTGCCAAGTGCCTCCTGCAAACTGACATCAGGAACCTGGCCTGGTGACTTTTGTTTCTCTGGGGAAAAGCCATGGTTCATGTCCAGGACCTGGTGGCCCGGAGTGGCCAGCCGCCTGCTGAAATTCCGCATGGATCAGGATAACTCCCAGATGAAAAGTGCCCCCACAGGCACCTGTGGCTGGTTTGACAGTGCCAAGTGCCTCCTGCCAACTGACATCAGAAACCTGGCCTGGTGACTTTTGTTTCTCTGGGAAAAGGCCATCGTTCCTCTCCAGGGCCAGCTGTCCCGGAGTGGCCGGCTGCCTGCTGAAATTCCGCACGGATCAGGATACCTCCCAGATGCAAGGTGCCCCCAGAGGCAACTGTGGCTGGTTTGACAGTGCCAAGTACCTCCTAGAAATTGACATCAGGAAACTGGCCTGGTGACTTTTGTTTCTCTGGCGAAAGGCCATGGTTCATATCCTGAGCCTGGTGTCCTGGAGTGGCCGTCTGCCTGCTGAAATTCTGCACGGACCAGGATGCCGCCAAGATGAACGGTGCCCCCAGAGGCAACTGTGGCTGGTTTGACAGTGCCAAGTGCCTCCTGCAAACTGACATCAGCAACCTGGCCTGGTGATTTTCTTTCTCAGGGGAAAGTCCATCGTTCAGGTCCAGTGCCCGGTGGCCCGCAGTTGCCTGCTGCCTGCTGAAATTCCACACGGATCAGGATACCTCCCAGATGCAAGGTGCCCCCAGAGGCAACTGTGGCTGGTTTGACAGTGCCAAGCGCCTCCTGCAAACTGACATCAGGAACCTGTCCTGGTGACTTTTGTTTCTCTGGGGAAATGCCATTGTACGTGTCCAGGGCCTGTGGCCCGGAGTGGCCGGCCGCCTGCTGAAATTCCGAAGGGATCAGGATACCTCCCAGACCGATACTACCACCACAGGCAACTGTGGCTGGTTTGACAGTGCCAAGTGCCTCCTGCAAACTGACATCAGGAACCTTGCCTGGTGACTTTTGTTTCTCTGGGGATAGGCCATCGTTCCTCTCCAGGGCCCGTAGTCCGGAGTAGCCGGCTGCCTGCTGAAATTCCTCATGGATCAGGGTGCCTGCCACATGAAAGGTGCCCCCACAGGCAACTACGTCTGGTTTGACAGTGCCAAGTGCCTCCTGCAAACTGACATCAGGAACCTGGCCTGGTGATTTTTGTTTGTCTGGGGAAAGGCCATTGTACGTGTCCAGAGCCTGGTGCCCAGAGTGGCCGGCTGCCTGCTGAAATTCCTCACGGATCAGGATTCCTCCCAGAACGAAAGTACCACCACAGGCAACTGTGGCTGGTTTGACAATGCCAAGTGCCTCCTGCAAACTGACATCAGCAACCTTGCCAGGTGACTTTTGTTTCTCTGGGGAAAAGCCATGGTTCATGTCCAGGACCTGGTGGCCCGGACTGGCCGGCTGCCTGCTGAAATTCCGCACGGATCAGGATACCTCCCAGATGCAAGGTGCCCCCATAGGCACCTGTGCCTGGTTTGACAGTGCCAAGTGCCTCCTGCAAACTGACATCCGGAACCTGGCCTGGTAACTTTTGTTTCTCTGGGGAAAGGCCATGGTTCATGTACACGGCCTGGTGGCCCAGAGTGTCCGGCTCCCTCCTGAAATTCAGCATGGATCAGGATGCCTCCCAGATGAAAATTGCCCCCAGAGGCACCTGTGGCTGGTTTGACAGTGCCAAGTGCCTGCTGCCAACTGACATCAGGAACCTGGCCTGGTGACTTTTGTTTCTCTGGGGAAAGGCCATCATTCTTTTCCGGGGCCTGCTGGCCCGGAGTGGCCTGCAGCCTGCTGAAATTCCGCACGGATCAGGATACATCCCAGACCGAAACTAAAACCATAGGCAACTGTGGCTGGTTTGACAGTGCCAAGTGCCTCCAGCGAACAGACATCAGGAACCTGGCCTGTAAGTTTTATTTCTCTGGGGAAAGGCCAACGTTCATGTCCAGGGACTTGCGGCGGGAAGTGGCCGGCCGCCTGCTGAAATTCCGCATGGGTCAGGATGCCTCCCAGATGGAAAGTGCCCCCACAGACAACTGTGGCTGGTTTGACAGTGCCAAGTGCCTCCTGCAAACTGACATCAGGATCCTGGCCTGGTGACTTTTGTTTCTCTGGGGAAAGGCCATAGATGATGTCCAGTGCCCCCTGGCCCGGAGTGGCCGACTGCCTGCTGAAATTCCGCACAGATCAGGATAGCTCCCAGATGAAAGGAGCCCCCACAGGCAACTGTGGCTGGTTTGACAGTGCCAAGTGCCTCCTGCCAACTGACATCAGGAACCTGGCCAGGTGACTTTTGTTTCTCTGGGGAAAGGTCATGGTTCATATCCTGGACCCGTAGTCCCGGAGTGGCCGGCTGCCTGCTGAAATTCCGAACGGATTAGGATGCCGCCCAGATGAAAGGTACCACCACAGGCAACTGTGGCAGGTTTGACAGTGCCAAGTGCCTCCTGCAAACTGACATCAGGAACCTGGCCTGGTGACTTTTGTTTCTCTTTGGAAAAGCCATGGTTCATGTCCAGGACCTGGTGGCCCGGAGTGGCCGGCCGCCTGCTGAAATTCCGCATGGATCAGGATGCCTCCCACATGAAAAGTGCTCCCACAGGCACCTGTGGCTGGTTTGACAGTGCCAAGTGCCTCCTGCCAACTGACATCAGGAACCTGGCCAGGTGACTTTTGTTTCTCTGGGGAAAGGCCATGGTTCATGTCCACGGCCTGGTGGCCCAGAGTGTACGGCTCCCTCCTGAAATTAAGCATGGATCAGGATGCCTCCCAGATGAAAATTGCCCCCAGAGGCACCTGTGGCTGGTTTGACAGTGCCAAGTGCCTCCTGCCAACTGACATCAGGAACCTGGCCTGGTGACTTTTGTTTCTCTGGGGAAAGGCCATCATTCTTTTCCGGGGCCCGCTGTCCCGGAGTGGCCTGCAGCCTGCTGAAATTCCGCACGGATCAGGATACATCCCAGACCGAAACAAAAACCATAGGCAACTGTGGCTGGTTTGACAGTGCCAAGTGCCTCCTGCGAACAGACATCAGGAACCTGGCCTGGTAAGTTTTGTTTCTCTGGGGAAAGGCCATCGTTCTTGTCCAGGGCCTTGCACCCTGGAGTGCCCGGCCTCCTGCTGAAATTCCGCATGGATCAGGATGCCTCCCAGATGGAAAGTGCCCCCACAGACAACTGTGGCTGGTTTGACAGTGCCAAGTGCCTCCTGCAAACTGACATCAGGAACCTGGCCTGGTGACTTTTGTTTCTTTGGGGAAAGGCCATAGATGATGTCCAGTGCCCCCTGGCCCGGAGTGGCCGACTGCCTGCTGAAATTCCGCACAGATCAGGATAACTCCCAGATGAAAGGAGCCCCCACAGGCAACTGTGGCTGGTTTGACAGTGCCAAGTGCCTCCTGCCAACTGACATCAGGAACCTGGCCAGGTGACTTTTGTTTCTCTGGGGAAAGGCCATCATTCTTCTCCAGTGCCCGCTGGCCCGGAGTGGCCGGCTGCCTGCTGAAATTCCGCACGGATCAGGATACCTCCCAGATGCAAGGTGCCCCCATAGGCACCTGTGGCTGGTTTGACAGTGCCAAGTGCCTCCTGCCAACTGACATCAGGAACCTGGCCTGGTGACTTTTGTTTCTCTGGGGAAAGGCCATGGTTAATGTACAGGGCCGGGTGTCCCGGAGTGGCCGGCTGCCTGCTGAAATTCCGAACGGATCAGGATGCCTCCCAGATGCAAGGTGCCCCCAGAGGCAATTGTGGCTGGTTTGACAGTGCCAAGTGCCTCCTGCAAACTGACATCAGGAACCTGGCCTGGTGACTTTTGTTTCTCTGGGGAAAGGCCATCATTCTTTTCCGGGGCCCGCTGGCCGGGATTGGCCGGCTGCCTGCTGAAATTCCGCACGAATCAGGATACCTCCAAGACTGAAACTAAAACCATAGGCAACTATGGCTGCTTTGACAGTGCCAAGTGCCTCCTGCAAACTGACATCAGGAACCTGGCCTGGTAAGTTTTGTTTCTCTGGGGAAAGGCCATCTTTCTTGTCCGGGGCACGCCGTCCCGGAGTGGCCGGCTGCCTGCTGAAATTCCGCACGGATCAGGATACCTCCCAGATGCAAGGTGCACCCATAGGCACCTGTGGCTGGTTTGACAGTGCCAAGTGCCTCCTGCAAACTGACATCAGGAACCTGGCCTGGTGACTTTTGTTTCTCTGGGGAAAGGCCATGGTTAATGTACAGGGCCGGGTGTCCCGGAGTGGCCGGCTGCCTGCTGAAATTCCGAACGGATCAGGATGCCTCCCAGATGCAAGGTGCCCCCAGAGGCAATTGTGGCTGGTTTGACAGTGCCAAGTGCCTCCTGCAAACTGACATCAGGAACCTGGCCTGGTGACTTTTGTTTCTCTGGGGAAAGGCCATCGTTCCTCTCCAGGGCCCGCTGCCCCGGAGTGGCAGACTGCCTGCTGAAATTCCGCACGGATCAGGATAACTCCCAGATGAAAGGAGCCCCCACAGGCAACTGTGGCTGGTTTGACAGTGCCAAGTGCCTCCTGCAAACTGACATCAGGAACCTGGCCTGGTGACTTTTGTTTCTCTGGGGAAAGGCCATCATTCTTCTCCAGTGCCCGTTGGCCCGGACTGGCCGGCTGCCTGCTGAAATTCCGCACGGATCAGGATACCTCCCAGATGCAAAGTGCCCCCATAGGCACGTGTGGCTGGTTTGACAGTGCCAAGTGCCTCCTGCCAACTGACATCAGGAACCTGGCCTGGTGACTTTTGTTTCTCTGGGGAAAGGCCATCGTTCCTCTCCAGGGCCCGCTGGCCCGGCGTGGCCTGCAGCCTGCTGAAATTCCGCACGGATCACAATACATCCCAGACCGAAACTAAAACCATAGGCAACTGTGGCTGGTTTGACAGTGCCAAGTGCCTCCTGCAAACTGACATCAGGAACCTGGCCTGGTAAGTTTTATTTCTCTGGGGAAAAGCCATCGTTCTTGTCCAGGGCCTTGCGGCCTGGAGTGCCCGGCCGCCTGCTGAAATTCCGCATGGATCAGGATGCCTCCCAGATGAAAAGTGCCCCCACAGGCAACTGTGGCTGGTTTGACAGTGCCAAGTGCCTCCTGCAATCTGACATCAGGAACCTGGCCTGGTGACTTTTGTTTCTCTGGGGAAAGGCCATCATTCTTCTCCAGTGCCCGTTGGCCCGGACTGGCCGGCTGCATGCTGAAATTCCGCACGGATCAGGATACCTCCCAGATGCAAGGTGCCCCCATAGGCACCTGTGCCTGGTTTGACAGTGCCAAGTGCCTCCTGCAAGCAGACATCAGGAACCTGGCCAGGTGACTTTTGTTTCTTTGGGGAAAGGTCATGGTTCATATCCTGGACCCGTAGTCCCGGAGTGGCCGGCTGCCTGCTGAAATTCCGCATGGATCAGGATGCCTCCCAGACCAAAACTAAAACCATAGGCAACTGTGGCTGGTTTGACTGTGCCAAGTGCCTCCTGCAAACTGACATCAGGAACCTGGCCTGGTGACTTTTGTTTCTCTGGGGAAAAGCCGTGGTTCATGTCCAGGGCCTTGTGGCCCGGAGTGGCCGGCCTCCTGCTGAAATTCCGCATGGATCAGGATGCCTCACAGATGAAAAGTGCCCCCACAGGCACCGGACGCTGGTTTGACAGTGCCAAGTGCCTCCTGCCAACTGACATCAGGAACCTGGCCTGGTGACTTTTGTTTCTCTGGGGAAAGGCCATCGTTCCTCTCCAGGGCCCGCTGCCCCGGAGTGGCCGACAGCCTGCTGAATTTCCGCACCGATCAGGATAGCTCCCAGATGCAAGGTGCCCCCACCGGCAACTGTGGCTGGTTTGACAGTGCCAAGTGCCTCCTGCAAGCTGACATCAGGAACCTGGCCTGGTGACTTTTGTTTCTCAGGAAAAGGTCATGGTTCATATCCTGGACCCGTAGTCCCGGAGTGGCCGGCTGCCTGCTGAAATTCCGAACGGATTAGGATGCCGCCCAGATGAAAGGTACCACCACAGGCAACTGTGGCTGGTTTGACAGCGCCAAGTGCCTCCTGCCAACTGACATCAGGAACCTGGCCTGGTGACTTTTGTTTCTCTGGGGAAAGGCCATCGTTCCTCTCCAGGGCCAGTGGCCCCGGAGTGGCAGACTGCCTGCTGAAATTCCGCACGGATCAGGATAACTCCCAGATGAAAGGAGCCCCCACAGGCAACTGTGGCTGGTTTGACAGTGCCAAGTGCCTCCTGCAAACTGACATCAGGAACCTGGCCTGGTGACTTTTGTTTCTCTGGGGAAAGGCCATCATTCTTCTCCAGTGCCCGTTGGCCAGGAGTGGCCGGCTGCCTGCTGAAATTCCGCACGGATCAGGATACCTCCCAGATGCAAGGTGCCCCCATAGGCACCTGTGCCTGGTTTGACAGTTCCAAGTGCCTGCTGCAAGCTGACGTCAGGAACCTGGCCTGGTGACTTTTATTTCTCTGAGGAAAGGTCATGGTTCATATCCTGGACCCGTAGTCCCGGCGTGGCCGGCTGCCTGCTGAAATTCCGCACGGATCAGGATGCCTCCCAGATCAAAACTAAAACCATAGGCAACTTAGGCTGGTTTGACAGTGCCAAGTGCCTCCTGCAAACTGACATCAGGAACCGGGCCTGGTGACTTTTGTTTCTCTGGGGAAAAGCCGTGGTTCATGTCCAGGGCCTGGTGGCCCGGAGTGGCCAGCCGCCTGCTGAAATTCCGCATGGATCAGGATGCCTCCCAGATGCAAGGCGCCCCCTCAGGCACCTGTGGCTGGTTTGACAGTGCCAAGTGCCTCCTGCCAACTGACATCAGGAACCTGGCCTGGTGACTTTTGTTTCTCTGGGGAAAGGCCATCGTTCCTCTCCAGGGCCCGCTGCCCCAGAGTGGCAGACTGCCTGCTGAAATTCCGCATGGATCAGGATGCCTCCCAGATGAAAAGTGCCCCCACAGGCAACTGTGGCTGGTTTGACAGTGCCAAGTGCCTCCTGCAAACTGACATCAGGAACCTGGCCTGGTGACTTTTGTTTCTCTGGGGAAAGGCCATCATTCTTCTCCAGTGCCCGTTGGCCCGGAGTGGCCGGCTGCCTGCTGAAATTCCGCACGGATCAGGATACCTCCCAGATGCAAGGTGCCCCCATAGGCACCTGTGCCTGGTTTGACAGTGCCAAGTGCCTCCTGCCAACTGACATCAGGAACCTGGCCTGGTGACTTTTGTTTCTCTGGGGAAAGGTCATGGTTCATATCCTGGACCCGTAGTCCCGGAGTGGCCGGCTGCCTGCTGAAATTCAGCATGGATCCGGATGCCTCCCAGACCAAAACTAAAACCATAGGCAACTGTGGCTGGTTTGACTGTGCCAAGTGCCTCCTGCAAACTGACATCAGGAACCTGGCCTGGTGACTTTTGTTTCTCTGGGGAAAAGCCGTAGTTCATGTCCAGGGCCTGGTGGCCCGGAGTGGCCGGCCGCCTGCTGAAATTCCGCATGGGTCAGGATGCCTCCCAGATGAAAAGTGCCCCCACAGGCACCTGAGGCTGGTTTGACAGTGCCAAGTGCCTCCTGCCAACTGACATCAGGAACCTGGCCTGGTGACTTTTGTTTCTCTGGGGAAAGGCCATCGTTCCTCTCCAGGGCCCGCTGCCCCGGAGTGGCCGACAGCCTGCTGAATTTCCGCATGGATCAGGATACCTCCCAGATGGAAAGGAGCCCCCACAGGCAACTGTGGCTGGTTTGACAGTGCCAAGTGCCTCCTGCAAGCTGACATCAGGAACCTGGCCTGGTGACTTTTGTTTCTCTGGGGAAAGGTCATGGTTCATATCCTGGACCCGTAGTGCCGGTGTGGCCGGCTGCCAGTTGAAATTCCGAACGGATTAAGATGCCGCCCAGATGAAAGGTACCACCACAGGCAACTGTGGCAGGTTTGACAGTGCCAAGTGCCTCCTGCAAACTGACATCAGGAACCTGGCCTGGTGACTTTTGTTTCTCTGGGGAAAAGCCGTGGTTCATGTCCAGGGCCTTGTGGCCCGGAGTGGCCGGCCGCCTTCTGAAATTCCGCATGGATCAGGATGCCTCCCAGATGCAAGGTGCCCCCACAGGCACCTGAGGCTGGTTTGACAGTGCCAAGTGCCTCCTGCCAACTGACATCAGGAACCTGGCCAGGTGACTTTTGTTTCTCTGGGGAAAGGCCATCGTTCCTCTCCAGGGCCCGCTGGCCCGGAGTGGCAGACTGCCTGCTGAAATTCCGCACGGATCAGGATGCCTCCCAGATGAAAGGAGCCCCCACAGGCAACTGTGGCTGGTTTGACAGTGCCAAGTGCCTCCTGCAAACTGACATCAGGAACCTGGCCTGGTGACTTTTGTTTCTCTGGGGAAAGGCCATCATTCTTCTCCAGTGCCCGTTGGCCCGGAGTGGCCGGCCGCCTGCTGAAGTTACGCACGGATCAGGATGCCTCCCAGATGAAAAGTGCCCCCACAGGCACCTGAGGCTGGTTTGACAGTGCCAAGTGCATCCTGCCAACTGACATCAGGAACCTGGCCTGGTGACTTTTGTTTCTCTGGGGAAAGGCCATCATTCCTCTCCAGGGCCCGCTGCCCCGGAGTGGCCGACAGCCTGCTGAATTTCCGCACGGATCAGGATAACTCCCAGATGCAAGGTGCCCCCACAGGCAACTGTGGCTGGTTTGAAAGTGCCTAGTGCCTCCTGCAAACTGACATCAGGAACCTGGCCAGGTGACTTTTGTTTCTCTGGGGAAAGGCCATCGTTCCTCTCCTGGGCCCGCTGGCCCCGAGTGGCCGGCTGCCTGCTGAAATTCCGCACGGATCAGGATACCTCCCAGATGGAAAGGAGCCCCCATAGGCAACTGTGGCTGGTTTGACAGTGCCAAGTGCCTCCTGCCAACTGACATCAGGAACCTGGCCAGGTGACTTTTGTTTCTCCGGGGAAAGGTCATGGTTCATATCCTGGACCCGTAGTCCCGGTGTGGCCGGCTGCCTGCTGAAATTCCGAACGGATTAGGATGCCGCCCAGATGAAAGATACCACCACAGGCAACTGTGGCAGGTTTGACAGTGCCAAGTGCCTCCTGCAAACTGACATCAGGAACCTGGCCTGGTGACTTTTGTTTCTCTGGGGAAAAGCCGTGGTTCATGTCCAGGGCCTGGTGGCCCGGAGTGGCCGGACGCCTGCTGAAATTCCGCATGGATCAGGATGCCTCCCAGATGAAAAGTGCCCCCACAGGCACCTGAGGCTGGTTCGACAGTGCCAAGTGCCTGCTGCCAACTGACATCAGGAACCTGGCCAGGTGACTTTTGTTTCTCTGGGGAAAGGCCATCGTTCCTCTCCAGGGCCCGCTGGCCCGGAGTGGCAGACTGCCTGCTGAAATTCCGCATGGATCAGGATGCCTCCCAGATGAAAAGTGCCCCCACAGGCAACTGTGGCTGGTTTGACAGTGCCAAGTGCCTCCTGCCAACTGACATCAGGAACCTGGCCTGGTGACTTTTGTTTCTCTGGGGAAAGGCCATCATTCTTCTCCAGTGCCAGCTGGCCCGGAGTGGCCGGCTGCCTGCTGAAATTCCGCACGGATCAGGATACCTCCCAGATGCAAGGTGCCCCCATAGGCACCTGTGCCTGGTTTGACAGTGCCAAGTGCCTCCTGCAAGCAGACATCAGGAACCTGGCCAGGTGACTTTTGTTTCTCTGGGGAAAGGTCATGGTTCATATCCTGGACCCGTAGTCCCGGAGTGGCCGGCTGCCTGCTGAAATTCCGCATGGATCAGGATGCCTCCCAGACCAAAACTAAAACCATAGGCAACTGTGGCTGGTTTGACAGTGCCAAGTGCCTCCTGCAAACTGACATCAGGAACCTGGCCTGGTGACTTTTGTTTCTCTGGGTAAAAGCCGTGGTTCATGTCCAGGGCCTTGTGGCCCGGAGTGGCCGGCCGCCTGCTGAAATTCCGCATGGGTCAGGATGCCTCCCAGATGAAAAGTGCCCCCACAGGCACCTGAGGCTGGTTTGACAGTGCCAAGTGCCTCCTGCCAACTGACATCAGGAACCTGGCCTGGTGACTTTTGTTTCTCTGGGGAAAGGCCATCGTTCCTCTCCAGGGCCTGCTACCCCGGAGTGGCCGACAGCCTGCTGAATTTCCGCACGGATCAGGATAGCTCCCAGATGCAAGGTACCCCCACAGGCAACTGTGGCTGGTTTGACAGTGCCAAGTGCCTCCTGCAAGCTGACATCAGGAACCTGGCCTGGTGACTTTTGTTTCTCCGGGGAAAGGTCATGGTTCATATCCTGGACCCGTAGTCCCGGAGTGGCCGGCTGCCTGCTGAAATTCCGAACGGATTAGGATGCCGCCCAGATGAAAGGTACCACCACAGGCAACTGTGGCAGGTTTGACAGTGCCAAGTGCCTCCTGCAAACTGACATCAGGAACCTGGCCTGGTGACTTTTGTTTCTCTGGGGAAAAGCCGTGGTTCCTGTCCAGGGCCTGGTGGCCCGGAGTGGCCGGCCGCCTGCTGAAATTCCGCATGGATCAGGATAACTCCCAGATGAAAGGAGCCCCCACAGGCAACTGTGGCTGGTTTGACAGTGCCAAGTGCCTCCTGCAAACTGACATCAGGAACCTGGCCTGGTGACTTTTGTTTCTCTGGGGAAAGGCCATCATTCTTCTCCAGTGCCCGTTGGCCCGGAGTGGCCGGCTGCCTGCTGAAATTCCGCACGGATCAGGATACCTCCCAGATGCAAGATGCCCCCATAGGCACCTGAGGCTGGTTTGACAGTTCCAAGTGCCTGCTGCAAGCTGACGTCAGGAACCTGGCCTGGTGACTTTTGTTTCTCTGAGGAAAGGTCATGGTTCATATCCTGGACCCGTAGTCCCGGCGTGGCCGGCTGCCTGCTGAAATTCCGCACGGATCAGGATGCCTCCCAGATCAAAACTAAAACCATAGGCAGCTTAGGCTGGTTTGACAGTGCCAAGTGCCTCCTGCAAACTGACATCAGGAACCTGGCCTGGTGACTTTTGTTTCTCTGGGGAAAAGCCATCATTCTTGTCCAGGGCCTTGTGGCCTGGAGTGCCCGGCCGCCTGCTGAAATTCCGCATGGGTCAGGATGCATCACAGATGAAAAGTGCCCCCACAGGCAACTGTGGCTGGTTTGACAGTGCCAAGTGCCTCCTGCCAACTGACATCAGGAACCTGGCCAGGTGACTTTTGTTTCTCTGGGGAAAGGCCATCATTCCTCTCCAGGGCCCGCTGCCCCGGAGTGGCAGACTGCCTGCTGAAATTCCGCACGGATCAGGATAACTCCCAGATGAAAGGAGCCCCCACAGGCAACTGTGGCTGGTTTGACAGTGCCAAGTGCCTCCTGCAAACAGACATCAGGAACCTGGCCTGGTGACTTTTGTTTCTCTGGGGAAAGGCCATCGTTCGTGTCCAGGGCCGGGTGTCCCTGGGTGTCCGGCTGCCTGCTGAAATTCCGAACGGATTAGGATGCCGCCGAGATGAAAGGTACCACCACAGGCAACTGTGGCAGGTTTGACAGTGCCAAGTGCCTCCTGCCAACTGACATCAGGAACCTGGCCTGGTGACTTTTGTTTCTCCGGGGAAAGGTCATGGTTCATATCCTGGACCCGTAGTCCCGGTGTGGCCGGCTGCCTGCTGAAATTCCGAACGGATTTGGATGCCGCCCAGATGAAATGTACCACCACAGGCAACTGTGGCAGGTTTGACAGTGCCAAGTGCCTCCTGCAAACTGACATCAGGAACCTGGCCTGGTGACTTTTGTTTCTCTGGGGAAAAGCCGTGGTTCATGTCCAGGGCCTGGTGGCCCAGAGTGGCCGGCCGCCTGCTGAAATTCCGCATGGATCAGGATGCCTCCCAGATGAAAAGTGCCCCCACAGGCACCTGAGGCTGGTTTGACAGTGCCAAGTGCCTCCTGCCAACTGACATCAGGAACCTGGCCTGGTGACTTTTGTTTCTCTGGGGAAAGGCCATCGTTCCTCTCCAGGGCCTGCTGCCCCGGAGTGGCCGACAGCCTGCTGAATTTCCGCACGGATCAGGATAGCTCCCAGATGCAAGGTACCCCCACAGGCAACTGTGGCTGGTTTGACAGTGCCAAGTGCCTCCTGCAAGCTGACATCAGGAACCTGGCCTGGTGACTTTTGTTTCTCCGGGGAAAGGTCATGGTTCATATCCTGGACCCGTAGTCCCGGAGTGGCCGGCTGCCTGCTGAAATTCCGAACGGATTAGGATGCCGCCCAGATGAAAGGTACCACCACAGGCAACTGTGGCAGGTTTGACAGTGCCAAGTGCCTCCTGCAAACTGACATCAGGAACCTGGCCTGGTGACTTTTGTTTCTCTGGGGAAAAGCCGTGGTTCATGTCCAGGGCCTGGTGGCCCGGAGTGGCCGGCCGCCTGCTGAAATTCCGCATGGATCAGGATAACTCCCAGATGAAAGGAGCCCCCACAGGCAACTGTGGCTGGTTTGACAGTGCCAAGTGCCTCCTGCAAACTGACATCAGGAACCTGGCCTGGTGACTTTTGTTTCTCTGGGGAAAGGCCATCATTCTTCTCCAGTGCCCGTTGGCCCGGAGTGGCCGGCTGCCTGCTGAAATTCCGCACGGATCAGGATACCTCCCAGATGCAAGATGCCCCCATAGGCACCTGAGGCTGGTTTGACAGTTCCAAGTGCCTGCTGCAAGCTGACGTCAGGAACCTGGCCTGGTGACTTTTGTTTCTCTGAGGAAAGGTCATGGTTCATATCCTGGACCCGTAGTCCCGGCGTGGCCGGCTGCCTGCTGAAATTCCGCACGGATCAGGATGCCTCCCAGATCAAAACTAAAACCATAGGCAGCTTAGGCTGGTTTGACAGTGCCAAGTGCCTCCTGCAAACTGACATCAGGAACCTGGCCTGGTGACTTTTGTTTCTCTGGGGAAAAGCCATCATTCTTGTCCAGGGCCTTGTGGCCTGGAGTGCCCGGCCGCCTGCTGAAATTCCGCATGGGTCAGGATGCATCACAGATGAAAAGTGCCCCCACAGGCAACTGTGGCTGGTTTGACAGTGCCAAGTGCCTCCTGCCAACTGACATCAGGAACCTGGCCAGGTGACTTTTGTTTCTCTGGGGAAAGGCCATCATTCCTCTCCAGGGCCCGCTGCCCCGGAGTGGCAGACTGCCTGCTGAAATTCCGCACGGATCAGGATAACTCCCAGATGAAAGGAGCCCCCACAGGCAACTGTGGCTGGTTTGACAGTGCCAAGTGCCTCCTGCAAACAGACATCAGGAACCTGGCCTGGTGACTTTTGTTTCTCTGGGGAAAGGCCATCGTTCGTGTCCAGGGCCGGGTGTCCCTGGGTGTCCGGCTGCCTGCTGAAATTCCGAACGGATTAGGATGCCGCCGAGATGAAAGGTACCACCACAGGCAACTGTGGCAGGTTTGACAGTGCCAAGTGCCTCCTGCCAACTGACATCAGGAACCTGGCCTGGTGACTTTTGTTTCTCCGGGGAAAGGTCATGGTTCATATCCTGGACCCGTAGTCCCGGTGTGGCCGGCTGCCTGCTGAAATTCCGAACGGATTTGGATGCCGCCCAGATGAAATGTACCACCACAGGCAACTGTGGCAGGTTTGACAGTGCCAAGTGCCTCCTGCAAACTGACATCAGGAACCTGGCCTGGTGACTTTTGTTTCTCTGGGGAAAAGCCGTGGTTCATGTCCAGGGCCTGGTGGCCCAGAGTGGCCGGCCGCCTGCTGAAATTCCGCATGGATCAGGATGCCTCCCAGATGAAAAGTGCCCCCAGAGGCACCTGAGGCTGGTTTGACAGTGCCAAGTGCCTCCTGCCAACTGACATCAGGAACCTGGCCAGGTGACTTTTGTTTCTCTGGGGAAAGGCCATCGTTCCTCTCCAGGGCACGCTGCCCCGGAGTGGCAGACTGCCTGCTGAAATTCCGCATGGATCAGGATGCCTCCCAGATGAAAAGTGCCCCCACAGGCAACTGTGGCTGGTTTGACAGTGCCAAGTGCCTCCTGCAAACTGACATCAGGAACCTGGCCTGGTGACTTTTGTTTCTCTGGGGAAAGGTCATGGTTCATATCCTGGACCCGTAGTCCCGGAGTGGCCGGCTGCCTGCTGAAATTCCGCATGGATCAGGATGCCTCCCAGACCAAAACTAAAACCATAGGCAACTGTGGCTGGTTTGACTGTGCCAAGTGCCTCCTGCAAACTGACATCAGGAACCTGGCCTGGTGACTTTTGTTTCTCTGGGGAAAAGCCGTGGTTCATGTCCAGGGCCTGGTGGCCCGGAGTGGCCGGCCGCCTGCTGAAATTCCGCATGGATCAGGATGCCTCCCAGATGCAAGGCGCCCCCACAGGCACCTGAGGCTGGTTTGACAGTGCCAAGTGCCTCCTGCCAACTGACATCAGGAACCTGGCCAGGTGACTTTTGTTTCTCTGGGGAAAGGCCATCATTCTTCTCCAGTGCCCGTTGGCCCGGAGTGGCCGGCTGCCTGCTGAAATTCCGCACGGATCAGGATACCTCCCAGATGCAAGATGCCCCCATAGGCACCTGAGGCTGGTTTGACAGTTCCAAGTGCCTGCTGCAAGCTGACGTCAGGAACCTGGCCTGGTGACTTTTGTTTCTCTGAGGAAAGGTCATGGTTCATATCCTGGACCCGTAGTCCCGGCGTGGCCGGCTGCCTGCTGAAATTCCGCACGGATCAGGATGCCTCCCAGATCAAAACTAAAACCATAGGCAGCTTAGGCTGGTTTGACAGTGCCAAGTGCCTCCTGCAAACTGACATCAGGAACCTGGCCTGGTGACTTTTGTTTCTCTGGGGAAAAGCCGTGGTTCATGTCCAGGGCCTGGTGGCCCAGAGTGGCCGGCCGCCTGCTGAAATTCCGCATGGATCAGGATGCCTCCCAGATGAAAAGTGCCCCCACAGGCACCTGAGGCTGGTTTGACAGTGCCAAGTGCCTCCTGCCAACTGACATCAGGAACCTGGCCAGGTGACTTTTGTTTCTCTGGGGAAAGGCCATCGTTCCTCTCCAGGGCACGCTGCCCCGGAGTGGCAGACTGCCTGCTGAAATTCCGCATGGATCAGGATGCCTCCCAGATGAAAAGTGCCCCCACAGGCAACTGTGGCTGGTTTGACAGTGCCAAGTGCCTCCTGCAAACTGACATCAGGAACCTGGCCTGGTGACTTTTGTTTCTCTGGGGAAAGGTCATGGTTCATATCCTGGACCCGTAGTCCCGGAGTGGCCGGCTGCCTGCTGAAATTCCGCATGGATCAGGATGCCTCCCAGACCAAAACTAAAACCATAGGCAACTGTGGCTGGTTTGACTGTGCCAAGTGCCTCCTGCAAACTGACATCAGGAACCTGGCCTGGTGACTTTTGTTTCTCTGGGGAAAAGCCGTGGTTCATGTCCAGGGCCTGGTGGCCCGGAGTGGCCGGCCGCCTGCTGAAATTCCGCATGGATCAGGATGCCTCCCAGATGCAAGGCGCCCCCACAGGCACCTGAGGCTGGTTTGACAGTGCCAAGTGCCTCCTGCCAACTGACATCAGGAACCTGGCCAGGTGACTTTTGTTTCTCTGGGGAAAGGCCATCGTTCCTCTCCAGGGCCCGCTGCCCCGGAGTGGCCGACTGCCTGCTGAAATTCCGCATGGATCAGGATGCCTCCCAGATGAAAAGTGCCCCCACAGGCAACTGTGGCTGGTTTGACAGTGCCAAGTGCCTCCTGCAAACTGACATCAGGAACCTGGCCTGGTGACTTTTGTTTCTCTGGGGAAAGGCCATCATTCTTCTCCAGTGCCCGTTGGCCCGGAGTGGCCGGCTGCCTGCTGAAATTCCGCACGGATCAGGATACCTCCCAGATGCAAGGTGCCCCCATAGGCACCTGTGCCTGGTTTGACAGTGCCAAGTGCCTCCTGCAAGCAGACATCAGGAACCTGGCCTGGTGACTTTTGTTTCTCTGGGGAAAGGTCATGGTTCATATCCTGGACCCGTAGTCCCGGAGTGGCCGGCTGCCTGCTGAAATTCCGCATGGATCAGGATGCCTCCCAGACCAAAACTAAAACCATAGGCAACTGTGGCTGGTTTGACAGTGCCAAGTGCCTCCTGCAAACTGACATCAGGAACCTGGCCTGGTGACTTTTGTTTCTCTGGGGAAAAGCCGTAGTTCATGTCCAGGGCCTGGTGGCCCGGAGTGGCCGGCCGCCTGCTGAAATTCCGCATGGATCAGGATGCCTCCCAGATGAAAAGTGCCCCCACAGGCACCTGAGGCTGGTTTGACAGTGCCAAGTGCCTCCTGCCAACTGACATCAGGAACCTGGCCTGGTGACTTTTGTTTCTCTGGGGAAAGGCCATGGTTAATGTACAGGGCCGGGTGTCCCGGAGTGGCCGGCTGCCTGCTGAAATTCAGCATGGATCCGGATGCCTCCCAGACCAAAACTAAAACCATAGGCAACTGTGGCTGGTTTGACTGTGCCAAGTGCCTCCTGCAAACTGACATCAGGAACCTGGCCTGGTGACTTTTGTTTCTCTGGGGAAAAGCCGTAGTTCATGTCCAGGGCCTGGTGGCCCGGAGTGGCCGGCCGCCTGCTGAAATTCCGCATGGGTCAGGATGCCTCCCAGATGAAAAGTGCCCCCACAGGCAACTGTGGCTGGTTTGACAGTGCCAAGTGCCTCCTGCAAACTGACATCAGGAACCTGGCCTGGTGACTTTTGTTTCTCTGGGGAAAGGCCATCATTCTTCTCCAGTGCCCGTTGGCCCGGACTGGCCGGCTGCCTGCTGAAATTCCGCACGGATCAGGATACCTCCCAGATGCAAAGTGCCCCCATAGGCACCTGTGGCTGGTTTGACAGTGCCAAGTGCCTCCTGCAAACTGACATCAGGAACCTGGCCTGGTGACTTTTGTTTCTCTGGGGAAAGGCCATCATTCTTCTCCAGTGCCCGTTGGCCCGGAGTGGCCGGCCGCCTGCTGAAGTTACGCACGGATCAGGATGCCTCCCAGATGAAAAGTGCCCCCACAGGCACCTGACGCTGGTTTGACAGTGCCAAGTGCATCCTGCCAACTGACATCAGGAACCTGGCCAGGTGACTTTTGTTTCTCTGGGGAAAGGCCATCATTCCTCTCCAGGGCCCGCTGCCCCGGAGTGGCCGACAGCCTGCTGAATTTCCGCAAGGATCAGGATAACTCCCAGATGCAAGGTGCCCCCACAGGCAACTGTGGCTGGTTTGAAAGTGCCTAGTGCCTCCTGCAAACTGACATCAGGAACCTGGCCAGGTGACTTTTGTTTCTCTGGGGAAAGGCCATCGTTCCTCTCCTGGGCCCGCTGGCCCCGAGTGGCCGGCTGCCTGCTGAAATTCCGCACGGATCAGGATACCTCCCAGATGGAAAGGAGCCCCCACAGGCAACTGTGGCTGGTTTGACAGTGCCAAGTGCCTCCTGCCAACTGACATCAGGAACCTGGCCAGGTGACTTTTGTTTCTCCGGGGAAAGGTCATGGTTCATATCCTGGACCCATAGTCCCGGAGTGGCCGGCTGCCTGCTGAAATTCCGAACGGATTAGGATGCCGCCCAGATGAAAGGTACCACCACAGGCAACTGTGGCAGGTTTGACAGTGCCAAGTGCCTCCTGCAAACTGACATCAGGAACCTGGCCTGGTGACTTTTGTTTCTCTGGGGAAAAGCCGTGGTTCATGTCCAGGGCCTGGTGGCCCGGAGTGGCCGGCCGCCTGCTGAAATTCCGCATGGATCAGGATGCCTCCCAGATGAAAAGTGCCCCCACAGGCACCTGAGGCTGGTTTGACAGTGCCAAGTGCCTGCTGCCAACTGACATCAGGAACCTGGCCAGGTGACTTTTGTTTCTCTGGGGAAAGGCCATCGTTCCTCTCCAGGGCCCGCTGGCCCGGAGTGGCAGACTGCCTGCTGAAATTCCGCATGGATCAGGATGCCTCCCAGATGAAAAGTGCCCCCACAGGCAACTGTGGCTGGTTTGACAGTGCCAAGTGCCTCCTGCAAACTGACATCAGGAACCTGGCCTGGTGACTTTTGTTTCTCTGGGGAAAGGCCATCATTCTTCGCCAGTGCCCGTTGGCCCGGAGTGGCCGGCTGCCTGCTGAAATTCCGCACGGATCAGGATACCTCCCAGATGCAAGGTGCCCCCATAGGCACCTGTGCCTGGTTTGACAGTGCCAAGTGCCTCCTGCAAGCAGACATCAGGAACCTGGCCAGGTGACTTTTGTTTCTCTGGGGAAAGGTCATGGTTCATATCCTGGACCCGTAGTCCCGGTGTGGCCGGCTGCCTGCTGAAATTCCGCATGGATCAGGATGCCTCCCAGACCAAAACTAAAACCATAGGCAACTGTGGCTGGTTTGACAGTGCCAAGTGCCTCCTGCAAACTGACATCAGGAACCTGGCCTGGTGACTTTTGTTTCTCTGGGTAAAAGCCGTGGTTCATGTCCAGGGCCTTGTGGCCCGGAGTGGCCGGCCGCCTGCTGAAATTCCGCATGGGTCAGGATGCCTCCCAGATGAAAAGTGCCCCCACAGGCACCTGAGGCTGGTTTGACAGTGCCAAGTGCCTCCTGCCAACTGACATCAGGAACCTGGCCTGGTGACTTTTGTTTCTCTGGGGAAAGGCCATCGTTCCTCTCCAGGGCCCGCTGCCCCGGAGTGGCCGACAGCCTGCTGAATTTCCGCACGGATCAGGATAGCTCCCAGATGCAAGGTGCCCCCACAGGCAACTGTGGCTGGTTTGACAGTGCCAAGTGCCTCCTGCAAGCTGACATCAGGAACCTGGCCTGGTGACTTTTGTTTCTCCGGGGAAAGGTCATGGTTCATATCCTGGACCCGTAGTCCCGGTGTGGCCGGCTGCCTGCTGAAATTCCGAACGGATTAGGATGCCGCCCAGATGAAAGGTACCACCACAGGCAACTGTGGCAGGTTTGACAGTGCCAAGTGCCTCCTGCAAACTGACATCAGGAACCTGGCCTGGTGACTTTTGTTTCTCTGGGGAAAAGCCGTGGTTCATGTCCAGGGCCTGGTGGCCCGGAGTGGCCGGCCGCCTGCTGAAATTCAGCATGGATCAGGATGCCTCCCAGATGAAAAGTGCCCCCACAGGCACCTGAGGCTGGTTTGACAGTGCCAAGTGCCTCCTGCCAACTGACATCAGGAACCTGGCCAGGTGACTTTTGTTTCTCTGGGGAAAGGCCATCGTTCCTCTCCAGGGCCCGCTGGCCCGGAGTGGCAGACTGCCTGCTGAAATTCCGCATGGATCAGGATGCCTCCCAGATGAAAAGTGCCCCCACAGGCAACTGTGGCTGGTTTGACAGTGCCAAGTGCCTCCTGCAAACTGACATCAGGAACCTGGCCTGGTGACTTTTGTTTCTCTGGGGAAAGGCCATCATTCTTCGCCAGTGCCCGTTGGCCCGGAGTGGCCGGCTGCCTGCTGAAATTCCGCACGGATCAGGATACCTCCCAGATGCAAGGTGCCCCCATAGGCACCTGTGCCTGGTTTGACAGTGCCAAGTGCCTCCTGCAAGCAGACATCAGGAACCTGGCCAGGTGACTTTTGTTTCTCTGGGGAAAGGTCATGGTTCATATCCTGGACCCGTAGTCCCGGTGTGGCCGGCTGCCTGCTGAAATTCCGCATGGATCAGGATGCCTCCCAGACCAAAACTAAAACCATAGGCAACTGTGGCTGGTTTGACAGTGCCAAGTGCCTCCTGCAAACTGACATCAGGAACCTGGCCTGGTGACTTTTGTTTCTCTGGGTAAAAGCCGTGGTTCATGTCCAGGGCCTTGTGGCCCGGAGTGGCCGGCCGCCTGCTGAAATTCCGCATGGGTCAGGATGCCTCCCAGATGAAAAGTGCCCCCACAGGCACCTGAGGCTGGTTTGACAGTGCCAAGTGCCTCCTGCCAACTGACATCAGGAACCTGGCCTGGTGACTTTTGTTTCTCTGGGGAAAGGCCATCGTTCCTCTCCAGGGCCCGCTGCCCCGGAGTGGCCGACAGCCTGCTGAATTTCCGCACGGATCAGGATAGCTCCCAGATGCAAGGTGCCCCCACAGGCAACTGTGGCTGGTTTGACAGTGCCAAGTGCCTCCTGCAAGCTGACATCAGGAACCTGGCCTGGTGACTTTTGTTTCTCCGGGGAAAGGTCATGGTTCATATCCTGGACCCGTAGTCCCGGTGTGGCCGGCTGCCTGCTGAAATTCCGAACGGATTAGGATGCCGCCCAGATGAAAGGTACCACCACAGGCAACTGTGGCAGGTTTGACAGTGCCAAGTGCCTCCTGCAAACTGACATCAGGAACCTGGCCTGGTGACTTTTGTTTCTCTGGGGAAAAGCCGTGGTTCATGTCCAGGGCCTGGTGGCCCGGAGTGGCCGGCCGCCTGCTGAAATTCAGCATGGATCAGGATGCCTCCCAGATGAAAAGTGCCCCCACAGGCACCTGAGGCTGGTTTGACAGTGCCAAGTGCCTCCTGCCAACTGACATCAGGAACCTGGCCAGGTGACTTTTGTTTCTCTGGGGAAAGGCCATCGTTCCTCTCCAGGGCCCGCTGCCCCGGAGTGGCAGACTGCCTGCTGAAATTCCGCATGGATCAGGATGCCTCCCAGATGAAAAGTGCCCCCACAGGCAACTGTGGCTGGTTTGACAGTGCCAAGTGCCTCCTGCAAGCTGACATCAGGAACCTGGCCTGGTGACTTTTGTTTCTCTGGGGAAAGGCCATCATTCTTCTCCAGTGCCCGTTGGCCCGGAGTGGCCGGCTGCCTGCTGAAATTCCGCACGGATCAGGATACCTCCCAGATGCAAGGTGCCCCCATAGGCACCTGTGCCTGGTTTGACAGTGCCAAGTGCCTCCTGCAAGCAGACATCAGGAAGCTGGCCGGGTGACTTTTGTTTCTCTGGGGAAAGGTCATGGTTCATATCCTGGACCCGTAGTCCCGGAGTGGCCGGCTGCCTGCTGAAATTCCGCATGGATCAGGATGCCTCCCAGACCAAAACTAAAACCATAGGCAACTGTGGCTGGTTTGACAGTGCCAAGTGCCTCCTGCAAACTGACATCAGGAACCTGGCCTGGTGACTTTTGTTTCTCTGGGGAAAAGCCGTGGTTCTTGTCCAGGGCCTTGTGGCCCGGAGTGGCCGGCCGCCTGCTGAAATTCCGCATGGGTCAGGATGCCTCCCAGATGAAAAGTGCCCCCACAGGCAACTGTGGCTGGTTTGACAGTGCCAAGTGCCTCCTGCCAACTGACATCAGGAACCTGGCCTTGTGAGTTTTGTTTCTCTGGGGAAAGGCCATCGTTCCTCTCCTGGGCCCGCTGCCCCGGAGTGGCCGACAGCCTGCTGAATTTCCGCATGGATCAGGATAGCTCCCAGATGCAAGGTGCCCCCACAGGCAACTGTGGCTGGTTTGACAGTGCCAAGTGCCTCCTGCAAGCTGACATCAGGAACCTGGCCTGGTGACTTTTGTTTCTCCGGGGAAAGGTCATGGTTCATATCCTGGACCCGTAGTCCCGGAGTGGCCGGCTGCCTGCTGAAATTCCGAACGGATTAGGATGACGCCCAGATGAAAGGTACCACCACAGGCAACTGTGGCAGGTTTGACAGTGCCAAGTGCCTCCTGCAAACTGACATCAGGAACCTGGCCTGGTGACTTTTGTTTCTCTGGGGAAAAGCCGTGGTTCATGTCCAGGGCCTGGTGGCCCGGAGTGGCCGGCCGCCTGCTGAAATTCCGCATGGATCAGGATGCCTCCCAGATGAAAAGTGCCCCCACAGGCACCTGAGGCTGGTTTGACAGTGCCAAGTGCCTCCTGCCAACTGACATCAGGAACCTGGCCTGGTGACTTTTGTTTCTCTGGGGAAAGGCCATCGTTCCTCTCCAGGGCCCGCTGCCCCGGAGTGGCAGACTGCCTGCTGGAATTCCGCATGGATCAGGATAACTCCCAGATGAAAGGAGCCCCCACAGGCAACTGTGGCTGGTTTGACAGTGCCAAGTGCCTCCTGCAAACTGACATCAGGAACCTGGCCTGGTGACTTTTGTTTCTCTGGGGAAATGCCATCATTCTTCTCCAGTGCCCGTTGGCCCGGAGCGGCCGGCTGCCGGCTGAAATTCCGCACGGATCAGGATACCTCCCAGATGCAAGATGCCCCCATAGGCACCTGTGGCTGGTTTGACAGTTCCAAGTGCCTGCTGCAAGCTGACGTCAGGAACCTGGCCTGGTGACTTTTGTTTCTCTGAGGAAAGGTCATGGTTCATATCCTGGACCCGTAGTCCCGGCGTGGCCGGCTGCCTGCTGAAATTCCGCACGGATCAGGATGCCTCCCAGATCAAAACTAAAACCATAGGCAACTTAGGCTGGTTTGACAGTGCCAAGTGCCTCCTGCAAACTGACATCAGGAACCTGGCCTGGTGACTTTTGTTTCTCTGGGGAAAAGCCATCATTCTTGTCCAGGGCCTTGTGGCCTGGAGTGCCCGGCCGCCTGCTGAAATTCCGCATGGGTCAGGATGCATCACAGATGAAAAGTGTCCCCACAGGCAACTGTGGCTGGTTTGACAGTGCCAAGTGCCTCCTGCCAACTGACATCAGGAACCTGGCCAGGTGACTTTTGTTTCTCTGGGGAAAGGCCATCATTCCTCTCCAGGGCCCGCTGCCCCGGAGTGGCAGACTGCCTGCTGAAATTCCGCACGGATCAGGATAACTCCCAGATGAAAGGAGCCCCCACAGGCAACTGTGGCTGGTTTGACAGTGCCAAGTGCCTCCTGCAAACAGACATCAGGAACCTGGCCTGGTGACTTTTGTTTCTCTGGGGAAAGGCCATCATTCCTCTCCAGGGCCCGCTGCCCCGGAGTGGCAGACTGCCTGCTGAAATTCCGCACGGATCAGGATAACTCCCAGATGCAAGGAGCCCCCACAGGCAACTGTGGCTGGTTTGACAGTGCCAAGTGCCTCCTGCAAACTGACATCAGGAACCTGGCCTGGTGACTTTTGTTTCTCTGGGGAAAGGCCATCGTTCGTGTCCAGGGCCGGGTGTCCCTGGGTGTCCGGCTGCCTGCTGAAATTCCGAACGGATTAGGATGCCGCCGAGATGAAAGGTACCACCACAGGCAACTGTGGCAGGTTTGACAGTGCCAAGTGCCTCCTGCCAACTGACATCAGGAACCTGGCCTGGTGACTTTTGTTTCTCCGGGGAAAGGTCATGGTTCATATCCTGGACCCGTAGTCCCGGTGTGGCCGGCTGCCTGCTGAAATTCCGAACGGATTAGGATGCCGCCCAGATGAAAGGTACCACCACAGGCAACTGTGGCAGGTTTGACAGTGCCAAGTGCCTCCTGCAAACTGACATCAGGAACCTGGCCTGGTGACTTTTGTTTCTCTGGGGAAAAGCCGTGGTTCATGTCCAGGGCCTGGTGGCCCGGAGTGGCCGGCCGCCTGCTGAAATTCCGCATGGATCAGGATGCCTCCCAGATGAAAAGTGCCCCCACAGGCACCTGAGGCTGGTTTGACAGTGCCAAGTGCCTCCTGGCAACTGACATCAGGAACCTGGCCAGGTGACTTTTGTTTCTCTGGGGAAAGGCCATCGTTCCTCTCCAGGGCCCGCTGCCCCGGAGTGGCAGACTGCCTGCTGAAATTCCGCATGGATCAGGATACCTCCCAGATGAAAAGTGCCCCCACAGGCAACTGTGGCTGGTTTGACAGTGCCAAGTGCCTCCTGCAAACTGACATCAGGAACCTGGCCTGGTGACTTTTGTTTCTCTGGGGAAAGGCCATCATTCTTCTCCAGTGCCCGTTGGCCCGGAGTGGCCGGCTGCCTGCTGAAATTCCGAACGGATCAGGATACCTCCCAGATGCAAGGTGCCCCCATAGGCACCTGAGGCTGGTTTGACAGTGCCAAGTGCCTCCTGCAAGCAGACATCAGGAACCTGGCCTGGTGACTTTTGTTTCTCTGGGGAAAGGTCATGGTTCATATCCTGGACCCGTAGTCCCGGAGTGGCCGGCTGCCTGCTGAAATTCCGCATGGATCAGGATGCCTCCCAGACCAAAACTAAAACCATAGGCAACTGTGGCTGGTTTGACTGTGCCAAGTGCCTCCTGCAAACTGACATCAGGAACCTGGCCTGGTGACTTTTGTTTCTCTGGGGAAAAGCCGTGGTTCATGTCCAGGGCCTGGTGGCCCGGAGTGGCCGGCCGCCTGCTGAAATTCCGCATGGATCAGAATGCCTCCCAGATGAAAATTGCCCCCACAGGCACCTGTGGCTGGTTTGACAGTGCAAAGTGCCTCCTGCCAACTGACATCAGGAACCTGGCCTGGTGACTTTTGTTTCTCTGGGGAAAGGCCATCGTTCCTCTCCAGGGCCCGCTGCCCCGGAGTGGCCGACAGCCTGCTGAATTTCCGCACGGATCAGGATAGCTCCCAGATGCAAGGTGCCCCCACAGGCAACTGTGGCTGGTTTGAAAGTGCCTAGTGCCTCCTGCAAACTGACATCAGGAACCTGGCCAAGTGACTTTTGTTTCTCTGGGGAAAGGCCATCGTTCCTCTCCTGGGCCCGCTGGCCCCGAGTGGCCGGCTGCCTGCTGAAATTCCGCACGGATCAGGATACCTCCCAGATGAAAGGAGCCCCCACAGGCAACTGTGGCTGGTTTGACAGTGCCAAGTGCCTCCTGCAAGCTGACATCAGGAACCTGGCCTGGTGACTTTTGTTTCTCCGGGGAAAGGTCATGGTTCATATCCTGGACCCGTAGTCCCGGATTGGCCGGCTGCCTGCTGAAATTCCGAACGGATTAGGATGCCGCCCAGATGAAAGGTACCACCACAGGCAACTGTGGCAGGTTTGACAGTGCCAAGTGCCTCCTGCAAACTGACATCAGGAACCTGGCCTGGTGACTTTTGTTTCTCTGGGGAAAAGCCGTGGTTCATGTCCAGGGCCTGGTGGCCCGGAGTGGCCGGCCGCCTTCTGAAATTCCGCATGGATCAGGATGCCTCCCAGATGAAAAGTGCCTCCACAGGCACCTGAGGCTGGTTTGACAGTGCCAAGTGCCTCCTGCAAACTGACATCAGGAACCTGGCCAGGTGACTTTTGTTTCTCTGGGGAAAGGCCATCGTTCCTCTCCAGGGCCGGTGGCCCCGGAGTGGCAGACTGCCTGCTGAAATTCCGCACGGATCAGGATAACTCCCAGATGAAAGGAGCCCCCACAGGCAACTGTGGCTGGTTTGACAGTGCCAAGTGCCTCCTGCAAACTGACATCAGGAACCTGGCCTGGTGACTTTTGTTTCTCTGGGGAAAGGCCATCATTCTTCTCCAGTGCCCGTTGGCCAGGAGTGGCCGGCTGCCTGCTGAAATTCCGCACTAATCTGGATACCTCCAAGACCGAAACTAAAACCATAGGCAACTGTGGCAGGTTTGACAGTGCCAAGTGCCTCCTGCAAACTGACATCAGGAACCTGGCCTGGTGACTTTTGTTTCTCTGGGGAAAGGCCATCATTCTTCTCCAGTGCCCGTTGGCCCGGAGTCGCCGGCTGCCTGCTGAAATTCCGCACGGATCAAGATACCTCCCAGATGCAAGGTGCCCCCATAGGCACCTGCGCCTGGTTTGACAGTGCCAAGTGCCTCCTGCAAACTGACATCAGGAACCTGGCCTGGTAACTTTTGTTTCTCTGGGGAAAGGCCATGGTTCATGTCCACGGCCTGGTGGCCCAGAGTGTCCGGATCCCTCCTGAAATTCAGCATGGATCAGGATGCCTCCCAGATGAAAAGTGCCCCCACAGGCACCTGTGGCTGGTTTGAAAATGCAAAGTGCCTCCTGCCAACTGACATCAGGAACCTGGCCTGGTGACTTTTGTTTCTCTGGGGAAAGGCCATCATTCTTTTCCAGGGCCCGCTGGCCCGGAGTTGCCTGCAGCCTGCTGAAATTCCGCACGGATCAGGATGCCTCCCAGACCGAAACTAAAACCATAGGCAACTGTGGCTGGTTTGACAGTGCCAAGTGCCTCCTGCAAACTGACATCAGGAACCTGGCCTGGTAAGTTTTATTTCTCTGGGGAAAAGGCATCGTTCTTGTCCAGGGCCTTGCGGCCTGGAGTGCCTGGCCGCCTGCTGAAATTCCGCATGGGTCAGGATGCATCCCAGATGGAAAGTGCCCCCAAAGGCAACTGTGACTGGATTGACAGTGCCAAGTGCCTCCTGCAAACTGACATCAGGAATCTGGCCAGGTGACTTTTGTTTCTCTGGGGAAAAGCCGTGGTTCATGTCCAGGGCCTGGTGGCCCGGAGTGGCCCACCGCCTGCTGAAATTCAGCATGGATCAGGATGCCTCCCAGATGAAAGGAGCCCCCACAGGCAACGGTGGCTGGTTTGACAGTGCCAAGTGCCTCCTGCAAGCTGACATCAGGAACCTGGCCTGGTGACTTTTGTTTCTCTGGGGAAAGGTCATGGTTCATATCCAGGACCCGTAGTCCCGGCGTGGCCGGCTGCCTGCTGAAATTCCGAACGGATTAGGATGCCGCCCAGATGCAAGGTACCACCACAGGCAACTGTGGCAGGCTTGACAGTCCCAAGTGCCTCCTGCAAACTGACATCAGGAACCTGGCCTGGTGACTTTTGTTTCTCTGGGGAAAAGCCGTGGTTCATGTCCAGGGCCTGGTCGCCCGGAGTGGCCGGCCGCCTGCTGAAATTCCGCATGGATCAGGATGCCTCCCAGATGAAAAGTGCCCCCAGAGGCACCTGTGGCTGGTTTGACAGTGCCAAGTGCCTGCTGCCAACTGACATCAGGAACCTGGCCTGGTGACTTTTGTTTCTCTGGGGAAAGGCCATCGTTCCTCTCAAGGACCTGGTGGCCCGGAGTGGCCGACTGCCTGCTGAAATTCCGCACGGATCAGGATACCTCCCAGATGAAAGGACCCCCACAGGCAACTGTGGCTGGTTTGACAGTGCCAAGTGCCTCCTGCAAACTGACATCAGGAACCTGGCCTGGTGACTTTTGTTTCTCTGGGGAAAGGCCATCGTTCCTCTCCAGGGCCCGCTGCCCCGGAGTGGCAGACTGCCTGCTGAAATTCCGCACGGATCAGGATACCTCCCAGATGAAAGGAGCCCCCACAGGCAACTGTGGCTGATTTGACAGTGCCAAGTGCCTCCTGCAAACTGACATCAGGAACCTGGCCTGGTGACTTTTGTTTCTCTGGGGAAAGGCCATCATTCTTCTCCAGTGCCCGTTGGCCCGGAGTGGCTGGCTGCCTGCTGAAATTCCGCACGGATCAGGATACCTCCCAGATGCAAGGTGCCCCCATAGGCACCTGTGGCTGGTTTGACAGTGCCAAGTGCCTCCTGCAAACTGACATCAGGAACCTGGCCTGGTAACTTTTGTTTCTCTGGGGAAAGGCCATGGTTCATGTCCACGGCCTGGTGGCCCAGAGTGTCCGGCTCCCTCCTGAAATTCAGCATGGATCAGGATGCCTCCCAGATGAAAAGTGCCCCCACAGGCACCTGTGGCTGGTTTGACAGTGCCAAGTGCCTCCTGCAAACAGACATCAGGAACCTGGCCTGGTAACTTTTGTTTCTCTGGGGAAAGGCCATGGTTCCTCTCCAGGGCCCGCTGCCCCGGAGTGGCAGACAGCCTGCTGAATTTCCGCACGGATCAGGATAGCTCCCAGATGCAAGGTGCCCCCACAGGCAACTGTGGCTGGTTTGACAGTGCCTAGTGCCTCCTGCAAACTGACATCAGGAACCTGGCCAGGTGACTTTTGTTTCTCTGGGGAAAGGCCATCGTTCCTCTCCTGGGCCCGCTGGCCCCGAGTGGCCGGCTGCCTGCTGAAATTCCGCACGGATCAGGATATCTCCCAGATGGAAAGGAGCCCCCACAGGCGACTGTGGCTGGTTTGACAGTGCCAAGTGCCTCCTGCAAGCTGACATCAGGAACCTGGCCTGGTGACTTTTGTTTCTCCGGGGAAAGGTCATGGTTCATATCCTGGACCCGTAGTCCCGGTGTGGCCGGCTGCCTGCTGAAATTCCGAACGGATTAGGATGCCGCCCAGATGAAAGGTACCACCACAGGCAACTGTGGCAGGTTTGACAGTGCCAAGTGCCTCCTGCAAACTGACATCAGGAACCTGGCCTGGTGACTTTTGTTTCTCTGGGGAAAAGCCGTGGTTCATGTCCAGGGCCTGGTGTCCCGGAGTGGCCGGCCGCCTGCTGAAATTCCGCATGGATCAGGATGCCTCCCAGATGAAAAGTGCCCCCACAGGCACCTGAGGCTGGTTTGACAGTGCCTAGTGCCTCCTGCCAACTGACATCAGGAAGCTGGCCGGGTGACTTTTGTTTCTCTGGGGAAAGGCCATCGTTCCTCTCCAGGGCCCGCTGCCCCAGAGTGGCAGACTGCCTGCTGAAATTCCGCATGGATCAGGATGCCTCCCAGATGAAAAGTGCCCCCACAGGCAACTGTGGATGGTTTGACAGTGCCAAGTGCCTCCTGCAAACTGACATCAGGAACCTGGCCAGGTGACTTTTGTTTTTCTAGGGAAAGGCCATCATTCTTCTCCAGTGCCCGTTGGCCCGGAGTGGCCGGCTGCCTGCTGAAATTCCGCACTAATCTGGATACCTCCAAGACCGAAACTAAAACCATAGGCAACTGTGGCAGGTTTGACAGTGCCAAGTGCCTCCTGCAAACTGACATCAGGAACCTGGCCTGGTGACTTTTGTTTCTCTGGGGAAAGGCCATCATTCTTCTCCAGTGCCCGTTGGCCCGGAGTGGCCGGCTGCCTGCTGAAATTCCGCACGGATCAGGATACCTCCCAGATGCAAGGTGCCCCCATAGGCACCTGAGGCTGGTTTGACAGTGCCAAGTGCCTCCTGCAAGCAGACATCAGGAACCTGGCCTGGTGACTTTTGTTTCTCTGGGGAAAGGTCATGGTTCATATCCTGGACCCGTAGTCCCGGAGTGGCCGGCTGCCTGCTGAAATTCCGCATGGATCAGGATGCCTCCCAGACAAAAATTAAAACCATAGGCAACTGTGGCTGGTTTGACTGTGCCAAGTGCCTCCTGCAAACTGACATCAGGAACCTGGCCTGGTGACTTTTGTTTCTCTGGGGAAAAGCCGTGGTTCATGTCCAGGGCCTGGTGGCCCGGAGTGGCCGGCCGCCTGCTGAAATTCCGCATGGATCAGGATGCCTCCCAGATGAAAAGTGCCCCCACAGGCACCTGAGGCTGGTTTGACAGTGCAAAGTGCCTCCTGCCAACTGACATCAGGAACCTGGCCTGGTGACTTTTGTTTCTCTGGGGAAAGGCCATCGTTCCTCTCCAGGGCCCGCTGCCCCGGAGTGGCCGACAGCCTGCTGAATTTCCGCACGGATCAGGATAGCTCCCAGATGCAAGGTGCCCCCACAGGCAACTGTGGCTGGTTTGAAAGTGCCTAGTGCCTCCTGCAAACTGACATCAGGAACCTGGCCAAGTGACTTTTGTTTCTCTGGGGAAAGGCCATCGTTCCTCTCCTGGGCCCGCTGGCCCCGAGTGGCCGGCTGCCTGCTGAAATTCCGCACGGATCAGGATACCTCCCAGATGAAAGGAGCCCCCACAGGCAACTGTGGCTGGTTTGACAGTGCCAAGTGCCTCCTGCAAGCTGACATCAGGAACCTGGCCTGGTGACTTTTGTTTCTCCGGGGAAAGGTCATGGTTCATATCCTGGACCCGTAGTCCCGGATTGGCCGGCTGCCTGCTGAAATTCCGAACGGATTAGGATGCCGCCCAGATGAAAGGTACCACCACAGGCAACTGTGGCAGGTTTGACAGTGCCAAGTGCCTCCTGCAAACTGACATCAGGAACCTGGCCTGGTGACTTTTGTTTCTCTGGGGAAAAGCCGTGGTTCATGTCCAGGGCCTGGTGGCCCGGAGTGGCCGGCCGCCTGCTGAAATTCCGCATGGATCAGGATGCCTCCCAGATGAAAAGTGCCCCCACAGGCACCTGAGGCTGGTTTGACAGTGCCAAGTGCCTCCTGCAAACTGACATCAGGAACCTGGCCAGGTGACTTTTGTTTCTCTGGGGAAAGGCCATCGTTCCTCTCCAGGGCCGGTGGCCCCGGAGTGGCAGACTGCCTGCTGAAATTCCGCACGGATCAGGATAACTCCCAGATGAAAGGAGCCCCCACAGGCAACTGTGGCTGGTTTGACAGTGCCAAGTGCCTCCTGCAAACTGACATCAGGAACCTGGCCTGGTGACTTTTGTTTCTCTGGGGAAAGGCCATCATTCTTCTCCAGTGCCCGTTGGCCAGGAGTGGCCGGCTGCCTGCTGAAATTCCGCACTAATCTGGATACCTCCAAGACCGAAACTAAAACCATAGGCAACTGTGGCAGGTTTGACAGTGCCAAGTGCCTCCTGCAAACTGACATCAGGAACCTGGCCTGGTGACTTTTGTTTCTCTGGGGAAAGGCCATCATTCTTCTCCAGTGCCCGTTGGCCCGGAGTGGCCGGCTGCCTGCTGAAATTCCGCACGGATCAAGATACCTCCCAGATGCAAGGTGCCCCCATAGGCACCTGCGCCTGGTTTGACAGTGCCAAGTGCCTCCTGCAAACTGACATCAGGAACCTGGCCTGGTAACTTTTGTATCTCTGGGGAAAGGCCATGGTTCATGTCCACGGCCTGGTGGCCCAGAGTGTCCGGATCCCTCCTGAAATTCAGCATGGATCAGGATGCCTCCCAGATGAAAAGTGCCCCCACAGGCACCTGTGGCTGGTTTGAAAATGCAAAGTGCCTCCTGCCAACTGACATCAGGAACCTGGCCTGGTGACTTTTGTTTCTCTGGGGAAAGGCCATCATTCTTTTCCAGGGCCCGCTGGCCCGGAGTTGCCTGCAGCCTGCTGAAATTCCGCACGGATCAGGATGCCTCCCAGACCGAAACTAAAACCATAGGCAACTGTGGCTGGTTTGACAGTGCCAAGTGCCTCCTGCAAACTGACATCAGGAACCTGGCCTGGTAAGTTTTATTTCTCTGGGGAAAAGGCATCGTTCTTGTCCAGGGCCTTGCGGCCTGGAGTGCCTGGCCGCCTGCTGAAATTCCGCATGGGTCAGGATGCATCCCAGATGGAAAGTGCCCCCAAAGGCAACTGTGACTGGATTGACAGTGCCAAGTGCCTCCTGCAAACTGACATCAGGAATCTGGCCAGGTGACTTTTGTTTCTCTGGGGAAAAGCCGTGGTTCATGTCCAGGGCCTGGTGGCCCGGAGTGGCCGACCGCCTGCTGAAATTCCGCATGGATCAGGATGCCTCCCAGATGAAAGGAGCCCCCACAGGCAACGGTGGCTGGTTTGACAGTGCCAAGTGCCTCCTGCAAGCTGACATCAGGAACCTGGCCTGGTGACTTTTGTTTCTCTGGGGAAAGGTCATGGTTCATATCCAGGACCCGTAGTCCCGGCGTGGCCGGCTGCCTGCTGAAATTCCGAACGGATTAGGATGCCGCCCAGATGCAAGGTACCACCACAGGCAACTATGGCAGGCTTGACAGTCCCAAGTGCCTCCTGCAAACTGACATCAGGAACCTGGCCTGGTGACTTTTGTTTCTCTGGGGAAAGGCCATCGTTCCTCTCCAGGGCCCGCTGCCCCGGAGTGGCAGACTGCCTGCTGAAATTCCGCACGGATCAGGATACCTCCCAGATGAAAGGAGCCCCCACAGGCAACTGTGGCTGATTTGACAGTGCCAAGTGCCTCCTGCAAACTGACATCAGGAACCTGGCCTGGTGACTTTTGTTTCTCTGGGGAAAGGCCATCATTCTTCTCCAGTGCCCGTTGGCCCGGAGTGGCTGGCTGCCTGCTGAAATTCCGCACGGATCAGGATACCTCCCAGATGCAAGGTGCCCCCATAGGCACCTGTGGCTGGTTTGACAGTGCCAAGTGCCTCCTGCAAACTGACATCAGGAACCTGGCCTGGTAACTTTTGTTTCTCTGGGGAAAGGCCATGGTTCATGTCCACGGCCTGGTGGCCCAGAGTGTCCGGCTCCCTCCTGAAATTCAGCATGGATCAGGATGCCTCCCAGATGAAAAGTGCCCCCACAGGCACCTGTGGCTGGTTTGACAGTGCCAAGTGCCTCCTGCAAACAGACATCAGGAACCTGGCCTGGTAACTTTTGTTTCTCTGGGGAAAGGCCATGGTTCCTCTCCAGGGCCCGCTGCCCCGGAGTGGCAGACAGCCTGCTGAATTTCCGCACGGATCAGGATAGCTCCCAGATGCAAGGTGCCCCCAGAGGCAACTGTGGCTGGTTTGACAGTGCCTAGTGCCTCCTGCAAACTGACATCAGGAACCTGGCCAGGTGACTTTTGTTTCTCTGGGGAAAGGCCATCGTTCCTCTCCTGGGCCCGCTGGCCCCGAGTGGCCGGCTGCCTGCTGAAATTCCGCACGGATCAGGATATCTCCCAGATGGAAAGGAGCCCCCACAGGCAACTGTGGCTGGTTTGACAGTGCCAAGTGCCTCCTGCAAGCTGACATCAGGAACCTGGCCTGGTGACTTTTGTTTCTCCGGGGAAAGGTCATGGTTCATATCCTGGACCCGTAGTCCCGGTGTGGCCGGCTGCCTGCTGAAATTCCGAACGGATTAGGATGCCGCCCAGATGAAAGGTACCACCACAGGCAACTGTGGCAGGTTTGACAGTGCCAAGTGCCTCCTGCAAACTGACATCAGGAACCTGGCCTGGTGACTTTTGTTTCTCTGGGGAAAAGCCGTGGTTCATGTCCAGGGCCTGGTGTCCCGGAGTGGCCGGCCGCCTGCTGAAATTCCGCATGGATCAGGATGCCTCCCAGATGAAAATTGCCCCCACAGACACCTGAGGCTGGTTTGACAGTGCCAAGTGCCTCCTGCCAACTGACATCAGGAAGCTGGCCGGGTGACTTTTGTTTCTCTGGGGAAAGGCCATCGTTCCTCTCCAGGGCCCGCTGCCCCAGAGTGGCAGACTGCCTGCTGAAATTCCGCATGGATCAGGATGCCTCCCAGATGAAAAGTGCCCCCACAGGCAACTGTGGCTGGTTTGACAGTGCCAAGTGCCTCCTGCAAACTGACATCAGGAACCTGGCCAGGTGACTTTTGTTTTTCTAGGGAAAGGCCATCATTCTTCTCCAGTGCCCGTTGGCCCGGAGTGGCCGGCTGCCTGCTGAAATTCCGCACTAATCTGGATACCTCCAAGACCGAAACTAAAACCATAGGCAACTGTGGCAGGTTTGACAGTGCCAAGTGCCTCCTGCAAACTGACATCAGGAACCTGGCCTGGTGACTTTTGTTTCTCTGGGGAAAGGCCATCATTCTTCTCCAGTGCCGTTGGCCCGGAGTGGCCGGCTGCCTGCTGAAATTCCGCACGGATCAGGATACCTCCCAGATGCAAGGTGCCCCCATAGGCACCTGAGGCTGGTTTGACAGTGCCAAGTGCCTCCTGCAAGCAGACATCAGGAACCTGGCCTGGTGACTTTTGTTTCTCTGGGGAAAGGTCATGGTTCATATCCTGGACCCGTAGTCCCGGAGTGGCCGGCTGCCTGCTGAAATTCCGCATGGATCAGGATGCCTCCCAGACCAAAACTAAAACCATAGGCAACTGTGGCTGGTTTGACTGTGCCAAGTGCCTCCTGCAAACTGACATCAGGAACCTGGCCTGGTGACTTTTGTTTCTCTGGGGAAAAGCCGTGGTTCATGTCCAGGGCCTGGTGGCCCGGAGTGGCCGGCCGCCTGCTGAAATTCCGCATGGATCAGGATGCCTCCCAGATGAAAAGTGCCCCCACAGGCACCTGAGGCTGGTTTGACAGTGCAAAGTGCCTCCTGCCAACTGACATCAGGAACCTGACCTGGTGACTTTTGTTTCTCTGGGGAAAGGCCATCGTTCCTCTCCAGGGCCCGCTGCCCCGGAGTGGCCGACAGCCTGCTGAATTTCCGCACGGATCAGGATAGCTCCCAGATGCAAGGTGCCCCCACAGGCAACTGTGGCTGGTTTGAAAGTGCCTAGTGCCTCCTGCAAACTGACATCAGGAACCTGGCCAAGTGACTTTTGTTTCTCTGGGGAAAGGCCATCGTTCCTCTCCTGGGCCCGCTGGCCCCGAGTGGCCGGCTGCCTGCTGAAATTCCGCACGGATCAGGATACCTCCCAGATGAAAGGAGCCCCCACAGGCACCTGTGGCTGGTTTGACAGTGCCAAGTGCCTCCTGCAAGCTGACATCAGGAACCTGGCCTGGTGACTTTTGTTTCTCCGGGGAAAGGTCATGGTTCATATCCTGGACCCGTAGTCCCGGATTGGCCGGCTGCCTGCTGAAATTCCGAACGGATTAGGATGCCGCCCAGATGAAAGGTACCACCACAGGCAACTGTGGCAGGTTTGACAGTGCCAAGTGCCTCCTGCAAACTGACATCAGGAACCTGGCCTGGTGACTTTTGTTTCTCTGGGGAAAAGCCGTGGTTCATGTCCAGGGCCTGGTGGCCCGGAGTGGCCGGCCGCCTGCTGAAATTCCGCATGGATCAGGATGCCTCCCAGATGAAAAGTGCCCCCACAGGCACCTGAGGCTGGTTTGACAGTGCCAAGTGCCTCCTGCAAACTGACATCAGGAACCTGGCCAGGTGACTTTTGTTTCTCTGGGGAAAGGCCATCGTTCCTCTCCAGGGCCGGTGGCCCCGGAGTGGCAGACTGCCTGCTGAAATTCCGCACGGATCAGGATAACTCCCAGATGAAAGGAGCCCCCACAGGCAACTGTGGCTGGTTTGACAGTGCCAAGTGCCTCCTGCAAACTGACATCAGGAACCTGGCCTGGTGACTTTTGTTTCTCTGGGGAAAGGCCATCATTCTTCTCCAGTGCCCGTTGGCCAGGAGTGGCCGGCTGCCTGCTGAAATTCCGCACTAATCTGGATACCTCCAAGACCGAAACTAAAACCATAGGCAACTGTGGCAGGTTTGACAGTGCCAAGTGCCTCCTGCAAACTGACATCAGGAACCTGGCCTGGTGACTTTTGTTTCTCTGGGGAAAGGCCATCATTCTTCTCCAGTGCCCGTTGGCCCGGAGTGGCCGGCTGCCTGCTGAAATTCCGCACGGATCAAGATACCTCCCAGATGCAAGGTGCCCCCATAGGCACCTGCGCCTGGTTTGACAGTGCCAAGTGCCTCCTGCAAACTGACATCAGGAACCTGGCCTGGTAACTTTTGTTTCTCTGGGGAAAGGCCATGGTTCATGTCCACGGCCTGGTGGCCCAGAGTGTCCGGATCCCTCCTGAAATTCAGCATGGATCAGGATGCCTCCCAGATGAAAAGTGCCCCCACAGGCACCTGTGGCTGGTTTGAAAATGCAAAGTGCCTCCTGCCAACTGACATCAGGAACCTGGCCTGGTGACTTTTGTTTCTCTGGGGAAAGGCCATCATTCTTTTCCAGGGCCCGCTGGCCCGGAGTTGCCTGCAGCCTGCTGAAATTCCGCACGGATCAGGATGCCTCCCAGACCGAAACTAAAACCATAGGCAACTGTGGCTGGTTTGACAGTGCCAAGTGCCTCCTGCAAACTGACATCAGGAACCTGGCCTGGTAAGTTTTATTTCTCTGGGGAAAAGGCATCGTTCTTGTCCAGGGCCTTGCGGCCTGGAGTGCCTGGCCGCCTGCTGAAATTCCGCATGGGTCAGGATGCATCCCAGATGGAAAGTGCCCCCAAAGGCAACTGTGACTGGATTGACAGTGCCAAGTGCCTCCTGCAAACTGACATCAGGAATCTGGCCAGGTGACTTTTGTTTTTCTGGGGAAAAGCCGTGGTTCATGTCCAGGGCCTGGTGGCCCGGAGTGGCCCACCGCCTGCTGAAATTCAGCATGGATCAGGATGCCTCCCAGATGAAAGGAGCCCCCACAGGCAACGGTGGCTGGTTTGACAGTGCCAAGTGCCTCCTGCAAGCTGACATCAGGAACCTGGCCTGGTGACTTTTGTTTCTCTGGGGAAAGGTCATGGTTCATATCCAGGACCCGTAGTCCCGGCGTGGCCGGCTGCCTGCTGAAATTCCGAACGGATTAGGATGCCGCCCAGATGCAAGGTACCACCACAGGCAACTGTGGCAGGCTTGACAGTCCCAAGTGCCTCCTGCAAACTGACATCAGGAACCTGGCCTGGTGACTTTTGTTTCTCTGGGGAAAAGCCGTGGTTCATGTCCAGGGCCTGGTCGCCCGGAGTGGCCGGCCGCCTGCTGAAATTCCGCATGGATCAGGATGCCTCCCAGATGAAAAGTGCCCCCAGAGGCACCTGTGGCTGGTTTGACAGTGCCAAGTGCCTGCTGCCAACTGACATCAGGAACCTGGCCTGGTGACTTTTGTTTCTCTGGGGAAAGGCCATCGTTCCTCTCAAGGACCTGGTGGCCCGGAGTGGCCGACTGCCTGCTGAAATTCCGCACGGATCAGGATACCTCCCAGATGAAAGGACCCCCACAGGCAACTGTGGCTGGTTTGACAGTGCCAAGTGCCTCCTGCAAACTGACATCAGGAACCTGGCCTGGTGACTTTTGTTTCTCTGGGGAAAGGCCATCGTTCCTCTCCAGGGCCCGCTGCCCCGGAGTGGCAGACTGCCTGCTGAAATTCCGCACGGATCAGGATACCTCCCAGATGAAAGGAGCCCCCACAGGCAACTGTGGCTGATTTGACAGTGCCAAGTGCCTCCTGCAAACTGACATCAGGAACCTGGCCTGGTGACTTTTGTTTCTCTGGGGAAAGGCCATCATTCTTCTCCAGTGCCCGTTGGCCCGGAGTGGCTGGCTGCCTGCTGAAATTCCGCACGGATCAGGATACCTCCCAGATGCAAGGTGCCCCCATAGGCACCTGTGGCTGGTTTGACAGTGCCAAGTGCCTCCTGCAAACTGACATCAGGAACCTGGCCTGGTAACTTTTGTTTCTCTGGGGAAAGGCCATGGTTCATGTCCACGGCCTGGTGGCCCAGAGTGTCCGGCTCCCTCCTGAAATTCAGCATGGATCAGGATGCCTCCCAGATGAAAAGTGCCCCCACAGGCACCTGTGGCTGGTTTGACAGTGCCAAGTGCCTCCTGCAAACAGACATCAGGAACCTGGCCTGGTAACTTTTGTTTCTCTGGGGAAAGGCCATGGTTCCTCTCCAGGGCCCGCTGGCCCGGAGTGGCAGACAGCCTGCTGAATTTCCGCACGGATCAGGATAGCTCCCAGATGCAAGGTGCCCCCAGAGGCAACTGTGGCTGGTTTGACAGTGCCTAGTGCCTCCTGCAAACTGACATCAGGAACCTGGCCAGGTGACTTTTGTTTCTCTGGGGAAAGGCCATCGTTCCTCTCCTGGTCCCGCTGGCCCCGAGTGGCCGGCTGCCTGCTGAAATTCCGCACGGATCAGGATATCTCCCAGATGGAAAGGAGCCCCCACAGGCAACTGTGGCTGGTTTGACAGTGCCAAGTGCCTCCTGCAAGCTGACATCAGGAACCTGGCCTGGTGACTTTTGTTTCTCCGGGGAAAGGTCATGGTTCATATCCTGGACCCGTAGTCCCGGTGTGGCCGGCTGCCTGCTGAAATTCCGAACGGATTAGGATGCCGCCCAGATGAAAGGTACCACCACAGGCAACTGTGGCAGGTTTGACAGTGCCAAGTGCCTCCTGCAAACTGACATCAGGAACCTGGCCTGGTGACTTTTGTTTCTCTGGGGAAAAGCCGTGGTTCATGTCCAGGGCCTGGTGTCCCGGAGTGGCCAGCCGCCTGCTGAAATTCCGCATGGATCAGGATGCCTCCCAGATGAAAAGTGCCCCCACAGGCACCTGAGGCTGGTTTGACAGTGCCAAGTGCCTCCTGCAAACTGACATCAGGAAGCTGGCCGGGTGACTTTTGTTTCTCTGGGGAAAGGCCATCGTTCCTCTCCAGGGCCCGCTGCCCCAGAGTGGCAGACTGCCTGCTGAAATTCCGCATGGATCAGGATGCCTCCCAGATGAAAAGTGCCCCCACAGGCAACTGTGGCTGGTTTGACAGTGCCAAGTGTCTCCTGCAAACTGACATCAGGAACCTGGCCAGGTGACTTTTGTTTTTCTAGGGAAAGGCCATCATTCTTCTCCAGTGCCCGTTGGCCCGGAGTGGCCGGCTGCCTGCTGAAATTCCGCACTAATCTGGATACCTCCAAGACCGAAACTAAAACCATAGGCAACTGTGGCAGGTTTGACAGTGCCAAGTGCCTCCTGCAAACTGACATCAGGAACCTGGCCTGGTGACTTTTGTTTCTCTGGGGAAAGGCCATCATTCTTCTCCAGTGCCCGTTGGCCCGGAGTGGCCGGCTGCCTGCTGAAATTCCGCACGGATCAGGATACCTCCCAGATGCAAGGTGCCCCCATAGGCACCTGAGGCTGGTTTGACAGTGCCAAGTGCCTCCTGCAAGCAGACATCAGGAACCTGGCCTGGTGACTTTTGTTTCTCTGGGGAAAGGTCATGGTTCATATCCTGGACCCGTAGTCCCGGAGTGGCCGGCTGCCTGCTGAAATTCCGCATGGATCAGGATGCCTCCCAGACCAAAACTAAAACCATAGGCAACTGTGGCTGGTTTGACTGTGCCAAGTGCCTCCTGCAAACTGACATCAGGAACCTGGCCTGGTGACTTTTGTTTCTCTGGGGAAAAGCCGTGTTTCATGTCCAGGGCCTGGTGGCCCGGAGTGGCCGGCCGCCTGCTGAAATTCCGCATGGATCAGGATGCCTCCCAGATGAAAAGTGCCCCCACAGGCACCTGAGGCTGGTTTGACAGTGCAAAGTGCCTCCTGCCAACTGACATCAGGAACCTGGCCTGGTGACTTTTGTTTCTCTGGGGAAAGGCCATCGTTCCTCTCCAGGGCCCGCTGCCCCGGAGTGGCCGACAGCCTGCTGAATTTCCGCACGGATCAGGATAGCTCCCAGATGCAAGGTGCCCCCACAGGCAACTGTGGCTGGTTTGAAAGTGCCTAGTGCCTCCTGCAAACTGACATCAGGAACCTGGCCAAGTGACTTTTGTTTCTCTGGGGAAAGGCCATCGTTCCTCTCCTGGGCCCGCTGGCCCCGAGTGGCCGGCTGCCTGCTGAAATTCCGCACGGATCAGGATACCTCCCAGATGAAAGGAGCCCCCACAGGCAACTGTGGCTGGTTTGACAGTGCCAAGTGCCTCCTGCAAGCTGACATCAGGAACCTGGCCTGGTGACTTTTGTTTCTCCGGGGAAAGGTCATGGTTCATATCCTGGACCCGTAGTCCCGGATTGGCCGGCTGCCTGCTGAAATTCCGAACGGATTAGGATGCCGCCCAGATGAAAGGTACCACCACAGGCAACTGTGGCAGGTTTGACAGTGCCAAGTGCCTCCTGCAAACTGACATCAGGAACCTGGCCTGGTGACTTTTGTTTCTCTGGGGAAAAGCCGTGGTTCATGTCCAGGGCCTGGTGGCCCGGAGTGGCCGGCCGCCTGCTGAAATTCCGCATGGATCAGGATGCCTCCCAGATGAAAAGTGCCCCCACAGGCACCTGAGGCTGGTTTGACAGTGCCAAGTGCCTCCTGCAAACTGACATCAGGAACCTGGCCAGGTGACTTTTGTTTCTCTGGGGAAAGGCCATCGTTCCTCTCCAGGGCCGGTGGCCCCGGAGTGGCAGACTGCCTGCTGAAATTCCGCACGGATCAGGATAACTCCCAGATGAAAGGAGCCCCCACAGGCAACTGTGGCTGGTTTGACAGTGCCAAGTGCCTCCTGCAAACTGACATCAGGAACCTGGCCTGGTGACTTTTGTTTCTCTGGGGAAAGGCCATCATTCTTCTCCAGTGCCCGTTGGCCAGGAGTGGCCGGCTGCCTGCTGAAATTCCGCACTAATCTGGATACCTCCAAGACCGAAACTAAAACCATAGGCAACTGTGGCAGGTTTGACAGTGCCAAGTGCCTCCTGCAAACTGACATCAGGAACCTGGCCTGGTGACTTTTGTTTCTCTGGGGAAAGGCCATCATTCTTCTCCAGTGCCCGTTGGCCCGGAGTGGCCGGCTGCCTGCTGAAATTCCGCACGGATCAAGATACCTCCCAGATGCAAGGTGCCCCCATAGGCACCTGCGCCTGGTTTGACAGTGCCAAGTGCCTCCTGCAAACTGACATCAGGAACCTGGCCTGGTAACTTTTGTTTCTCTGGGGAAAGGCCATGGTTCATGTCCACGGCCTGGTGGCCCAGAGTGTCCGGATCCCTCCTGAAATTCAGCATGGATCAGGATGCCTCCCAGATGAAAAGTGCCCCCACAGGCACCTGTGGCTGGTTTGAAAATGCAAAGTGCCTCCTGCCAACTGACATCAGGAACCTGGCCTGGTGACTTTTGTTTCTCTGGGGAAAGGCCATCATTCTTTTCCAGGGCCCGCTGGCCCGGAGTTGCCTGCAGCCTGCTGAAATTCCGCACGGATCAGGATGCCTCCCAGACCGAAACTAAAACCATAGGCAACTGTGGCTGGTTTGACAGTGCCAAGTGCCTCCTGCAAACTGACATCAGGAACCTGGCCTGGTAAGTTTTATTTCTCTGGGGAAAAGGCATCGTTCTTGTCCAGGGCCTTGCGGCCTGGAGTGCCTGGCCGCCTGCTGAAATTCCGCATGGGTCAGGATGCATCCCAGATGGAAAGTGCCCCCAAAGGCAACTGTGACTGGATTGACAGTGCCAAGTGCCTCCTGCAAACTGACATCAGGAATCTGGCCAGGTGACTTTTGTTTCTCTGGGGAAAAGCCGTGGTTCATGTCCAGGGCCTGGTGGCCCGGAGTGGCCGACCGCCTGCTGAAATTCCGCATGGATCAGGATGCCTCCCAGATGAAAGGAGCCCCCACAGGCAACGGTGGCTGGTTTGACAGTGCCAAGTGCCTCCTGCAAGCTGACATCAGGAACCTGGCCTGGTGACTTTTGTTTCTCTGGGGAAAGGTCATGGTTCATATCCAGGACCCGTAGTCCCGGCGTGGCCGGCTGCCTGCTGAAATTCCGAACGGATTAGGATGCCGCCCAGATGCAAGGTACCACCACAGGCAACTGTGGCAGGCTTGACAGTCCCAAGTGCCTCCTGCAAACTGACATCAGGAACCTGGCCTGGTGACTTTTGTTTCTCTGGGGAAAAGCCGTGGTTCATGTCCAGGGCCTGGTCGCCCGGAGTGGCCGGCCGCCTGCTGAAATTCCGCATGAATCAGGATGCCTCCCAGATGAAAAGTGCCCCCAGAGGCACCTGTGGCTGGTTTGACAGTGCCAAGTGCCTGCTGCCAACTGACATCAGGAACCTGGCCTGGTGACTTTTGTTTCTCTGGGGAAAGGCCATCGTTCCTCTCAAGGACCTGGTGGCCCGGAGTGGCCGACTGCCTGCTGAAATTCCGCACGGATCAGGATACCTCCCAGATGAAAGGACCCCCACAGGCAACTGTGGCTGGTTTGACAGTGCCAAGTGCCTCCTGCAAACTGACATCAGGAACCTGGCCTGGTGACTTTTGTTTCTCTGGGGAAAGGCCATCGTTCCTCTCCAGGGCCCGCTGCCCCGGAGTGGCAGACTGCCTGCTGAAATTCCGCACGGATCAGGATACCTCCCAGATGAAAGGAGCCCCCACAGGCAACTGTGGCTGATTTGACAGTGCCAAGTGCCTCCTGCAAACTGACATCAGGAACCTGGCCTGGTGACTTTTGTTTCTCTGGGGAAAGGCCATCATTCTTCTCCAGTGCCCGTTGGCCCGGAGTGGCTGGCTGCCTGCTGAAATTCCGCACGGATCAGGATACCTCCCAGATGCAAGGTGCCCCCATAGGCACCTGTGGCTGGTTTGACAGTGCCAAGTGCCTCCTGCAAACTGACATCAGGAACCTGGCCTGGTAACTTTTGTTTCTCTGGGGAAAGGCCATGGTTCATGTCCACGGCCTGGTGGCCCAGAGTGTCCGGCTCCCTCCTGAAATTCAGCATGGATCAGGATGCCTCCCAGATGAAAAGTGCCCCCACAGGCACCTGTGGCTGGTTTGACAGTGCCAAGTGCCTCCTGCAAACAGACATCAGGAACCTGGCCTGGTAACTTTTGTTTCTCTGGGGAAAGGCCATGGTTCCTCTCCAGGGCCCGCTGCCCCGGAGTGGCAGACAGCCTGCTGAATTTCCGCACGGATCAGGATAGCTCCCAGATGCAAGGTGCCCCCAGAGGCAACTGTGGCTGGTTTGACAGTGCCTAGTGCCTCCTGCAAACTGACATCAGGAACCTGGCCAGGTGACTTTTGTTTCTCTGGGGAAAGGCCATCGTTCCTCTCCTGGGCCCGCTGGCCCCGAGTGGCCGGCTGCCTGCTGAAATTCCGCACGGATCAGGATATCTCCCAGATGGAAAGGAGCCCCCACAGGCAACTGTGGCTGGTTTGACAGTGCCAAGTGCCTCCTGCAAGCTGACATCAGGAACCTGGCCTGGTGACTTTTGTTTCTCCGGGGAAAGGTCATGGTTCATATCCTGGACCCGTAGTCCCGGTGTGGCCGGCTGCCTGCTGAAATTCCGAACGGATTAGGATGCCGCCCAGATGAAAGGTACCACCACAGGCAACTGTGGCAGGTTTGACAGTGCCAAGTGCCTCCTGCAAACTGACATCAGGAACCTGGCCTGGTGACTTTTGTTTCTCTGGGGAAAAGCCGTGGTTCATGTCCAGGGCCTGGTGTCCCGGAGTGGCCGGCCGCCTGCTGAAATTCCGCATGGATCAGGACGCCTCCCAGATGAAAATTGCCCCCACAGACACCTGAGGCTGGTTTGACAGTGCCAAGTGCCTCCTGCCAACTGACATCAGGAAGCTGGCCGGGTGACTTTTGTTTCTCTGGGGAAAGGCCATCGTTCCTCTCCAGGGCCCGCTGCCCCAGAGTGGCAGACTGCCTGCTGAAATTCCGCATGGATCAGGATGCCTCCCAGATGAAAAGTGCCCCCACAGGCAACTGTGGCTGGTTTGACAGTGCCAAGTGCCTCCTGCAAACTGACATCAGGAACCTGGCCAGGTGACTTTTGTTTTTCTAGGGAAAGGTCATGGTTCATATCCTGGACCCGTAGTCCCGGAGTGGCCGGCTGCCTGCTGAAATTCCGCATGGATCAGGATGCCTCCCAGACCAAAACTAAAACCATAGGCAACTGTGGCTGGTTTGACTGTGCCAAGTGCCTCCTGCAAACTGACATCAGGAACCTGGCCTGGTGACTTTTGTTTCTCTGGGGAAAAGCCGTGGTTCATGTCCAGGGCCTGGTGGCCCGGAGTGGCCGGCCGCCTGCTGAAATTCCGCATGGATCAGGATGCCTCCCAGATGAAAAGTGCCCCCACAGGCACCTGAGGCTGGTTTGACAGTGCAAAGTGCCTCCTGCCAACTGACATCAGGAACCTGGCCTGGTGACTTTTGTTTCTCTGGGGAAAGGCCATCGTTCCTCTCCAGGGCCCGCTGCCCCGGAGTGGCCGACAGCCTGCTGAATTTCCGCACGGATCAGGATAGCTCCCAGATGCAAGGTGCCCCCACAGGCAACTGTGGCTGGTTTGAAAGTGCCTAGTGCCTCCTGCAAACTGACATCAGGAACCTGGCCAAGTGACTTTTGTTTCTCTGGGGAAAGGCCATCGTTCCTCTCCTGGGCCCGCTGGCCCCGAGTGGCCGGCTGCCTGCTGAAATTCCGCACGGATCAGGATACCTCCCAGATGAAAGGAGCCCCCACAGGCACCTGTGGCTGGTTTGACAGTGCCAAGTGCCTCCTGCAAGCTGACATCAGGAACCTGGCCTGGTGACTTTTGTTTCTCCGGGGAAAGGTCATGGTTCATATCCTGGACCCGTAGTCCCGGATTGGCCGGCTGCCTGCTGAAATTCCGAACGGATTAGGATGCCGCCCAGATGAAAGGTACCACCACAGGCAACTGTGGCAGGTTTGACAGTGCCAAGTGCCTCCTGCAAACTGACATCAGGAACCTGGCCTGGTGACTTTTGTTTCTCTGGGGAAAAGCCGTGGTTCATGTCCAGGGCCTGGTGGCCCGGAGTGGCCGGCCGCCTGCTGAAATTCCGCATGGATCAGGATGCCTCCCAGATGAAAAGTGCCCCCACAGGCACCTGAGGCTGGTTTGACAGTGCCAAGTGCCTCCTGCAAACTGACATCAGGAACCTGGCCAGGTGACTTTTGTTTCTCTGGGGAAAGGCCATCGTTCCTCTCCAGGGCCGGTGGCCCCGGAGTGGCAGACTGCCTGCTGAAATTCCGCACGGATCAGGATAACTCCCAGATGAAAGGAGCCCCCACAGGCAACTGTGGCTGGTTTGACAGTGCCAAGTGCCTCCTGCAAACTGACATCAGGAACCTGGCCTGGTGACTTTTGTTTCTCTGGGGAAAGGCCATCATTCTTCTCCAGTGCCCGTTGGCCAGGAGTGGCCGGCTGCCTGCTGAAATTCCGCACTAATCTGGATACCTCCAAGACCGAAACTAAAACCATAGGCAACTGTGGCAGGTTTGACAGTGCCAAGTGCCTCCTGCAAACTGACATCAGGAACCTGGCCTGGTGACTTTTGTTTCTCTGGGGAAAGGCCATCATTCTTCTCCAGTGCCCGTTGGCCCGGAGTGGCCGGCTGCCTGCTGAAATTCCGCACGGATCAAGATACCTCCCAGATGCAAGGTGCCCCCATAGGCACCTGCGCCTGGTTTGACAGTGCCAAGTGCCTCCTGCAAACTGACATCAGGAACCTGGCCTGGTAACTTTTGTTTCTCTGGGGAAAGGCCATGGTTCATGTCCACGGCCTGGTGGCCCAGAGTGTCCGGATCCCTCCTGAAATTCAGCATGGATCAGGATGCCTCCCAGATGAAAAGTGCCCCCACAGGCACCTGTGGCTGGTTTGAAAATGCAAAGTGCCTCCTGCCAACTGACATCAGGAACCTGGCCTGGTGACTTTTGTTTCTCTGGGGAAAGGCCATCATTCTTTTCCAGGGCCCGCTGGCCCGGAGTTGCCTGCAGCCTGCTGAAATTCCGCACGGATCAGGATGCCTCCCAGACCGAAACTAAAACCATAGGCAACTGTGGCTGGTTTGACAGTGCCAAGTGCCTCCTGCAAACTGACATCAGGAACCTGGCCTGGTAAGTTTTATTTCTCTGGGGAAAAGGCATCGTTCTTGTCCAGGGCCTTGCGGCCTGGAGTGCCTGGCCGCCTGCTGAAATTCCGCATGGGTCAGGATGCATCCCAGATGGAAAGTGCCCCCAAAGGCAACTGTGACTGGATTGACAGTGCCAAGTGCCTCCTGCAAACTGACATCAGGAATCTGGCCAGGTGACTTTTGTTTTTCTGGGGAAAAGCCGTGTTTCATGTCCAGGGCCTGGTGGCCCGGAGTGGCCGACCGCCTGCTGAAATTCCGCATGGATCAGGATGCCTCCCAGATGAAAGGAGCCCCCACAGGCAACGGTGGCTGGTTTGACAGTGCCAAGTGCCTCCTGCAAGCTGACATCAGGAACCTGGCCTGGTGACTTTTGTTTCTCTGGGGAAAGGTCATGGTTCATATCCAGGACCCGTAGTCCCGGCGTGGCCGGCTGCCTGCTGAAATTCCGAACGGATTAGGATGCCGCCCAGATGCAAGGTACCACCACAGGCAACTGTGGCAGGCTTGACAGTCCCAAGTGCCTCCTGCAAACTGACATCAGGAACCTGGCCTGGTGACTTTTGTTTCTCTGGGGAAAAGCCGTGGTTCATGTCCAGGGCCTGGTCGCCCGGAGTGGCCGGCCGCCTGCTGAAATTCCGCATGGATCAGGATGCCTCCCAGATGAAAATGCCCCCAGAGGCACCTGTGGCTGGTTTGACAGTGCCAAGTGCCTGCTGCCAACTGACATCAGGAACCTGGCCTGGTGACTTTTGTTTCTCTGGGGAAAGGCCATCGTTCCTCTCAAGGACCTGGTGGCCCGGAGTGGCCGACTGCCTGCTGAAATTCCGCACGGATCAGGATACCTCCCAGATGAAAGGACCCCCACAGGCAACTGTGGCTGGTTTGACAGTGCCAAGTGCCTCCTGCAAACTGACATCAGGAACCTGGCCTGGTGACTTTTGTTTCTCTGGGGAAAGGCCATCGTTCCTCTCCAGGGCCCGCTGCCCCGGAGTGGCAGACTGCCTGCTGAAATTCCGCACGGATCAGGATACCTCCCAGATGAAAGGAGCCCCCACAGGCAACTGTGGCTGATTTGACAGTGCCAAGTGCCTCCTGCAAACTGACATCAGGAACCTGGCCTGGTGACTTTTGTTTCTCTGGGGAAAGGCCATCATTCTTCTCCAGTGCCCGTTGGCCCGGAGTGGCTGGCTGCCTGCTGAAATTCCGCACGGATCAGGATACCTCCCAGATGCAAGGTGCCCCCATAGGCACCTGTGGCTGGTTTGACAGTGCCAAGTGCCTCCTGCAAACTGACATCAGGAACCTGGCCTGGTAACTTTTGTTTCTCTGGGGAAAGGCCATGGTTCATGTCCACGGCCTGGTGGCCCAGAGTGTCCGGCTCCCTCCTGAAATTCAGCATGGATCAGGATGCCTCCCAGATGAAAAGTGCCCCCACAGGCACCTGTGGCTGGTTTGAAAATGCAAAGTGCCTCCTGCCAACTGACATCAGGAACCTGGCCTGGTAACTTTTGTTTCTCTGGGGAAAAGCCATCGTTCTTGTCCAGGGCCTTGCGGCCTGGAGTGGCCAGCCGCCTGCTGAAATTCTGCATGGGTCAGGATGCATCCCAGATGGAAAGTGCCCCCAAAGGCAACTGTGGCTGGATTGACAGTGCCAAGTGCCTCCTGCAAACTGACATCAGGAATCTGGCCAGGTGACTTTTGTTTCTCTGGGGAAAGGCCATGGTTCATATCCTGGACACATAGGACCGGAGAGGGCGACTGCCTGCTGAAATTACTCACGGATCAGGCTGCCGCCGAGATGCAAGGTGCCCCACAGGCACCTGTGGCTGGTTCGACAGTGCCAAGTGCCTCCTGCAAACTGACATCAGGAACCTGGCCTGGTGACTTTTGTTTCTCTGGGGAAAGGCCAGAGATGATGTCCACTGCCCCCTTGCCCGGAGTGGCAGACAGCCTGCTGAATTTACGCACGGATCAGGATAGCTCCCAGATGCAAGGTGCCCCCACAGGCAACTGCGTCTGGTTTGACAGTGCCAAGTGCCTCCTGCAAACTGACATCAGGAACCTGGCCAGGTGACTTTTGTTTCTCTGGGGAAAGGCCATCGTTCCTCTCCAGGGCCCGCTGGCCCGCAGTGGCCGGCTGCCTGCTGGAATTCCACACGGATCAGGATAGCTCCCAGATGAAAGGAGCCCCCACAGGCAACGGTGGCTGGTTTGACAGTGCCAAGTGCCTCCTGCAAGCTGACATCAGGAACCTGGCCTGGTGACTTTTGTTTCTCTGGGGAAAGGTCATGGTTCATATCCTGGACCCGTAGTCCCGGCGTGGCCGGCTGCCTGCTGAAATTCGGAACGGATTAGGATGCCGCCCAGATGCAAGGTACCACCACAGGCAACTGTGGCAGGCTTGACAGTGCCAAGTTCCTCCTGCAAACTGACATCAGGAACCTGGCCTGGTGACTTTTGTTTCTCTGGGGAAAAGCCGTGGTTCATGTCCAGGGCCTGGTGGCCCGGAGTGGCCGGCTGCCTGCTGAAATTCCGCATGGATCAGGATGCCTCCCAGATGAAAAGTGCCCCCAGAGGCACCTGTGGCTGGTTTGACAGTGCCAAGTGCCTGCTGCCAACTGACATCAGGAACCTGGCCTGGTGACTTTTGTTTCTCTGGGGAAAGGCCATCGTTCCTCTCCAGGGCCTGGTGGCCCGTAGTGGCCGACTGCCTGCTGAAATTCCGCACGGATCAGGATACCTCCCAGATGAAAGGAGCCCCCACAGGCAACTGTGGCTGGTTTGACAGTGCCAAGTGCCTCCTGCAAGCTGACATCAGGAACCTGGCCTGGTGACTTTTGTTTCTCTGGGGAAAGGTCATGGTTCATATCCTGGACCCGTAGTCCCGGTGTGGCCGGCTGCCTGCTGAAATTCCGAAAGGATTAGAATGCCGCCCAGATGAAAGGTACCACCACAGGCAACTGTGGCAGGTTTGACAGTGCCAAGTGCCTCCTGCAAACTGACATCAGGAACCTGGCCTGGTGACTTTTGTTTCTCTGGGGAAAAGCCGTGGTTCATGTCCAGGGCCCGTTGGCCCGGAGTGGCCGGCCGCCTGCTGAAATTCCGCACGGATCAGGATGCCTCCCAGATGAAAAGTGCCCCCACAGGCACCTGAGGCTGGTTTGACAGTGCCAAGTGCCTCCTGCCAACTGACATCAGGAACCTGGCCTGGTGACTTTTGTTTCTCTGGGGAAAGGCCATCGTTCCTCTCCAGGGCACGCTGCCCCGGAGTGGCAGACTGCCTGCTGAAATTCCGCATGGATCAGGATGCCTCCCAGATGAAAAGTGCCCCCACAGGCAACTGTGGCTGGTTTGACAGTGCCAAGTGCCTCCTGCAAACTGACATCAGGAACCTGGCCAGGTGACTTTTGTTTCTCTGGGGAAAGGCCATCATTCTACTCCAGTGCCCGTTGGCCCCGAGTGGCCGGCTGCCTGCTGAAATTCCGCACGGTTGAGGATACCTCCCAGATGCAAGGTGCCCCCATAGGCACCTGTGGCTGGTTTGACAGTGCCAAGTGCCTCCTGCAAGCAGACATCAGGAACCTGGCCTGGTGACTTTTGTTTCTCTGGGGAAAGGTCATGGTTCATATCCTGGACCCGTAGTCCCGGAGTGGCCGGCTGCCTGCTGAAATTCCGCACGGATCAGGATGCATCCCAGACCAAAACTAAAATCATAGGCAACTGTGGCAGGTTTGACAGTGCCAAGTGCCTCCTGCAAACTGACATCAGGAACCTGGCCTGGTCAGTTTTGTTTCTCTGGGGAAAAGCCATCGTTCTTGTCCAGGGCCTTGTGGCCTGGAGTGCCCGGCCGCCTGCTGAAATTCCGCATGGGTCAGGATGCATCCCAGATGAAAAGTGCCCCCACAGGCACCTGTGGCTGGTTTGACAGTGCCAAGTGCCTCCTGCAAACTGACATCAGGAACCTGGCCTGGTGACTTTTGTTTCTCTGGGGAAAGGCCATCGTTCCTCTCCTGGGCCCGCTGGCCCCGAGTGGCCGGCTGCCTGCTGAAATTCCGCACGGATCAGGATGCCTCCCAGATGAAAGGAGCCCCCACAGGCAACTGTGGCTGGTTTGACAGTGCCAAGTGCCTCCTGCAAGCTGACATCAGGAACCTGGCCTGGTGACTTTTGTTTCTCTGGGGAAAGGTCATGGTTCATATCCTGGACCCGTAGTCCCGGAGTGGCCGGCTGCCTGCTGAAATTCCGCACGGATTAGGATGCTGCCCAGATGAAAGGTACCACCACAGGCAACTGTGGCAGGTTTGACAGTGCCAAGTGCCTCCTGCAAACTGACATCAGGAACCTGGCCTGGTGACTTTTGTTTCTCTGGGGAAAAGCCATCGTTCTTGTCCAGGGCCTTGCGGCCTGGAGTGGCCAGCCGCCTGCTGAAATTCTGCATGGGTCAGGATGCATCCCAGATGGAAAGTGCCCCCAAAGGCAACTGTGGCTGGATTGACAGTGCCAAGTGCCTCCTGCAAACTGACATCAGGAATCTGGCCAGGTGACTTTTGTTTCTCTGGGGAAAGGCCATGGTTCATATCCTGGACACATAGGACCGGAGAGGGCGACTGCCTGCTGAAATTACTCACGGATCAGGCTGCCGCCGAGATGCAAGGTGCCCCACAGGCACCTGTGGCTGGTTCGACAGTGCCAAGTGCCTCCTGCAAACTGACATCAGGAACCTGGCCTGGTGACTTTTGTTTCTCTGGGGAAAGGCCATAGATGATGTCCACTGCCCCCTTGCCCGGAGTGGCAGACAGCCTGCTGAATTTACGCACGGATCAGGATAGCTCCCAGATGCAAGGTGCCCCCACAGGCAACTGCGTCTGGTTTGACAGTGCCAAGTGCCTCCTGCAAACTGACATCAGGAACCTGGCCAGGTGACTTTTGTTTCTCTGGGGAAAGGCCATCGTTCCTCTCCAGGGCCCGCTGGCCCGCAGTGGCCGGCTGCCTGCTGGAATTCCACACGGATCAGGATAGCTCCCAGATGAAAGGAGCCCCCACAGGCAACGGTGGCTGGTTTGACAGTGCCAAGTGCCTCCTGCAAGCTGACATCAGGAACCTGGCCTGGTGACTTTTGTTTCTCTGGGGAAAGGTCATGGTTCATATCCTGGACCCGTAGTCCCGGCGTGGCCGGCTGCCTGCTGAAATTCGGAACGGATTAGGATGCCGCCCAGATGAAAGGTACCACCACAGGCAACTGTGGCAGGCTTGACAGTGCCAAGTTCCTCCTGCAAACTGACATCAGGAACCTGGCCTGGTGACTTTTGTTTCTCTGGGGAAAAGCCGTGGTTCATGTCCAGGGCCTGGTGGCCCGGAGTGGCCGGCTGCCTGCTGAAATTCCGCATGGATCAGGATGCCTCCCAGATGAAAAGTGCCCCCAGAGGCAACTGTGGCTGGTTTGACAGTGCCAAGTGCCTGCTGCCAACTGACATCAGGAACCTGGCCTGGTGACTTTTGTTTCTCTGGGGAAAGGCCATCGTTCCTCTCCAGGGCCTGGTGGCCCGGAGTGGCCGACTGCCTGCTGAAATTCCGCACGGATCAGGATACCTCCCAGATGAAAGGAGCCCCCACAGGCAACTGTGGCTGGTTTGACAGTGCCAAGTGCCTCCTGCAAGCTGACATCAGGAACCTGGCCTGGTGACTTTTGTTTCTCTGGGGAAAGGTCATGGTTCATATCCTGGACCCGTAGTCCCGGTGTGGCCGGCTGCCTGCTGAAATTCCGAAAGGATTAGAATGCCGCCCAGATGAAAGGTACCACCACAGGCAACTGTGGCAGGTTTGACAGTGCCAAGTGCCTCCTGCAAACTGACATCAGGAACCTGGCCTGGTGACTTTTGTTTCTCTGGGGAAAAGCCGTGGTTCATGTCCAGGGCCTGGTGGCCCGGAGTGGCCGGCCGCCTGCTGAAATTCCGCATGGATCAGGATGCCTCCCAGATGAAAAGTGCCCCCACAGGCACCTGTGGCTAGTTTGACAGTGCCAAGTGCCTCCTGCCAACTGACATCAGGAACCTGGCCAGGTGACTTTTGTTTCTCTGGGGAAAGGCCATCGTTCCTCTCCAGGGCCTGGTGCCCCGGAGTGGCAGACTGCCTGCTGAAATTCCGCATGGATCAGGATAACTCCCAGATGAAAGGAGCCCCCACAGGCAACTGTGGCTGGTTTGACAGTGCCAAGTGCCTCCTGCAAACTGACATCAGGAACCTGGCCTGGTGACTTTTGTTTCTCTGGGGAAAAGCCGTGGTTCATGTCCAGGGCCCGTTGGCCCGGAGTGGCCGGCCGCCTGCTGAAATTCCGCACGGATCAGGATGCCTCCCAGATGAAAAGTGCCCCCACAGGCACCTGAGGCTGGTTTGACAGTGCCAAGTGCCTCCTGCCAACTGACATCAGGAACCTGGCCTGGTGACTTTTGTTTCTCTGGGGAAAGGCCATCGTTCCTCTCCAGGGCCCGCTGCCACGGAGTGGCAGACTGCCTGCTGAAATTCCGCACGGATCAGGATAACTCCCAGATGAAAGGAGCCCCCACAGGCAACTGTGGCTGGTTTGACAGTGCCAAGTGCCTCCTGCAAACTGACATCAGGAACCTGGCCTGGTGACTTTTGTTTCTCTGGGGAAAGGCCATCATTCTTCGCCAGTGCCCGTTGTCCCGGAGTGGCCGGCTGCCTGCTGAAATTCCGCACGGATCAGGATACCTCCTAGATGCAAGGTGCCCCCATAGGCACCTGTGGCTGGTTTGACAGTGCCAAGTGCCTCCTGCAAACAGACATCAGGAACCTGGCCTGGTAACTTTTGTTTCTCTGGGGAAAGGCCATGGTTCCTCTCCAGGGCCCGCTGCCCCGGAGTGGCAGACAGCCTGCTGAATTTCCGCACGGATCAGGATAGCTCCCAGATGCAAGGTGCCCCCAGAGGCAACTGTGGCTGGTTTGACAGTGCCTAGTGCCTCCTGCAAACTGACATCAGGAACCTGGCCTGGTGACTTTTGTTTCTCTGGGGAAAGGCCATCGTTCCTCTCCTGGGCCCGCTGGCCCCGAGTGGCCGGCTGCCTGCTGAAATTCCGCACGGATCAGGATATCTCCCAGATGGAAAGGAGCCCCCACAGGCAACTGTGGCTGGTTTGACAGTGCCAAGTGCCTCCTGCAAGCTGACATCAGGAACCTGGCCTGGTGACTTTTGTTTCTCCGGGGAAAGGTCATGGTTCATATCCTGGACCCGTAGTCCCGGAGTGGCCGGCTGCCTGCTGAAATTCCAAACGGATTAGGATGCCGCCCAGATGAAAGGTACCACCACAGGCAACTGTGGCAGGTTTGACAGTGCCAAGTGCCTCCTGCAAACTGACATCAGGAACCTGGCCTGGTGACTTTTGTTTCTCTGGGGAAAAGCCGTGGTTCATGTCCAGGGCCTGGTGGCCCGGAGTGGCCGGCCGCCTGCTGAAATTCTGCATGGATCAGGATGCCTCCCAGATGAAAAGTGCCCCCACAGGCACCTGAGGCTGGTTTGACAGTGCCAAGTGCCTCCTGCCAACTGACATCAGGAAGCTGGCCGGGTGACTTTTGTTTCTCTGGGGAAAGGCCATCGTTCCTCTCCAGGGCCCGCTGCCCCAGAGTGGCAGACTGCCTGCTGAAATTCCGCATGGATCAGGATGCCTCCCAGATGAAAAGTGCCCCCACAGGAAACTGTGGCTGGTTTGACAGTGCCAAGTGCCTCCTGCAAACTGACATCAGGAACCTGGCCAGGTGACTTTTGTTTTTCTGGGGAAAGGCCATCATTCTTCGCCAGTGCCCGTTGGCCCGGAGTGGCCGGCTGCCTGCTGAAATTCTGCACGGATCAAGATACCTCCAAGACCGAAACTTAAACCATAGGCAACTGTGGCAGGTTTGACAGTGCCAAGTGCCTCCTGCAAACTGACATCAGGAACCTGGCCTGGTAACTTTTGTTTCTCTGGGGAAAGGCCATCATTCTTCTCCAGTGCCCGTTGGCCCGGAGTGGCCGGCTGCCTGCTGAAATTCCGCACGGATCAAGATACCTCCCAGATGCAAGGTGCCCCCATAGGCACCTGTGCCTGGTTTGACAGTGCCAAGTGCCTCCTGCAAACTGACATCAGGAACCTGGCCTGGTAAGTTTTATTTCTCTGGGGAAAAGGCATCGTTCTTGTCCAGGGCCTTGCGGCCTGGAGTGCCTGGCCGCCTGCTGAAATTCCGCATGGTTCAGGATGCCTCCCAGATGAAAAGTGCCCCCAAAGGCAACTGTGACTGGATTGACAGTGCCAAGTGCCTCCTGCAAACTGACATCAGGAATCTGGCCAGGTGACTTTTGTTTCTCTGGGGAAAAGCCGTGGTTCATGTCCAGGGCCTGGTGGCCCGGAGTGGCAGACAGCCTGCTGAAATTCCGCATGGATCAGGATGCCTCCCAGATGAAAGGAGCCCCCACAGGCAACGGTGGCTGGTTTGACAGTGCCAAGTGCCTCCTGCAAGCTGACATCAGGAACCTGGCCTGGTGACTTTTGTTTCTCTGGGGAAAGGTCATGGTTCATATCCTGGACCCGTAGTCCCGGCGTGGCCGGCTGCCTGCTGAAATTCCGAACGGATTAGGATGCCGCCCAGATGCAAGGTACCACCACAGGCAACTGTGGCAGGCTTGACAGTGCCAAGTGCCTCCTGCAAACTGACATCAGGAACCTGGCCTGGTGACTTTTGTTTCTCTGGGGAAAAGCCGTGGTTCATGTCCAGGGCCTGGTGGCCCGGAGTGGCCGGCCGCCTGCTGAAATTCCGCACGGATCAGGATGCCTCCCAGATGAAAAGTGCCCCCACAGGCACCTGAGGCTGGTTTGACAGTGCCAAGTGCCTCCTGCCAACTGACATCAGGAACCTGGCCTGGTGACTTTTGTTTCTCTGGGGAAAGGCCATCGTTCCTCTCCAGGGCACGCTGCCGCGGAGTGGCAGACTGCCTGCTGAAATTCCGCATGGATCAGGATGCCTCCCAGATGAAAAGTGCCCCCACAGGCAACTGTGGCTGGTTTGACAGTGCCAAGTGCCTCCTGCAAACTGACATCAGGAACCTGGCCAGGTGACTTTTGTTTCTCTGGGGAAAGGCCATCATTCTACTCCAGTGCCCGTTGGCCCCGAGTGGCCGGCTGCCTGCTGAAATTCCGCACGGTTGAGGATACCTCCCAGATGCAAGGTGCCCCCATAGGCACCTGTGGCTGGTTTTACAGTGCCAAGTGCCTCCTGCAAGCAGACATCAGGAACCTGGCCTGGTGACTTTTGTTTCTCTGGGGAAAGGTCATGGTTCATATCCTGGACCCGTAGTCCCGGAGTGGCCGGCTGCCTGCTGAAATTCCGCACGGATCAGGATGCATCCCAGACCAAAACTAAAATCATAGGCAACTGTGGCAGGTTTGACAGTGCCAAGTGCCTCCTGCAAACTGACATCAGGAACCTGGCCTGGTCAGTTTTGTTTCTCTGGGGAAAAGCCATCGTTCTTGTCCAGGGCCTTGTGGCCTGGAGTGCCCGGCCGCCTGCTGAAATTCCGCATGGGTCAGGATGCATCCCAGATGAAAAGTGCCCCCACAGGCACCTGTGGCTGGTTTGACAGTGCCAAGTGCCTCCTGCAAACTGACATCAGGAACCTGGCCAGGTGACTTTTGTTTCTCAGGGGAAAGGCCATCGTTCCTCTCTTGGGCCCGCTGGCCCCGAGTGGCCGGCTGCCTGCTGAAATTCCGCACGGATCAGGATACCTCCCAGATGAAAGGAGCCCCCACAGGCAACTGTGGCTGGTTTGACAGTGCCAAGTGCCTCCTGCAAGCTGACATCAGGAACCTGGCCTGGTGACTTTTGTTTCTCTGGGGAAAGGTCATGGTTCATATCCTGGACCCGTAGTCCCGGAGTGGCCGGCTGCCTGCTGAAATTCCGAACGGATTAGGATGCTGCCCAGATGAAAGGTACCACCACAGGCAACTGTGGCAGGTTTGACAGTGCCAAGTGCCTCCTGCAAACTGACATCAGGAACCTGGCCTGGTGACTTTTGTTTCTCTGGGGAAAAGCCATCGTTCTTGTCCAGGGCCTTGCGGCCTGGAGTGGCCAGCCGCCTGCTGAAATTCTGCATGGGTCAGGATGCATCCCAGATGGAAAGTGCCCCCAAAGGCAACTGTGGCTGGATTGACAGTGCCAAGTGCCTCCTGCAAACTGACATCAGGAATCTGGCCAGGTGACTTTTGTTTCTCTGGGGAAAGGCCATGGTTCATATCCTGGACACATAGGACCGGAGAGGGCGACTGCCTGCTGAAATTACTCACGGATCAGGCTGCCGCCGAGATGCAAGGTGCCCCACAGGCACCTGTGGCTGGTTCGACAGTGCCAAGTGCCTCCTGCAAACTGACATCAGGAACCTGGCCTGGTGACTTTTGTTTCTCTGGGGAAAGGCCATAGATGATGTCCACTGCCCCCATGCCCGGAGTGGCAGACAGCCTGCTGAATTTACGCACGGATCAGGATAGCTCCCAGATGCAAGGTGCCCCCACAGGCAACTGCGTCTGGTTTGACAGTGCCAAGTGCCTCCTGCAAACTGACATCAGGAACCTGGCCAGGTGACTTTTGTTTCTCTGGGGAAAGGCCATCGTTCCTCTCCAGGGCCCGCTGGCCCGCAGTGGCCGGCTGCCTGCTGGAATTCCACACGGATCAGGATAGCTCCCAGATGAAAGGAGCCCCCACAGGCAACGGTGGCTGGTTTGACAGTGCCAAGTGCCTCCTGCAAGCTGACATCAGGAACCTGGCCTGGTGACTTTTGTTTCTCTGGGGAAAGGTCATGGTTCATATCCTGGACCCGTAGTCCCGGCGTGGCCGGCTGCCTGCTGAAATTCGGAACGGATTAGGATGCCGCCCAGATGAAAGGTACCACCACAGGCAACTGTGGCAGGCTTGACAGTGCCAAGTTCCTCCTGCAAACTGACATCAGGAACCTGGCCTGGTGACTTTTGTTTCTCTGGGGAAAAGCCGTGGTTCATGTCCAGGGCCTGGTGGCCCGGAGTGGCCGGCTGCCTGCTGAAATTCCGCATGGATCAGGATGCCTCCCAGATGAAAAGTGCCCCCACAGGCAACTGTGGCTGGTTTGACAGTGCCAAGTGCCTGCTGCCAACTGACATCAGGAAGCTGGCCAGGTGACTTTTGTTTCTCTGGGGAAAGGCCATCGTTCCTCTCCTGGGCCCGCTGGCCCCGAGTGGCCGGCTGCCTGCTGAAATTCCGCACGGATCAGGATATCTCCCAGATGGAAAGGAGCCCCCACAGGCAACTGTGGCTCGTTTGACAGTGCCAAGTGCCTCCTGCAAGCTGACATCAGGAACCTGGCCTGGTGACTTTTGTTTCTCCGGGGAAAGGTCATGGTTCATATCCTGGACCCGTAGTCCCGGAGTGGCCGGCTGCCTGCTGAAATTCCAAACGGATTAGGATGCCGCCCAGATGAAAGGTACCACCACAGGCAACTGTGGCAGGTTTGACAGTGCCAAGTGCCTCCTGCAAACTGACATCAGGAACCTGGCCTGGTGACTTTTGTTTCTCTGGGGAAAAGCCGTGGTTCATGTCCAGGGCCTGGTGGCCCGGAGTGGCCGGCCGCCTGCTGAAATTCTGCATGGATCAGGATGCCTCCCAGATGAAAAGTGCCCCCACAGGCACCTGAGGCTGGTTTGACAGTGCCAAGTGCCTCCTGCCAACTGACATCAGGAAGCTGGCCGGGTGACTTTTGTTTCTCTGGGGAAAGGCCATCGTTCCTCTCCAGGGCCCGCTGCCCCAGAGTGGCAGACTGCCTGCTGAAATTCCGCATGGATCAGGATGCCTCCCAGATGAAAAGTGCCCCCACAGGAAACTGTGGCTGGTTTGACAGTGCCAAGTGCCTCCTGCAAACTGACATCAGGAACCTGACCAGGTGACTTTTGTTTTTCTGGGGAAAGGCCATCATTCTTCTCCAGTGCCCGTTGGCCCGGAGTGGCCGGCTGCCTGCTGAAATTCCGCACGGATCAAGATACCTCCAAGACCGAAACTAAAACCATAGGCAACTGTGGCAGGTTTGACAGTGCCAAGTGCCTCCTGCAAACTGACATCAGGAACCTGGCCTGGTGACTTTTGTTTCTCTGGGGAAAGGCCATCATTCTTCTCCAGTGCCCGTTGGCCCGGAGTGGCCGGCTGCCTGCTGAAATTCCGCACGGATCAAGATACCTCCCAGATGCAAGGTGCCCCCATAGGCACCTGTGCCTGGTTTGACAGTGCCAAGTGCCTCCTGCAAACTGACATCAGGAACCTGGCCTGGTAACTTTTGTTTCTCTGGGGAAAGGCCATGGTTCATGTCCACGGCCTGGTGGCCCAGAGTGTCCGGATCCCTCCTGAAATTCAGCATGGATCAGGATGCCTCCCAGATGAAAAGTGCCCCCACAGGCAACTGTGGCTGGTTTGAAAATGCAAAGTGCCTCCTGCCAACTGACATCAGGAACCTGGCCTGGTGACTTTTGTTTCTCTGGGGAAAGGCCATCATTCTTTTCCAGGGCCCGCTGGCCCGGAGTTGCCTGCAGCCTGCTGAAATTCCGCACGGATCAGGATGCCTCCCAGACCGAAACTAAAACCATAGGCAACTGTGGCTGGTTTGACAGTGCCAAGTGCCTCCTGCAAACTGACATCAGGAACCTGGCCTGGTAAGTTTTATTTCTCTGAGGAAAAGGCATCGTTCTTGTCCAGGGCCTTGCGGCCTGGAGTGCCTGGCCGCCTGCTGAAATTCCGCATGGGTCAGGATGCATCCCAGATGGAAAGTGCCCCCAAAGGCAACTGTGACTGGATTGACAGTGCCAAGTGCCTCCTGCAAACTGACATCAGGAATCTGGCCAGGTGACTTTTGTTTCTCTGGGGAAAAGCCGTGGTTCATGTCCAGGGCCTGGTGGCCCGGAGTGGCAGACAGCCTGCTGAAATTCCGCATGGATCAGGATGCCTCCCAGATGAAAGGAGCCCCCACAGGCAACGGTGGCTGGTTTGACAGTGCCAAGTGCCTCCTGCAAGCTGACATCAGGAACCTGGCCTGGTAACTTTTGTTTCTCTGGGGAAAGGCCATGGTTCATGTCCTGGACCCGTAGTCCCGGCGTGGCCGGCTGCCTGCTGAAATTCCGAACGGATTAGGATGCCGCCCAGATGCAAGGTACCACCACAGGCAACTGTGGCAGGCTTGACAGTCCCAAGTGCCTCCTGCAAACTGACATCAGGAACCTGGCCTGGTGACTTTTGTTTCTCTGGGGAAAAGCCGTGGTTCATGTCCAGGGCCTGGTGGCCCGGAGTGGCCGGCCGCCTGCTGAAATTCCGCATGGATCAGGATGCCTCCCAGATGAAAAGTGCCCCCAGAGGCACCTGTGGCTGGTTTGACAGTGCCAAGTGCCTGCTGCAAACTGACATCAGGAACCTGGCCTGGTGACTTTTGTTTCTCTGGGGAAAGGCCATCGTTCCTCTCCAGGGCCTGGTGGCCCGGAGTGGCCGACTGCCTGCTGAAATTCCGCACGGATCAGGATACCTCCCAGATGAAAGGAGCCCCCACAGGCAACTGTGGCTGGTTTGACAGTGCCAAGTGCCTCCTGCAAGCTGACATCAGGAACCTGGCCTGGTGACTTTTGTTTCTCTGGGGAAAGGTCATGGTTCATATCCTGGACCCGTAGTCCCGGTGTGGCCGGCTGCCTGCTGAAATTCCGAAAGGATTAGAATGCCGCCCAGATGAAAGGTACCACCACAGGCAACTGTGGCAGGTTTGACAGTGCCAAGTGCCTCCTGCAAACTGACATCAGGAACCTGGCCTGGTGACTTTTGTTTCTCTGGGGAAAAGCCGTGGTTCATGTCCAGGGCCCGTTGGCCCGGAGTGGCCGGCCGCCTGCTGAAATTCCGCACGGATCAGGATGCCTCCCAGATGAAAAGTGCCCCCACAGGCACCTGAGGCTGGTTTGACAGTGCCAAGTGCCTCCTGCCAACTGACATCAGGAACCTGGCCTGGTGACTTTTGTTTCTCTGGGGAAAGGCCATCGTTCCTCTCCAGGGCACGCTGCCCCGGAGTGGCAGACTGCCTGCTGAAATTCCGCATGGATCAGGATGCCTCCCAGATGAAAAGTGCCCCCACAGGCAACTGTGGCTGGTTTGACAGTGCCAAGTGCCTCCTGCAAACTGACATCAGGAACCTGGCCAGGTGACTTTTGTTTCTCTGGGGAAAGGCCATCATTCTACTCCAGTGCCCGTTGGCCCCGAGTGGCCGGCTGCCTGCTGAAATTCCGCACGGTTGAGGATACCTCCCAGATGCAAGGTGCCCCCATAGGCACCTGTGGCTGGTTTTACAGTGCCAAGTGCCTCCTGCAAGCAGACATCAGGAACCTGGCCTGGTGACTTTTGTTTCTCTGGGGAAAGGTCATGGTTCATATCCTGGACCCGTAGTCCCGGAGTGGCCGGCTGCCTGCTGAAATTCCGCAGGGATCAGGATGCATCCCAGACCAAAACTAAAATCATAGGCAACTGTGGCAGGTTTGACAGTGCCAAGTGCCTCCTGCAAACTGACATCAGGAACCTGGCCTGGTCAGTTTTGTTTCTCTGGGGAAAAGCCATCGTTCTTGTCCAGGGCCTTGTGGCCTGGAGTGCCCGGCCGCCTGCTGAAATTCCGCATGGGTCAGGATGCATCCCAGATGAAAAGTGCCCCCACAGGCACCTGTGGCTGGTTTGACAGTGCCAAGTGCCTCCTGCACACTGACATCAGGAACCTGACCTGGTGACTTTTGTTTCTCTGGGGAAAGGCCATCGTTCCTCTCCTGGGCCCGCTGGCCCCGAGTGGCCGGCTGCCTGCTGAAATTCCGCACGGATCAGGATACCTCCCAGATGAAAGGAGCCCCCACAGGCAACTGTGGCTGGTTTGACAGTGCCAAGTGCCTCCTGCAAGCTGACATCAGGAACCTGGCCTGGTGACTTTTGTTTCTCTGGGGAAAGGTCATGGTTCATATCCTGGACCCGTAGTCCCGGAGTGGCCGGCTGCCTGCTGAAATTCCGAACGGATTAGGATGCTGCCCAGATGAAAGGTACCACCACAGGCAACTGTGGCAGGTTTGACAGTGCCAAGTGCCTCCTGCAAACTGACATCAGGAACCTGGCCTGGTGACTTTTGTTTCTCTGGGGAAAAGCCATCGTTCTTGTCCAGGGCCTTGCGGCCTGGAGTGGCCAGCCGCCTGCTGAAATTCTGCATGGGTCAGGATGCATCCCAGATGGAAAGTGCCCCCAAAGGCAACTGTGGCTGGATTGACAGTGCCAAGTGCCTCCTGCAAACTGACATCAGGAATCTGGCCAGGTGACTTTTGTTTCTCTGGGGAAAGGCCATGGTTCATATCCTGGACACATAGGACCGGAGAGGGCGACTGCCTGCTGAAATTACTCACGGATCAGGCTGCCGCCGAGATGCAAGGTGCCCCACAGGCACCTGTGGCTGGTTCGACAGTGCCAAGTGCCTCCTGCAAACTGACATCAGGAACCTGGCCTGGTGACTTTTGTTTCTCTGGGGAAAGGCCATAGATGATATCCACTGCCCCCATGCCCGGAGTGGCAGACAGCCTGCTGAATTTACGCACGGATCAGGATAGCTCCCAGATGCAAGGTGCCCCCACAGGCAACTGCGTCTGGTTTGACAGTGCCAAGTGCCTCCTGCAAACTGACATCAGGAACCTGGCCAGGTGACTTTTGTTTCTCTGGGGAAAGGCCATCGTTCCTCTCCAGGGCCCGCTGGCCCGCAGTGGCCGGCTGCCTGCTGGAATTCCACACGGATCAGGATAGCTCCCAGATGAAAGGAGCCCCCACAGGCAACGGTGGCTGGTTTGACAGTGCCAAGTGCCTCCTGCAAGCTGACATCAGGAACCTGGCCTGGTGACTTTTGTTTCTCTGGGGAAAGGTCATGGTTCATATCCTGGACCCGTTGTCCCGGCGTGGCCGGCTGCCTGCTGAAATTCGGAACGGATTAGGATGCCGCTCAGATGAAAGGTACCACCACAGGCAACTGTGGCAGGCTTGACAGTGCCAAGTTCCTCCTGCAAACTGACATCAGGAACCTGGCCTGGTGACTTTTGTTTCTCTGGGGAAAAGCCGTGGTTCATGTCCAGGGCCTGGTGGCCCGGAGTGGCCGGCTGCCTGCTGAAATTCCGCATGGATCAGGATGCCTCCCAGATGAAAAGTGCCCCCACAGGCACCTGTGGCTGGTTTGACAGTGCCAAGTGCCTGCTGCCAACTGACATCAGGAACCTGGCCTGGTGACTTTTGTTTCTCTGGGGAAAGGCCATCGTTCCTCTCCAGGGCCTGGTGGCCCGGAGTGGCCGACTGCCTGCTGAAATTCCGCACGGATCAGGATACCTCCCAGATGAAAGGAGCCCCCACAGGCAACTGTGGCTGGTTTGACAGTGCCAAGTGCCTCCTGCAAGCTGACATCAGGAACCTGGCCTGGTGACTTTTGTTTCTCTGGGGAAAGGTCATGGTTCATATCCTGGACCCGTAGTCCCGGTGTGGCCGGCTGCCTGCTGAAATTCCGAAAGGATTAGAATGCCGCCCAGATGAAAGGTACCACCACAGGCAACTGTGGCAGGTTTGACAGTGCCAAGTGCCTCCTGCACACTGACATCAGGAACCTGACCTGGTGACTTTTGTTTCTCTGGGGAAAGGCCATCGTTCCTCTCCTGGGCCCGCTGGCCCCGAGTGGCCGGCTGCCTGCTGAAATTCCGCACGGATCAGGATACCTCCCAGATGAAAGGAGCCCCCACAGGCAACTGTGGCTGGTTTGACAGTGCCAAGTGCCTCCTGCAAACTGACATCAGGAACCTGGCCTGGTGACTTTTGTTTCTCTGGGGAAAAGCCGTGGTTCATGTCCAGGGCCCGTTGGCCCGGAGTGGCCGGCCGCCTGCTGAAATTCCTCACAGATCAGGATGCCTCCCAGATGAAAAGTGCCCCCAGAGGCACCTGAGGCTGGTTTGACAGTGCCAAGTGCCTCCTGCCAACTGACATCAGGAACCTGGCCTGGTGACTTTTGTTTCTCTGGGGAAAGGCCATCGTTCCTCTCCAGGGCCCGCTGCCACGGAGTGGCAGACTGCCTGCTGAAATTCCGCACGGATCAGGATAACTCCCAGATGAAAGGAGCCCCCACAGGCAACTGTGGCTGGTTTGACAGTGCCAAGTGCCTCCTGCAAACTGACATCAGGAACCTGGCCTGGTGACTTTTGTTTCTCTGGGGAAAGGCCATCATTCTTCGCCAGTGCCCGTTGTCCCGGAGTGGCCGGCTGCCTGCTGAAATTCCGCACGGATCAGGATACCTCCTAGATGCAAGGTGCCCCCATAGGCACCTGTGGCTGGTTTGACAGTGCCAAGTGCCTCCTGCAAACAGACATCAGGAACCTGGCCTGGTAACTTTTGTTTCTCTGGGGAAAGGCCATGGTTCCTCTCCAGGGCCCGCTGCCCCGGAGTGGCAGACAGCCTGCTGAATTTCCGCACGGATCAGGATAGCTCCCAGATGCAAGGTGCCCCCAGAGGCAACTGTGGCTGGTTTGACAGTGCCTAGTGCCTCCTGCAAACTGACATCAGGAACCTGGCCAGGTGACTTTTGTTTCTCTGGGGAAAGGCCATCGTTCCTCTCCTGGGCCCGCTGGCCCGCAGTGGCCGGCTGCCTGCTGAAATTCCGCACGGATCAGGATATCTCCCAGATGGAAAGGAGCCCCCACAGGCAACTGTGGCTGGTTTGACAGTGCCAAGTGCCTCCTGCAAGCTGACATCAGGAACCTGGCCTGGTGACTTTTGTTTCTCCGGGGAAAGGTCATGGTTCATATCCTGGACCCGTAGTCCCGGAGTGGCCGGCTGCCTGCTGAAATTCCAAACGGATTAGGATGCCGCCCAGATGAAAGGTACCACCACAGGCAACTGTGGCTGGTTTGACAGTGCCAAGTGCCTCCTGCAAACTGACATCAGGAACCTGGCCTGGTGACTTTTGTTTCTCTGGGGAAAAGCCGTGGTTCATGTCCAGGGCCTGGTGGCCCGGAGTGGCCGGCCGGCTGCTGAAATTCTGCATGGATCAGGATGCCTCCCAGATGAAAAGTGCCCCCACAGGCACCTGAGGCTGGTTTGACAGTGCCAAGTGCCTCCTGCCAACTGACATCAGGAAGCTGGCCGGGTGACTTTTGTTTCTCTGGGGAAAGGCCATCGTTCCTCTCCAGGGCCCGCTGCCCCAGAGTGGCAGACTGCCTGCTGAAATTCCGCATGGATCAGGATGCCTCCCAGATGAAAAGTGCCCCCACAGGAAACTGTGGCTGGTTTGACAGTGCCAAGTGCCTCCTGCAAACTGACATCAGGAACCTGGCCAGGTGACTTTTCTTTTTCTGGGGAAAGGCCATCATTCTTCTCCAGTGCCCGTTGGCCCGGAGTGGCCGGCTGCCTGCTGAAATTCCGCACGGATCAAGATACCTCCAAGACCGAAACTAAAACCATAGGCAACTGTGGCAGGTTTGACAGTGCCAAGTGCCTCCTGCAAACTGACATCAGGAACCTGGCCTGGTGACTTTTGTTTCTCTGGGGAAAGGCCATCATTCTTCTCCAGTGCCCGTTGGCCCGGAGTGGCCGGCTGCCTGCTGAAATTCCGCACGGATCAAGATACCTCCCAGATGCAAGGTGCCCCCATAGGCACCTGTGCCTGGTTTGACAGTGCCAAGTGCCTCCTGCAAACTGACATCAGGAACCTGGCCTGGTAACTTTTGTTTCTCTGGGGAAAGGCCATGGTTCATGTCCACGGCCTGGTGGCCCAGAGTGTCCGGATCCCTCCTGAAATTCAGCATGGATCAGGATGCCTCCCAGATGAAAAGTGCCCCCACAGGCACCTGTGGCTGGTTTGAAAATGCAAAGTGCCTCCTGCCAACTGACATCAGGAACCTGGCCTGGTGACTTTTGTTTCTCTGGGGAAAGGCCATCATTCTTTTCCAGGGCCCGCTGGCCCGGAGTTGCCTGCAGCCTGCTGAAATTCCGCACGGATCAGGATGCCTCCCAGACCGAAATTAAAACCATAGGCAACTGTGGCTGGTTTGACAGTGCCAAGTGCCTCCTGCAAACTGACATCAGGAATCTGGCCAGGTGACTTTTGTTTCTCTGGGGAAAAGCCGTGGTTCATGTCCAGGGCCTGGTGGCCCGGAGTGGCAGACAGCCTGCTGAAATTCCGCATGGATCAGGATGCCTCCCAGATGAAAGGAGCCCCCACAGGCAACGGTGGCTGGTTTGACAGTGCCAAGTGCCTCCTGCAAGCTGACATCAGGAACCTGGCCTGGTGACTTTTGTTTCTCTGGGGAAAGGTCATGGTTCATATCCTGGACCCGTAGTCCCGGCGTGGCCGGCTGCCTGCTGAAATTCCGAACGGATTAGGATGCCGCCCAGATGCAAGGTACCACCACAGGCAACTGTGGCAGGCTTGACAGTCCCAAGTGCCTCCTGCAAACTGACATCAGGAACCTGGCCTGGTGACTTTTGTTTCTCTGGGGAAAAGCCGTGGTTCATGTCCAGGGCCTGGTGGCCCGGAGTGGCCGGCCGCCTGCTGAAATTCCGCATGGATCAGGATGCCTCCCAGATGAAAAGTGCCCCCAGAGGCACCTGTGGCTGGTTTGACAGTGCCAAGTGCCTGCTGCCAACTGACATCAGGAACCTGGCCTGGTGACTTTTGTTTCTCTGGGGAAAGGCCATCGTTCCTCTCAAGGACCTGGTGGCCCGGAGTGGCCGACTGCCTGCTGAAATTCCGCACGGATCAGGATACCTCCCAGATGAAAGGACCCCCACACGCAACTGTGGCTGGTTTGACAGTGCCAAGTGCCTCCTGCAAACTGACATCAGGAACCTGGCCTGGTGACTTTTGTTTCTCTGGGGAAAGGCCATCGTTCCTCTCCAGGGCCCGCTGCCCCGGAGTGGCAGACTGCCTGCTGAAATTCCGCACGGATCAGGATACCTCCCAGATGAAAGGAGCCCCCAGAGGCAACTGTGGCTGGTTTGACAGTGCCAAGTGCCTCCTGCAAACTGACATCAGGAACCTGGCCTGGTGACTTTTGTTTCTCTGGGGAAAGGCCATGGTTCATGTCCACGGCCTGGTGGCCCATCGTGTCCGGCTCCCTCCTGAAATTCAGCATGGATCAGGATGCCTCCCAGATGAAAAGTGCCCCCACAGGCACCTGTGGCTGGTTTGAAAATGCAAAGTGCCTCCTGCCAACTGACATCAGGAACCTGGCCTGGTGACTTTTGTTTCTCTGGGGAAAGGCCATCATTCTTCTCCAGTGCCCGTTGGCCCGGAGTGGCCGGCTGCCTGCTGAAATTCCGCACAGATCAGGATACCTCCCAGATGCAAGGTGCCCCCATAGGCACCTGTGGCTGGTTTGACAGTGCCAAGTGCCTCCTGCAAACAGACATCAGGAACCTGGCCTGGTAACTTTTGTTTCTCTGGGGAAAGGCCATGGTTCCTCTCCAGGGCCCGCTGCCCCGGAGTGGCAGACAGCCTGCTGAATTTCCGCACGGATCAGGATAGCTCCCAGATGCAAGGTGCCCCCACAGGCAACTGTGGCTGGTTTGAAAGTGCCTAGTGCCTCCTGCAAACTGACATCAGGAACCTGGCCAGGTGACTTTTGTTTCTCTGGGGAAAGGCCATCGTTCCTCTCCTGGGCCCGCTGGCCCCGAGTGGCCGGCTGCCTGCTGAAATTCCGCACGGATCAGGATACCTCCCAGATGGAAAGGAGCCCCCACAGGCAACTGTGGCTGGTTTGACAGTGCCAAGTGCCTCCTGCAAGCTGACATCAGGAATCTGGCCTGGTGACTTTTGTTTCTCCGGGGAAAGGTCATGGTTCATATCCTGGACCCGTAGTCCCGGAGTGGCCGGCTGCCTGCTGAAATTCCGAACGGATTAGGATGCCGCCCAGATGAAAGGTACCACCACAGGCAACTGTGGCAGGCTTGACAGTGCCAAGTGCCTCCTGCAAACTGAAATCAGGAACCTGGCCTGGTGACTTTTGTTTCTCTGGGGAAAAGCCGTGGTTCATGTCCAGGGCCTGGTGGCCCGGAGTGGCCGGCCGCCTGCTGAAATTCCGCATGGATCAGGATGCCTCCCAGATGAAAAGTGCCCCCACAGGCACCTGAGGCTGGTTTGACAGTGCCAAGTGCCTCCTGCCAACTGACATCAGGAACCTGGCCAGGTGACTTTTGTTTCTCTGGGGAAAGGCCATCGTTCCTCTCCAGGGCACGCTGCCCCGGAGTGGCAGACTGCCTGCTGAAATTCCGCATGGATCAGGATGCCTCCCAGATGAAAAGTGCCCCCACAGGCAACTGTGGCTGGTTTGACAGTGCCAAGTGCCTCCTGCAAACTGACATCAGGAACCTGGCCAGGTGACTTTTGTTTCTCTGGGGAAAGGCTATCATTCTACTCCAGTGCCCGTTGGCCCGGAGTGGCCGGCTGCCTGCTGAAATTCCGCACGGTTGAGGATACCTCCCAGATGCAAGGTGCCCCCATAGGCACCTGTGGCTGGTTTTACAGTGCCAAGTGCCTCCTGCAAGCAGACATCAGGAACCTGGCCTGGTGACTTTTGTTTCTCTGGGGAAAGGTCATGGTTCATATCCTGGACCCGTAGTCCCGGAGTGGCCGGCTGCCTGCTGAAATTCCGCACGGATCAGGATGCATCCCAGACCAAAACTAAAATCATAGGCAACTGTGGCAGGTTTGACAGTGCCAAGTGCCTCCTGCAAACTGACATCAGGAACCTGGCCTGGTCAGTTTTGTTTCTCTGGGGAAAAGCCATCGTTCTTGTCCAGGGCCTTGTGGCCTGGAGTGCCCGGCCGCCTGCTGAAATTCCGCATGGGTCAGGATGCATCCCAGATGAAAAGTGCCCCCAAAGGCACCTGTGGCTGGTTTGACAGTGCCAAGTGCCTCCTGCAAACTGACATCAGGAACCTGGCCTGGTGACTTTTGTTTCTCTGGGGAAAGGCCATCGTTCCTCTCCTGGGCCCGCTGGCCCCGAGTGGCCGGCTGCCTGCTGAAATTCCGCACGGATCAGGATACCTCCCAGATGAAAGGAGCCCCCACAGGCAACTGTGGCTGGTTTGACAGTGCCAAGTGCCTCCTGCAAGCTGACATCAGGAACCTGGCCTGGTGACTTTTGTTTCTCTGTGGAAAGGTCATGGTTCATATCCTGGACCCGTAGTCCCGGAGTGGCCGGCTGCCTGCTGAAATTCCGAACGGATTAGGATGCTGCCCAGATGAAAGGTACCACCACAGGCAACTGTGGCTGGTTTGACAGTGCCAAGTGCCTCCTGCAAACTGACATCAGGAACCTGGCCTGGTGACTTTTGTTTCTCTGGGGAAAAGCCATCGTTCTTGTCCAGGGCCTTGCGGCCTGGAGTGGCCAGCCGCCTGCTGAAATTCTGCATGGGTCAGGATGCATCCCAGATGGAAAGTGCCCCCAAAGGCACCTGTGGCTGGATTGACAGTGCCAAGTGCCTCCTGCAAACTGACATCAGGAATCTGGCCAGGTGACTTTTGTTTCTCTGGGGAAAGGCCATGGTTCATATCCTGGACACATAGGACCGGAGAGGGCGACTGCCTGCTGAAATTACTCACGGATCAGGCTGCCGCCGAGATGCAAGGTGCCCCACAGGCACCTGTGGCTGGTTCGACAGTGCCAAGTGCCTCCTGCAAACTGACATCAGGAACCTGGCCTGGTGACTTTTGTTTCTCTGGGGAAAGGCCATAGATGATGTCCACTGCCCCCTTGCCCGGAGTGGCAGACAGCCTGCTGAATTTCCGCACGGATCAGGATAGCTCCCAGATGCAAGGTGCCCCCACAGGCAACTGTGGCTGGTTTGAAAGTGCCTAGTGCCTCCTGCAAACTGACATCAGGAACCTGGCCAGGTGACTTTTGTTTCTCTGGGGAAAGGCCATCGTTCCTCTCCTGGGCCCGCTGGCCCCGAGTGGCCGGCTGCCTGCTGAAATTCCGCACGGATCAGGATACCTCCCAGATGGAAAGGAGCCCCCACAGGCAACTGTGGCTGGTTTGACAGTGCCAAGTGCCTCCTGCAAGCTGACATCAGGAACCTGGCCTGGTGACTTTTGTTTCTCCGGGGAAAGGTCATGGTTCATATCCTGGACCCGTAGTCCCGGAGTGGCCGGCTGCCTGCTGAAATTCCGAACGGATTAGGATGCCGCCCAGATGAAAGGTACCACCACAGGCAACTGTGGCAGGCTTGACAGTGCCAAGTGCCTCCTGCAAACTGACATCAGGAACCTGGCCTGGTGACTTTTGTTTCTCTGGGGAAAAGCCGTGGTTCATGTCCAGGGCCTGGTGGCCCGGAGTGGCCGGCCGCCTGCTGAAATTCCGCATGGATCAGGATGCCTCCCAGATGAAAAGTGCCCCCACAGGCACCTGAGGCTGGTTTGACAGTGCCAAGTGCCTCCTGCCAACTGACATCAGGAACCTGGCCAGGTGACTTTTGTTTCTCTGGGGAAAGGCCATCGTTCCTCTCCAGGGCACGCTGCCCCGGAGTGGCAGACTGCCTGCTGAAATTCCGCATGGATCAGGATGCCTCCCAGATGAAAAGTGCCCCCACAGGCAACTGTGGCTGGTTTGACAGTGCCAAGTGCCTCCTGCAAACTGACATCAGGAACCTGGCCAGGTGACTTTTGTTTCTCTGGGGAAAGGCTATCATTCTACTCCAGTGCCCGTTGGCCCGGAGTGGCCGGCTGCCTGCTGAAATTCCGCACGGTTGAGGATACCTCCCAGATGCAAGGTGCCCCCATAGGCACCTGTGGCTGGTTTTACAGTGCCAAGTGCCTCCTGCAAGCAGACATCAGGAACCTGGCCTGGTGACTTTTGTTTCTCTGGGGAAAGGTCATGGTTCATATCCTGGACCCGTAGTCCCGGAGTGGCCGGCTGCCTGCTGAAATTCCGCACGGATCAGGATGCATCCCAGACCAAAACTAAAATCATAGGCAACTGTGGCAGGTTTGACAGTGCCAAGTGCCTCCTGCAAACTGACATCAGGAACCTGGCCTGGTCAGTTTTGTTTCTCTGGGGAAAAGCCATCGTTCTTGTCCAGGGCCTTGTGGCCTGGAGTGCCCGGCCGCCTGCTGAAATTCCGCATGGGTCAGGATGCATCCCAGATGAAAAGTGCCCCCAAAGGCACCTGTGGCTGGTTTGACAGTGCCAAGTGCCTCCTGCAAACTGACATCAGGAACCTGGCCTGGTGACTTTTGTTTCTCTGGGGAAAGGCCATCGTTCCTCTCCTGGGCCCGCTGGCCCCGAGTGGCCGGCTGCCTGCTGAAATTCCGCACGGATCAGGATACCTCCCAGATGAAAGGAGCCCCCACAGGCAACTGTGGCTGGTTTGACAGTGCCAAGTGCCTCCTGCAAGCTGACATCAGGAACCTGGCCTGGTGACTTTTGTTTCTCTGTGGAAAGGTCATGGTTCATATCCTGGACCCGTAGTCCCGGAGTGGCCGGCTGCCTGCTGAAATTCCGAACGGATTAGGATGCTGCCCAGATGAAAGGTACCACCACAGGCAACTGTGGCTGGTTTGACAGTGCCAAGTGCCTCCTGCAAACTGACATCAGGAACCTGGCCTGGTGACTTTTGTTTCTCTGGGGAAAAGCCATCGTTCTTGTCCAGGGCCTTGCGGCCTGGAGTGGCCAGCCGCCTGCTGAAATTCTGCATGGGTCAGGATGCATCCCATATGGAAAGTGCCCCCAAAGGCAACTGTGGCTGGATTGACAGTGCCAAGTGCCTCCTGCAAACTGACATCAGGAATCTGGCCAGGTGACTTTTGTTTCTCTGGGGAAAGGCCATGGCTCATATCCTGGACACATAGGACCGGAGAGGGCGACTGCCTGCTGAAATTACTCACGGATCAGGCTGCCGCCGAGATGCAAGGTGCCCCACAGGCACCTGTGGCTGGTTCGACAGTGCCAAGTGCCTCCTGCAAACTGACATCAGGAACCTGGCCTGGTGACTTTTGTTTCTCTGGGGAAAGGCCATAGATGATGTCCACTGCCCCCTTGCCCGGAGTGGCAGACAGCCTGCTGAATTTCCGCACGGATCAGGATAGCTCCCAGATGCAAGGTGCCCCCACAGGCAACTGCGTCTGGTTTGACAGTGCCAAGTGCCTCCTGCAAACTGACATCAGGAACCTGGCCAGGTGACTTTTGTTTCTCTGGGGAAAGGCCATCGTTCCTCTCCAGGGCCCGCTGCCCCGGAGTGGCAGACTGCCTGCTGAAATTCCGCACGGATGAGGATAACTCCCAGATGAAAGGAGCCCCAAGAGGCAACTGTGGCTGGTTTGACAGTGCCAAGTGCCTCCTGCAAACTGACATCAGGAACCTGGCCTGGTGACTTTTGTTTCTCTGGGGAAAGGCCATCATTCTTCTCCAGTGCCCGTTGGCCCGGAGTGGCCGGCTGCCTGCTGAAATTCCGCACGGATCAGGATAACTCCCAGATGAAAGGAGCCCCCACAGGCAACTGTGGCTGGTTTGACAGTGCCAAGTGCCTCCTGCAAGCTGACATCAGGAACCTGGCCTGGTGACTTTTGTTTCTCTGGGGAAAGGTCATGGTTCATATCCTGGACCCGTAGTCCCGGCGTGGCCGGCTGCCTGCTGAAATTCGGAACGGATTAGGATGCCGCCCAGATGAAAGGTACCACCATAGGCAACTGTGGCAGGCTTGACAGTGCCAAGTTCCTCCAGCAAACTGACATCAGGAACCTGGCCTGGTGACTTTTGTTTCTCTGGGGAAAAGCCGTGGTTCATGTCCAGGGCCTGGTGGCCCGGAGTGGCCGACTGCCTGCTGAAATTCCGCACGGATCAGGATACCTCCCAGATGAAAGGAGCCCCCACAGGCAACTGTGGCTGGTTTGACAGTGCCAAGTGCCTCCTGCAAGCTGACATCAGGAACCTGGCCTGGTGACTTTTGTTTCTCTGGGGAAAGGCCATCGTTCCTCTCCAGGGCCCGCTGCCCCGCAGTGGCAGACTGCTTGCTGAAATTCCGCACTTATCAGGATACCTCCCAGATGAAAGGAGCCCCCACAGGCAACTGTGGCTGGTTTGACAGTGCCAAGTGCCTCCTGCAAACTGACATCAGGAACCTGGCCTGGTGACTTTTGTTTCTCTGGGGAAAAGCCGTGGTTCATGTCCAGGGCCTGGTGGCCCGGAGTGGCCGGCCGCCTGCTGAAATTCCGCATGGATCAGGATGCCTCCCAGATGAAAAGTGCCCCCAGAGGCACCTGTGGCTGGTTTGACAGTGCCAAGTGCCTCCTGCCAACTGACATCAGGAACCTGGCCAGGTGACTTTTGTTTCTCTGGGGAAAGGCCATCGTTCCTCTCCAGGGCCCGCTGCCCCGGAGTGGCAGACTGCATGCTGAAATTCCGCACGGATCAGGATAACTCCCAGATGAAAGGAGCCCCCACGGGCAACTGTGGCTGGTTTGACAGTGCCAAGTGCCTCCTGCAAGCTGACATCAGGAACCTGGCCTGGTGACTTTTGTTTCTCTGGGGAAAGGTCATGGTTCATATCCTGGACCCGTAGTCCCGGAGTGGCCGGCTGCCTGCTGAAATTCCGAACGGATTAGGATGCCGCCCAGATGAAAGGTACCACCACAGGCAACTGTGGCAGGTTTGACAGTGCCAAGTGCCTCCTGCAAACTGACATCAGGAACCTGGCCTGGTGACTTTTGTTTCTCTGGGGAAAAGCCATCGTTCTTGTCCAGGGCCTTGCGGCCTGGAGTGCCCGGCCGCCTGCTGAAATTCCGCATGGGTCAGGATGCATCCCAGATGGAAAGTGCCCCCAAAGGCAACTGTGGCTGGATTGACAGTGCCAAGTGCCTCCTGCAAACTGACATCAGGAACCTGGCCAGGTGACTTTTGTTTCTCTTGGGAAAGGCCATGGTTCATATCCTGGACACGTAGGACCGGAGAGGCAGACTGCCTGCTGAAATTCCGAACGGATTAGGCTGCCGCCGAGATGCAAGGTGCCCCCACAGGCAACTGTGGCTGGTTCGACAGTGCCAAGTGCCTCCTGCAAACTGACATCAGGAACCTGGCCTGGTAAGTTTTGTTTCTCTGGGGAAAGGCCATCGTTCTTGTCCGGGGCACGCCGTCCCGGAGTGGCCGGCTGCCTGCTGAAATTCCTCACGGATTAGGATACCTCCCAGATGTAAGGTGCCCCCACAGGCAACTGTGGCTGGTTTGACAGTGCCATGTGCCTCCTGCAAACTGACATCAGGAACCTGACCTGGTGACTTTTGTTTCTCTGGGGAAAGGCCATGGTTCATATCCTGGACACGTAGGACCGGAGAGGCCGGCTGCCTGCTGAAATTCTGTACTGATCAGGCTGCCGCCGAGATGCAAGGTGCCCCACAGGCACCTGTGGCTGGTTCGACAGTGCCAAGTGCCTCCTGCAAACTGACATCAGGAACCTGGCCTGGTGACTTGTGTTTCTCTGGGGAAAGGCCATAGATGATGTCCAGTGCCCCCTTGCCCGGAGTGGCCGACTGCCTGCTGAATTTCCGCACGGATCAGGATAGCTCCCAGATGCAAGGTGCCCCCAGAGGCAACTGTGGCTGGTTTGACAGTGCCAAGTGCCTCCTGCAAACTGACATCAGGAACCTGGCCAGGTGACTTTTGTTTCTCTGGGGAAAGGCCATCGTTCCTCTCCAGGGCCTGGTGGCCCGCAGTGGCTGGCTGCCTGCTGAAATTCCACACGGATCAGGATAGCTCCCAGATGTAAGGTGCCCACACAGGCAACTGTGGCTGGTTTGACAGTGCCATGTGCCTCCTGCAAACTGACATCAGGAACCTGACCTGGTGACTTTTGTTTCTCTGGGGAAAGGTCATGGTTCATACCCTGGACCCGTAGTCCCGGCGTGACCGGCTGCCTGCTGAAATTCCGCATGGATCAGGATACCTCCCAGATGCAAGGTGCCCCCAGAGGCACCTGTGGCTGGTTTGACAGTGCCAAGTGCCTGCTGCCAACTGACATCAGGAACCTGGCCTGGTGACTTTTGTTTCTCTGGGGAAAGGCCATCGTTCCTCTCCAGGGCCTGGTGGCCCGGAGTGGCCGACTGCCTGCTGAAATTCCGCACGGATCAGGATACCTCCCAGATGAAAGGACCCCCACACGCAACTGTGGCTGGTTTGACAGTGCCAAGTGCCTCCTGCAAGCTGACATCCGGAACCTGGCCTGGTGACTTTTGTTTCTCTGGGGAAAGGCCATCGTTCCTCTCCAGGGCCCGCTGCCCCGGAGTGGCAGACTGCCTGCTGAAATTCCGCACGGATCAGGATACCTCCCAGATGAAAGGAGCCCCCACAGGCAACTGTGGCTGGTTTGACAGTGCCAAGTGCCTCCTGCAAACTGACATCAGGAACCTGGCCTGGTGACTTTTGTTTCTCTGGGGAAAGGCCATCATTCTTCTCCAGTGCCCGTTGGCCGGGAGTGGCCGGCTGCCTGCTGAAATTCCGCACGGATCAGGATACCTGCCAGATGCAAGGTGCCCCCTTAGGCACCTGTGCCTGGTTTGACAGTGCCAAGTGCCTCCTGCAAACTGACATCAGGAACCTGGCCTGGTAACTTTTGTTTCTCTGGGGAAAGGCCATGGTTCATGTCCACGGCCCGGTGGCCCAGAGTGTACGGATCCCTCCTGAAATTCAGCACGGATCAGGATGCCTCCCAGATGAAAAGTACCCCACAGGCACCTGTGGCTGGTTTGAAAATGGAAAGTGCCTCCTGCCAACTGACATCAGGAACCTGGCCAGGTGACTTTTGTTTCTCTGGGGAAAGGCCATCATTCTTTTCCGGGGCCCGCTGGCCCGGAGTTGCCTGCAGCCTGCTGAAATTCCGCACGGATCAGGATGCCTCCCAGACCGAAACTAAAACCATAGGCAACTGTGGCTGGTTTGACAGTGCCAAGTGCCTCCTGCAAACTGACATCAGGAACCTGGCCTGGTAAGTTTTATTTCTCTGGGGAAAAGCCATCGTTCTTGTCCAGGGCCTTGTGGCCTGGAGTGCCCGGCCGCCTGCTGAAATTCCGCATGGGTCAGGATGCATCCCAGATGGAAAGTGCCCCCAAAGGCAACTGTGACTGGATTGACAGTGCCAAGTGCCTCCTGCAAACTGACATCAGGAATCTGGCCAGGTGACTTTTGTTTCTCTGGGGAAAAGCCGTGGTTCATGTCCAGGGCCTGGTGGCCCGGAGTGGCAGACTGCCTGCTGAAATTCCGCATGGATCAGGATGCCTCCCAGATGAAAGGAGCCCCCACAGGCAACGGTGGCTGGTTTGACAGTGCCAAGTGCCTCCTGCAAGCTGACATCAGGAACCTGGCCTGGTGACTTTTGTTTCTCCGGGGAAAGGTCATGGTTCATATCCTGGACCCGTAGTCCCGGCGTGGCCGGCTGCCTGCTGAAATTCCGAACGGATTAGGATGGCGCCCAGATGCAAGGTACAACCACAGGCAACTGTGGCAGGCTTGACAGTGCCAAGTGCCTCCTGCAAACTGACATCAGGAACCTGGCCTGGTGACTTTTGTTTCTCTGGGGAAAAGCCGTGGTTCATGTCCAGGGCCTGGTCGCCCGGAGTGGCCGGCCGCCTGCTGAAATTCCGCATGGATCAGGATGCCTCCCAGATGAAAAGTGCCCCCAGAGGCACCTATGGCTGGTTTGACAGTGCCAAGTGCCTCCTGCAAACTGACATCAGGAACCTGGCCTGGTGACTTTTGTTTCTCTGGGGAAAGGCCATCGTTCCTCTCCAGGGCCTGGTGGCCCGGAGTGGCCGACTGCCTGCTGAAATTCCGCACGGATCAGGATACCTCCCAGATGAAAGGAGCCCCCACAGGCAACTGTGGCAGGTTTGACAGTGGCAAGTGCCTCCTGCAAACTGACATCAGGAACCTGGCCTGGTGACTTTTGTTTCTCTGGGGAAAGGCCATCATTCTTCTCCAGTGCCCGTTGGCCCGGAGTGGCTGGCTGCCTGCTGAAATTCCGCACGGATCAGGATACCTCCCAGATGCAAGGTGCCCCCATAGGCACCTGTGCCTGGATTGACAGTGCCAAGTGCCTCCTGCAAACTGACATCAGGAACCTGGCCTGGTAACTTTTGTTTCTCTGGGGAAAGGCCATGGTTCATGTCCACGGCCTGGTGGCCCAGAGTGTCCGGCTCCCTCCTGAAATTCAGCATGGATCAGGATGCCTCCCAGATGAAAAGTGCCCCCACAGGCACCTGTGGCTGGTTTGAAAATGCAAAGTGCCTCCTGCCAACTGACATCAGGAACCTGGCCTGGTGAGTTTTGTTTCTCTGGGGAAAAGCCGTGGTTCATGTCCAGTGCCTGGTGGCCCGGAGTGGCCGGCCGCCTGCTGAAATTCCGCATGGATCCGGATGCCTCCCAGATGAAAGGAGCCCCCACAGGCAACGGTGGCTGGTTTGACAGTGCCAAGTGCCTCCTGCAAGCTGACATCAGGAACCTGGCCTGGTGACTTTTGTTTCTCTGGGGAAAGGTCATGGTTCATATCCTGGACCCGTAGTCCCGGCGTGGCCGGCTGCCTGCTGAAATTCCGAACGGATTAGGATGCCGCCCAGATGCAAGGTACCACCACAGGCAACTGTGGCAGGCTTGACAGTGCCAAGTGCCTCCTGCAAACTGACATCAGGAACCTGGCCTGGTGACTTTTGTTTCTCTGGGGAAAAGCCGTGGTTCATGTCCAGGGCCTGGTGGCCCGGAGTGGCCGGCCGCCTGCTGAAATTCCGCATGGATCAGGATGCCTCCCAGATGAAAATTGCCCCCACAGGCACCTGAGGCTGGTTTGACAGTGCCAAGTGCCTCCTGCCAACTGACATCAGGAACCTGGCCAGGTGACTTTTGTTTCTCTGGGGAAAGGCCATCGATCCTCTCCAGGGCCCGCTGCCCCAGAGTGGCCGACTGCCTGCTGAAATTCCGCACGCATCAGGATGCCTCCCAGATGAAAGACCCCCACAGGCAACTGTGGCTGGTTTGACAGTGCCAAGTGCCTCCTGCAAGCTGACATCAGGAACCTGGCCTGGTGACTTTTGTTTCTCTGGGGAAAGGCCATCGTTCCTCTCCAGGGCCCGCTGCCCCGGAGTGGCAGACTGCCTGCTGAAATTCCGCACGGATCAGGATACCTCCCAGATGAAAGGAGCCCCCACAGGCAACTGTGGCTGGTTTGACAGTGGCAAGTGCCTCCTGCAAACTGACATCAGGAACCTGGCCTGGTGACTTTTGTTTCTCTGGGGAAAGGCCATCATTCTTCTCCAGTGCCCGTTGGCCCGGAGTGGCCGGCTGCCTGCTGAAATTCCGCACGGATCAGGATACCTCCCAGATGGAAAGGTGCCCCCATAGGCACCTGTGCCTGGTTTGACAGTGCCAAGTGCCTCCTGCAAACTGACATCAGGAACCTGGCCTGGTAACTTTTGTTTCTCTGGGGAAAGGCCATGGTTCATGTCCACGGCCTGGTGGCCCAGAGTGTCCGGCTCCCTCCTGAAATTCAGCATGGATCAGGATGCCTCCCAGATGAAAAGTACCCCACAGGCACCTGTGGCTGGTTTGAAAATGCAAAGTGCCTCCTGCCAACTGACATCAGGAACCTGGCCTGGTGACTTTTGTTTCTCTGGGGAAAGGCCATCATTCTTTTCCGGGGCACGCTGGCCCGGAGTTGCCTCCAGCCTGCTGAAATTCCGCACGGATCAGGATGCCTCCCAGACCGAAACTAAAACCATAGGCAACTGTGGCTGGTTTGACAGTGCCAAGTGCCTCCTGCAAACTGACATCAGGAACCTGGCCTGGTAAGTTTTATTTCTCTGGGGAAAAGCCATCGTTCTTGTCCAGGGCCTTGCGGCCTGGAGTGCCCGGCCGCCTGCTGAAATTCCGCATGGTTCAGGATGCATCCCAGATGGAAAGTGCCCCCAAAGGCACCTGAGGCTGGTTTGACAGTGCCAAGTGCCTCCTGCCAACTGACATCAGGAACCTGGCCAGGTGACTTTTGTTTCTCTGGGGAAAGGCCATCGATCCTCTCCAGGGCCCGCTGCCCCGGAGTGGCAGACTGCCTGCTGAAATTCCGCACGGATCAGGATAACTCCCAGATGAAAGGAGCCCCCACAGGCAACTGTGGCTGGTTTGACAGTGCCAAGTGCCTCCTGCAAGCTGACATCAGGAACCTGACCTGGTGACTTTTGTTTCTCTGGGGAAAGGCCATGGTTCATATCCTGGACACGTAGGACCGGAGAGGCTGGCTGCCTGCTGAAATTCTGTACTGATCAAGCTGCCCCCGAGATGCAAGGTGCCCCACAGGCACCTGTGGCTGGTTCGACAGTGCCAAGTGCCTCCTGCAAACTGACATCAGGAACCTGGCCTGGTGACTTTTGTTTCTCTGGGGAAAGGCCATAGATGATGTCCAGTGCCCCCTTGCCCCGGAGTGGCCGACTGCCTGCTGAGTTTCCGCACGGATCAGGATAGCTCCCAGATGCAAGGTGCCCCCACAGGCAACTGTGGCTGGTTTGACAGTGCCAAGTGCCTCCTGCAAGCTGACATCAGGAACCTGGCCTGGTGACTTTTGTTTCTCTGGGGAAAGGTCATGGTTCATATCCTGGACCCGTAGTCCCGGCGTGGCCGGCTGCCTGCTGAAATTCCGAAAGGATCAGGATGCCTCCTACATGCAAGGTGCCCCCAGAGGCAACTGTGGCTGGTTTGACAGTGCCAAGTGCCTCCTGCAAACTGACATCAGGAACCTGGCCCGGTGACTTTTGTTTCTCTGGGGAAAGGCCATCATTCTTCTCCAGTGCCCGTTGGCCCGGAGTGGCCGGCTGCCTGCTGAAATTCCTCACGGATCAGGATACCTCCCAGATGCAAGGTGCCCCCACAGGCAACTGTGGCTGGTTTGACAGTGCCATGTGCCTCCTGCAAACTGACATCAGGAACCTGACCTGGTGACTTTTGTTTCTCTGGGGAAAGGCCATGGTTCATATCCTGGACACGTAGGACCAGAGAGGCCGGCTGCCTGCTGAAATTCTGTACTGATCAAGCTGCCGCCGAGATGCAAGGTGCCCCACAGGCACCTGTGGCTGGTTTGACAGTGCCAAGTGCCTCCTGCAAACTGACATCAGGAACCTGGCCTGGTAAGTTTTATTTCTCTGGGGAAAAGCCATCGTTCTTGTCCAGGGCCTTGCGGCCTGGAGTGCCCGGCCGCCTGCTGAAATTCCGCATGGTTCAGGATGCATCCCAGACGGAAAGTGCCCCCAAAGGCACCTGAGGCTGGTTTGACAGTGCCAAGTGCCTCCTGCCAACTGACATCAGGAACCTGGCCAGGTGACTTTTGTTTCTCTGGGGAAAGGCCATCGATCCTCTCCAGGGCCCGCTGCCCCGGAGTGGCAGACTGCCTGCTGAAATTCCGCACGGATCAGGATAACTCCCAGATGAAAGGAGCCCCCACAGGCAACTGTGGCTGGTTTGACAGTGCCAAGTGCCTCCTGCAAGCTGACATCAGGAACCTGACCTGGTGACTTTTGTTTCTCTGGGGAAAGCCCATGGTTCATATCCTGGACACGTAGGACCGGAGAGGCTGGCTGCCTGCTGAAATTCTGTACTGATCAAGCTGCCGCCGAGATGCAAGGTGCCCCACAGGCACCTGTGGCTGGTTCGACAGTGCCAAGTGCCTCCTGCAAACTGACATCAGGAACCTGGCCTGGTGACTTTTGTTTCTCTGGGGAAAGGCCATAGATGATGTCCAGTGCCCCCTTGCCCGGAGTGGCCGACTGCCTGCTGAGTTTCCGCACGGATCAGGATAGCTCCCAGATGCAAGGTGCCCCCACAGGAAACTGTGGCTGGTTTGAAAGTGCCAAGTGCCTCCTGCAAACTGACATAAGGAACCTGGCCAGGTGACTTTTGTTTCTCTGGGGAAAGGCCATCGTTCCTCTCCAGGGCCCGCTGGCCCGCAGTGGCCGGCTGCCTGCTGGAATTGCACACGGATCAGGATAGCTCCCAGATGAAAGGAGCCCCCACAGGCAACGGTGGCTGGTTTGACAGTGCCAAGTGCCTCCTACAAGCTGACATCAGGAACCTGGCCTGGTGACTTTTGTTTCTCTGGGGAAAGGTCATGGTTCATATCCTGGACCCGTAGTCCCGGCGTGGCCGGCTGCCTGCTGAAATTCCGAACGGATTAGGATGCCGCCCAGATGCAAGGTACCACCACAGGCAACTGTGGCAGGCTTGACAGTGCCAAGTGCCTCCTGCAAACTGACATCAGGAACCTGGCCTGGTGACTTTTGTTTCTCTGGGGAAAAGCCGTGGTTCATGTCCAGGGCCTGGTGGCCCTGAGTGGCCGGCCGCCTGCTGAAATTCAGCATGGATCAGGATGCCTCCCAGATGAAAAATGCCCCCACAGGCACCTGTGGCTGGTTTGACAGTGCCAAGTGCCTGCTGCCAACTGACATCAGGAACCTGGCCTGGTGACTTTTGTTTCTCTGGGTAAAGGCCATCATTCTTCTCCAGTGCCCGTTGGCCCGGAGTGGCCGGCTCCCTGCTGAAATTCCTCACGGATCAGGATAACTCCCAGATGAAAGGACCCCCACAGGCAACTGTGGCTGGTTTGACAGTGCCAAGTGCCTCCTGCAAGCTGACATCAGGAATCTGGCCTGGTGACTTTTGTTTCTCTGGGGAAAGGTCATGGTTCATATCCTGGACCCGTAGTCCCGGAGTGGCCGGCTGCCTGCTGAAATTCCGAACGGATTAGGATGCCGCCCAGATGAAAGGTACCACCACAGGCAACTGTGGCAGGTTTGACAGTGCCAAGTGCCTCCTGCAAACTGACATCAGGAACCTGGCCTGGTGACTTTTGTTTCTCTGGGGAAAAGCCATGGTTAATGTACAGGGCCGGGTGTCCCGGAGTGGCCGGCTGCCTGCTGAACTTCCGAAAGGATCAGGATGCCTCCCAGATGCAAGGTACCCCAGAGGCAACTGTGGCTGGTTTGACAGTGCCAAGTGCCTCCTGCAAACTGACATCAGGAACCTGGCCCGGTGACTTTTGTTTCTCTGGGGAAAGGCCATCATTCTTCTCCAGTGCCCGTTGGCCCGGAGTGGCCGGCTGCCTGCTGAAATTCCTCACGGGTCAGGATACCTCCGAGATGCAAGGTGCCCCCATAGGCACCTGTGGCTGGTTTGACAGTGCCAAGTGCCTCCTGCAAACTGACATCAGGAACCTGGCCTGGTGACTTTTGTTACTCTGGGGAAAGGCCATGGTTCATGTCCACGGCCTGGTGGCCCGGAGTGTCCGGCCGCCTGCTGAAATTCCGCATGGATCAGGATGCCTCCCACATGAAAATTGCCCCCACAGGCACCTGTGGCTGGTTTGACAGTGCCAAGTGCCTCCTGCAAACTGACATCAGGAACCTGGCCTGGTGACTTTTGTTTCTCTGGGGAAAGGCCATGGTTCATGTCCACGGCCTGGTGGCCCGGAGTGTCCGGCCGCCTGCTGAAATTCCGCATGGATCAGGATGCCTCCCACATGAAAATTGCCCCCACAGGCACCTGTGGCTGGTTTGACAGTGCCAAGTGCCTCCTGCAAACTGACATCAGGAACCTGGCCTGGTGACTTTTGTTTCTCTGGGGAAAAGCCGTGGTTCATGTTCAGGGCCTGGTGGCCCGGAGGGGCCGGCCGCCTGCTGAAATTCCGCATGGATCAGGATGCCTCCCAGATGAAAAGTGCCCCCACAGGCACCTGAGGCTGGTTTGACAGTGCCAAGTGCCTGCTGCCAACTGACATCAGGAACCTGGCCAGGTGACTTTTGTTTCTCTGGGGAAAGGCCATCGTTTCTCTCCAGGGCCCGCTGCCCCGGAGTGGCAGACTGCCTGCTGAAATTCCGCATGGATCAGGATGCCTCCCAGATGAAAAGTGCCCCCACAGGCAACTGTGGCTGGTTTGACAGTGCCAAGTGCCTCCTGCAAACTGACATCAGGAACCTGGCCTGGTGACTTTTGTTTCTCTGGGGAAAGGCCATCATTCTTCTCCAGTGCCAGCTGGCCCGGAGTGGCCGGCTGCCTGCTGAAATTCCGCACGGATCAGGATACCTCCCAGATGGAAAGGAGCCCCCACAGGCAGCTGTGGCTGGTTTGAAAGTGCCTAGTGCCTCCTGCAAACTGACATCAGGAACCTGGCCTGGTGACTTTTGTTTCTCCGGGGAAAGGTCATGGTTCTTATCCTGGACCCGTAGTACCGGAGTGGCCGGCTGCCTGCTGAAATTCCGCACGGATCAGGATGCCTCCCAGACCAAAACTAAAACCATAGGCAACTGTGGCAGGTTTGACAGTGCCAAGTGCCTCCTGCAAACTGACATCAGGAACCTGGCCTTTTAAGTTTTGTTTCTCTGGGGAAAAGCCATCGTTCTTGTACACGGCCGTGTGGCCTGGAGTGCCCGGCCGCCTGCTGAAATTCCGCATGGGTCAGGATGCATCCCAGATGAAAAGTGCCCCCACAGGCACCTGTGGCTGGTTTGACAGTGCCAAGTGCCTCCTGCAAACTGACATCAGGAACCTGGCCTGGTGACTTTTGTTTCTCTGGGGAAAGGCCATCATTCCTCTCCTGGGCCCGCTGGCCCCGAGTGGCCGGCTGCCTGCTGAAATTCCGCACGGATCAGGATACCTCCCAGATGAAAGGAGCCCCCACAGGCAACTGTGGCTGGTTTGACAGTGCCAAGTGCCTCCTGCAAGCTGACATCAGGAACCTGGCCTGGTGACTTTTGTTTCTCTGGGGAAAGGTCATGGTTCATATCCTGGACCCGTAGTCCCGGAGTGGCCGGCTGCCTGCTGAAATTCCGAACGGATTAGGATGCCGCCCAGATGAAAGGTACCACCACAGGCAACTGTGGCAGGTTTGACAGTGCCAAGTGCCTCCTGCAAACTGACATCAGGAACCTGGCCTGGTGACTTTTGTTTCTCTGGGGAAAGGCCATCGTTCCTCTCCAGGGCCCGCTGGCCCGGAGTGGCAGACTGCCTGCTGAAATTCCGCATGGATCAGGATGCCTCCCAGATGAAAAGTGCCCCCACAGGCAACTGTGGCTGGTTTGACAGTGCCAAGTGCCTCCTGCAAACTGACATCAGGAACCTGGCCTGGTGACTTTTGTTTCTCTGGGGAAAAGCCGTGGTTCATGTCCAGGGCCTGGTGGCCCGGAGTGGCCGGCCGCCTGCTGAAATTCCGCATGGATCAGGATGCCTCACAGATGAAAAGTGCCCCCAGAGGCACCTGTGGCTGGTTTGACAGTGCCAAGTGCCTCCTGCCAACTGACATCAGGAACCTGGCCAGGTGACTTTTGTTTCTCTGGGGAAAGGCCATCGTTCCTCTCCAGGGCCCGCTGCCCCGGAGTGGCAGACTGCATGCTGAAATTCCGCACGGATCAGGATAACTCCCAGATGAAAGGAGCCCCCACGGGCAACTGTGGCTGGTTTGACAATGCCAAGTGCCTCCTGCAAACTGACATCAGGAACCTGGCCTGGTGACTTTTGTTTCTCTGGGGAAAGGTCATGGTTCATATCCTGGACCCGTAGTCCCGGAGTGGCCGGCTGCCTGCTGAAATTCCGAACGGATTAGGATGCCGCCCAGATGAAAGGTACCACCACAGGCAACTGTGGCAGGTTTGACAGTGCCAAGTGCCTCCTGCAAACTGACATCAGGAACCTGGCCTGGTGACTTTTGTTTCTCTGGGGAAAAGCCATCGTTCTTGTCCAGGGCCTTGCGGCCTGGAGTGCCCGGCCGCCTGCTGAAATTCCGCATGGGTCAGGATGCATCCCAGATGGAAAGTGCCCCCAAAGGCAACTGTGGCTGGATTGACAGTGCCAAGTGCCTCCTGCAAACTGACATCAGGAACCTGGCCAGGTGACTTTTGTTTCTCTTGGGAAAGGCCATGGTTCATATCCTGGACACGTAGGACCGGAGAGGCAGACTGCCTGCTGAAATTCCGAACGGATTAGGCTGCCGCCGAGATGCAAGGTGCCCCCACAGGCAACTGTGGCTGGTTCGACAGTGCCAAGTGCCTCCTGCAAACTGACATCAGGAACCTGGCCTGGTAAGTTTTGTTTCTCTGGGGAAAGGCCATCGTTCTTCTCCGGGGCACGCCGTCCCGGCGTGACCGGCTGCCTGCTGAAATTCCGCATGGATCAGGATACCTCCCAGATGCAAGGTGCCCCCAGAGGCACCTGTGGCTGGTTTGACAGTGCCAAGTGCCTCCTGCAAACTGACATCAGGAACCTGGCCTGGTGACTTTTGTTTCTCTGGGGAAAGGCCATCGTTCCTCTCCAGGGCCTGGTGGCCCGGAGTGGCCGACTGCCTGCTGAAATTCCGCACGGATCAGGATACCTCCCAGATGAAAGGACCCCCACACGCAACTGTGGCTGGTTTGACAGTGCCAAGTGCCTCCTGCAAGCTGACATCCGGAACCTGGCCTGGTGACTTTTGTTTCTCTGGGGAAAGGCCATCGTTCCTCTCCAGGGCCCGCTGCCCCGGAGTGGCAGACTGCCTGCTGAAATTCCGCACGGATCAGGATACCTCCCAGATGAAAGGAGCCCCCACAGGCAACTGTGGCTGGTTTGACAGTGCCAAGTGCCTCCTGCAAACTGACATCAGGAACCTGGCCTGGTGACTTTTGTTTCTCTGGGGAAAGGCCATCATTCTTCTCCAGTGCCCGTTGGCCCGGAGTGGCCGGCTGCCTGCTGAAATTCCTCACGGATCAGGATACCTCCCAGATGCAAGGTGCCCCCTTAGGCACCTGTGCCTGGTTTGACAGTGCCAAGTGCCTCCTGCAAACTGACATCAGGAACCTGGCCTGGTAACTTTTGTTTCTCTGGGGAAAGGCCATGGTTCATGTCCACGGCCTGGTGGCCCAGAGTGTCCGGATCCCTCCTGAAATTCAGCACGGATCAGGATGCCTCCCAGATGAAAAGTACCCCACAGGCACCTGTGGCTGGTTTGAAAATGGAAAGTGCCTCCTGCAAACTGACATCAGGAACCTGGCCAGGTGACTTTTGTTTCTCTGGGGAAAGGCCATCATTCTTTTCCGGGGCCCGCTGGCCCGGAGTTGCCTGCAGCCTGCTGAAATTCCGCACGGATCAGGATGCCTCCCAGACCGAAACTAAAACCATAGGCAACTGTGGCTGGTTTGACAGTGCCAAGTGCCTCCTGCAAACTGACATCAGGAACCTGGCCTGGTAAGTTTTATTTCTCTGGGGAAAAGCCATCGTTCTTGTCCAGGGCCTTGTGGCCTGGAGTGCCCGGCCGCCTGCTGAAATTCCGCATGGGTCAGGATGCATCCCAGATGGAAAGTGCCCCCAAAGGCAACTGTGACTGGATTGACAGTGCCAAGTGCCTCCTGCAAACTGACATCAGGAATCTGGCCAGGTGACTTTTGTTTCTCTGGGGAAAAGCCGTGGTTCATGTCCAGGGCCTGGTGGCCCGGAGTGGCCGACAGCCTGCTGAAATTCCGCATGGATCAGGATGCCTCCCAGATGAAAGGAGCCCCCACAGGCAACGGTGGCTGGTTTGACAGTGCCAAGTGCCTCCTGCAAGCTGACATCAGGAACCTGGCCTGGTGACTTTTGTTTCTCTGGGGAAAGGTCATGGTTCATATCCTGGACCCGTAGTCCCGGCGTGGCCGGCTGCCTGCTGAAATTCCGAACGGATTAGGATGGCGCCCAGATGCAAGGTACAACCACAGGCAACTGTGGCAGGCTTGACAGTGCCAAGTGCCTCCTGCAAACTGACATCAGGAACCTGGCCTGGTGACTTTTGTTTCTCTGGGGAAAAGCCGTGGTTCATGTCCAGGGCCTGGTCGCCCGGAGTGGCCGGCCGCCTGCTGAAATTCCGCATGGATCAGGATGCCTCCCAGATGAAAAGTGCCCCCAGAGGCACCTATGGCTGGTTTGACAGTGCCAAGTGCCTCCTGCAAACTGACATCAGGAACCTGGCCTGGTGACTTTTGTTTCTCTGGGGAAAGGCCATCGTTCCTCTCCAGGGCCTGGTGGCCCGGAGTGGCCGACTGCCTGCTGAAATTCCGCACGGATCAGGATACCTCCCAGATGAAAGGAGCCCCCAGAGGCAACTGTGGCAGGTTTGACAGTGCCAAGTGCCTCCTGCAAACTGACATCAGGAACCTGGCCTGGTGACTTTTGTTTCTCTGGGGAAAGGCCATCATTCTTCTCCAGTGCCCGTTGGCCCGGAGTGGCTGGCTGCCTGCTGAAATTCCGCACGGATCAGGATACCTCCCAGATGCAAGGTGCCCCCATAGGCACCTGTGCCTGGATTGACAGTGCCAAGTGCCTCCTGCAAACTGACATCAGGAACCTGGCCTGGTAACTTTTGTTTCTCTGGGGAAAGGTCATGGTTCATGTCCACGGCCTGGTGGCCCAGAGTGTCCGGCTCCCTCCTGAAATTCAGCATGGATCAGGATGCCTCCCAGATGAAAAGTGCCCCCACAGGCACCTGTGGCTGGTTTGAAAATGCAAAGTGCCTCCTGCCAACTGACATCAGGAACCTGGCCTGGTGAGTTTTGTTTCTCTGGGGAAAAGCCGTGGTTCATGTCCAGTGCCTGGTGGCCCGGAGTGGCCGGCCGCCTGCTGAAATTCCGCATGGATCCGGATGCCTCCCAGATGAAAGGAGCCCCCACAGGCAACGGTGGCTGGTTTGACAGTGCCAAGTGCCTCCTGCAAGCTGACATCAGGAACCTGGCCTGGTGACTTTTGTTTCTCTGGGGAAAGGTCATGGTTCATATCCTGGACCCGTAGTCCCGGCGTGGCCGGCTGCCTGCTGAAATTCCGAACGGATTAGGATGCCGCCCAGATGCAAGGTACCACCACAGGCAACTGTGGCAGGCTTGACAGTGCCAAGTGCCTCCTGCAAACTGACATCAGGAACCTGGCCTGGTGACTTTTGTTTCTCTGGGGAAAAGCCGTGGTTCATGTCCAGGGCCTGGTGGCCCGGAGTGGCCGGCCGCCTGCTGAAATTCCGCATGGATCAGGATGCATCCCAGATGAAAATTGCCCCCACAGGCACCTGAGGCTGGTTTGACAGTGCCAAGTGCCTCCTGCCAACTGACATCAGGAACCTGGCCAGGTGACTTTTGTTTCTCTGGGGAAAGGCCATCGTTCCTCTCCAGGGCCCGCTGCCCCAGAGTGGCCGACTGCCTGCTGAAATTCCGCACGCATCAGGATGCCTCCCAGATGAAAGACCCCCACAGGCAACTGTGGCTGGTTTGACAGTGCCAAGTGCCTCCTGCAAGCTGACATCAGGAACCTGGCCTGGTGACTTTTGTTTCTCTGGGGAAAGGCCATCGTTCCTCTCCAGGGCCCGCTGCCCCGGAGTGGCAGACTGCCTGCTGAAATTCCGCATGGATCAGGATACCTCCCAGATGAAAGGAGCCCCCACAGGCAACTGTGGCTGGTTTGACAGTGGCAAGTGCCTCCTGCAAACTGACATCAGGAACCTGGCCTGGTGACTTTTGTTTCTCTGGGGAAAGGCCATCATTCTTCTCCAGTGCCCGTTGGCCCGGAGTGGCCGGCTGCCTGCTGAAATTCCGCACGGATCAGGATACCTCCCAGATGGAAAGGTGCCCCCATAGGCACCTGTGCCTGGTTTGACAGTGCCAAGTGCCTCCTGCAAACTGACATCAGGAACCTGGCCTGGTAACTTTTGTTTCTCTGGGGAAAGGCCATGGTTCATATCCACGGCCTGGTGGCCCAGAGTGTCCGGCTCCCTCCTGAAATTCAGCATGGATCAGGATGCCTCCCAGATGAAAAGTACCCCACAGGCACCTGTGGCTGGTTTGAAAATGCAAAGTGCCTCCTGCCAACTGACATCAGGAACCTGGCCTGGTGACTTTTGTTTCTCCGGGGAAAGGCCATCATTCTTTTCCGGGGCACGCTGGCCCGGAGTTGCCTCCAGCCTGCTGAAATTCCGCACGGATCAGGATGCCTCCCAGACCCAAACTAAAACCATAGGCAACTGTGGCTGGTTTGACAGTGCCAAGTGCCTCCTGCAAACTGACATCAGGAACCTGGCCTGGTAAGTTTTATTTCTCTGGGGAAAAGCCATCATTCTTGTCCAGGGCCTTGCGGCCTGGAGTGCCCGGCCGCCTGCTGAAATTCCGCATGGTTCAGGATGCATCCCAGATGGAAAGTGCCCCCAAAGGCACCTGAGGCTGGTTTGACAGTGCCAAGTGCCTCCTGCCAACTGACATCAGGAACCTGGCCAGGTGACTTTTGTTTCTCTGGGGAAAGGCCATCGATCCTCTCCAGGGCCCGCTGCCCCGGAGTGGCAGACTGCCTGCTGAAATTCCGCACGGATCAGGATAACTCCCAGATGAAAGGAGCCCCCACAGGCAACTGTGGCTGGTTTGACAGTGCCAAGTGCCTCCTGCAAGCTGACATCAGGAACCTGACCTGGTGACTTTTGTTTCTCTGGGGAAAGGCCATGGTTCATATCCTGGACTCGTAGGACCGGAGAGGCTGGCTGCCTGCTGAAATTCTGTACTGATCAAGCTGCCGCCGAGATGCAAGGTGCCCCACAGGCACCTGTGGCTGGTTCGACAGTGCCAAGTGCCTCCTGCAAACTGACATCAGGAACCTGGCCTGGTGACTTTTGTTTCTCTGGGGAAAGGCCATAGATGATGTCCAGTGCCCCCTTGCCCGGAGTGGCAGACTGCCTGCTGAGTTTCCGCACGGATCAGGATAGCTCCCAGATGCAAGGTGCCCCCACAGGCAACTGTGGCTGGTTTGACAGTGCCAAGTGCCTCCTGCAAGCTGACATCAGGAACCTGGCCAGGTGACTTTTGTTTCTCTGGGGAAAGGCCATCGTTCCTCTCCAGGGCCCGCTGGCCCGCAGTGGCCGGCTGCCTGCTGGAATTCCACACGGATCAGGATAGCTCCCAGATGAAAGGAGCCCCCACAGGCAACGGTGGCTGGTTTGACAGTGCCAAGTGCCTCCTACAAGCTGACATCAGGAACCTGGCCTGGTGACTTTTGTTTCTCTGGGGAAAGGTCATGGTTCATATCCTGGACCTGTAGTCCCGGCGTGGCCGGCTGCCTGCTGAAATTCCGAAAGGATCAGGATGCCTCCTACATGCAAGGTGCCCCCAGAGGCAACTGTGGCTGGTTTGACAGTGCCAAGTGCCTCCTGCAAACTGACATCAGGAACCTGGCCCGGTGACTTTTGTTTCTCTGGGGAAAGGCCATCATTCTTCTCCAGTGCCCGTTGGCCCGGAGTGGCCGGCTGCCTGCTGAAATTCCTCACGGATCAGGATACCTCCCAGATGCAAGGTGCCCCCACAGGCAACTGTGGCTGGTTTGACAGTGCCATGTGCCTCCTGCAAACTGACATCAGGAACCTGACCTGGTGACTTTTGTTTCTCTGGGGAAAGGCCATGGTTCATATCCTGGACACGTAGGACCAGAGAGGCCGGCTGCCTGCTGAAATTCTGTACTGATCAAGCTGCCGCCGAGATGCAAGGTGCCCCACAGGCACCTGTGGCTGGTTTGACAGTGCCAAGTGCCTCCTGCAAACTGACATCAGGAACCTGGCCTGGTAAGTTTTATTTCTCTGGGGAAAAGCCATCGTTCTTGTCCAGGGCCTTGCGGCCTGGAGTGCCCGGCCGCCTGCTGAAATTCCGCATGGTTCAGGATGCATCCCAGACGGAAAGTGCCCCCAAAGGCACCTGAGGCTGGTTTGACAGTGCCAAGTGCCTCCTGCCAACTGACATCAGGAACCTGGCCAGGTGACTTTTGTTTCTCTGGGGAAAGGCCATCGATCCTCTCCAGGGCCCGCTGCCCCGGAGTGGCAGACTGCCTGCTGAAATTCCGCACGGATCAGGATAACTCCCAGATGAAAGGAGCCCCCACAGGCAACTGTGGCTGGTTTGACAGTGCCAAGTGCCTCCTGCAAGCTGACATCAGGAACCTGACCTGGTGACTTTTGTTTCTCTGGGGAAAGGCCATGGTTCATATCCTGGACACGTAGGACCGGAGAGGCTGGCTGCCTGCTGAAATTCTGTACTGATCAAGCTGCCGCCGAGATGCAAGGTGCCCCACAGGCACCTGTGGCTGGTTCGACAGTGCCAAGTGCCTCCTGCAAACTGACATCAGGAACCTGGCCTGGTGACTTTTGTTTCTCTGGGGAAAGGCCATAGATGATGTCCAGTGCCCCCTTGCCCGGAGTGGCCGACTGCCTGCTGAGTTTCCGCACGGATCAGGATAGCTCCCAGATGCAAGGTGCCCCCACAGGCAACTGTGGCTGGTTTGAAAGTGCCAAGTGCCTCCTGCAAACTGACATAAGGAACCTGGCCAGGTGACTTTTGTTTCTCTGGGGAAAGGCCATCGTTCCTCTCCAGGGCCCGCTGGCCCGCAGTGGCCGGCTGCCTGCTGGAATTGCACACGGATCAGGATAGCTCCCAGATGAAAGGAGCCCCCACAGGCAACGGTGGCTGGTTTGACAGTGCCAAGTGCCTCCTACAAGCTGACATCAGGAACCTGGCCTGGTGACTTTTGTTTCTCTGGGGAAAGGTCATGGTTCATATCCTGGACCCGTAGTCCCGGCGTGGCCGGCTGCCTGCTGAAATTCCGAACGGATTAGGATGCCGCCCAGATGCAAGGTACCACCACAGGCAACTTTGGCAGGCTTGACAGTGCCAAGTGCCTCCTGCAAACTGACATCAGGAACCTGGCCTGGTGACTTTTGTTTCTCTGGGGAAAAGCCGTGGTTCATGTCCAGGGCCTGGTGGCCCGGAGTGGCCGGCCGCCTGCTGAAATTCAGCATGGATCAGGATGCCTCCCAGATGAAAAATGCCCCCACAGGCACCTGTGGCTGGTTTGACAGTGCCAAGTGCCTGCTGCCAACTGACATCAGGAACCTGGCCTGGTGACTTTTGTTTCTCTGGGGAAAGGCCATCATTCTTCTCCAGTGCCCGTTGGCCCGGAGTGGCCGGCTCCCTGCTGAAATTCCTCACGGATCAGGATAACTCCCAGATGAAAGGAGCCCCCACAGGCAACTGTGGCTGGTTTGACAGTGCCAAGTGCCTCCTGCAAGCTGACATCAGGAATCTGGCCTGGTGACTTTTGTTTCTCTGGGGAAAGGTCATGGTTCATATCCTGGACCCGTAGTCCCGGAGTGGCCGGCTGCCTGCTGAAATTCCGAACGGATTAGGATGCCGCCCAGATGAAAGGTACCACCACAGGCAACTGTGGCAGGTTTGACAGTGCCAAGTGCCTCCTGCAAACTGACATCAGGAACCTGGCCTGGTGACTTTTGTTTCTCTGGGGAAAAGCCATGGTTAATGTTCAGGGCCGGGTGTCCCGGAGTGGCCGGCTGCCTGCTGAACTTCCGAAAGGATCAGGATGCCTCCCAGATGCAAGGTACCCCAGAGGCAACTGTGGCTGGTTTGACAGTGCCAAGTGCCTCCTGCAAACTGACATCAGGAACCTGGCCCGGTGACTTTTGTTTCTCTGGGGAAAGGCCATCATTCTTCTCCAGTGCCCGTTGGCCCGGAGTGGCCGGCTGCCTGCTGAAATTCCTCACGGATCAGGATACCTCCGAGATGCAAGGTGCCCCCATAGGCACCTGTGGCTGGTTTGACAGTGCCAAGTGCCTCCTGCAAACTGACATCAGGAACCTGGCCTGGTGACTTTTGTTTCTCTGGGGAAAGGCCATGGTTCATGTCCACGGCCTGGTGGCCCGGAGTGTCCGGCCGCCTGCTGAAATTCCGCATGGATCAGGATGCCTCCCACATGAAAATTGCCCCCACAGGCACCTGTGGCTGGTTTGACAGTGCCAAGTGCCTCCTGCAAACTGACATCAGGAACCTGGCCTGGTGACTTTTGTTTCTCTGGGGAAAGGCCATGGTTCATGTCCACGGCCTGGTGTCCCGGAGTGTCCGGCCGCCTGCTGAAATTCCGCATGGATCAGGATGCCTCCCACATGAAAATTGCCCCCACAGGCACCTGTGGCTGGTTTGACAGTGCCAAGTGCCTCCTGCAAACTGACATCAGGAACCTGGCCTGGTGACTTTTGTTTCTCTGGGGAAAGGCCATGGTTCATGTCCACGGCCTGGTGGCCCGGAGTGTCCGGCCGCCTGCTGAAATTCCGCATGGATCAGGATGCCTCCCACATGAAAATTGCCCCCACAGGCACCTGTGGCTGGTTTGACAGTGCCAAGTGCCTCCTGCAAACTGACATCAGGAACCTGGCCAGGTGACTTTTGTTTCTCTGGGGAAAGGCCATCGTTCCTCTCCTGGGCCCGCTGGCCCCGAGTGGCCGGCTGCCTGCTGAAATTCCGCACGGATCAGGATACCTCCCAGATGGAAAGGAGCCCCCACAGGCAACTGTGGCTGGTTTGACAGTGCCATGTGCCTCCTGCAAACTGACATCAGGAACCTGGCCAGGTGACTTTTGTTTCTCTGGGGAAAGGCCATCGTTTCTCTCCAGGGCCCGCTGCCCCGGAGTGGCAGACTGCCTGCTGAAATTCCGCATGGATCAGGATGCCTCCCAGATGAAAAGTGCCCCCACAGGCAACTGTGGCTGGTTTGACAGTGCCAAGTGCCTCCTGCAAACTGACATCAGGAACCTGGCCTGGTGACTTTTGTTTCTCTGGGGAAAGGCCATCATTCTTCTCCAGTGCCAGCTGGCCCGGAGTGGCCGGCTGCCTGCTGAAATTCCGCACGGATCAGGATACCTCCCAGATGCAAGGTGCCCCCACAGGCAGCTGTGGCTGGTTTGAAAGTGCCTAGTGCCTCCTGCAAACTGACATCAGGAACCTGGCCAGGTGACTTTTGTTTCTCTGGGGAAAGGCCATAGTTCCTCTCCTGGGCCCGCTGGCCCCGAGTGGCCGGCTGCCTGCTGAAATTCCGCACGGATCAGGATACCTCCCAGATGGAAAGGAGCCCCCACAGGCAACTGTGGCTGGTTTGACAGTGCCAAGTGCCTCCTGCAAACTGACATCAGGAACCTGGCCTGGTGACTTTTGTTTCTCCGGGGAAAGGTCATGGTTCTTATCCTGGACCCGTAGTCCCGGAGTGGCCGGCTGCCTGCTGAAATTCCGCACGGATCAGGATGCCTCCCAGACCAAAACTAAAACCATAGGCAACTGTGGCAGGTTTGACAGTGCCAAGTGCCTCCTGCAAACTGACATCAGGAACCTGGCCTTTTAAGTTTTGTTTCTCTGGGGAAAAGCCATCGTTCTTGTACACGGCCGTGTGGCCTGGAGTGCCCGGCCGCCTGCTGAAATTCCGCATGGGTCAGGATGCATCCCAGATGAAAAGTGCCTCCACAGGCACCTGTGGCTGGTTTGACAGTGCCAAGTGCCTCCTGCAAACTGACATCAGGAACCTGGCCTGGTGACTTTTGTTTCTCTGGGGAAAGGCCATCATTCCTCTCCTGGGCCCGCTGGCCCCGAGTGGCCGGCTGCCTGCTGAAATTCCGCACGGATCAGGATACCTCCCAGATGAAAGGAGCCCCCACAGGCAACTGTGGCTGGTTTGACAGTGCCAAGTGCCTCCTGCAAGCTGACATCAGGAACCTGGCCTGGTGACTTTTGTTTCTCTGGGGAAAGGTCATGGTTCATATCCTGGACCCGTAGTCCCGGAGTGGCCGGCTGCCTGCTGAAATTCCGAACGGATTAGGATGCCGCCCAGATGAAAGGTACCACCACAGGCAACTGTGGCAGGTTTGACAGTGCCAAGTGCCTCCTGCAAACTGACATCAGGAACCTGGCCTGGTGACTTTTGTTTCTCTGGGGAAAAGCCATCGGTCTTGTCCACGGCCGTGCGGCCTGGAGTGGCCGGCCGCCTGCTGAAATTCTGCATGGGTCAGGACGCATCCCAGATGGAAAGTGCCCCCAAAGGCAACTATGGCTGGATTGACAGTGCCAAGTGCCTCCTGCAAACTGACATCAGGAATCTGGCCTGGTGACATTTGTTTCTCTGGGGAAAGGCCATGGTTCATATCCTGGACACGTAGGACCGGAGAGGCCGACTGCCTGCTGAAATTCCTCACGGATCAGGCTGCCGCCGAGATGCAAGGTGCCCCCACAGGCAACTGTGGCTAGTTAGACAGTGCAAAGTGCCTCCTGCAAACTGACATCAGGAACCTGGCCTGGTGACTTTTGTTTCTCTGGGGAAAAGCCATGGTTAATGTACAGGGCCGGGTGTCCCGGAGTGGCCGGCTGCCTGCTGAAATTCCGAACGGATCAGGATGCCTCCCAGATGCAAGGTGCCCTCAGAGGCAACTGTGGCTGGTTTGACAGTGCCAAGTGCCTCCTGCAAACTGACATCAGGAACCTGGCCTGGTAAGTTTTGTTTCTCTGGGGAAAGGCCATCGTTCTTGTCCGGGGCACGCCGTCCCGGAGTGGCCGGCTGCCTGCTGAAATTCCTCACGGATCAGGATACCTCCCAGATGCAAGGTGCCCCCACAGGCAACTGTGGCTGGTTTGACAGTGCCAAGTGCCTCCTGCAAACTGACATCAGGAACCTGGCCTGGTGACTTTTGTTTCTCTTGGGAAAGGCCATCATTCTTCTCCAGTGCCAGCTGGCCCGGAGTGGCCGGCTGCCTGCTGAAATTCCGCACGGATCAGGATACCTCCCAGATGCAAGGTGCCCCCACAGGCAGCTGTGGCTGGTTTGAAAGTGCCTAGTGCCTCCTGCAAACTGACATCAGGAACCTGGCCAGGTGACTTTTGTTTCTCTGGGGAAAGGCCATCGTTCCTCTCCTGGGCCCGCTGGCCCCGAGTGGCCGGCTGCCTGCTGAAATTCCGCACGGATCAGGATACCTCCCAGATGGAAAGGAGCCCCCACAGGCAACTGTGGCTGGTTTGACAGTGCCAAGTGCCTCCTGCAAACTGACATCAGGAACCTGGCCTGGTGACTTTTGTTTCTCCGGGGAAAGGTCATGGTTCTTATCCTGGACCCGTAGTCCCGGAGTGGCCGGCTGCCTGCTGAAATTCCGCACGGATCAGGATGCCTCCCAGACCAAAACTAAAACCATAGGCAACTGTGGCAGGTTTGACAGTGCCAAGTGCCTCCTGCAAACTGACATCAGGAACCTGGCCTTTTAAGTTTTGTTTCTCTGGGGAAAAGCCATCGTTCTTGTACACGGCCGTGTGGCCTGGAGTGCCCGGCCGCCTGCTGAAATTCCGCATGGGTCAGGATGCATCCCAGATGAAAAGTGCCCCCACAGGCACCTGTGGCTGGTTTGACAGTGCCAAGTGCCTCCTGCAAACTGACATCAGGAACCTGGCCTGGTGACTTTTGTTTCTCTGGGGAAAGGCCATCATTCCTCTCCTGGGCCCGCTGGCCCCGAGTGGCCGGCTGCCTGCTGAAATTCCGCATGGATCAGGATACCTCCCAGATGAAAGGAGCCCCCACAGGCAACTGTGGCTGGTTTGACAGTGCCAAGTGCCTCCTGCAAGCTGACATCAGGAACCTCGCCTGGTGACTTTTGTTTCTCTGGGGAAAGGTCATGGTTCATATCCTGGACCCGTAGTCCCGGAGTGGCCGGCTGCCTGCTGAAATTCCGAACGGATTAGGATGCCGCCCAGATGAAAGGTACCACCACAGGCAACTGTGGCAGGTTTGACAGTGCCAAGTGCCTCCTGCAAACTGACATCAGGAACCTGGCCTGGTGACTTTTGTTTCTCTGGGGAAAAGCCATCGTTCTTGTCCAGGGCCGTGCGGCCTGGAGTGGCCGGCCGCCTGCTGAAATTCCGCATGGATCAGGATGCCTCCCAGATGAAAATTGCCCCCACAGGCACCTGAGGCTGGTTTGACAGTGCCAAGTGCCTCCTGCCAACTGACATCAGGAACCTGGCCAGGTGACTTTTGTTTCTCTGGGGAAAGGCCATCGTTCCTCTCCAGGGCCCGCTGCCCCAGAGTGGCCGACTGCCTGCTGAAATTCCGCACGCATCAGGATGCCTCCCAGATGAAAGACCCCCACAGGCAACTGTGGCTGGTTTGACAGTGCCAAGTGCCTCCTGCAAGCTGACATCAGGAACCTGGCCTGGTGACTTTTGTTTCTCTGGGGAAAGGCCATCGTTCCTCTCCAGGGCCCGCTGCCCCGGAGTGGCAGACTGCCTGCTGAAATTCCACACGGATCAGGATACCTCCCAGATGAAAGGAGCCCCCACAGGCAACTGTGGCTGGTTTGACAGTGGCAAGTGCCTCCTGCAAACTGACATCAGGAACCTGGCCTGGTGACTTTTGTTTCTCTGGGGAAAGGCCATCATTCTTCTCCAGTGCCCGTTGGCCCGGAGTGGCCGGCTGCCTGCTGAAATTCCGCACGGATCAGGATACCTCCCAGATGGAAAGGTGCCCCCATAGGCACCTGTGCCTGGTTTGACAGTGCCAAGTGCCTCCTGCAAACTGACATCAGGAACCTGGCCTGGTAACTTTTGTTTCTCTGGGGAAAGGCCATGGTTCATATCCACGGCCTGGTGGCCCAGAGTGTCCGGCTCCCTCCTGAAATTCAGCATGGATCAGGATGCCTCCCAGATGAAAAGTACCCCACAGGCACCTGTGGCTGGTTTGAAAATGCAAAGTGCCTCCTGCCAACTGACATCAGGAACCTGGCCTGGTGACTTTTGTTTCTCTGGGGAAAGGCCATCATTCTTTTCCGGGGCACGCTGGCCCGGAGTTGCCTCCAGCCTGCTGAAATTCCGCACGGATCAGGATGCCTCCCAGACCGAAACTAAAACCATAGGCAACTGTGGCTGGTTTGACAGTGCCAAGTGCCTCCTGCAAACTGACATCAGGAACCTGGCCTGGTAAGTTTTATTTCTCTGGGGAAAAGCCATCGTTCTTGTCCAGGGCCTTGCGGCCTGGAGTGCCCGGCCGCCTGCTGAAATTCCGCATGGTTCAGGATGCATCCCAGATGGAAAGTGCCCCCAAAGGCACCTGAGGCTGGTTTGACAGTGCCAAGTGCCTCCTGCCAACTGACATCAGGAACCTGGCCAGGTGACTTTTGTTTCTCTGGGGAAAGGCCATCGATCCTCTCCAGGGCCCGCTGCCCCGGAGTGGCAGACTGCCTGCTGAAATTCCGCACGGATCAGGATAACTCCCAGATGAAAGGAGCCCCCACAGGCAACTGTGGCTGGTTTGACAGTGCCAAGTGCCTCCTGCAAGCTGACATCAGGAACCTGACCTGGTGACTTTTGTTTCTCTGGGGAAAGGCCATGGTTCATATCCTGGACACGTAGGACCGGAGAGGCTGGCTGCCTGCTGAAATTCTGTACTGATCAAGCTGCCGCCGAGATGCAAGGTGCCCCACAGGCACCTGTGGCTGGTTCGACAGTGCCAAGTGCCTCCTGCAAACTGACATCAGGAACCTGGCCTGGTGACTTTTGTTTCTCTGGGGAAAGGCCATAGATGATGTCCAGTGCCCCCTTGCCCGGAGTGGCCGACTGCCTGCTGAGTTTCCGCACGGATCAGGATAGCTCCCAGATGCAAGGTGCCCCCACAGGCAACTGTGGCTGGTTTGACAGTGCCAAGTGCCTCCTGCAAGCTGACATCAGGAACCTGGCCAGGTGACTTTTGTTTCTCTGGGGAAAGGCCATCGTTCCTCTCCAGGGCCTGCTGGCCCGCAGTGGCCGGCTGCCTGCTGGAATTCCACACGGATCAGGATAGCTCCCAGATGAAAGGAGCCCCCACAGGCAACGGTGGCTGGTTTGACAGTGCCAAGTGCCTCCTACAAGCTGACATCAGGAACCTGGCCTGGTGACTTTTGTTTCTCTGTGGAAAGGTCATGGTTCATATCCTGGACCCGTAGTCCCGGCGTGGCCGGCTGCCTGCTGAAATTCCGAACGGATTAGGATGCCGCCCAGATGAAAGGTACCACCACAGGCAACTGTGGCAGGTTTGACAGTGCCAAGTGCCTCCTGCAAACTGACATCAGGAACCTGGCCTGGTGACTTTTGTTTCTCTGGGGAAAAGCCATGGTTAATGTTCAGGGCCGGGTGTCCCGGAGTGGCCGGCTGCCTGCTGAACTTCCGAAAGGATCAGGATGCCTCCCAGATGCAAGGTACCCCAGAGGCAACTGTGGCTGGTTTGACAGTGCCAAGTGCCTCCTGCAAACTGACATCAGGAACCTGGCCCGGTGACTTTTGTTTCTCTGGGGAAAGGCCATCATTCTTCTCCAGTGCCCGTTGGCCCGGAGTGGCCGGCTGCCTGCTGAAATTCCTCACGGATCAGGATACCTCCGAGATGCAAGGTGCCCCCATAGGCACCTGTGGCTGGTTTGACAGTGCCAAGTGCCTCCTGCAAACTGACATCAGGAACCTGGCCTGGTGACTTTTGTTTCTCTGGGGAAAGGCCATGGTTCATGTCCACGGCCTGGTGGCCCGGAGTGTCCGGCCGCCTGCTGAAATTCCGCATGGATCAGGATGCCTCCCACATGAAAATTGCCCCCACAGGCACCTGTGGCTGGTTTGACAGTGCCAAGTGCCTCCTGCAAACTGACATCAGGAACCTGGCCTGGTGACTTTTGTTTCTCTGGGGAAAGGCCATGGTTCATGTCCACGGCCTGGTGGCCCGGAGTGTCCGGCCGCCTGCTGAAATTCCGCATGGATCAGGATGCCTCCCACATGAAAATTGCCCCCACAGGCACCTGTGGCTGGTTTGACAGTGCCAAGTGCCTCCTGCAAACTGACATCAGGAACCTGGCCTGGTGACTTTTGTTTCTCTGGGGAAAGGCCATGGTTCATGTCCACGGCCTGGTGGCCCGGAGTGTCCGGCCGCCTGCTGAAATTCCGCATGGATCAGGATGCCTCCCACATGAAAATTGCCCCCACAGGCACCTGTGGCTGGTTTGACAGTGCCAAGTGCCTCCTGCAAACTGACATCAGGAACCTGGCCAGGTGACTTTTGTTTCTCTGGGGAAAGGCCATCGTTCCTCTCCTGGGCCCGCTGGCCCCGAGTGGCCGGCTGCCTGCTGAAATTCCGCACGGATCAGGATACCTCCCAGATGGAAAGGAGCCCCCACAGGCAACTGTGGCTGGTTTGACAGTGCCATGTGCCTCCTGCAAACTGACATCAGGAACCTGGCCAGGTGACTTTTGTTTCTCTGGGGAAAGGCCATCGTTTCTCTCCAGGGCCCGCTGCCCCGGAGTGGCAGACTGCCTGCTGAAATTCCGCATGGATCAGGATGCCTCCCAGATGAAAAGTGCCCCCACAGGCAACTGTGGCTGGTTTGACAGTGCCAAGTGCCTCCTGCAAACTGACATCAGGAACCTGGCCTGGTGACTTTTGTTTCTCTGGGGAAAGGCCATCATTCTTCTCCAGTGCCAGCTGGCCCGGAGTGGCCGGCTGCCTGCTGAAATTCCGCACGGATCAGGATACCTCCCAGATGCAAGGTGCCCCCACAGGCAGCTGTGGCTGGTTTGAAAGTGCCTAGTGCCTCCTGCAAACTGACATCAGGAACCTGGCCAGGTGACTTTTGTTTCTCTGGGGAAAGGCCATAGTTCCTCTCCTGGGCCCGCTGGCCCCGAGTGGCCGGCTGCCTGCTGAAATTCCGCACGGATCAGGATACCTCCCAGATGGAAAGGAGCCCCCACAGGCAACTGTGGCTGGTTTGACAGTGCCAAGTGCCTCCTGCAAACTGACATCAGGAACCTGGCCTGGTGACTTTTGTTTCTCCGGGGAAAGGTCATGGTTCTTATCCTGGACCCGTAGTCCCGGAGTGGCCGGCTGCCTGCTGAAATTCCGCACGGATCAGGATGCCTCCCAGACCAAAACTAAAACCATAGGCAACTGTGGCAGGTTTGACAGTGCCAAGTGCCTCCTGCAAACTGACATCAGGAACCTGGCCTTTTAAGTTTTGTTTCTCTGGGGAAAAGCCATCGTTCTTGTACACGGCCGTGTGGCCTGGAGTGCCCGGCCGCCTGCTGAAATTCCGCATGGGTCAGGATGCATCCCAGATGAAAAGTGCCTCCACAGGCACCTGTGGCTGGTTTGACAGTGCCAAGTGCCTCCTGCAAACTGACATCAGGAACCTGGCCTGGTGACTTTTGTTTCTCTGGGGAAAGGCCATCATTCCTCTCCTGGGCCCGCTGGCCCCGAGTGGCCGGCTGCCTGCTGAAATTCCGCACGGATCAGGATACCTCCCAGATGAAAGGAGCCCCCACAGGCAACTGTGGCTGGTTTGACAGTGCCAAGTGCCTCCTGCAAGCTGACATCAGGAACCTGGCCTGGTGACTTTTGTTTCTCTGGGGAAAGGTCATGGTTCATATCCTGGACCCGTAGTCCCGGAGTGGCCGGCTGCCTGCTGAAATTCCGAACGGATTAGGATGCCGCCCAGATGAAAGGTACCACCACAGGCAACTGTGGCAGGTTTGACAGTGCCAAGTGCCTCCTGCAAACTGACATCAGGAACCTGGCCTGGTGACTTTTGTTTCTCTGGGGAAAAGCCATCGTTCTTGTCCAGGGCCGTGCGGCCTGGAGTGGCCGGCCGCCTGCTGAAATTCTGCATGGGTCAGGACGCATCCCAGATGGAAAGTGCCCCCAAAGGCAACTATGGCTGGATTGACAGTGCCAAGTGCCTCCTGCAAACTGACATCAGGAATCTGGCCTGGTGACATTTGTTTCTCTGGGGAAAGGCCATGGTTCATATCCTGGACACGTAGGACCGGAGAGGCCGACTGCCTGCTGAAATTCCTCACGGATCAGGCTGCCGCCGAGATGCAAGGTGCCCCCACAGGCAACTGTGGCTAGTTAGACAGTGCAAAGTGCCTCCTGCAAACTGACATCAGGAACCTGGCCTGGTGACTTTTGTTTCTCTGGGGAAAAGCCATGGTTAATGTACAGGGCCGGGTGTCCCGGAGTGGCCGGCTGCCTGCTGAAATTCCGAACGGATCAGGATGCCTCCCAGATGCAAGGTGCCCTCAGAGGCAACTGTGGCTGGTTTGACAGTGCCAAGTGCCTCCTGCAAACTGACATCAGGAACCTGGCCTGGTAAGTTTTGTTTCTCTGGGGAAAGGCCATCGTTCTTGTCCGGGGCACGCCGTCCCGGAGTGGCCGGCTGCCTGCTGAAATTCCTCACGGATCAGGATACCTCCCAGATGCAAGGTGCCCCCACAGGCAACTGTGGCTGGTTTGACAGTGCCAAGTGCCTCCTGCAAACTGACATCAGGAACCTGGCCTGGTGACTTTTGTTTCTCTGGGGAAAGGCCATCATTCTTCTCCAGTGCCAGCTGGCCCGGAGTGGCCGGCTGCCTGCTGAAATTCCGCACGGATCAGGATACCTCCCAGATGCAAGGTGCCCCCACAGGCAGCTGTGGCTGGTTTGAAAGTGCCTAGTGCCTCCTGCAAACTGACATCAGGAACCTGGCCAGGTGACTTTTGTTTCTCTGGGGAAAGGCCATCGTTCCTCTCCTGGGCCCGCTGGCCCCGAGTGGCCGGCTGCCTGCTGAAATTCCGCACGGATCAGGATACCTCCCAGATGGAAAGGAGCCCCCACAGGCAACTGTGGCAGGTTTGACAGTGCCAAGTGCCTCCTGCAAACTGACATCAGGAACCTGGCCTGGTGACTTTTGTTTCTCCGGGGAAAGGTCATGGTTCTTATCCTGGACCCGTAGTCCCGGAGTGGCCGGCTGCCTGCTGAAATTCCGCACGGATCAGGATGCCTCCCAGACCAAAACTAAAACCATAGGCAACTGTGGCAGGTTTGACAGTGCCAAGTGCCTCCTGCAAACTGACATCAGGAACCTGGCCTTTTAAGTTTTGTTTCTCTGGGGAAAAGCCATCGTTCTTGTACACGGCCGTGTGGCCTGGAGTGCCCGGCCGCCTGCTGAAATTCCGCATGGGTCAGGATGCATCCCAGATGAAAAGTGCCCCCACAGGCACCTGTGGCTGGTTTGACAGTGCCAAGTGCCTCCTGCAAACTGACATCAGGAACCTGGCCTGGTGACTTTTGTTTCTCTGGGGAAAGGCCATCATTCCTCTCCTGGGCCCGCTGGCCCCGAGTGGCCGGCTGCCTGCTGAAATTCCGCACGGATCAGGATACCTCCCAGATGAAAGGAGCCCCCACAGGCAACTGTGGCTGGTTTGACAGTGCCAAGTGCCTCCTGCAAGCTGACATCAGGAACCTGGCCTGGTGACTTTTGTTTCTCTGGGGAAAGGTCATGGTTCATATCCTGGACCCGTAGTCCCGGAGTGGCCGGCTGCCTGCTGAAATTCCGAACGGATTAGGATGCCGCCCAGATGAAAGGTACCACCACAGGCAACTGTGGCAGGTTTGACAGTGCCAAGTGCCTCCTGCAAACTGACATCAGGAACCTGGCCTGGTGACTTTTGTTTCTCTGGGGAAAAGCCATCGTTCTTGTCCAGGGCCGTGCGGCCTGGAGTGGCCGGCCGCCTGCTGAAATTCCGCATGGATCAGGATGCCTCCCAGATGAAAATTGCCCCCACAGGCACCTGAGGCTGGTTTGACAGTGCCAAGTGCCTCCTGCCAACTGACATCAGGAACCTGGCCAGGTGACTTTTGTTTCTCTGGGGAAAGGCCATCGTTCCTCTCCAGGGCCCGCTGCCCCAGAGTGGCCGACTGCCTGCTGAAATTCCGCACGCATCAGGATGCCTCCCAGATGAAAGACCCCCACAGGCAACTGTGGCTGGTTTGACAGTGCCAAGTGCCTCCTGCAAGCTGACATCAGGAACCTGGCCTGGTGACTTTTGTTTCTCTGGGGAAAGGCCATCGTTCCTCTCCAGGGCCCGCTGCCCCGGAGTGGCAGACTGCCTGCTGAAATTCCACACGGATCAGGATACCTCCCAGATGAAAGGAGCCCCCACAGGCAACTGTGGCTGGTTTGACAGTGGCAAGTGCCTCCTGCAAACTGACATCAGGAACCTGGCCTGGTGACTTTTGTTTCTCTGGGGAAAGGCCATCATTCTTCTTCAGTGCCCGTTGGCCCCGAGTGGCCGGCTGCCTGCTGAAATTCCGCACGGATCAGGATACCTCCCAGATGGAAAGGTGCCCCCATAGGCACCTGTGCCTGGTTTGACAGTGCCAAGTGCCTCCTGCAAACTGACATCAGGAACCTGGCCTGGTAACTTTTGTTTCTCTGGGGAAAGGCCATGGTTCATATCCACGGCCTGGTGGCCCAGAGTGTCCGGCTCCCTCCTGAAATTCAGCATGGATCAGGATGCCTCCCAGATGAAAAGTACCCCACAGGCACCTGTGGCTGGTTTGAAAATGCAAAGTGCCTCCTGCCAACTGACATCAGGAACCTGGCCTGGTGACTTTTGTTTCTCTGGGGAAAGGCCATCATTCTTTTCCGGGGCACGCTGGCCCGGAGTTGCCTCCAGCCTGCTGAAATTCCGCACGGATCAGGATGCCTCCCAGACCGAAACTAAAACCATAGGCAACTGTGGCTGGTTTGACAGTGCCAAGTGCATCCTGCAAACTGACATCAGGAACCTGGCCTGGTAAGTTTTATTTCTCTGGGGAAAAGCCATCGTTCTTGTCCAGGGCCTTGCGGCCTGGAGTGCCCGGCCGCCTGCTGAAATTCCGCATGGTTCAGGATGCATCCCAGATGGAAAGTGCCCCCAAAGGCACCTGAGGCTGGTTTGACAGTGCCAAGTGCCTCCTGCCAACTGACATCAGGAACCTGGCCAGGTGACTTTTGTTTCTCTGGGGAAAGGCCATCGATCCTCTCCAGGGCCCGCTGCCCCGGAGTGGCAGACTGCCTGCTGAAATTCCGCACGGATCAGGATAACTCCCAGATGAAAGGAGCCCCCACAGGCAACTGTGGCTGGTTTGACAGTGCCAAGTGCCTCCTGCAAGCTGACATCAGGAACCTGACCTGGTGACTTTTGTTTCTCTGGGGAAAGGCCATGGTTCATATCCTGGACACGTAGGACCGGAGAGGCTGGCTGCCTGCTGAAATTCTGTACTGATCAAGCTGCCGCCGAGATGCAAGGTGCCCCACAGGCACCTGTGGCTGGTTCGACAGTGCCAAGTGCCTCCTGCAAACTGACATCAGGAACCTGGCCTGGTGACTTTTGTTTCTCTGGGGAAAGGCCATAGATGATGTCCAGTGCCCCCTTGCCCGGAGTGGCCGACTGCCTGCTGAGTTTCCGCACGGATCAGGATAGCTCCCAGATGCAAGGTGCCCCCACAGGCAACTGTGGCTGGTTTGACAGTGCCAAGTGCCTCCTGCAAGCTGACATCAGGAACCTGGCCAGGTGACTTTTGTTTCTCTGGGGAAAGGCCATCGTTCCTCTCCAGGGCCTGCTGGCCCGCAGTGGCCGGCTGCCTGCTGGAATTCCACACGGATCAGGATAGCTCCCAGATGAAAGGAGCCCCCACAGGCAACGGTGGCTGGTTTGACAGTGCCAAGTGCCTCCTACAAGCTGACATCAGGAACCTGGCCTGGTGACTTTTGTTTCTCTGTGGAAAGGTCATGGTTCATATCCTGGACCCGTAGTCCCGGCGTGGCCGGCTGCCTGCTGAAATTCCGAAAGGATCAGGATGCCTCCTACATGCAAGGTGCCCCCAGAGGCAACTGTGGCTGGTTTGACAGTGCCAAGTGCCTCCTGCAAACTGACATCAGGAACCTGGCCCGGTGACTTTTGTTTCTCTGGGGAAAGGCCATCATTCTTCTCCAGTGCCCGTTGGCCCGGAGTGGCCGGCTGCCTGCTGAAATTCCTCACGGATCAGGATACCTCCCAGATGCAAGGTGCCCCCACAGGCAACTGTGGCTGGTTTGACAGTGCCATGTGCCTCCTGCAAACTGACATCAGGAACCTGACCTGGTGACTTTTGTTTCTCTGGGGAAAGGCCATGGTTCATATCCTGGACACGTAGGACCAGAGAGGCCGGCTGCCTGCTGAAATTCTGTACTGATCAAGCTGCCGCCGAGATGCAAGGTGCCCCACAGGCACCTGTGGCTGGTTTGACAGTGCCAAGTGCCTCCTGCAAACTGACATCAGGAACCTGGCCTGGTAAGTTTTATTTCTCTGGGGAAAAGCCATCGTTCTCGTCCAGGGCCTTGCGGCCTGGAGTGCCCGGCCGCCTGCTGAAATTCCGCATGGTTCAGGATGCATCCCAGACGGAAAGTGCCCCCAAAGGCACCTGAGGCTGGTTTGACAGTGCCAAGTGCCTCCTGCCAACTGACATCAGGAACCTGGCCAGGTGACTTTTGTTTCTCTGGGGAAAGGCCATCGATCCTCTCCAGGGCCCGCTGCCCTGGAGTGGCAGACTGCCTGCTGAAATTCCGCACGGATCAGGATAACTCCCAGATGAAAGGAGCCCCCACAGGCAACTGTGGCTGGTTTGACAGTGCCAAGTGCCTCCTGCAAGCTGACATCAGGAACCTGACCTGGTGACTTTTGTTTCTCTGGGGAAAGGCCATGGTTCATATCCTGGACACGTAGGACCGGAGAGGCTGGCTGCCTGCTGAAATTCTGTACTGATCAAGCTGCCGCCGAGATGCAAGGTGCCCCACAGGCACCTGTGGCTGGTTCGACAGTGCCAAGTGCCTCCTGCAAACTGACATCAGGAACCTGGCCTGGTGACTTTTGTTTCTCTGGGGAAAGGCCATAGATGATGTCCAGTGCCCCCTTGCCCGGAGTGGCCGACTGCCTGCTGAGTTTCCGCACGGATCAGGATAGCTCCCAGATGCAAGGTGCCCCCACAGGCAACTGTGGCTGGTTTGAAAGTGCCAAGTGCCTCCTGCAAACTGACATCAGGAACCTGGCCAGGTGACTTTTGTTTCTCTGGGGAAAGGCCATCGTTCCTCTCCAGGGCCCGCTGGCCCGCAGTGGCCGGCTGCCTGCTGGAATTCCACACGGATCAGGATAGCTCCCAGATGAAAGGAGCCCCCACAGGCAACGGTGGCTGGTTTGACAGTGCCAAGTGCCTCCTACAAGCTGACATCAGGAACCTGGCCTGGTGACTTTTGTTTCTCTGGGGAAAGGTCATGGTTCATATCCTGGACCCGTAGTCCCGGCGTGGCCGGCTGCCTGCTGAAATTCCGAACGGATTAGGATGCCGCCCAGATGCAAGGTACCACCACAGGCAACTGTGGCAGGCTTGACAGTGCCAAGTGCCTCCTGCAAACTGACATCAGGAACCTGGCCTGGTGACTTTTGTTTCTCTGGGGAAAAGCCGTGGTTCATGTCCAGGGCCTGGTGGCCCGGAGTGGCCGGCCGCCTGGTGAAATTCAGCATGGATCAGGATGCCTCCCAGATGAAAAATGCCCCCACAGGCACCTGTGGCTGGTTTGACAGTGCCAAGTGCCTGCTGCCAACTGACATCAGGAACCTGGCCTGGTGACTTTTGTTTCTCTGGGGAAAGGCCATCATTCTTCTCCAGTGCCCGTTGGCCCGGAGTGGCCGGCTCCCTGCTGAAATTCCTCACGGATCAGGATAACTCCCAGATGAAAGGAGCCCCCACAGGCAACTGTGGCTGGTTTGACAGTGCCAAGTGCCTCCTGCAAGCTGACATCAGGAATCTGGCCTGGTGACTTTTGTTTCTCTGGGGAAAGGTCATGGTTCATATCCTGGACCTGTAGTCCCGGAGTGGCCGGCTGCCTGCTGAAATTCCGAACGGATTAGGATGCCGCCCAGATGAAAGGTACCAGCACAGGCAACTGTGGCAGGTTTGACAGTGCCAAGTGCCTCCTGCAAACTGACATCAGGAACCTGGCCTGGTGACTTTTGTTTCTCTGGGGAAAAGCCATGGTTAATGTACAGGGCCGGGTGTCCCGGAGTGGCCGGCTGCCTGCTGAACTTCCGAAAGGATCAGGATGCCTCCCAGATGCAAGGTACCCCAGAGGCAACTGTGGCTGGTTTGACAGTGCCAAGTGCCTCCTGCCAACTGACATCAGGAACCTGGCCAGGTGACTTTTGTTTCTCTGGGGAAAGGCCATCGTTTCTCTCCAGGGCCCGCTGCCCCGGAGTGGCAGACTGCCTGCTGAAATTCCGCATGGATCAGGATGCCTCCCAGATGAAAAGTGCCCCCACAGGCAACTGTGGCTGGTTTGACAGTGCCAAGTGCCTCCTGCAAACTGACATCAGGAACCTGGCCTGGTGACTTTTGTTTCTCTGGGGAAAGGCCATCATTCTTCTCCAGTGCCAGCTGGCCCGGAGTGGCCGGCTGCCTGCTGAAATTCCGCACGGATCAGGATACCTCCCAGATGCAAGGTGCCCCCACAGGCAGCTGTGGCTGGTTTGAAAGTGCCTAGTGCCTCCTGCAAACTGACATCAGGAACCTGGCCAGGTGACTTTTGTTTCTCTGGGGAAAGGCCATAGTTCCTCTCCTGGGCCCGCTGGCCCCGAGTGGCCGGCTGCCTGCTGAAATTCCGCACGGATCAGGATACCTCCCAGATGGAAAGGAGCCCCCACAGGCAACTGTGGCTGGTTTGACAGTGCCAAGTGCCTCCTGCAAACTGACATCAGGAACCTGGCCTGGTGACTTTTGTTTCTCCGGGGAAAGGTCATGGTTCTTATCCTGGACCCGTAGTCCCGGAGTGGCCGGCTGCCTGCTGAAATTCCGCACGGATCAGGATGCCTCCCAGACCAAAACTAAAACCATAGGCAACTGTGGCAGGTTTGACAGTGCCAAGTGCCTCCTGCAAACTGACATCAGGAACCTGGCCTTTTAAGTTTTGTTTCTCTGGGGAAAAGCCATCGTTCTTGTACACGGCCGTGTGGCCTGGAGTGCCCGGCCGCCTGCTGAAATTCCGCATGGGTCAGGATGCATCCCAGATGAAAAGTGCCTCCACAGGCACCTGTGGCTGGTTTGACAGTGCCAAGTGCCTCCTGCAAACTGACATCAGGAACCTGGCCTGGTGACTTTTGTTTCTCTGGGGAAAGGCCATCATTCCTCTCCTGGGCCCGCTGGCCCCGAGTGGCCGGCTGCCTGCTGAAATTCCGCACGGATCAGGATACCTCCCAGATGAAAGGAGCCCCCACAGGCAACTGTGGCTGGTTTGACAGTGCCAAGTGCCTCCTGCAAGCTGACATCAGGAACCTGGCCTGGTGACTTTTGTTTCTCTGGGGAAAGGTCATGGTTCATATCCTGGACCCGTAGTCCCGGAGTGGCCGGCTGCCTGCTGAAATTCCGAACGGATTAGGATGCCGCCCAGATGAAAGGTACCACCACAGGCAACTGTGGCAGGTTTGACAGTGCCAAGTGCCTCCTGCAAACTGACATCAGGAACCTGGCCTGGTGACTTTTGTTTCTCTGGGGAAAAGCCATCGTTCTTGTCCAGGGCCGTGCGGCCTGGAGTGGCCGGCCGCCTGCTGAAATTCTGCATGGGTCAGGACGCATCCCAGATGGAAAGTGCCCCCAAAGGCAACTATGGCTGGTTTGACAGTGCCAAGTGCCTCCTGCAAACTGACATCAGGAATCTGGCCTGGTGACATTTGTTTCTCTGGGGAAAGGCCATGGTTCATATCCTGGACACGTAGGACCGGAGAGGCCGACTGCCTGCTGAAATTCCTCACGGATCAGGCTGCCGCCGAGATGCAAGGTGCCCCCACAGGCAACTGTGGCTAGTTAGACAGTGCAAAGTGCCTCCTGCAAACTGACATCAGGAACCTGGCCTGGTGACTTTTGTTTCTCTGGGGAAAAGCCATGGTTAATGTACAGGGCCGGGTGTCCCGGAGTGGCCGGCTGCCTGCTGAAATTCCGAACGGATCAGGATGCCTCCCAGATGCAAGGTGCCCTCAGAGGCAACTGTGGCTGGTTTGACAGTGCCAAGTGCCTCCTGCAAACTGACATCAGGAACCTGGCCTGGTAAGTTTTGTTTCTCTGGGGAAAGGCCATCGTTCTTGTCCGGGGCACGCCGTCCCGGAGTGGCCGGCTGCCTGCTGAAATTCCTCACGGATCAGGATACCTCCCAGATGCAAGGTGCCCCCACAGGCAACTGTGGCTGGTTTGACAGTGCCAAGTGCCTCCTGCAAACTGACATCAGGAACCTGGCCTGGTGACTTTTGTTTCTCTGGGGAAAGGCCATCATTCTTCTCCAGTGCCAGCTGGCCCGGAGTGGCCGGCTGCCTGCTGAAATTCCGCACGGATCAGGATACCTCCCAGATGCAAGGTGCCCCCACAGGCAGCTGTGGCTGGTTTGAAAGTGCCTAGTGCCTCCTGCAAACTGACATCAGGAACCTGGCCAGGTGACTTTTGTTTCTCTGGGGAAAGGCCATCATTCCTCTCCTGGGCCCGCTGGCCCCGAGTGGCCGGCTGCCTGCTGAAATTCCGCACGGATCAGGATACCTCCCAGATGGAAAGGAGCCCCCACAGGCAACTGTGGCTGGTTTGACAGTGCCAAGTGCCTCCTGCAAACTGACATCAGGAACCTGGCCTGGTGACTTTTGTTTCTCCGGGGAAAGGTCATGGTTCTTATCCTGGACCCGTAGTCCCGGAGTGGCCGGCTGCCTGCTGAAATTCCGCACGGATCAGGATGCCTCCCAGACCAAAACTAAAACCATAGGCAACTGTGGCAGGTTTGACAGTGCCAAGTGCCTCCTGCAAACTGACATCAGGAACCTGGCCTTTTAAGTTTTGTTTCTCTGGGGAAAAGCCATCGTTCTTGTACACGGCCGTGTGGCCTGGAGTGCCCGGCCGCCTGCTGAAATTCCGCATGGGTCAGGATGCATCCCAGATGAAAAGTGCCTCCACAGGCACCTGTGGCTGGTTTGACAGTGCCAAGTGCCTCCTGCAAACTGACATCAGGAACCTGGCCTGGTGACTTTTGTTTCTCTGGGGAAAGGCCATCATTCCTCTCCTGGGCCCGCTGGCCCCGAGTGGCCGGCTGCCTGCTGAAATTCCGCACGGATCAGGATACCTCCCAGATGAAAGGAGCCCCCACAGGCAACTGTGGCTGGTTTGACAGTGCCAAGTGCCTCCTGCAAGCTGACATCAGGAACCTGGCCTGGTGACTTTTGTTTCTCTGGGGAAAGGTCATGGTTCATATCCTGGACCCGTAGTCCCGGAGTGGCCGGCTGCCTGCTGAAATTCCGAACGGATTAGGATGCCGCCCAGATGAAAGGTACCACCACAGGCAACTGTGGCAGGTTTGACAGTGCCAAGTGCCTCCTGCAAACTGACATCAGGAACCTGGCCTGGTGACTTTTGTTTCTCTGGGGAAAGGCCATCGTTCCTCTCCAGGGCCCGCTGCCCCAGAGTGGCCGACTGCCTGCTGAAATTCCGCACGCATCAGGATGCCTCCCAGATGAAAGACCCCCACAGGCAACTGTGGCTGGTTTGACAGTGCCAAGTGCCTCCTGCAAGCTGACATCAGGAACCTGGCCTGGTGACTTTTGTTTCTCTGGGGAAAGGCCATCGTTCCTCTCCAGGGCCCGCTGCCCCGGAGTGGCAGACTGCCTGCTGAAATTCCACACGGATCAGGATACCTCCCAGATGAAAGGAGCCCCCACAGGCAACAGTGGCTGGTTTGACAGTGGCAAGTGCCTCCTGCAAACTGACATCAGGAACCTGGCCTGGTGACTTTTGTTTCTCTGGGGAAAGGCCATCATTCTTCTCCAGTGCCCGTTGGCCCGGAGTGGCCGGCTGCCTGCTGAAATTCCGCACGGATCAGGATACCTCCCAGATGGAAAGGTGCCCCCATAGGCACCTGTGCCTGGTTTGACAGTGCCAAGTGCCTCCTGCAAACTGACATCAGGAACCTGGCCTGGTAACTTTTGTTTCTCTGGGGAAAGGCCATGGTTCATATCCACGGCCTGGTGGCCCAGAGTGTCCGGCTCCCTCCTGAAATTCAGCATGGATCAGGATGCCTCCCAGATGAAAAGTACCCCACAGGCACCTGTGGCTGGTTTGAAAATGCAAAGTGCCTCCTGCCAACTGACATCAGGAACCTGGCCTGGTGACTTTTGTTTCTCTGGGGAAAGGCCATCATTCTTTTCCGGGGCACGCTGGCCAGGAGTTGCCTCCAGCCTGCTGAAATTCCGCACGGATCAGGATGCCTCCCAGACCGAAACTAAAACCATAGGCAACTGTGGCTGGTTTGACAGTGCCAAGTGCCTCCTGCAAACTGACATCAGGAACCTGGCCTGGTAAGTTTTATTTCTCTGGGGAAAAGCCATCGTTCTTGTCCAGGGCCTTGCGGCCTGGAGTGCCCGGCCGCCTGCTGAAATTCCGCATGGTTCAGGATGCATCCCAGATGGAAAGTGCCCCCAAAGGCACCTGAGGCTGGTTTGACAGTGCCAAGTGCCTCCTGCCAACTGACATCAGGAACCTGGCCAGGTGACTTTTGTTTCTCTGGGGAAAGGCCATCGATCCTCTCCAGGGCCCGCTGCCCCGGAGTGGCAGACTGCCTGCTGAAATTCCGCATGGATCAGGATAACTCCCAGATGAAAGGAGCCCCCACAGGCAACTGTGGCTGGTTTGACAGTGCCAAGTGCCTCCTGCAAGCTGACATCAGGAACCTGACCTGGTGACTTTTGTTTCTCTGGGGAAAGGCCATGGTTCATATCCTGGACACGTAGGACCGGAGAGGCTGGCTGCCTGCTGAAATTCTGTACTGATCAAGCTGCCGCCGAGATGCAAGGTGCCCCACAGGCACCTGTGGCTGGTTCGACAGTGCCAAGTGCCTCCTGCAAACTGACATCAGGAACCTGGCCTGGTGACTTTTGTTTCTCTGGGGAAAGGCCATAGATGATGTCCAGTGCCCCCTTGCCCGGAGTGGCCGACTGCCTGCTGAGTTTCCGCACGGATCAGGATAGCTCCCAGATGCAAGGTGCCCCCACAGGCAACTGTGGCTGGTTTGACAGTGCCAAGTGCCTCCTGCAAGCTGACATCAGGAACCTGGCCAGGTGACTTTTGTTTCTCTGGGGAAAGGCCATCGTTCCTCTCCAGGGCCTGCTGGCCCGCAGTGGCCGGCTGCCTGCTGGAATTCCACACGGATCAGGATAGCTCCCAGATGAAAGGAGCCCCCACAGGCAACGGTGGCTGGTTTGACAGTGCCAAGTGCCTCCTACAAGCTGACATCAGGAACCTGGCCTGGTGACTTTTGTTTCTCTGGGGAAAGGTCATGGTTCATATCCTGGACCCGTAGTCCCGGCGTGGCCGGCTGCCTGCTGAAATTCCGAAAGGATCAGGATGCCTCCTACATGCAAGGTGCCCCCAGAGGCAACTGTGGCTGGTTTGACAGTGCCAAGTGCCTCCTGCAAACTGACATCAGGAACCTGGCCCGGTGACTTTTGTTTCTCTGGGGAAAGGCCATCATTCTTCTCCAGTGCCCGTTGGCCCGGAGTGGCCGGCTGCCTGCTGAAATTCCTCACGGATCAGGATACCTCCCAGATGCAAGGTGCCCCCACAGGCAACTGTGGCTGGTTTGACAGTGCCATGTGCCTCCTGCAAACTGACATCAGGAACCTGACCTGGTGACTTTTGTTTCTCTGGGGAAAGGCCATGGTTCATATCCTGGACACGTAGGACCAGAGAGGCCGGCTGCCTGCTGAAATTCTGTACTGATCAAGCTGCCGCCGAGATGCAAGGTGCCCCACAGGCACCTGTGGCTGGTTCGACAGTGCCAAGTGCCTCCTGCAAACTGACATCAGGAACCTGGCCTGGTGACTTTTGTTTCTCTGGGGAAAGGACATAGATGATGTCCAGTGCCCCCTTGCCCGGAGTGGCCGACTGCCTGCTGAGTTTCCGCACGGATCAGGATAGCTCCCAGATGCAAGGTGCCCCCACAGGCAACTGTGGCTGGTTTGAAAGTGCCAAGTGCCTCCTGCAAACTGACATAAGGAACCTGGCCAGGTGACTTTTGTTTCTCTGGGGAAAGGCCATCGTTCCTCTCCAGGGCCCGCTGGCCCGCAGTGGCCGGCTGCCTGCTGGAATTCCACACGGATCAGGATAGCTCCCAGATGAAAGGAGCCCCCACAGGCAACGGTGGCTGGTTTGACAGTGCCAAGTGCCTCCTACAAGCTGACATCAGGAACCTGGCCTGGTGACTTTTGTTTCTCTGGGGAAAGGTCATGGTTCATATCCTGGACCCGTAGTCCCGGCGTGGCCGGCTGCCTGCTGAAATTCCGAACGGATTAGGATGCCGCCCAGATGCAAGGTACCACCACAGGCAACTGTGGCAGGCTTGACAGTGCCAAGTGCCTCCTGCAAACTGACATCAGGAACCTGGCCTGGTGACTTTTGTTTCTCTGGGGAAAAGCCGTGGTTCATGTCCAGGGCCTGGTGGCCCGGAGTGGCCGGCCGCCTGCTGAAATTCAGCATGGATCAGGATGCCTCCCAGATGAAAAATGCCCCCACAGGCACCTGTGGCTGGATTGACAGTGCCAAGTGCCTGCTGCCAACTGACATCAGGAACCTGGCCTGGTGACTTTTGTTTCTCTGGGGAAAGGCCATCATTCTTCTCCAGTGCCCGTTGGCCCGGAGTGGCCGGCTGCCTGCTGAAATTCCTCACGGATCAGGATAACTCCCAGATGAAAGGAGCCCCCACAGGCAACTGTGGCTGGTTTGACAGTGCCAAGTGCCTCCTGCAAGCTGACATCAGGAATCTGGCCTGGTGACTTTTGTTTCTCTGGGGAAAGGTCATGGTTCATATCCTGGACCCGTAGTCCCGGAGTGGCCGGCTGCCTGCTGAAATTCCGAACGGATTAGGATGCCGCCCAGATGAAAGGTACCACCACAGGCAACTGTGGCAGGTTTGACAGTGCCAAGTGCCTCCTGCAAACTGACATCAGGAACCTGGCCTGGTGACTTTTGTTTCTCTGGGGAAAAGCCATGGTTAATGTACAGGGCCGGGTGTCCCGGAGTGGCCGGCTGCCTGCTGAACTTCCGAAAGGACCAGGATGCCTCCCAGATGCAAGGTACCCCAGAGGCAACTGTGGCTGGTTTGACAGTGCCAAGTGCCTCCTGCAAACTGACATCAGGAACCTGGCCCGGTGACTTTTGTTTCTCTGGGGAAAGGCCATCATTCTTCTCCAGTGCCCGTTGGCCCGGAGTGGCCGGCTGCCTGCTGAAATTCCTCACGGATCAGGATACCTCCGAGATGCAAGGTGCCCCCATAGGCACCTGTGGCTGGTTTGACAGTGCCAAGTGCCTCCTGCAAACTGACATCAGGAACCTGGCCTGGTGACTTTTGTTTCTCTGGGGAAAGGCCATGGTTCATGTCCACGGCCTGGTGGCCCGGAGTGTCCGGCCGCCTGCTGAAATTCCGCATGGATCAGGATGCCTCCCACATGAAAATTGCCCCCACAGGCACCTGTGGCTGGTTTGACAGTGCCAAGTGCCTCCTGCAAACTGACATCAGGAACCTGACCTGGTGACTTTTGTTTCTCTGGGGAAAGGCCATGGTTCATGTCCACGGCCTGGTGGCCCGGAGTGTCCGGCCACCTGCTGAAATTCCGCATGGATCAGGATGCCTCCCACATGAAAATTGCCCCCACAGGCACCTGTGGCTGGTTTGACAGTGCCAAGTGCCTCCTGCAAACTGACATCAGGAACCTGGCCTGGTGACTTTTGTTTCTCTGGGGAAAGGCCATGGTTCATGTCCACGGCCTGGTGGCCCGGAGTGTCCGGCCGCCTGCTGAAATTCCGCATGGATCAAGATGCCTCCCACATGAAAATTGCCCCCACAGGCACCTGTGGCTGGTTTGACAGTGCCAAGTGCCTCCTGCAAACTGACATCAGGAACCTGGCCAGGTGACTTTTGTTTCTCTGGGGAAAGGCCATCGTTCCTCTCCTGGGCCCGCTGGCCCCGAGCGGCCGGCTGCCTGCTGAAATTCCGCACGGATCAGGATACCTCCCAGATGGAAAGGAGCCCCCACAGGCAACTGTGGCTGGTTTGACAGTGCCATGTGCCTCCTGCAAACTGACATCAGGAACCTGGCCTGGTGACTTTTGTTTCTCTGGGGAAAAGCCGTGGTTCATGTTCAGGGCCTGGTGGCCCGGAGGGGCCGGCCGCCTGCTGAAATTCCGCATGGATCAGGATGCCTCCCAGATGAAAAGTGCCCCCACAGGCACCTGAGGCTGGTTTGACAGTGCCAAGTGCCTCCTGCCAACTGACATCAGGAACCTGGCCAGGTGACTTTTGTTTCTCTGGGGAAAGGCCATCGTTTCTCTCCAGGGCCCGCTGCCCCGGAGTGGCAGACTGCCTGCTGAAATTCCGCATGGATCAGGATGCCTCCCAGATGAAAAGTGCCCCCACAGGCAACTGTGGCTGGTTTGACAGTGCCAAGTGCCTCCTGCAAACTGACATCAGGAACCTGGCCTGGTGACTTTTGTTTCTCTGGGGAAAGGCCATCATTCTTCTCCAGTGCCAGCTGGCCCGGAGTGGCCGGCTGCCTGCTGAAATTCCGCACGGATCAGGATACCTCCCAGATGCAAGGTGCCCCCACAGGCAGCTGTGGCTGGTTTGAAAGTGCCTAGTGCCTCCTGCAAACTGACATCAGGAACCTGGCCAGGTGACTTTTGTTTCTCTGGGGAAAGGCCATAGTTCCTCTCCTGGGCCCGCTGGCCCCGAGTGGCCGGCTGCCTGCTGAAATTCCGCACGGATCAGGATACCTCCCAGATGGAAAGGAGCCCCCACAGGCAACTGTGGCTGGTTTGACAGTGCCAAGTGCCTCCTGCAAACTGACATCAGGAACCTGGCCTGGTGACTTTTGTTTCTCCGGGGAAAGGTCATGGTTCTTATCCTGGACCCGTAGTCCCGGAGTGGCCGGCTGCCTGCTGAAATTCCGCACGGATCAGGATGCCTCCCAGACCAAAACTAAAACCATAGGCAACTGTGGCAGGTTTGACAGTGCCAAGTGCCTCCTGCAAACTGACATCAGGAACCTGGCCTTTTAAGTTTTGTTTCTCTGGGGAAAAGCCATCGTTCTTGTACACGGCCGTGTGGCCTGGAGTGCCCGGCCGCCTGCTGAAATTCCGCATGGGTCAGGATGCATCCCAGATGAAAAGTGCCTCCACAGGCACCTGTGGCTGGTTTGACAGTGCCAAGTGCCTCCTGCAAACTGACATCAGGAACCTGGCCTTTTAAGTTTTGTTTCTCTGGGGAAAAGCCATCGTTCTTGTACACGGCCGTGTGGCCTGGAGTGCCCGGCCGCCTGCTGAAATTCCGCATGGGTCAGGATGCATCCCAGATGAAAAGTGCCTCCACAGGCACCTGTGGCTGGTTTGACAGTGCCAAGTGCCTCCTGCAAACTGACATCAGGAACCTGGCCTGGTGACTTTTGTTTCTCTGGGGAAAGGCCATCATTCCTCTCCTGGGCCCGCTGGCCCCGAGTGGCCGGCTGCCTGCTGAAATTCCGCACGGATCAGGATACCTCCCAGATGAAAGGAGCCCCCACAGGCAACTGTGGCTGGTTTGACAGTGCCAAGTGCCTCCTGCAAGCTGACATCAGGAACCTGGCCTGGTGACTTTTGTTTCTCTGGGGAAAGGTCATGGTTCATATCCTGGACCCGTAGTCCCGGAGTGGCCGGCTGCCTGCTGAAATTCCGAACGGATTAGGATGCCGCCCAGATGAAAGGTACCACCACAGGCAACTGTGGCAGGTTTGACAGTGCCAAGTGCCTCCTGCAAACTGACATCAGGAACCTGGCCTGGTGACTTTTGTTTCTCTGGGGAAAAGCCATGGTTAATGTACAGGGCCGGGTGTCCCGGAGTGGCCGGCTGCCTGCTGAACTTCCGAAAGGACCAGGATGCCTCCCAGATGCAAGGTACCCCAGAGGCAACTGTGGCTGGTTTGACAGTGCCAAGTGCCTCCTGCAAACTGACATCAGGAACCTGGCCCGGTGACTTTTGTTTCTCTGGGGAAAGGCCATCATTCTTCTCCAGTGCCCGTTGGCCCGGAGTGGCCGGCTGCCTGCTGAAATTCCTCACGGATCAGGATACCTCCGAGATGCAAGGTGCCCCCATAGGCACCTGTGGCTGGTTTGACAGTGCCAAGTGCCTCCTGCAAACTGACATCAGGAACCTGGCCTGGTGACTTTTGTTTCTCTGGGGAAAGGCCATGGTTCATGTCCACGGCCTGGTGGCCCGGAGTGTCCGGCCGCCTGCTGAAATTCCGCATGGATCAGGATGCCTCCCACATGAAAATTGCCCCCACAGGCACCTGTGGCTGGTTTGACAGTGCCAAGTGCCTCCTGCAAACTGACATCAGGAACCTGACCTGGTGACTTTTGTTTCTCTGGGGAAAGGCCATGGTTCATGTCCACGGCCTGGTGGCCCGGAGTGTCCGGCCACCTGCTGAAATTCCGCATGGATCAGGATGCCTCCCACATGAAAATTGCCCCCACAGGCACCTGTGGCTGGTTTGACAGTGCCAAGTGCCTCCTGCAAACTGACATCAGGAACCTGGCCTGGTGACTTTTGTTTCTCTGGGGAAAGGCCATGGTTCATGTCCACGGCCTGGTGGCCCGGAGTGTCCGGCCGCCTGCTGAAATTCCGCATGGATCAAGATGCCTCCCACATGAAAATTGCCCCCACAGGCACCTGTGGCTGGTTTGACAGTGCCAAGTGCCTCCTGCAAACTGACATCAGGAACCTGGCCAGGTGACTTTTGTTTCTCTGGGGAAAGGCCATCGTTCCTCTCCTGGGCCCGCTGGCCCCGAGTGGCCGGCTGCCTGCTGAAATTCCGCACGGATCAGGATACCTCCCAGATGGAAAGGAGCCCCCACAGGCAACTGTGGCTGGTTTGACAGTGCCATGTGCCTCCTGCAAACTGACATCAGGAACCTGGCCTGGTGACTTTTGTTTCCCTGGGGAAAAGCCGTGGTTCATGTTCAGGGCCTGGTGGCCCGGAGGGGCCGGCCGCCTGCTGAAATTCCGCATGGATCAGGATGCCTCCCAGATGAAAAGTGCCCCCACAGGCACCTGAGGCTGGTTTGACAGTGCCAAGTGCCTCCTGCCAACTGACATCAGGAACCTGGCCAGGTGACTTTTGTTTCTCTGGGGAAAGGCCATCGTTTCTCTCCAGGGCCCGCTGCCCCGGAGTGGCAGACTGCCTGCTGAAATTCCGCATGGATCAGGATGCCTCCCAGATGAAAAGTGCCCCCACAGGCAACTGTGGCTGGTTTGACAGTGCCAAGTGCCTCCTGCAAACTGACATCAGGAACCTGGCCTGGTGACTTTTGTTTCTCTGGGGAAAGGCCATCATTCTTCTCCAGTGCCAGCTGGCCCGGAGTGGCCGGCTGCCTGCTGAAATTCCGCACGGATCAGGATACCTCCCAGATGCAAGGTGCCCCCACAGGCAGCTGTGGCTGGTTTGAAAGTGCCTAGTGCCTCCTGCAAACTGACATCAGGAACCTGGCCAGGTGACTTTTGTTTCTCTGGGGAAAGGCCATAGTTCCTCTCCTGGGCCCGCTGGCCCCGAGTGGCCGGCTGCCTGCTGAAATTCCGCACGGATCAGGATACCTCCCAGATGGAAAGGAGCCCCCACAGGCAACTGTGGCTGGTTTGACAGTGCCAAGTGCCTCCTGCAAACTGACATCAGGAACCTGGCCTGGTGACTTTTGTTTCTCCGGGGAAAGGTCATGGTTCTTATCCTGGACCCGTAGTCCCGGAGTGGCCGGCTGCCTGCTGAAATTCCGCACGGATCAGGATGCCTCCCAGACCAAAACTAAAACCATAGGCAACTGTGGCAGGTTTGACAGTGCCAAGTGCCTCCTGCAAACTGACATCAGGAACCTGGCCTTTTAAGTTTTGTTTCTCTGGGGAAAAGCCATCGTTCTTGTACACGGCCGTGTGGCCTGGAGTGCCCGGCCGCCTGCTGAAATTCCGCATGGGTCAGGATGCATCCCAGATGAAAAGTGCCTCCACAGGCACCTGTGGCTGGTTTGACAGTGCCAAGTGCCTCCTGCAAACTGACATCAGGAACCTGGCCTGGTGACTTTTGTTTCTCTGGGGAAAGGCCATCATTCCTCTCCTGGGCCCGCTGGCCCCGAGTGGCCGGCTGCCTGCTGAAATTCCGCACGGATCAGGATACCTCCCAGATGAAAGGAGCCCCCACAGGCAACTGTGGCTGGTTTGACAGTGCCAAGTGCCTCCTGCAAGCTGACATCAGGAACCTGGCCTGGTGACTTTTGTTTCTCTGGGGAAAGGTCATGGTTCATATCCTGGACCCGTAGTCCCGGAGTGGCCGGCTGCCTGCTGAAATTCCGAACGGATTAGGATGCCGCCCAGATGAAAGGTACCACCACAGGCAACTGTGGCAGGTTTGACAGTGCCAAGTGCCTCCTGCAAACTGACATCAGGAACCTGGCCTGGTGACTTTTGTTTCTCTGGGGAAAAGCCATCGTTCTTGTCCAGGGCCGTGCGGCCTGGAGTGGCCGGCCGCCTGCTGAAATTCTGCATGGGTCAGGACGCATCCCAGATGGAAAGTGCCCCCAAAGGCAACTATGGCTGGATTGACAGTGCCAAGTGCCTCCTGCAAACTGACATCAGGAATCTGGCCTGGTGACATTTGTTTCTCTGGGGAAAGGCCATGGTTCATATCCTGGACACGTAGGACCGGAGAGGCCGACTGCCTGCTGAAATTCCTCACGGATCAGGCTGCCGCCGAGATGCAAGGTGCCCCCACAGGCAACTGTGGCTAGTTAGACAGTGCAAAGTGCCTCCTGCAAACTGACATCAGGAACCTGGCCTGGTGACTTTTGTTTCTCTGGGGAAAAGCCATGGTTAATGTACAGGGCCGGGTGTCCCGGAGTGGCCGGCTGCCTGCTGAAATTCCGAACGGATCAGGATGCCTCCCAGATGCAAGGTGCCCTCAGAGGCAACTGTGGCTGGTTTGACAGTGCCAAGTGCCTCCTGCAAACTGACATCAGGAACCTGGCCTGGTAAGTTTTGTTTCTCTGGGGAAAGGCCATCGTTCTTGTCCGGGGCACGCCGTCCCGGAGTGGCCGGCTGCCTGCTGAAATTCCTCACGGATCAGGATACCTCCCAGATGCAAGGTGCCCCCACAGGCAACTGTGGCTGGTTTGACAGTGCCAAGTGCCTCCTGCAAACTGACATCAGGAACCTGGCCTGGTGACTTTTGTTTCTCTGGGGAAAGGCCATCATTCTTCTCCAGTGCCAGCTGGCCCGGAGTGGCCGGCTGCCTGCTGAAATTCCGCACGGATCAGGATACATCCCAGATGCAAGGTGCCCCCACAGGCAGCTGTGGCTGGTTTGAAAGTGCCTAGTGCCTCCTGCAAACTGACATCAGGAACCTGGCCAGGTGACTTTTGTTTCTCTGGGGAAAGGCCATCGTTCCTCTCCTGGGCCCGCTGGCCCCGAGTGGCCGGCTGCCTGCTGAAATTCCGCACGGATCAGGATACCTCCCAGATGGAAAGGAGCCCCCACAGGCAACTGTGGCTGGTTTGACAGTGCCAAGTGCCTCCTGCAAACTGACATCAGGAACCTGGCCTGGTGACTTTTGTTTCTCCGGGGAAAGGTCATGGTTCTTATCCTGGACCCGTAGTCCCGGAGTGGCCGGCTGCCTGCTGAAATTCCGCACGGATCAGGATGCCTCCCAGACCAAAACTAAAACCATAGGCAACTGTGGCAGGTTTGACAGTGCCAAGTGCCTCCTGCAAACTGACATCAGGAACCTGGCCTTTTAAGTTTTGTTTCTCTGGGGAAAAGCCATCGTTCTTGTACACGGCCGTGTGGCCTGGAGTGCCCGGCCGCCTGCTGAAATTCCGCATGGGTCAGGATGCATCCCAGATGAAAAGTGCCCCCACAGGCACCTGTGGCTGGTTTGACAGTGCCAAGTGCCTCCTGCAAACTGACATCAGGAACCTGGCCTGGTGACTTTTGTTTCTCTGGGGAAAGGCCATCATTCCTCTCCTGGGCCCGCTGGCCCCGAGTGGCCGGCTGCCTGCTGAAATTCCGCACGGATCAGGATACCTCCCAGATGAAAGGAGCCCCCACAGGCAACTGTGGCTGGTTTGACAGTGCCAAGTGCCTCCTGCAAGCTGACATCAGGAACCTGGCCTGGTGACTTTTGTTTCTCTGGGGAAAGGTCATGGTTCATATCCTGGACCCGTAGTCCCGGAGTGGCCGGCTGCCTGCTGAAATTCCGAACGGATTAGGATGCCGCCCAGATGAAAGGTACCACCACAGGCAACTGTGGCAGGTTTGACAGTGCCAAGTGCCTCCTGCAAACTGACATCAGGAACCTGGCCAGGTGACTTTTGTTTCTCTGGGGAAAAGCCATCGTTCTTGTCCAGGGCCGTGCGGCCTGGAGTGGCCGGCCGCCTGCTGAAATTCTGCATGGGTCCGGACGCATCCCAGATGGAAAGTGCCCCCAAAGGCAACTATGGCTGGATTGACAGTGCCAAGTGCCTCCTGCAAACTGACATCAGGAATCTGGCCTGGTGACATTTGTTTCTCTGGGGAAAGGCCATGGTTCATATCCTGGACACGTAGGACCGGAGAGGCCGACTGCCTGCTGAAATTCCTCACGGATCAGGCTGCCGCCGAGATGCAAGGTGCCCCCACAGGCAACTGTGGCTAGTTAGACAGTGCAAAGTGCCTCCTGCAAACTGACATCAGGAACCTGGCCTGGTGACTTTTGTTTCTCTGGGGAAAAGCCATGGTTAATGTACAGGGCCGGGTGTCCCGGAGTGGCCGGCTGCCTGCTGAAATTCCGAACGGATCAGGATGCCTCCCAGATGCAAGGTGCCCTCAGAGGCAACTGTGGCTGGTTTGACAGTGCCAAGTGCCTCCTGCAAACTGACATCAGGAACCTGGCCTGGTAAGTTTTGTTTCTCTGGGGAAAGGCCATCGTTCTTGTCCGGGGCACGCCGTCCCGGAGTGGCCGGCTGCCTGCTGAAATTCCTCACGGATCAGGATACCTCCCAGATGCAAGGTGCCCCCACAGGCAACTGTGGCTGGTTTGACAGTGCCATGTGCCTCCTGCAAACTGACATCAGGAACCTGACCTGGTGACTTTTGTTTCTCTGGGGAAAGGCCATGGTTCATATCCTGGACACGTAGGACCGGAGAGGCCGGCTGCCTGCGGAAATTCTGTACTGATCAAGCTGCCGCCGAGATGCAAGGTGCCCCACAGGCACCTGTGGCTGGTTCGACAGTGCCAAGTGCCTCCTGCAAACTGACATCAGGAACCTGGCCAGGTGACTTTTGTTTCTCTGGGGAAAGGCCATAGATGATGTCCAGTGCCCCCTTGCCCGGAGTGGCCGACTGCCTGCTGAGTTTCCGCACGGATCAGGATAGCTCCCAGATGCAAGGTGCCCCCACAGGCAACTGTGGCTGGTTTGAGAGTGCCAAGTGCCTCCTGCAAACTGACATCAGGAACCTGGCCAGGTGACTTTTGTTTCTCTGGGGAAAGGCCATCGTTCCTCTCCAGGGCCCGCTGGCCCCCAGTGGTCGGCTGCCTGCTGGAATTCCACACGGATCAGGATAGCTCCCAGATGAAAGGAGCCCCCACAGGCAACGGTGGCTGGTTTGACAGTGCCAAGTGCCTCCTGCAAGCTGACATCAGGAACCTGGCCTGGTGACTTTTGTTTCTCTGGGGAAAGGTCATGGTTCATATCCTGGACCCGTAGTCCCGGCGTGGCCGGCTGCCTGCTGAAATTCCGAACGGATTAGGATGCCGCCCAGATGCAAGGTACCACCACAGGCAACTGTGGCAGGCTTGACAGTGCCAAGTGCCTCCTGCAAACTGACATCAGGAACCTGGCCTGGTGACTTTTGTTTCTCTGGGGAAAAGCCGTGGTTCATGTCCAGGGCCTGGTGGCCCGGATTGGCCGGCCGCCTGCTGAAATTCAGCATGGATCAGGATGCCTCCCAGATGAAAAATGCCCCCAGAGGCACCTGTGGCTGGTTTGACAGTGCCAAGTGCCTGCTGCCAACTGACATCAGGAACCTGGCCTGGTGTCTTTTCTTTCTCTGGGGAAAGGCCATCGTTCCACTCCAGGGCCTGGTGGCCCGGAGTGGCCGGCTGCCTGCTGATATTCCGCACGGATCAGGATACCTCCCAGATGAAAGGAGCCCCCACAGGCAACTGTGGCTGGTTTGACAGTGCCAAGTGCCTCCTGCAAGCTGACATCAGGAACCTGGCCTGGTGACTTTTGTTTCTCTGGGGAAAGGCCATCGTTCCTCTCCAGGGCCCGCTGCCCCGGAGTGGCAGACTGCCTGCTGAAATTCCGCACGGATGAGGATAACTCCCAGATGAAAGGAGCCCCCAGAGGCAACTGTGGCTGGTTTGACAGTGCCAAGTGCCTCCTGCAAACTGACATCAGGAACCTGGCCTGGTGACTTTTGTTTCTCTGGGGAAAGGCCATCATTCTTCTCCAGTGCCCGTTGGCCCGGAGTGGCCGGCTGCCTGCTGAAATTCCGCACGGTCAGGATAACTCCCAGATGAAAGGAGCCCCCACAGGCAACTGTGGCTGGTTTGACAGTGCCAAGTGCCTCCTGCAAACTGACATCAGGAACCTGGCCTGGTGACTTTTGTTTCTCTGGGGAAAGGTCATGGTTCATATCCTGGACCCGTAGTCCCGGAGTGGCCGGCTGCCTGCTGAAATTCCGAACGGATTAGGATGCCGCCCAGATGAAAGGTACCACGACAGGCAACTGTGGCAGGTTTGACAGTGCCAAGTGCCTCCTGCAAACTGACATCAGGAACCTGGCCTGGTGACTTTTGTTTCTCTGGGGAAAAGCCATCGTTCTTGTCCAGGGCCTTGCGGCCTGGAGTGGCCGGCCGCCTGCTGAAATTCCGCATGGGTCAGGATGCATCCCAGATGGAAAGTGCCCCCAAAGGCAACTGTGGCTGGATTGACAGTGCCAAGTGCCTCCTGCAAACTGACATCAGGAATCTGGCCAGGTGACTTTTGTTTCTCTGGGGAAAGGCCATGGTTCATATCCTGGACACGTAGGACCGGAGAGGCCGACTGCCTGCTGAAATTCCGAACGGATTAGGCTGCCGCCGAGATGCAAGGTGCCCCCACAGGCAACTGTGGCTGGTTCGACAGTGCCAAGTGCCTCCTGCAAACTGACATCAGGAACCTGGCCTGGTGACTTTTGTTTCTCTGGGGAAAAGCCATGGTTAATGTACAGGGCCGGGTGTCCCGGAGTGGCCGGCTGCCTGCTGAACTTCCGAAAGGATCAGGATGCCTCCCAGATGCAAGGTGCCCCCACAGGCAACTGTGGCTGGTTTGACAGTGCCAAGTGCCTCCTGCAAACTGACATCAGGAACCTGGCCCGGTGACTTTTGTTTCTCTGGGGAAAGGCCATCATTCTTCTCCAGTGCCCGTTGGCCCGGAGTGGCCGGCTGCCTGCTGAAATTCCTCACGGATCAGGATACCTCCGAGATGCAAGGTGCTCCCATAGGCACCTGTGGCTGGTTTGACAGTGCCAAGTGCCTCCTGCAAACTGACATCAGGAACCTGGCCTGGTAAGTTTTGTTTCTCTGGGGAAAGGCCATGGTTCATGTCCACGGCCTGGTGGCCCGGAGTGTCCGGCCGCCTGCTGAAATTCCGCATGGATCAGGATGCCTCCCACATGAAAATTGCCCCCACAGGCACCTGTGGCTGGTTTGACAGTGCCAAGTGCCTCCTGCAAACTGACATCAGGAACCTGGCCAGGTGACTTTTGTTTCTCTGGGGAAAGGTCATGGTTCATATCCTGGACTCGTAGGACCGGAGAGGCCGGCTGCCTGCTGAAATTCCTCACGGATCAGGCTGCCGCCGAGATGCAAGGTGCCCCACAGGCACCTGTGGCTGGTTCGACAGTGCCAAGTGCCTCCTGCAAACTGACATCAGGAACCTGGCCTGGTGAGTTTTGTTTCTCTGGGGAAAGGCCATAGATGATGTCCAGTGCCCCCTTGCCCGGAGTGGCAGACAGCCTGCTGAATTTCCGCACGGATCAGGATAGCTCCCAGATGAAAGGAGCCCCCTCAGGCAACGGTGGCTGGTTTGACAGTGCCAAGTGCCTCCTACAAGCTGACATCAGGAACCTGGCCTGGTGACTTTTGTTTCTCTGGGGAAAGGTCATGGTTCATATCCTGGACCCGTAGTCCCGGCGTGGCCGGCTGCCTGCTGAAATTCCGAACGGATTAGGATGCCGCCCAGATGCAAGGTACCACCACAGGCAACTGTGGCAGGCTTGACAGTGCCAAGTGCCTCCTGCAAACTGACATCAGGAACCTGGCCTGGTGACTTTTGTTTCTCTGGGGAAAAGCCGTGGTTCATGTCCAGGGCCTGGTGGCCCGGAGTGGCCGGCCGCCTGCTGAAATTCAGCATGGATCAGGATGCCTCCCAGATGAAAAATGCCCCCAGAGGCACCTGTGGCTGGTTTGACAGTGCCAAGTGCCTGCTGCCAACTGACATCAGGAACCTGGCCTGGTGACTTTTGTTTCTCTGGGGAAAGGCCATCGTTCCTCTCCAGGGCCCGCTGCCCCGGAGTGGCAGACTGCCTGCTGAAATTCCGCACGGATGAGGATAACTCCCAGATGAAAGGAGCCCCAAGAGGCAACTGTGGCTGGTTTGACAGTGCCAAGTGCCTCCTGCAAACTGACATCAGGAACCTGGCCTGGTGACTTTTGTTTCTCTGGGGAAAGGCCATCATTCTTCTCCAGTGCCCGTTGGCCCGGAGTGGCCGGCTGCCTGCTGAAATTCCGCACGGATCAGGATAACTCCCAGATGAAAGGAGCCCCCACAGGCAACTGTGGCTGGTTTGACAGTGCCAAGTGCCTCCTGCAAGCTGACATCAGGAACCTGGCCTGGTGACTTTTGTTTCTCTGGGGAAAGGTCATGGTTCATATCCTGGACCCGTAGTCCCGGAGTGGCCGGCTGCCTGCTGAAATTCCGAACGGATTAGGATGCCGCCCAGATGAAAGGTACCACCACAGGCAACTATGTCTGGATTGACAGTGCCAAGTGCCTCCTGCAAACTGACATCAGGAACCTGGCCTGGTGACTTTTGTTTCTCTGGGGAAAAGCCATCGTTCTTGTCCAGGGCCTTGCGGCCTGGAGTGGCCGGCCGCCTGCTGAAATTCCGCATGGGTCAGGATGCATCCCAGATGGAAAGTGCCCCCAAAGGCAACTGTGGCTGGATTGACAGTGCCAAGTGCCTCCTGCAAACTGACATCAGGAATCTGGCCAGGTGACTTTTGTTTCTCTGGGGAAAGGCCATGGTTCATATCCTGGACACGTAGGACCGGAGAGGCCGACTGCCTGCTGAAATTCCGAACGGATTAGGCTGCCGCCGAGATGCAAGGTGCCCCCACAGGCAACTGTGGCTGGTTCGACAGTGCCAAGTGCCTCCTGCAAACTGACATCAGGAACCTGGCCTGGTGACTTTTGTTTCTCTGGGGAAAAGCCATGGTTAATGTACAGGGCCTGGTGTCCCGGAGTGGCCGGCTGCCTGCTGAACTTCCGAAAGGATCAGGATGCCTCCCAGATGCAAGGTGCCCCCAGAGGCAACTGTGGCTGGTTTGACAGTGCCAAGTGCCTCCTGCAAACTGACATCAGGAACCTGGCCCGGTGACTTTTGTTTCTCTGGGGAAAGGCCATCATTCTTCTCCAGTGCCCGTTGGCCCGGAGTGGCCGGCTGCCTGCTGAAATTCCTCACGGATCAGGATACCTCCGAGATGCAAGGTGCTCCCATAGGCACCTGTGGCTGGTTTGACAGTGCCAAGTGCCTCCTGCAAACTGACATCAGGAACCTGGCCTGGTGAGTTTTGTTTCTCTGGGGAAAGGCCATAGATGATGTCCAGTGCCCCCTTGCCCGGAGTGGCAGACAGCCTGCTGAATTTCCGCACGGATCAGGATAGCTCCCAGATGCAAGGTGCCCCCGCAGGAAACTGTGGCTGGTTTGAAAGTGCCTAGTGCCTCCTGCAAACTGACATCAGGAACCTGGCCAGGTGACTTTTGTTTCTCTGGGGAAAGGCCATCGTTCCTCTCCTGGGCCCGCTGGCCCGGAGTGGCCGGCTGCCTGCTGAAATTCCGCACGGATCAGGATACCTCCCAGATGGAAAGGAGCCCCCACAGGCAACTGTGGCTGGTTTGACAGTGCCAAGTGCCTCCTGCAAACTGACATCAGGAACCTGGCCTGGTGACTTTTGTTTCTCCGGGGAAAGGTCATGGTTCATATCCTGGACCCGTAGTCCCGGTGTGGCCGGCTGCCTGCTGGAATTCCGCACGGATCAGGATGCCTCCCAGACCAAAACTAAAACCATAGGCAACTCTGGCAGGTTTGACAGTGCCAAGTGCCTCCTGCAAACTGACATCAGGAACCTGGCCTGGTGACTTTTGTTTCTCTGGGGAAAGGCCATCATTCCTCTCCTGGGCCCGCTGGCCCCGAGTGGCCGGCTGCCTGCTGAAATTCCGCACGGATCAGGATACCTCCCAGATGAAAGGAGCCCCCACAGGCAACTGTGGCTGGTTTGACAGTGCCAAGTGCCTCCTGCAAGCTGACATCAGGAACCTGGCCTGGTGACTTTTGTTTCTCTGGGGAAAGGTCATGGTTCATATCCTGGACCCGTAGTCCCGGAGTGGCCGGCTGCCTGCTGAAATTCCGAACGGATTAGGATGCCGCCCAGATGAAAGGTACCACCACAGGCAACTGTGGCAGGTTTGACAGTGCCAAGTGCCTCCTGCAAACTGACATCAGGAACCTGGCCTGGTGACTTTTGTTTCTCTGGGGAAAAGCCATCGTTCTTGTCCAGGGCCTTGCGGCCTGGAGTGGCCGGCCGCCTGCTGAAATTCTGCATGGGTCAGGACGCATCCCAGATGGAAAGTGCCCCCAAAGGCAACTATGGCTGGATTGACAGTGCCAAGTGCCTCCTGCAAACTGACATCAGGAATCTGGCCTGGTGACATTTGTTTCTCTGGGGAAAGGCCATGGTTCATATCCTGGACACGTAGGACCGGAGAGGCCGACTGCCTGCTGAAATTCCTCACGGATCAGGCTGCCGCCGAGATGCAAGGTGCTCCCACAGGCACCTGTGGCTGGTTTGACAGTGCCAAGTGCCTCCTGCAAACTGACATCAGGAACCTGGCCTGGTAAGTTTTGTTTCTCTGGGGAAAGGCCATGGTTCATGTCCACGGCCTGGTGGCCCGGAGTGTCCGGCCGCCTGCTGAAATTCCGCATGGATCAGGATGCCTCCCACATGAAAATTGCCCCCACAGGCACCTGTGGCTGGTTTGACAGTGCCAAGTGCCTCCTGCCAACTGACATCAGGAACCTGGCCTGGTGACTTTTGTTTCTCTGGGGAAAGGTCATGGTTCATATCCTGGACTCGTAGGACCGGAGAGGCCGGCTGCCGGCTGAAATTCCTCACGGATCAGGCTGCCGCCGAGATGCAAGGTGCCCCACAGGCACCTGTGGATGGTCCGACAGTGCCAAGTGCCTCCTGCAAACTGACATCAGGAACCTGGCCTGGTGAGTTTTGTTTCTCTGGGGAAAGGCCATAGATGATGTCCAGTGCCCCCTTGCCCGGAGTGGCAGACAGCCTGCTGAATTTCCGCACGGATCAGGATAGCTCCCAGATGCAAGGTGCCCCCGCAGGAAACTGTGGCTGGTTTGAAAGTGCCTAGTGCCTCCTGCAAACTGACATCAGGAACCTGGCCAGGTGACTTTTGTTTCTCTGGGGAAAGGCCATCGTTCCTCTCCTGGGCCCGCTGGCCCCGAGTGGCCGGCTGCCTGCTGAAATTCCGCACGGATCAGGATACCTCCCAGATGGAAAGGAGCCCCCACAGGCAACTGTGGCTGGTTTGACAGTGCCAAGTGCCTCCTGCAAACTGACATCAGGAACCTGGCCTGGTGACTTTTGTTTCTCCGGGGAAAGGTCATGGTTCATATCCTGGACCCGTAGTCCCGGAGTGGCCGGCTGCCTGCTGAAATTCCGAACGGATTAGGATGCCGCCCAGATGAAAGGTACCACCACAGGCAACTGTGGCAGGTTTGACAGTGCCAAGTGCCTCCTGCAAACTGACATCAGGAACCTGGCCTGGTGACTTTTGTTTCTCTGGGGAAAAGCCGTGGTTCATGTCCAGGGCCTGGTGGCCCAGAGTGGCCGGCTGCCTGCTGAAATTCCGCATGGATCAGGATGCCTCCCAGATGAAAAGTGCCCCCACAGGCACCTGTGGCTGGTTTGACAGTGCCAAGTGCCTCCTGCCAACTGACATCAGGAACCTGGCCAGGTGACTTTTGTTTCTCTGGGGAAAGGCCATCGTTCCTCTCCAGGGCCCGCTGGCCCGGAGTGGCAGACTGCCTGCTGAAATTCCGCATGGATCAGGATGCCTCCCAGATGAAAAGTGCCCCCACAGGCAACTGTGGCTGGTTTGACAGTGCCAAGTGCCTCCTGCAAACTGACATCAGGAACCTGGCCTGGTGACTTTTGTTTCTCTGGGGAAAGGCCATCATTCTTCTCCAGTGCCCGTTGGCCCGGAGTGGCCGGCTGCCTGCTGAAATTCCGCACGGATCAGGATACCTCCCAGATGCAAGGTGCCCCCACAGGCAGCTGTGGCTGGTTTGAAAGTGCCTAGTGCCTCCTGCAAACTGACATCAGGAACCTGGCCAGGTGACTTTTGTTTCTCTGGGGAAAGGCCATCGTTCCTCTCCTGGGCCCGCTGGCCCCGAGTGGCCGGCTGCCTGCTGAAATTCCGCATGGATCAGGATGCCTCCCACATGAAAATTGCCCCCACAGGCACCTGTGGCTGGTCCGACAGTGCCAAGTGCCTCCTGCAAACTGACATCAGGAACCTGGCCTGGTGAGTTTTGTTTCTCTGGGGAAAGGCCATAGATGATGTCCAGTGCCCCCTTGCCCGGAGTGGCAGACAGCCTGCTGAATTTCCGCACGGATCAGGATAGCTCCCAGATGCAAGGTGCCCCCGCAGGAAACTGTGGCTGGTTTGAAAGTGCCTAGTGCCTCCTGCAAACTGACATCAGGAACCTGGCCTGGTGACTTTTGTTTCTCCGGGGAAAGGTCATGGTTCATATCCTGGACCCGTAGTCCCGGAGTGGCCGGCTGCCTGCTGAAATTCCGAACGGATTAGGATGCCGCCCAGATGAAAGGTACCACCACAGGCAACTGTGGCAGGTTTGACAGTGCCAAGTGCCTCCTGCAAACTGACATCAGGAACCTGGCCCGGTGACTTTTGTTTCTCTGGGGAAAAGCCGTGGTTCATGTCCAGGGCCTGGTGGCCCAGAGTGGCCGGCCGCCTGCTGAAATTCCGCATGGATCAGGATGCCTCCCAGATGAAAAGTGCCCCCACAGGCACCTGAGGCTGGTTTGACAGTGCCAAGTGCCTCCTGCCAACTGACATCAGGAACCTGGCCAGGTGACTTTTGTTTCTCCGGGGAAAGGCCATCGTTCCTCTCCAGGGCCCGCTGGCCCGGAGTGGCAGACTGCCTGCTGAAATTCCGCATGGATCAGGATGCCTCCCAGATGAAAAGTGCCCCCACAGGCAACTGTGGCTGGTTTGACAGTGCCAAGTGCCTCCTGCAAACTGACATCAGGAACCTGGCCTGGTGACTTTTGTTTCTCTGGGGAAAGGCCATCATTCTTCTCCAGTGCCCGTTGGCCCGGAGTGGCCGGCTGCCTGCTGAAATTCCGCACGGATCAGGATACCTCCCAGATGCAAGGTGCCCCCACAGGCAGCTGTGGCTGGTTTGAAAGTGCCTAGTGCCTCCTGCAAACTGACATCAGGAACCTGGCCAGGTGACTTTTGTTTCTGTGGGGAAAGGCCATCGTTCCTCTCCTGGGCCCGCTGGCCCGGAGTGGCCGGCTGCCTGCTGAAATTCCGCACGGATCAGGATACCTCCCAGATGGAAAGGAGCCCCCACAGGCAACTGTGGCTGGTTTGACAGTGCCAAGTGCCTCCTGCAAGCTGACATCAGGAACCTGGCCTGGTGACTTTTGTTTCTCCGGGGAAAGGTCATGGTTCATATCCTGGACCCGTAGTCCCGGTGTGGCCGGCTGCCTGCTGGAATTCCGCACGGATCAGGATGCCTCCCAGACCAAAACTAAAACCATAGGCAACTGTGGCAGGTTTGACAGTGCCAAGTGCCTCCTGCAAACTGACATCAGGAACCTGGCCTGGTGACTTTTGTTTCTCTGGGGAAAGGCCATCATTCCTCTCCTGGGCCCGCTGGCCCCGAGTGGCCGGCTGCCTGCTGAAATTCCGCACGGATCAGGATACCTCCCAGATGAAAGGAGCCCCCACAGGCAACTGTGGCTGGTTTGACAGTGCCAAGTGCCTCCTGCAAGCTGACATCAGGAACCTGGCCTGGTGACTTTTGTTTCTCTGGGGAAAGGTCATGGTTCATATCCTGGACCCGTAGTCCCGGAGTGGCCGGCTGCCTGCTGAAATTCCGAACTGATTAGGATGCCGCCCAGATGAAAGGTACCACCACAGGCAACTGTGGCAGGTTTGACAGTGCCAAGTGCCTCCTGCAAACTGACATCAGGAACCTGGCCCGGTGACTTTTGTTTCTCTGGGGAAAGGCCATCATTCTTCTCCAGTGCCCGTTGGCCCGGAGTGGCCGGCTGCCTGCTGAAATTCCTCACGGATCAGGATACCTCCGAGATGCAAGGTGCTCCCATAGGCACCTGTGGCTGGTTTGACAGTGCCAAGTGCCTCCTGCAAACTGACATCAGGAACCTGGCCTGGTAAGTTTTGTTTCTCTGGGGAAAGGCCATGGTTCATGTCCACGGCCTGGTGGCCCGGAGTGTCCGGCCGCCTGCTGAAATTCCGCATGGATCAGGATGCCTCCCACATGAAAATTGCCCCCACAGGCACCTGTGGCTGGTTTGACAGTGCCAAGTGCCTCCTGCAAACTGACATCAGGAACCTGGCCTGGTGACTTTTGTTTCTTTGGGGAAAGGTCATGGTTCATATCCTGGACTCGTAGGACCGGAGAGGCCGGCTGCCGGCTGAAATTCCTCACGGATCAGGCTGCCGCCGAGATGCAAGGTGCCCCACAGGCACCTGTGGCTGGTCCGACAGTGCCAAGTGCCTCCTGCAAACTGACATCAGGAACCTGGCCTGGTGAGTTTTGTTTCTCTGGGGAAAGGCCATAGATGATGTCCAGTGCCCCCTTGCCCGGAGTGGCAGACAGCCTGCTGAATTTCCGCACGGATCAGGATAGCTCCCAGATGCAAGGTGCCCCCGCAGGAAACTGTGGCTGGTTTGAAAGTGCCTAGTGCCTCCTGCAAACTGACATCAGGAACCTGGCCAGGTGACTTTTGTTTCTCTGGGGAAAGGCCATCGTTCCTCTCCTGGGCCCGCTGGCCCCGAGTGGCCGGCTGCCTGCTGAAATTCCGCACGGATCAGGATACCTCCCAGATGGAAAGGAGCCCCCACAGGCAACTGTGGCTGGTTTGACAGTGCCAAGTGCCTCCTGCCAACTGACATCAGGAACCTGGCCTGGTGACTTTTGTTTCTCCGGGGAAAGGTCATGGTTCATATCCTGGACCCGTAGTCCCGGAGTGGCCGGCTGCCTGCTGAAATTCCGAACGGATTAGGATGCCGCCCAGATGAAAGGTACCACCACAGGCAACTGTGGCAGGTTTGACAGTGCCAAGTGCCTCCTGCAAACTGACATCAGGAACCTGGCCTGGTGACTTTTGTTTCTCTGGGGAAAAGCCGTGGTTCATGTCCAGGGCCTGGTGGCCCAGAGTGGCCAGCCGCCTGCTGAAATTCCGCATGGATCAGGATGCCTCCCAGATGAAAAGTGCCCCCACAGGCACCTGAGGCTGGTTTGACAGTTCCAAGTGCCTCCTGCCAACTGACATAAGGAACCTGGCCAGGTGACTTTTGTTTCTCTGGGGAAAGGCCATGGTTCATATCCTGGACACGTAGGACCGGAGAGGCCGACTGCCTGCTGAAATTCCGCACGGATCAGGATACCTCCCAGATGGAAAGGAGCCCCCACAGGCAACTGTGGCTGGTTTGACAGTGCCAAGTGCCTCCTGCAAACTGACATCAGGAACCTGGCCTGGTGACTTTTGTTTCTCCGGGGAAAGGTCATGGTTCATATCCTGGACCCGTAGTCCCGGAGTGGCCGGCTGCCTGCTGAAATTCCTCACGGATCAGGATACCTCCGAGATGCAAGGTGCCCCCATAGGCACCTGTGCCTGGTTTGACAGTGCCAAGTGCCTCCTGCAAACTGACATCAGGAACCTGGCCTGGTGACTTTTGTTTCTCTGGGGAAAGGCCATGGTTCATGTCCACGGCCTGGTGGCCCGGAGTGTCCGGCCGCCTGCTGAAATTCCGCATGGATCAGGATGCCTCCCACATGAAAATTGCCCCCACAGGCACCTGTGGCTGGTTTGACAGTGCCAAGTGCCTCCTGCAAACTGACATCAGGAACCTGGCCAGGTGACTTTTGTTTCTCTGGGGAAAGGCCATGGTTCATGTCCACGGCCTGGTGGCCCGGAGTGGCCGGCCGCCTGCTGAAATTCCGCATGGATCAGGATGCCTCCCACATGAAAATTGCCCCCACAGGCACCTGTGGCTGGTTTGACAGTGCCAAGTGCCTCCTGCAAACTGACATCAGGAACCTGGCCTGGTGACTTTTGTTTCTCTGGGGAAAGGTCATGGTTCATATCCTGGACTCGTAGGACCGGAGAGGCCGGCTGCCGGCTGAAATTCCTCACGGATCAGGCTGCCGCCGAGATGCAAGGTGCCCCACAGGCACCTGTGGCTGGTTCGACAGTGCCAAGTGCCTCCTGCAAACTGACATCAGGAACCTGGCCTGGTGACTTTTGTTTCTCTGGGGAAAGGCCATAGATGATGTCCAGTGCCCCCTTGCCCGGAGTGGCAGACAGCCTGCTGAATTTCCGCACGGATCAGGATAGCTCCCAGATGCAAGGTGCCCCCGCAGGAAACTGTGGCTGGTGTGAAAGTGCCTAGTGCCTCCTGCAAACTGACATCAGGAACCTGGCCAGGTGACTTTTGTTTCTCTGGGGAAAGGCCATCGTTCCTCTCCTGGGCCCGCTGGCCCGGAGTGGCCGGCTGCCTGCTGAAATTCCGCACGGATCAGGATACCTCCCAGATGGAAAGGAGCCCCCACAGGCAACTGTGGCTGGTTTGACAGTGCCAAGTGCCTCTTGCAAGCTGACATCAGGAACCTGGCCTGGTGACTTTTGTTTCTCCGGGGAAAGGTCATGGTTCATATCCTGGACCCGTAGTCCCGGAGTGGCCGGCTGCCTGCTGAAATTCCGAACGGATTAGGATGCCGCCCAGATGAAAGGTACCACCACAGGCAACTGTGGCAGGTTTGACAGTGCCAAGTGCCTCCTGCAAACTGACATCAGGAACCTGGCCTGGTGACTTTTGTTTCTCTGGGGAAAAGCCGTGGTTCATGTTCAGGGCCTGGTGGCCCGGAGGGGCCGGCCGCCTGCTGAAATTCCGCATGGATCAGGATGCCTCCCAGATGAAAAGTGCCCCCACAGGCACCTGAGGCTGGTTTGACAGTGCCAAGTGCCTCCTGCCAACTGACATCAGGAACCTGGCCAGGTGACTTTTGTTTCTCTGGGGAAAGGCCATCGTTCCTCTCCAGGGCCCGCTGCCCCGGAGTGGCAGACTGCCTGCTGAAATTCCGCATGGATCAGGATGCCTCCCAGATGAAAAGTGCCCCCACAGGCAACTGTGGCTGGTTTGACAGTGCCAAGTGCCTCCTGAAAACTGACATCAGGAACCTGGCCTGGTGACTTTTGTTTCTCTGGGGAAAGGCCATCATTCTTCTCCAGTGCCAGCTGCCCCGGAGTGGCCGGCTGCCTGCTGAAATTCCGCACGGATCAGGATACCTCCCAGATGCAAGGTGCCCCCACAGGCAGCTGTGGCTGGTTTGAAAGTGCCTAGTGCCTCCTGCAAACTGACATCAGGAACTTGGCCAGGTGACTTTTGTTTCTCTGGGGAAAGGCCATCGTTCCTCTCCTGGGCCCGCTGGCCCCGAGTGGCCGGCTGCCTGCTGAAATTCCGCACGGATCAGGATACCTCCCAGATGGAAAGGAGCCCCCACAGGCAACTGTGGCTGGTTTGACAGTGCCAAGTGCCTCCTGCAAACTGACATCAGGAACCTGGCCTGGTGACTTTTGTTTCTCCGGGGAAAGGTCATGGTTCTTATCCTGGACCCGTAGTCCCGGAGTGGCCGGCTGCCTGCTGAAATTCCGCACGGATCAGGATGCCTCCCAGACCAAAACTAAAACCATAGGCAGCTGTGGCAGGTTTGACAGTGCCAAGTGCCTCCTGCAAACTGACATCAGGAACCTGGCCTTTTAAGTTTTGTTTCTCTGGGGAAAAGCCATCGTTCTTGTACACGGCCGTGTGGCCTGGAGTGCCCGGCCGCCTGCTGAAATTCCGCATGGGTCAGGATGCATCCCAGACGAAAAGTGCCCCCACAGGCACCTGTGGCTGGTTTGACAGTGCCAAGTGCCTCCTGCAAACTGAACTCAGGAACCTGGCCTGGTGACTTTTGTTTCTCTGGGGAAAGGCCATCATTCCTCTCCTGGGCCCGCTGGCCCCGAGTGGCCGGCTGCCTGCTGAAATTCCGCACGGATCAGGATACCTCCCAGATGAAAGGAGCCCCCACAGGCAACTGTGGCTGGTTTGACAGTGCCAAGTGCCTCCTGCAAGCTGACATCAGGAACCTGGCCTGGTGACTTTTGTTTCTCTGGGGAAAGGTCATGGTTCATATCCTGGACCCGTAGTCCCGGAGTGGCCGGCTGCCTGCTGAAATTCCGAACGGATTAGGATGCCGCCCAGATGAAAGGTACCACCACAGGCAACTGTGGCAGGTTTGACAGTGCCAAGTGCCTCCTGCAAACTGACATCAGGAACCTGGCCTGGTGACTTTTGTTTCTCTGGGGAAAAGCCATCGTTCTTGTCCAGGGCCTTGCGGCCTGGAGTGGCCGGCCGCCTGCTGAAATTCTGCATGGGTCAGGATGCATCCCAGATGGAAAGTGCCCCCAAAGGCAACTATGTCTGGATTGACAGTGCCAAGTGCCTCCTGCAAACTGACATCAGGAATCTGGCCTGGTGACTTTTGTTTCTCTGGGGAAAGGCCATGGTTCATATCCTGGACACGTAGGACCGGAGAGGCCGACTGCCTGCTGAAATTCCTCACGGATCAGGCTGCCGCCGAGATGCAAGGTGCCCCCACAGGCAACTGTGGCTAGTTAGACAGTGCAAAGTGCCTCCTGCAAACTGACATCAGGAACCTGGCCTGGTGACTTTTGTTTCTCTGGGGAAAATCCATGGTTAATGTACAGGGCCGGGTGTCCCGGAGTGGCCGGCTGCCTGCTGAAATTCCGAACGGATCAGGATGCCTCCCAGATGCAAGGTGCCCTCAGAGGCAACTGTGGCTGGTTTGACAGTGCCAAGTGCCTCCTGCAAACTGACATCAGGAACCTGGCCTGGTAAGTTTTGTTTCTCTGGGGAAAGGCCATCGTTCTTGTCCGGGGCACGCCGTCCCGGAGTGGCCGGCTGCCTGCTGAAATTCCTCACGGATCAGGATACCTCCCAGATGCAAGGTGCCCCCACAGGCAACTGTGGCTGGTTTGACAGTGCCATGTGCCTCCTGCAAACTGACATCAGGAACCTGACCTGGTGACTTTTGTTTCTCTGGGGAAAGGCCATGGTTCATATCCTGGACACGTAGGACCGGAGAGGCCGGCTGCCTGCTGAAATTCTGTACTGATCAAGCTGCCGCCGAGATGCAAGCTGCCCCACAGGCACCTGTGGCTGGTTCGACAGTGCCAAGTGCCTCCTGCAAACTGACATCAGGAACCTGGCCTGGTGACTTTAGTTTCTCTGGGGAAAGGCCATAGATGATGTCCAGTGCCCCCTTGCCCGGAGTGGCCGACTGCCTGCTGAGTTTCCGCACGGATCAGGATAGCTCCCAGATGCAAGGTGCCCCCACAGGCAACTGTGGCTGGTTTGAAAGTGCCAAGTGCCTCCTGCAAACTGACATCAGGAACCTGGCCAGGTGACTTTTGTTTCTCTGGGGAAAGGTCATGGTTCATATCCTGGACCCGTAGTCCCGGCGTGGCCGGCTGCCTGCTGAAATTCCGAACGGATTAGGATGCCGCCCAGATGCAAGGTACCACCACAGGCAACTGTGGCAGGCTTGACAGTGCCAAGTGCCTCCTGCAAACTGACATCAGGAACCTGGCCTGGTGACTTTTGTTTCTCTGGGGAAAAGCCGTGGTTCATGTCCAGGGCCTGGTGGCCCGGAGTGGCCGGCCGCCTGCTGAAATTCAGCATGGATCAGGATGCCTCCCAGATGAAAAATGCCCCCAGAGGCACCTGTGGCTGGTTTGACAGTGCCAAGTGCCTGCTGCCAACTGACATCAGGAACCTGGCCTGGTGACTTTTGTTTCTCTGGGGAAAGGCCATCGTTCCTCTCCAGGGCCCGCTGCCCCGGAGTGGCAGACTGCCTGCTGAAATTCCGCACGGATGAGGATAACTCCCAGATGAAAGGAGCCCCAAGAGGCAACTGTGGCTGGTTTGACAGTGCCAAGTGCCTCCTGCAAACTGACATCAGGAACCTGGCCTGGTGACTTTTGTTTCTCTGGGGAAAGGCCATCATTCTTCTCCAGTGCCCGTTGGCCCGGAGTGGCCGGCTGCCTGCTGAAATTCCGCACGGATCAGGATAACTCCCAGATGAAAGGAGCCCCCACAGGCAACTGTGGCTGGTTTGACAGTGCCAAGTGCCTCCTGCAAGCTGACATCAGGAACCTGGCCTGGTGACTTTTGTTTCTCTGGGGAAAGGTCATGGTTCATATCCTGGACCCGTAGTCCCGGAGTGGCCGGCTGCCTGCTGAAATTCCGAACGGATTAGGATGCCGCCCAGATGAAAGGTACCACCACAGGCAACTATGTCTGGATTGACAGTGCCAAGTGCCTCCTGCAAACTGACATCAGGAACCTGGCCTGGTGACTTTTGTTTCTCTGGGGAAAAGCCATCGTTCTTGTCCAGGGCCTTGCGGCCTGGAGTGGCCGGCCGCCTGCTGAAATTCCGCATGGGTCAGGATGCATCCCAGATGGAAAGTGCCCCCAAAGGCAACTGTGGCTGGATTGACAGTGCCAAGTGCCTCCTGCAAACTGACATCAGGAATCTGGCCAGGTGACTTTTGTTTCTCTGGGGAAAGGCCATGGTTCATATCCTGGACACGTAGGACCGGAGAGGCCGACTGCCTGCTGAAATTCCGAACGGATTAGGCTGCCGCCGAGATGCAAGGTGCCCCCACAGGCAACTGTGGCTGGTTCGACAGTGCCAAGTGCCTCCTGCAAACTGACATCAGGAACCTGGCCTGGTGACTTTTGTTTCTCTGGGGAAAAGCCATGGTTAATGTACAGGGCCTGGTGTCCCGGAGTGGCCGGCTGCCTGCTGAACTTCCGAAAGGATCAGGATGCCTCCCAGATGCAAGGTGCCCCCACAGGCAACTGTGGCTGGTTTGACAGTGCCAAGTGCCTCCTGCAAACTGACATCAGGAACCTGGCCCGGTGACTTTTGTTTCTCTGGGGAAAGGCCATCATTCTTCTCCAGTGCCCGTTGGCCCGGAGTGGCCGGCTGCCTGCTGAAATTCCTCACGGATCAGGATACCTCCGAGATGCAAGGTGCTCCCATAGGCACCTGTGGCTGGTTTGACAGTGCCAAGTGCCTCCTGCAAACTGACATCAGGAACCTGGCCTGGTAAGTTTTGTTTCTCTGGGGAAAGGCCATGGTTCATGTCCACGGCCTGGTGGCCCGGAGTGTCCGGCCGCCTGCTGAAATTCCGCATGGATCAGGATGCCTCCCACATGAAAATTGCCCCCACAGGCACCTGTGGCTGGTCCGACAGTGCCAAGTGCCTCCTGCAAACTGACATCAGGAACCTGGCCTGGTGACTTTTGTTTCTCTGGGGAAAGGCCATAGATGATGTCCAGTGCCCCCTTGCCCGGAGTGGCAGACAGCCTGCTGAATTTCCGCACGGATCAGGATAGCTCCCAGATGCAAGGTGCCCCCGCAGGAAACTGTGGCTGGTTTGAAAGTGCCTAGTGCCTCCTGCAAACTGACATCAGGAACCTGGCCAGGTGACTTTTGTTTCTCTGGGGAAAGGCCATCGTTCCTCTCCTGGGCCCGCTGGCCCGGAGTGGCCGGCTGCCTGCTGAAATTCCGCACGGATCAGGATACCTCCCAGATGGAAAGGAGCCCCCACAGGCAACTGTGGCTGGTTTGACAGTGCCAAGTGCCTCCTGCAAACTGACATCAGGAACCTGGCCTGGTGACTTTTGTTTCTCCGGGGAAAGGTCATGGTTCATATCCTGGACCCGTAGTCCCGGAGTGGCCGGCTGCCTGCTGAAATTCCGAACGGATTAGGATGCCGCCCAGATGAAAGGTACCACCACAGGCAACTGTGGCAGGTTTGACAGTGCCAAGTGCCTCCTGCAAACTGACATCAGGAACCTGGCCTGGTGACTTTTGTTTCTCTGGGGAAAAGCCGTGGTTCATGTCCAGGGCCTGGTGGCCCAGAGTGGCCGGCCGCCTGCTGAAATTCCGCATGGATCAGGATGCCTCCCAGATGAAAAGTGCCCCCACAGGCACCTGAGGCTGGTTTGACAGTGCCAAGTGCCTCCTGCCAACTGACATCAGGAACCTGGCCTGGTGACTTTTGTTTCTCTGGGGAAAGGCCATCGTTCCTCTCCTGGGCCCGCTGGCCCCGAGTGGCCGGCTGCCTGCTGAAATTCCGCACGGATCAGGATACCTCCCAGATGGAAAGGAGCCCCCACAGGCAACTGTGGCTGGTTTGACAGTGCCAAGTGCCTCCTGCAAGCTGACATCAGGAACCTGGCCTGGTGACTTTTGTTTCTCCGGGGAAAGGTCATGGTTCATATCCTGGACCCGTAGTCCCGGTGTGGCCGGCTGCCTGCTGGAATTCCGCACGGATCAGGATGCCTCCCAGACCAAAACTAAAACCATAGGCAACTCTGGCAGGTTTGACAGTGCCAAGTGCCTCCTGCAAACTGACATCAGGAACCTGGCCTGGTGACTTTTGTTTCTCTGGGGAAAGGCCATCATTCCTCTCCTGGGCCCGCTGGCCCCGAGTGGCCGGCTGCCTGCTGAAATTCCGCACGGATCAGGATACCTCCCAGATGAAAGGAGCCCCCACAGGCAACTGTGGCTGGTTTGACAGTGCCAAGTGCCTCCTGCAAGCTGACATCAGGAACCTGGCCTGGTGACTTTTGTTTCTCTGGGGAAAGGTCATGGTTCATATCCTGGACCCGTAGTCCCGGAGTGGCCGGCTGCCTGCTGAAATTCCGAACGGATTAGGATGCCGCCCAGATGAAAGGTACCACCACAGGCAACTGTGGCAGGTTTGACAGTGCCAAGTGCCTCCTGCAAACTGACATCAGGAACCTGGCCTGGTGACTTTTGTTTCTCTGGGGAAAAGCCATCGTTCTTGTCCAGGGCCTTGCGGCCTGGAGTGGCCGGCCGCCTGCTGAAATTCTGCATGGGTCAGGACGCATCCCAGATGGAAAGTGCCCCCAAAGGCAACTATGGCTGGATTGACAGTGCCAAGTGCCTCCTGCAAACTGACATCAGGAATCTGGCCTGGTGACATTTGTTTCTCTGGGGAAAGGCCATGGTTCATATCCTGGACACGTAGGACCGGAGAGGCCGACTGCCTGCTGAAATTCCTCACGGATCAGGCTGCCGCCGAGATGCAAGGTGCTCCCACAGGCACCTGTGGCTGGTTTGACAGTGCCAAGTGCCTCCTGCAAACTGACATCAGGAACCTGGCCTGGTAAGTTTTGTTTCTCTGGGGAAAGGCCATGGTTCATGTCCACGGCCTGGTGGCCCGGAGTGTCCGGCCGCCTGCTGAAATTCCGCATGGATCAGGATGCCTCCCACATGAAAATTGCCCCCACAGGCACCTGTGGCTGGTTTGACAGTGCCAAGTGCCTCCTGCAAACTGACATCAGGAACCTGGCCTGGTGACTTTTGTTTCTCTGGGGAAAGGTCATGGTTCATATCCTGGACTCGTAGGACCGGAGAGGCCGGCTGCCGGCTGAAATTCCTCACGGATCAGGCTGCCGCCGAGATGCAAGGTGCCCCACAGGCACCTGTGGATGGTCCGACAGTGCCAAGTGCCTCCTGCAAACTGACATCAGGAACCTGGCCTGGTGACTTTTGTTTCTCTGGGGAAAGGCCATAGATGATGTCCAGTGCCCCCTTGCCCGGAGTGGCAGACAGCCTGCTGAATTTCCGCACGGATCAGGATAGCTCCCAGATGCAAGGTGCCCCCGCAGGAAACTGTGGCTGGTTTGAAAGTGCCTAGTGCCTCCTGCAAACTGACATCAGGAACCTGGCCAGGTGACTTTTGTTTCTCTGGGGAAAGGCCATCGTTCCTCTCCTGGGCCCGCTGGCCCCTAGTGGCCGGCTGCCTGCTGAAATTCCGCACGGATCAGGATACCTCCCAGATGGAAAGGAGCCCCCACAGGCAACTGTGGCTGGTTTGACAGTGCCAAGTGCCTCCTGCAAACTGACATCAGGAACCTGGCCTGGTGACTTTTGTTTCTCCGGGGAAAGGTCATGGTTCATATCCTGGACCCGTAGTCCCGGAGTGGCCGGCTGCCTGCTGAAATTCCGAACGGATTAGGATGCCGCCCAGATGAAAGGTACCACCACAGGCAACTGTGGCAGGTTTGACAGTGCCAAGTGCCTCCTGCAAACTGACATCAGGAACCTGGCCTGGTGACTTTTGTTTCTCTGGGGAAAGGTCATGGTTCATATCCTGGACCCGTAGTCCCGGAGTGGCCGGCTGCCTGCTGAAATTCCGAACGGATTAGGATGCCGCCCAGATGAAAGGTACCACCACAGGCAACTGTGGCAGGTTTGACAGTGCCAAGTGCCTCCTGCAAACTGACATCAGGAACCTGGCCTGGTGACTTTTGTTTCTCTGGGGAAAAGCCGTGGTTCATGTCCAGGGCCTGGTGGCCCAGAGTGGCCGGCCGCCTGCTGAAATTCCGCATGGATCAGGATGCCTCCCAGATGAAAAGTGCCCCCACAGGCACCTGAGGCTGGTTTGACAGTGCCAAGTGCCTCCTGCCAACTGACATCAGGAACCTGGCCAGGTGACTTTTGTTTCTCCGGGGAAAGGCCATCGTTCCTCTCCAGGGCCCGCTGGCCCGGAGTGGCAGACTGCCTGCTGAAATTCCGCATGGATCAGGATGCCTCCCAGATGAAAAGTGCCCCCACAGGCAACTGTGGCTGGTTTGACAGTGCCAAGTGCCTCCTGCAAACTGACATCAGGAACCTGGCCTGGTGACTTTTGTTTCTCTGGGGAAAGGCCATCATTCTTCTCCAGTGCCCGTTGGCCCGGAGTGGCCGGCTGCCTGCTGAAATTCCGCACGGATCAGGATACCTCCCAGATGCAAGGTGCCCCCACAGGCAGCTGTGGCTGGTTTGAAAGTGCCTAGTGCCTCCTGCAAACTGACATCAGGAACCTGGCCAGGTGACTTTTGTTTCTCTGGGGAAAGGCCATCGTTCCTCTCCTGGGCCCGCTGGCCCCGAGTGGCCGGCTGCCTGCTGAAATTCCGCACGGATCAGGATACCTCCCAGATGGAAAGGAGCCCCCACAGGCAACTGTGGCTGGTTTGACAGTGCCAAGTGCCTCCTGCAAGCTGACATCAGGAACCTGGCCTGGTGACTTTTGTTTCTCCGGGGAAAGGTCATGGTTCATATCCTGGACCCGTAGTCCCGGTGTGGCCGGCTGCCTGCTGGAATTCCGCACGGATCAGGATGCCTCCCAGACCAAAACTAAAACCATAGGCAACTGTGGCAGGTTTGACAGTGCCAAGTGCCTCCTGCAAACTGACATCAGGAACCTGGCCTGGTGACTTTTGTTTCTCTGGGGAAAGGCCATCATTCCTCTCCTGGGCCCGCTGGCCCCGAGTGGCCGGCTGCCTGCTGAAATTCCGCACGGATCAGGATACCTCCCAGATGAAAGGAGCCCCCACAGGCAACTGTGGCTGGTTTGACAGTGCCAAGTGCCTCCTGCAAGCTGACATCAGGAACCTGGCCTGGTGACTTTTGTTTCTCTGGGGAAAGGTCATGGTTCATATCCTGGACCCGTAGTCCCGGAGTGGCCGGCTGCCTGCTGAAATTCCGAACGGATTAGGATGCCGCCCAGATGAAAGGTACCACCACAGGCAACTGTGGCAGGTTTGACAGTGCCAAGTGCCTCCTGCAAACTGACATCAGGAACCTGGCCTGGTGACTTTTGTTTCTCTGGGGAAAAGCCATCGTTCTTGTCCAGGGCCTTGCGGCCTGGAGTGGCCGGCCGCCTGCTGAAATTCTGCATGGGTCAGGACGCATCCCAGATGGAAAGTGCCCCCAAAGGCAACTATGGCTGGATTGACAGTGCCAAGTGCCTCCTGCAAACTGACATCAGGAATCTGGCCTGGTGACATTTGTTTCTCTGGGGAAAGGCCATGGTTCATATCCTGGACACGTAGGACCGGAGAGGCCGACTGCCTGCTGAAATTCCTCACGGATCAGGCTGCCGCCGAGATGCAAGGTGCTCCCACAGGCACCTGTGGCTGGTTTGACAGTGCCAAGTGCCTCCTGCAAACTGACATCAGGAACCTGGCCTGGTAAGTTTTGTTTCTCTGGGGAAAGGCCATGGTTCATGTCCACGGCCTGGTGGCCCGGAGTGTCCGGCCGCCTGCTGAAATTCCGCATGGATCAGGATGCCTCCCACATGAAAATTGCCCCCACAGGCACCTGTGGCTGGTTTGACAGTGCCAAGTGCCTCCTGCAAACTGACATCAGGAACCTGGCCTGGTGACTTTTGTTTCTCTGGGGAAAGGTCATGGTTCATATCCTGGACTCGTAGGACCGGAGAGGCCGGCTGCCGGCTGAAATTCCTCACGGATCAGGCTGCCGCCGAGATGCAAGGTGCCCCACAGGCACCTGTGGATGGTCCGACAGTGCCAAGTGCCTCCTGCAAACTGACATCAGGAACCTGGCCTGGTGAGTTTTGTTTCTCTGGGGAAAGGCCATAGATGATGTCCAGTGCCCCCTTGCCCGGAGTGGCAGACAGCCTGCTGAATTTCCGCACGGATCAGGATAGCTCCCAGATGCAAGGTGCCCCCGCAGGAAACTGTGGCTGGTTTGAAAGTGCCTAGTGCCTCCTGCAAACTGACATCAGGAACCTGGCCAGGTGACTTTTGTTTCTCTGGGGAAAGGCCATCGTTCCTCTCCTGGGCCCGCTGGCCCCTAGTGGCCGGCTGCCTGCTGAAATTCCGCACGGATCAGGATACCTCCCAGATGGAAAGGAGCCCCCACAGGCAACTGTGGCTGGTTTGACAGTGCCAAGTGCCTCCTGCAAACTGACATCAGGAACCTGGCCTGGTGACTTTTGTTTCTCCGGGGAAAGGTCATGGTTCATATCCTGGACCCGTAGTCCCGGAGTGGCCGGCTGCCTGCTGAAATTCCGAACGGATTAGGATGCCGCCCAGATGAAAGGTACCACCACAGGCAACTGTGGCAGGTTTGACAGTGCCAAGTGCCTCCTGCAAACTGACATCAGGAACCTGGCCTGGTGACTTTTGTTTCTCTGGGGAAAGGTCATGGTTCATATCCTGGACCCGTAGTCCCGGAGTGGCCGGCTGCCTGCTGAAATTCCGAACGGATTAGGATGCCGCCCAGATGAAAGGTACCACCACAGGCAACTGTGGCAGGTTTGACAGTGCCAAGTGCCTCCTGCAAACTGACATCAGGAACCTGGCCTGGTGACTTTTGTTTCTCTGGGGAAAAGCCGTGGTTCATGTCCAGGGCCTGGTGGCCCAGAGTGGCCGGCCGCCTGCTGAAATTCCGCATGGATCAGGATGCCTCCCAGATGAAAAGTGCCCCCACAGGCACCTGAGGCTGGTTTGACAGTGCCAAGTGCCTCCTGCCAACTGACATCAGGAACCTGGCCAGGTGACTTTTGTTTCTCCGGGGAAAGGCCATCGTTCCTCTCCAGGGCCCGCTGGCCCGGAGTGGCAGACTGCCTGCTGAAATTCCGCATGGATCAGGATGCCTCCCAGATGAAAAGTGCCCCCACAGGCAACTGTGGCTGGTTTGACAGTGCCAAGTGCCTCCTGCAAACTGACATCAGGAACCTGGCCTGGTGACTTTTGTTTCTCTGGGGAAAGGCCATCATTCTTCTCCAGTGCCCGTTGGCCCGGAGTGGCCGGCTGCCTGCTGAAATTCCGCACGGATCAGGATACCTCCCAGATGCAAGGTGCCCCCACAGGCAGCTGTGGCTGGTTTGAAAGTGCCTAGTGCCTCCTGCAAACTGACATCAGGAACCTGGCCAGGTGACTTTTGTTTCTCTGGGGAAAGGCCATCGTTCCTCTCCTGGGCCCGCTGGCCCCGAGTGGCCGGCTGCCTGCTGAAATTCCGCACGGATCAGGATACCTCCCAGATGGAAAGGAGCCCCCACAGGCAACTGTGGCTGGTTTGACAGTGCCAAGTGCCTCCTGCAAGCTGACATCAGGAACCTGGCCTGGTGACTTTTGTTTCTCCGGGGAAAGGTCATGGTTCATATCCTGGACCCGTAGTCCCGGTGTGGCCGGCTGCCTGCTGGAATTCCGCACGGATCAGGATGCCTCCCAGACCAAAACTAAAACCATAGGCAACTGTGGCAGGTTTGACAGTGCCAAGTGCCTCCTGCAAACTGACATCAGGAACCTGGCCTGGTGACTTTTGTTTCTCTGGGGAAAGGCCATCATTCCTCTCCTGGGCCCGCTGGCCCCGAGTGGCCGGCTGCCTGCTGAAATTCCGCACGGATCAGGATACCTCCCAGATGAAAGGAGCCCCCACAGGCAACTGTGGCTGGTTTGACAGTGCCAAGTGCCTCCTGCAAGCTGACATCAGGAACCTGGCCTGGTGACTTTTGTTTCTCTGGGGAAAGGTCATGGTTCATATCCTGGACCCGTAGTCCCGGAGTGGCCGGCTGCCTGCTGAAATTCCGAACGGATTAGGATGCCGCCCAGATGAAAGGTACCACCACAGGCAACTGTGGCAGGTTTGACAGTGCCAAGTGCCTCCTGCAAACTGACATCAGGAACCTGGCCTGGTGACTTTTGTTTCTCTGGGGAAAAGCCATCGTTCTTGTCCAGGGCCTTGCGGCCTGGAGTGGCCGGCCGCCTGCTGAAATTCTGCATGGGTCAGGACGCATCCCAGATGGAAAGTGCCCCCAAAGGCAACTATGGCTGGATTGACAGTGCCAAGTGCCTCCTGCAAACTGACATCAGGAATCTGGCCTGGTGACATTTGTTTCTCTGGGGAAAGGCCATGGTTCATATCCTGGACACGTAGGACCGGAGAGGCCGACTGCCTGCTGAAATTCCTCACGGATCAGGCTGCCGCCGAGATGCAAGGTGCTCCCACAGGCACCTGTGGCTGGTTTGACAGTGCCAAGTGCCTCCTGCAAACTGACATCAGGAACCTGGCCTGGTAAGTTTTGTTTCTCTGGGGAAAGGCCATGGTTCATGTCCACGGCCTGGTGGCCCGGAGTGTCCGGCCGCCTGCTGAAATTCCGCATGGATCAGGATGCCTCCCACATGAAAATTGCCCCCACAGGCACCTGTGGCTGGTTTGACAGTGCCAAGTGCCTCCTGCAAACTGACATCAGGAACCTGGCCTGGTGACTTTTGTTTCTCTGGGGAAAGGTCATGGTTCATATCCTGGACTCGTAGGACCGGAGAGGCCGGCTGCCGGCTGAAATTCCTCACGGATCAGGCTGCCGCCGAGATGCAAGGTGCCCCACAGGCACCTGTGGCTGGTCCGACAGTGCCAAGTGCCTCCTGCAAACTGACATCAGGAACCTGGCCTGGTGAGTTTTGTTTCTCTGGGGAAAGGCCATAGATGATGTCCAGTGCCCCCTTGCCCGGAGTGGCAGACAGCCTGCTGAATTTCCGCACGGATCAGGATAGCTCCCAGATGCAAGGTGCCCCCGCAGGAAACTGTGGCTGGTTTGAAAGTGCCTAGTGCCTCCTGCAAACTGACATCAGGAACCTGGCCAGGTGACTTTTGTTTCTCTGGGGAAAGGCCATCGTTCCTCTCCTGGGCCCGCTGGCCCCTAGTGGCCGGCTGCCTGCTGAAATTCCGCACGGATCAGGATACCTCCCAGATGGAAAGGAGCCCCCACAGGCAACTGTGGCTGGTTTGACAGTGCCAAGTGCCTCCTGCAAACTGACATCAGGAACCTGGCCTGGTGACTTTTGTTTCTCCGGGGAAAGGTCATGGTTCATATCCTGGACCCGTAGTCCCGGAGTGGCCGGCTGCCTGCTGAAATTCCGAACGGATTAGGATGCCGCCCAGATGAAAGGTACCACCACAGGCAACTGTGGCAGGTTTGACAGTGCCAAGTGCCTCCTGCAAACTGACATCAGGAACCTGGCCTGGTGACTTTTGTTTCTCTGGGGAAAGGTCATGGTTCATATCCTGGACCCGTAGTCCCGGAGTGGCCGGCTGCCTGCTGAAATTCCGAACGGATTAGGATGCCGCCCAGATGAAAGGTACCACCACAGGCAACTGTGGCAGGTTTGACAGTGCCAAGTGCCTCCTGCAAACTGACATCAGGAACCTGGCCTGGTGACTTTTGTTTCTCTGGGGAAAAGCCGTGGTTCATGTCCAGGGCCTGGTGGCCCAGAGTGGCCGGCCGCCTGCTGAAATTCCGCATGGATCAGGATGCCTCCCAGATGAAAAGTGCCCCCACAGGCACCTGAGGCTGGTTTGACAGTGCCAAGTGCCTCCTGCCAACTGACATCAGGAACCTGGCCAGGTGACTTTTGTTTCTCCGGGGAAAGGCCATCGTTCCTCTCCAGGGCCCGCTGGCCCGGAGTGGCAGACTGCCTGCTGAAATTCCGCATGGATCAGGATGCCTCCCAGATGAAAAGTGCCCCCACAGGCAACTGTGGCTGGTTTGACAGTGCCAAGTGCCTCCTGCAAACTGACATCAGGAACCTGGCCTGGTGACTTTTGTTTCTCTGGGGAAAGGCCATCATTCTTCTCCAGTGCCCGTTGGCCCGGAGTGGCCGGCTGCCTGCTGAAATTCCGCACGGATCAGGATACCTCCCAGATGCAAGGTGCCCCCACAGGCAGCTGTGGCTGGTTTGAAAGTGCCTAGTGCCTCCTGCAAACTGACATCAGGAACCTGGCCAGGTGACTTTTGTTTCTCTGGGGAAAGGCCATCGTTCCTCTCCTGGGCCCGCTGGCCCCGAGTGGCCGGCTGCCTGCTGAAATTCCGCACGGATCAGGATACCTCCCAGATGGAAAGGAGCCCCCACAGGCAACTGTGGCTGGTTTGACAGTGCCAAGTGCCTCCTGCAAGCTGACATCAGGAACCTGGCCTGGTGACTTTTGTTTCTCCGGGGAAAGGTCATGGTTCATATCCTGGACCCGTAGTCCCGGTGTGGCCGGCTGCCTGCTGGAATTCCGCACGGATCAGGATGCCTCCCAGACCAAAACTAAAACCATAGGCAACTGTGGCAGGTTTGACAGTGCCAAGTGCCTCCTGCAAACTGACATCAGGAACCTGGCCTGGTGACTTTTGTTTCTCTGGGGAAAGGCCATCATTCCTCTCCTGGGCCCGCTGGCCCCGAGTGGCCGGCTGCCTGCTGAAATTCCGCACGGATCAGGATACCTCCCAGATGAAAGGAGCCCCCACAGGCAACTGTGGCTGGTTTGACAGTGCCAAGTGCCTCCTGCAAGCTGACATCAGGAACCTGGCCTGGTGACTTTTGTTTCTCTGGGGAAAGGTCATGGTTCATATCCTGGACCCGTAGTCCCGGAGTGGCCGGCTGCCTGCTGAAATTCCGAACGGATTAGGATGCCGCCCAGATGAAAGGTACCACCACAGGCAACTGTGGCAGGTTTGACAGTGCCAAGTGCCTCCTGCAAACTGACATCAGGAACCTGGCCTGGTGACTTTTGTTTCTCTGGGGAAAAGCCATCGTTCTTGTCCAGGGCCTTGCGGCCTGGAGTGGCCGGCCGCCTGCTGAAATTCTGCATGGGTCAGGACGCATCCCAGATGGAAAGTGCCCCCAAAGGCAACTATGGCTGGATTGACAGTGCCAAGTGCCTCCTGCAAACTGACATCAGGAATCTGGCCTGGTGACATTTGTTTCTCTGGGGAAAGGCCATGGTTCATATCCTGGACACGTAGGACCGGAGAGGCCGACTGCCTGCTGAAATTCCTCACGGATCAGGCTGCCGCCGAGATGCAAGGTGCTCCCACAGGCACCTGTGGCTGGTTTGACAGTGCCAAGTGCCTCCTGCAAACTGACATCAGGAACCTGGCCTGGTAAGTTTTGTTTCTCTGGGGAAAGGCCATGGTTCATGTCCACGGCCTGGTGGCCCGGAGTGTCCGGCCGCCTGCTGAAATTCCGCATGGATCAGGATGCCTCCCACATGAAAATTGCCCCCACAGGCACCTGTGGCTGGTTTGACAGTGCCAAGTGCCTCCTGCAAACTGACATCAGGAACCTGGCCTGGTGACTTTTGTTTCTCTGGGGAAAGGTCATGGTTCATATCCTGGACTCGTAGGACCGGAGAGGCCGGCTGCCGGCTGAAATTCCTCACGGATCAGGCTGCCGCCGAGATGCAAGGTGCCCCACAGGCACCTGTGGCTGGTCCGACAGTGCCAAGTGCCTCCTGCAAACTGACATCAGGAACCTGGCCTGGTGAGTTTTGTTTCTCTGGGGAAAGGCCATAGATGATGTCCAGTGCCCCCTTGCCCGGAGTGGCAGACAGCCTGCTGAATTTCCGCACGGATCAGGATAGCTCCCAGATGCAAGGTGCCCCCGCAGGAAACTGTGGCTGGTTTGAAAGTGCCTAGTGCCTCCTGCAAACTGACATCAGGAACCTGGCCAGGTGACTTTTGTTTCTCTGGGGAAAGGCCATCGTTCCTCTCCTGGGCCCGCTGGCCCCGAGTGGCCGGCTGCCTGCTGAAATTCCGCACGGATCAGGATACCTCCCAGATGGAAAGGAGCCCCCACAGGCAACTGTGGCTGGTTTGACAGTGCCAAGTGCCTCCTGCAAACTGACATCAGGAACCTGGCCTGGTGACTTTTGTTTCTCCGGGGAAAGGTCATGGTTCATATCCTGGACCCGTAGTCCCGGAGTGGCCGGCTGCCTGCTGAAATTCCGAACGGATTAGGATGCCGCCCAGATGAAAGGTACCACCACAGGCAACTGTGGCAGGTTTGACAGTGCCAAGTGCCTCCTGCAAACTGACATCAGGAACCTGGCCTGGTGACTTTTGTTTCTCTGGGGAAAAGCCGTGGTTCATGTCCAGGGCCTGGTGGCCCAGAGTGGCCGGCCGCCTGCTGAAATTCCGCATGGATCAGGATGCCTCCCAGATGAAAATTGCCCCCACAGGCACCTGTGGCTGGTTTGACAGTGCCAAGTGCCTCCTGCCAACTGACATCAGGAACCTGGCCAGGTGACTTTTGTTTCTCTGGGGAAAGGCCATCGTTCCTCTCCAGGGCCCGCTGGCCCGGAGTGGCAGACTGCCTGCTGAAATTCCGCATGGATCAGGATGCCTCCCAGATGAAAAGTGCCCCCACAGGCAACTGTGGCTGGTTTGACAGTGCCAAGTGCCTCCTGCAAACTGACATCAGGAACCTGGCCTGGTGACTTTTGTTTCTCTGGGGAAAGGCCATCATTCTTCTCCAGTGCCCGTTGGCCCGGAGTGGCCGGCTGCCTGCTGAAATTCCGCACGGATCAGGATACCTCCCAGATGCAAGGTGCCCCCACAGGCAGCTGTGGCTGGTTTGAAAGTGCCTAGTGCCTCCTGCAAACTGACATCAGGAACCTGGCCAGGTGACTTTTGTTTCTCTGGGGAAAGGCCATCGTTCCTCTCCTGGGCCCGCTGGCCCCGAGTGGCCGGCTGCCTGCTGAAATTCCGCACGGATCAGGATACCTCCCAGATGGAAAGCAGCCCCCACAGGCAACTGTGGCTGGTTTGACAGTGCCAAGTGCCTCCTGCAAGCTGACATCAGGAACCTGGCCTGGTGACTTTTGTTTCTCCGGGGAAAGGTCATGGTTCATATCCTGGACCCGTAGTCCCGGTGTGGCCGGCTGCCTGCTGGAATTCCGCACGGATCAGGATGCCTCCGAGACCAAAACTAAAACCATAGGCAACTGTGGCAGGTTTGACAGTGCCAAGTGCCTCCTGCAAACTGACATCAGGAACCTGGCCTGGTGACTTTTGTTTCTCTGGGGAAAGGCCATCATTCCTCTCCTGGGCCCGCTGGCCCCGAGTGGCCGGCTGCCTGCTGAAATTCCGCACGGATCAGGATACCTCCCAGATGAAAGGAGCCCCCACAGGCAACTGTGGCTGGTTTGACAGTGCCAAGTGCCTCCTGCAAGCTGACATCAGGAACCTGGCCTGGTGACTTTTGTTTCTCTGGGGAAAGGTCATGGTTCATATCCTGGACCCGTAGTCCCGGAGTGGCCGGCTGCCTGCTGAAATTCCGAACGGATTAGGATGCCGCCCAGATGAAAGGTACCACCACAGGCAACTGTGGCAGGTTTGACAGTGCCAAGTGCCTCCTGCAAACTGACATCAGGAACCTGGCCTGGTGACTTTTGTTTCTCTGGGGAAAAGCCATCGTTCTTGTCCAGGGCCTTGCGGCCTGGAGTGGCCGGCCGCCTGCTGAAATTCTGCATGGGTCAGGACGCATCCCAGATGGAAAGTGCCCCCAAAGGCAACTATGGCTGGATTGACAGTGCCAAGTGCCTCCTGCAAACTGACATCAGGAATCTGGCCTGGTGACATTTGTTTCTCTGGGGAAAGGCCATGGTTCATATCCTGGACACGTAGGACCGGAGAGGCCGACTGCCTGCTGAAATTCCTCACGGATCAGGCTGCCGCCGAGATGCAAGGTGCTCCCACAGGCACCTGTGGCTGGTTTGACAGTGCCAAGTGCCTCCTGCAAACTGACATCAGGAACCTGGCCTGGTAAGTTTTGTTTCTCTGGGGAAAGGCCATGGTTCATGTCCACGGCCTGGTGGCCCGGAGTGTCCGGCCGCCTGCTGAAATTCCGCATGGATCAGGATGCCTCCCACATGAAAATTGCCCCCACAGGCACCTGTGGCTGGTTTGACAGTGCCAAGTGCCTCCTGCAAACTGACATCAGGAACCTGGCCTGGTGACTTTTGTTTCTCTGGGGAAAGGTCATGGTTCATATCCTGGACTCGTAGGACCGGAGAGGCCGGCTGCCGGCTGAAATTCCTCACGGATCAGGCTGCCGCCGAGATGCAAGGTGCCCCACAGGCACCTGTGGCTGGTCCGACAGTGCCAAGTGCCTCCTGCAAACTGACATCAGGAACCTGGCCTGGTGAGTTTTGTTTCTCTGGGGAAAGGCCATAGATGATGTCCAGTGCCCCCTTGCCCGGAGTGGCAGACAGCCTGCTGAATTTCCGCACGGATCAGGATAGCTCCCAGATGCAAGGTGCCCCCGCAGGAAACTGTGGCTGGTTTGAAAGTGCCTAGTGCCTCCTGCAAACTGACATCAGGAACCTGGCCAGGTGACTTTTGTTTCTCTGGGGAAAGGCCATCGTTCCTCTCCTGGGCCCGCTGGCCCCGAGTGGCCGGCTGCCTGCTGAAATTCCGAACGGATTAGGATGCCGCCCAGATGAAAGGTACCACCACAGGCAACTGTGGCAGGTTTGACAGTGCCAAGTGCCTCCTGCAAACTGACATCAGGAACCTGGCCTGGTGACTTTTGTTTCTCTGGGGAAAAGCCGTGGTTCATGTCCAGGGCCTGGTGGCCCAGAGTGGCCGGCCGCCTGCTGAAATTCCGCATGGATCAGGATGCCTCCCAGATGAAAAGTGCCCCCACAGGCACCTGTGGCTGGTTTGACAGTGCCAAGTGCCTCCTGCCAACTGACATCAGGAACCTGGCCAGGTGACTTTTGTTTCTCTGGGGAAAGGCCATCGTTCCTCTCCAGGGCCCGCTGGCCCGGAGTGGCAGACTGCCTGCTGAAATTCCGCATGGATCAGGATGCCTCCCAGATGAAAAGTGCCCCCACAGGCAACTGTGGCTGGTTTGACAGTGCCAAGTGCCTCCTGCAAACTGACATCAGGAACCTGGCCTGGTGACTTTTGTTTCTCTGGGGAAAGGCCATCATTCTTCTCCAGTGCCCGTTGGCCCGGAGTGGCCGGCTGCCTGCTGAAATTCCGCACGGATCAGGATACCTCCCAGATGCAAGGTGCCCCCACAGGCAGCTGTGGCTGGTTTGAAAGTGCCTAGTGCCTCCTGCAAACTGACATCAGGAACCTGGCCAGGTGACTTTTGTTTCTCTGGGGAAAGGCCATCGTTCCTCTCCTGGGCCCGCTGGCCCCGAGTGGCCGGCTGCCTGCTGAAATTCCGCACGGATCAGGATACCTCCCAGATGGAAAGCAGCCCCCACAGGCAACTGTGGCTGGTTTGACAGTGCCAAGTGCCTCCTGCAAGCTGACATCAGGAACCTGGCCTGGTGACTTTTGTTTCTCCGGGGAAAGGTCATGGTTCATATCCTGGACCCGTAGTCCCGGTGTGGCCGGCTGCCTGCTGGAATTCCGCACGGATCAGGATGCCTCCGAGACCAAAACTAAAACCATAGGCAACTGTGGCAGGTTTGACAGTGCCAAGTGCCTCCTGCAAACTGACATCAGGAACCTGGCCTGGTGACTTTTGTTTCTCTGGGGAAAGGCCATCATTCCTCTCCTGGGCCCGCTGGCCCCGAGTGGCCGGCTGCCTGCTGAAATTCCGCACGGATCAGGATACCTCCCAGATGAAAGGAGCCCCCACAGGCAACTGTGGCTGGTTTGACAGTGCCAAGTGCCTCCTGCAAGCTGACATCAGGAACCTGGCCTGGTGACTTTTGTTTCTCTGGGGAAAGGTCATGGTTCATATCCTGGACCCGTAGTCCCGGAGTGGCCGGCTGCCTGCTGAAATTCCGAACGGATTAGGATGCCGCCCAGATGAAAGGTACCACCACAGGCAACTGTGGCAGGTTTGACAGTGCCAAGTGCCTCCTGCAAACTGACATCAGGAACCTGGCCTGGTGACTTTTGTTTCTCTGGGGAAAAGCCATCGTTCTTGTCCAGGGCCTTGCGGCCTGGAGTGGCCGGCCGCCTGCTGAAATTCTGCATGGGTCAGGACGCATCCCAGATGGAAAGTGCCCCCAAAGGCAACTATGGCTGGATTGACAGTGCCAAGTGCCTCCTGCAAACTGACATCAGGAATCTGGCCTGGTGACATTTGTTTCTCTGGGGAAAGGCCATGGTTCATATCCTGGACACGTAGGACCGGAGAGGCCGACTGCCTGCTGAAATTCCTCACGGATCAGGCTGCCGCCGAGATGCAAGGTGCTCCCACAGGCACCTGTGGCTGGTTTGACAGTGCCAAGTGCCTCCTGCAAACTGACATCAGGAACCTGGCCTGGTAAGTTTTGTTTCTCTGGGGAAAGGCCATGGTTCATGTCCACGGCCTGGTGGCCCGGAGTGTCCGGCCGCCTGCTGAAATTCCGCATGGATCAGGATGCCTCCCACATGAAAATTGCCCCCACAGGCACCTGTGGCTGGTTTGACAGTGCCAAGTGCCTCCTGCAAACTGACATCAGGAACCTGGCCTGGTGACTTTTGTTTCTCTGGGGAAAGGTCATGGTTCATATCCTGGACTCGTAGGACCGGAGAGGCCGGCTGCCGGCTGAAATTCCTCACGGATCAGGCTGCCGCCGAGATGCAAGGTGCCCCACAGGCACCTGTGGCTGGTCCGACAGTGCCAAGTGCCTCCTGCAAACTGACATCAGGAACCTGGCCTGGTGAGTTTTGTTTCTCTGGGGAAAGGCCATAGATGATGTCCAGTGCCCCCTTGCCCGGAGTGGCAGACAGCCTGCTGAATTTCCGCACGGATCAGGATAGCTCCCAGATGCAAGGTGCCCCCGCAGAAAACTGTGGCTGGTTTGAAAGTGCCTAGTGCCTCCTGCAAACTGACATCAGGAACCTGGCCAGGTGACTTTTGTTTCTCTGGGGAAAGGCCATCGTTCCTCTCCTGGGCCCGCTGGCCCCGAGTGGCCGGCTGCCTGCTGAAATTCCGCACGGATCAGGATACCTCCCAGATGGAAAGGAGCCCCCACAGGCAACTGTGGCTGGTTTGACAGTGCCAAGTGCCTCCTGCAAACTGACATCAGGAACCTGGCCTGGTGACTTTTGTTTCTCCGGGGAAAGGTCATGGTTCATATCCTGGACCCGTAGTCCCGGAGTGGCCGGCTGCCTGCTGAAATTCCGAACGGATTAGGATGCCGCCCAGATGAAAGGTACCACCACAGGCAACTGTGGCAGGTTTGACAGTGCCAAGTGCCTCCTGCAAACTGACATCAGGAACCTGGCCTGGTGACTTTTGTTTCTCTGGGGAAAAGCCGTGGTTCATGTCCAGGGCCTGGTGGCCCAGAGTGGCCGGCCGCCTGCTGAAATTCCGCATGGATCAGGATGCCTCCCAGATGAAAAGTGCCCCCACAGGCACCTGTGGCTGGTTTGACAGTGCCAAGTGCCTCCTGCCAACTGACATCAGGAACCTGGCCAGGTGACTTTTGTTTCTCTGGGGAAAGGCCATCGTTCCTCTCCAGGGCCCGCTGGCCCGGAGTGGCAGACTGCCTGCTGAAATTCCGCATGGATCAGGATGCCTCCCAGATGAAAAGTGCCCCCACAGGCAACTGTGGCTGGTTTGACAGTGCCAAGTGCCTCCTGCAAACTGACATCAGGAACCTGGCCTGGTGACTTTTGTTTCTCTGGGGAAAGGCCATCATTCTTCTCCAGTGCCCGTTGGCCCGGAGTGGCCGGCTGCCTGCTGAAATTCCGCACGGATCAGGATACCTCCCAGATGCAAGGTGCCCCCACAGGCAGCTGTGGCTGGTTTGAAAGTGCCTAGTGCCTCCTGCAAACTGACATCAGGAACCTGGCCAGGTGACTTTTGTTTCTCTGGGGAAAGGCCATCGTTCCTCTCCTGGGCCCGCTGGCCCCGAGTGGCCGGCTGCCTGCTGAAATTCCGCACGGATCAGGATACCTCCCAGATGGAAAGGAGCCCCCACAGGCAACTGTGGCTGGTTTGACAGTGCCAAGTGCCTCCTGCAAGCTGACATCAGGAACCTGGCCTGGTGACTTTTGTTTCTCCGGGGAAAGGTCATGGTTCATATCCTGGACCCGTAGTCCCGGTGTGGCCGGCTGCCTGCTGGAATTCCGCACGGATCAGGATGCCTCCCAGACCAAAACTAAAACCATAGGCAACTCTGGCAGGTTTGACAGTGCCAAGGGCCTCCTGCAAACTGACATCAGGAACCTGGCCTGGTGACTTTTGTTTCTCTGGGGAAAGGCCATCATTCCTCTCCTGGGCCCGCTGGCCCCGAGTGGCCGGCTGCCTGCTGAAATTCCGCACGGATCAGGATACCTCCCAGATGAAAGGAGCCCCCACAGGCAACTGTGGCTGGTTTGACAGTGCCAAGTGCCTCCTGCAAGCTGACATCAGGAACCTGGCCTGGTGACTTTTGTTTCTCTGGGGAAAGGTCATGGTTCATATCCTGGACCTGTAGTCCCGGAGTGGCCGGCTGCCTGCTGAAATTCCGAACGGATTAGGATGCCGCCCAGATGAAAGGTACCACCACAGGCAACTGTGGCAGGTTTGACAGTGCCAAGTGCCTCCTGCAAACTGACATCAGGAACCTGGCCTGGTGACTTTTGTTTCTCTGGGGAAAAGCCATCGTTCTTGTCCAGGGCCTTGCGGCCTGGAGTGGCCGGCCGCCTGCCTTCTGAAATTCTGCATGGGTCAGGACGCATCCCAGATGGAAAGTGCCCCCAAAGGCAACTATGGCTGGATTGACAGTGCCAAGTGCCTCCTGCAAACTGACATCAGGAATCTGGCCTGGTGACTTTTGTTTCTCTGGGGAAAGGCCATGGTTCATATCCTGGACACGTAGGACCGGAGAGGCCGACTGCCTGCTGAAATTCCTCACGGATCAGGCTGCCGCCGAGATGCAAGGTACCCCCACAGGCAACTGTGGCTGGTTTGACAGTGCCAAGTGCCTCCTGCAAACTGACATCAGGAACCTGGCCTGGTGACTTTTGTTTCTCTGGGGAAAAGCCATGGTTAATGTACAGGGCCGGGTGTCCCGGAGTGGCCGGCTGCCTGCTGAAATTCTGAACGGATCAGGATGCCTCCCAGATGCAAGGTGCCCTCAGAGGCAATTGTGGCTGGTTTGACAGTGCCAAGTGCCTCCTGCAAACTGACATCAGGAACCTGGCCTGGTAAGTTTTATTTCTCTGGGGAAAAGCCATCGTTCTTGTCCAGGGCCTTGCGGCCTGGAGTGGCCGGCTGCCTGCTGAAATTCCGAACGGATCAGGATACCTCCCAGATGCAAGGTGCCCCCACAGGCAACTGTGGCTGGTTTGACAGTGCCATGTGCCTCCTGCAAACTGACATCAGGAACCTGACCTGGTGACTTTTGTTTCTCTGGGGAAAGGCCATGGTTCATATCCTGGACACGTAGGACCGGAGAGGCCGGCTGCCGGCTGAAATTCCTCACGGATCAGGCTGCCGCCGAGATGCAAGGTGCCCCACAGGCACCTGTGGCTGGTCCGACAGTGCCAAGTGCCTCCTGCAAACTGACATCAGGAACCTGGCCTGGTGAGTTTTGTTTCTCTGGGGAAAGGCCATAGATGATGTCCAGTGCCCCCTTGCCCGGAGTGGCAGACAGCCTGCTGAATTTCCGCACGGATCAGGATAGCTCCCAGATGCAAGGTGCCCCCGCAGGAAACTGTGGCTGGTTTGAAAGTGCCTAGTGCCTCCTGCAAACTGACATCAGGAACCTGGCCAGGTGACTTTTGTTTCTCTGGGGAAAGGCCATCGTTCCTCTCCTGGGCCCGCTGGCCCCGAGTGGCCGGCTGCCTGCTGAAATTCCGCACGGATCAGGATACCTCCCAGATGGAAAGGAGCCCCCACAGGCAACTGTGGCTGGTTTGACAGTGCCAAGTGCCTCCTGCAAACTGACATCAGGAACCTGGCCTGGTGACTTTTGTTTCTCCGGGGAAAGGTCATGGTTCATATCCTGGACCCGTAGTCCCGGAGTGGCCGGCTGCCTGCTGAAATTCCGAACGGATTAGGATGCCGCCCAGATGAAAGGTACCACCACAGGCAACTGTGGCAGGTTTGACAGTGCCAAGTGCCTCCTGCAAACTGACATCAGGAACCTGGCCTGGTGACTTTTGTTTCTCTGGGGAAAAGCCGTGGTTCATGTCCAGGGCCTGGTGGCCCAGAGTGGCCGGCCGCCTGCTGAAATTCCGCATGGATCAGGATGCCTCCCAGATGAAAAGTGCCCCCACAGGCACCTGTGGCTGGTTTGACAGTGCCAAGTGCCTCCTGCCAACTGACATCAGGAACCTGGCCAGGTGACTTTTGTTTCTCTGGGGAAAGGCCATCGTTCCTCTCCAGGGCCCGCTGGCCCGGAGTGGCCGACTGCCTGCTGAAATTCCGCATGGATCAGGATGCCTCCCAGATGAAAAGTGCCCCCACAGGCACCTGTGGCTGGTTTGACAGTGCCAAGTGCCTCCTGCAAACTGACATCAGGAACCTGGCCTGGTGACTTTTGTTTCTCTGGGGAAAGGCCATCATTCTTCTCCAGTGCCCGTTGGCCCGGAGTGGCCGGCTGCCTGCTGAAATTCCGCACGGATCAGGATACCTCCCAGATGCAAGGTGCCCCCACAGGCAGCTGTGGCTGGTTTGAAAGTGCCTAGTGCCTCCTGCAAACTGACATCAGGAACCTGGCCAGGTGACTTTTGTTTCTCTGGGGAAAGGCCATCGTTCCTCTCCTGGGCCCGCTGGCCCCGAGTGGCCGGCTGCCTGCTGAAATTCCGCACGGATCAGGATACCTCCCAGATGGAAAGCAGCCCCCACAGGCAACTGTGGCTGGTTTGACAGTGCCAAGTGCCTCCTGCAAGCTGACATCAGGAACCTGGCCTGGTGACTTTTGTTTCTCCGGGGAAAGGTCATGGTTCATATCCTGGACCCGTAGTCCCGGTGTGGCCGGCTGCCTGCTGGAATTCCGCACGGATCAGGATGCCTCCCAGACCAAAACTAAAACCATAGGCAACTGTGGCAGGTTTGACAGTGCCAAGTGCCTCCTGCAAACTGACATCAGGAACCTGGCCTGGTGACTTTTGTTTCTCTGGGGAAAGGCCATCATTCCTCTCCTGGGCCCGCTGGCCCCGAGTGGCCGGCTGCCTGCTGAAATTCCGCACGGATCAGGATACCTCCCAGATGAAAGGAGCCCCCACAGGCAACTGTGGCTGGTTTGACAGTGCCAAGTGCCTCCTGCAAGCTGACATCAGGAACCTGGCCTGGTGACTTTTGTTTCTCTGGGGAAAGGTCATGGTTCATATCCTGGACCCGTAGTCCCGGAGTGGCCGGCTGCCTGCTGAAATTCCGAACGGATTAGGATGCCGCCCAGATGAAAGGTACCACCACAGGCAACTGTGGCAGGTTTGACAGTGCCAAGTGCCTCCTGCAAACTGACATCAGGAACCTGGCCTGGTGACTTTTGTTTCTCTGGGGAAAAGCCATCGTTCTTGTCCAGGGCCTTGCGGCCTGGAGTGGCCGGCCGCCTGCTGAAATTCTGCATGGGTCAGGACGCATCCCAGATGGAAAGTGCCCCCAAAGGCAACTATGGCTGGATTGACAGTGCCAAGTGCCTCCTGCAAACTGACATCAGGAATCTGGCCTGGTGACATTTGTTTCTCTGGGGAAAGGCCATGGTTCATATCCTGGACACGTAGGACCGGAGAGGCCGACTGCCTGCTGAAATTCCTCACGGATCAGGCTGCCGCCGAGATGCAAGGTGCTCCCACAGGCACCTGTGGCTGGTTTGACAGTGCCAAGTGCCTCCTGCAAACTGACATCAGGAACCTGGCCTGGTAAGTTTTGTTTCTCTGGGGAAAGGCCATGGTTCATGTCCACGGCCTGGTGGCCCGGAGTGTCCGGCCGCCTGCTGAAATTCCGCATGGATCAGGATGCCTCCCACATGAAAATTGCCCCCACAGGCACCTGTGGCTGGTTTGACAGTGCCAAGTGCCTCCTGCAAACTGACATCAGGAACCTGGCCTGGTGACTTTTGTTTCTCTGGGGAAAGGTCATGGTTCATATCCTGGACTCGTAGGACCGGAGAGGCCGGCTGCCGGCTGAAATTCCTCACGGATCAGGCTGCCGCCGAGATGCAAGGTGCCCCACAGGCACCTGTGGCTGGTCCGACAGTGCCAAGTGCCTCCTGCAAACTGACATCAGGAACCTGGCCTGGTGAGTTTTGTTTCTCTGGGGAAAGGCCATAGATGATGTCCAGTGCCCCCTTGCCCGGAGTGGCAGACAGCCTGCTGAATTTCCGCACGGATCAGGATAGCTCCCAGATGCAAGGTGCCCCCGCAGGAAACTGTGGCTGGTTTGAAAGTGCCTAGTGCCTCCTGCAAACTGACATCAGGAACCTGGCCAGGTGACTTTTGTTTCTCTGGGGAAAGGCCATCGTTCCTCTCCTGGGCCCGCTGGCCCCGAGTGGCCGGCTGCCTGCTGAAATTCCGCACGGATCAGGATACCTCCCAGATGGAAAGGAGCCCCCACAGGCAACTGTGGCTGGTTTGACAGTGCCAAGTGCCTCCTGCAAACTGACATCAGGAACCTGGCCTGGTGACTTTTGTTTCTCCGGGGAAAGGTCATGGTTCATATCCTGGACCCGTAGTCCCGGAGTGGCCGGCTGCCTGCTGAAATTCCGAAAGGATTAGGATGCCGCCCAGATGAAAGGTACCACCACAGGCAACTGTGGCAGGTTTGACAGTGCCAAGTGCCTCCTGCAAACTGACATCAGGAACCTGGCCTGGTGACTTTTGTTTCTCTGGGGAAAAGCCGTGGTTCATGTCCAGGGCCTGGTGGCCCAGAGTGGCCGGCCGCCTGCTGAAATTCCGCATGGATCAGGATGCCTCCCAGATGAAAAGTGCCCCCACAGGCACCTGTGGCTGGTTTGACAGTGCCAAGTGCCTCCTGCCAACTGACATCAGGAACCTGGCCAGGTGACTTTTGTTTCTCTGGGGAAAGGCCATCGTTCCTCTCCAGGGCCCGCTGGCCCGGAGTGGCAGACTGCCTGCTGAAATTCCGCATGGATCAGGATGCCTCCCAGATGAAAAGTGCCCCCACAGGCAACTGTGGCTGGTTTGACAGTGCCAAGTGCCTCCTGCAAACTGACATCAGGAACCTGGCCTGGTGACTTTTGTTTCTCTGGGGAAAGGCCATCATTCTTCTCCAGTGCCCGTTGGCCCGGAGTGGCCGGCTGCCTGCTGAAATTCCGCACGGATCAGGATACCTCCCAGATGCAAGGTGCCCCCACAGGCAGCTGTGGCTGGTTTGAAAGTGCCTAGTGCCTCCTGCAAACTGACATCAGGAACCTGGCCAGGTGACTTTTGTTTCTCTGGGGAAAGGCCATCGTTCCTCTCCTGGGCCCGCTGGCCCCGAGTGGCCGGCTGCCTGCTGAAATTCCACACGGATCAGGATACCTCCCAGATGGAAAGGAGCCCCCACAGGCAACTGTGGCTGGTTTGACAGTGCCAAGTGCCTCCTGCAAGCTGACATCAGGAACCTGGCCTGGTGACTTTTGTTTCTCCGGGGAAAGGTCATGGTTCATATCCTGGACCCGTAGTCCCGGTGTGGCCGGCTGCCTGCTGGAATTCCGCACGGATCAGGATGCCTCCCAGACCAAAACTAAAACCATAGGCAACTCTGGCAGGTTTGACAGTGCCAAGGGCCTCCTGCAAACTGACATCAGGAACCTGGCCTGGTGACTTTTGTTTCTCTGGGGAAAGGCCATCATTCCTCTCCTGGGCCCGCTGGCCCCGAGTGGCCGGCTGCCTGCTGAAATTCCGCACGGATCAGGATACCTCCCAGATGAAAGGAGCCCCCACAGGCAACTGTGGCAGGTTTGACAGTGCCAAGTGCCTCCTGCAAGCTGACATCAGGAACCTGGCCTGGTGACTTTTGTTTCTCTGGGGAAAGGTCATGGTTCATATCCTGGACCCGTAGTCCCGGAGTGGCCGGCTGCCTGCTGAAATTCCGAACGGATTAGGATGCCGCCCAGATGAAAGGTACCACCACAGGCAACTGTGGCAGGTTTGACAGTGCCAAGTGCCTCCTGCAAACTGACATCAGGAACCTGGCCTGGTGACTTTTGTTTCTCTGGGGAAAAGCCATCGTTCTTGTCCAGGGCCTTGCGGCCTGGAGTGGCCGGCCGCCTGCCTTCTGAAATTCTGCATGGGTCAGGACGCATCCCAGATGGAAAGTGCCCCCAAAGGCAACTATGGCTGGATTGACAGTGCCAAGTGCCTCCTGCAAACTGACATCAGGAATCTGGCCTGGTGACTTTTGTTTCTCTGGGGAAAGGCCATGGTTCATATCCTGGACACGTAGGACCGGAGAGGCCGACTGCCTGCTGAAATTCCTCACGGATCAGGCTGCCGCCGAGATGCAAGGTACCCCCACAGGCAACTGTGGCTGGTTTGACAGTGCCAAGTGCCTCCTGCAAACTGACATCAGGAACCTGGCCTGGTGACTTTTGTTTCTCTGGGGAAAAGCCATGGTTAATGTACAGGGCCGGGTGTCCTGGAGTGGCCGGCTGCCTGCTGAAATTCTGAACGGATCAGGATGCCTCCCAGATGCAAGGTGCCCTCAGAGGCAATTGTGGCTGGTTTGACAGTGCCAAGTGCCTCCTGCAAACTGACATCAGGAACCTGGCCTGGTAAGTTTTATTTCTCTGGGGAAAAGCCATCGTTCTTGTCCAGGGCCTTGCGGCCTGGAGTGGCCGGCTGCCTGCTGAAATTCCTCACGGATCAGGATACCTCCCAGATGCAAGGTGCCCCCACAGGCAACTGTGGCTGGTTTGACAGTGCCATGTGCCTCCTGCAAACTGACATCAGGAACCTGACCTGGTGACTTTTGTTTCTCTGGGGAAAGGCCATGGTTCATATCCTGGACACGTAGGACCGGAGAGGCCGGCTGCCTGCTGAAATTCTGTACTGATCAAGCTGCCGCCGAGATGCAAGGTGCCCCACAGGCACCTGTGGCTGGTTCGACAGTGCCAAGTGCCTCCTGCAAACTGACATCAGGAACCTGGCCTGGTGACTTTTGTTTCTCTGGGGAAAGGCCATAGATGATGTCCAGTGCCCCCTTGCCCGGAGTGGCCGACTGCCTGCTGAGTTTCCGCACGGATCAGGATAGCTCCCAGATGCAAGGTGCCCCCACAGGCAACTGTGGCTAGTTTGACAGTGCCAAGTGCCTCCTGCGAACTGACATCAGGAACCTGGCCAGGTGACTTTTGTTTCTCTGGGGAAAGGCCATCGTTCCTCTCCAGGGCCCGCTGGCCCGCAGTGGCTGGCTGCCTGCTGGAATTCCACACGGATCAGGATACCTCCCAGATGAAAGGAGCCCCCACAGGCAACGGTGGCTGGTTTGACAGTGCCAAGTGCCTCCTACAAGCTGACATCAGGAACCTGGCCTGGTGACTTTTGTTTCTCTGGGGAAAGGCCATGGTTCATATCCTGGACCCGTAGTCCCGGCGTGGCCGGCTGCCTGCTGAAATTCCGAACGGATTAGGATGCCGCCCAGATGCAAGGTACCACCACAGGCAACTGTGGCAGGCTTGACAGTGCCAAGTGCCTCCTGCAAACTGACATCAGGAACCTGGCCTGGTGACTTTTGTTTCTCTGGGGAAAAGCCGTGGTTCATGTCCAGGGCCTGGTGGCCCGGAGTGGCCGGCCGCCTGCTGAAATTCCGCATGGATCAGGATGCCTCCCAGATGAAAAATGCCCTCAGAGGCACCTGTGGCTGGTTTGACAGTGCCAAGTGCCTCCTGCAAACTGACATCAGGAATCTGGCCTGGTGACTTTTGTTTCTCTGGGGAAAGGCCATCGTTCCTCTCCAGGGCCTGGTGGCCCGGAGTGGCCGACTGCCTGCTGAAATTCCGCAAGGATCAGGATACCTCCCAGATGAAAGGAGCCCCCACAGGCAACTGTGGCTGGTTCGACAGTGCCAAGTGCCTCCTGCAAACTGACATCAGGAACCTGGCCTGGTGACTTTTGTTTCTCTGGGGAAAGGTCATGGTTCATATCCTGGACACGTAGGACCGGAGAGGCCGGCTGCCGGCTGAAATTCCTCACGGATCAGGCTGCCGCCGAGATGCAAGGTGCCCCACAGGCACCTGTGGCTGGTCCGACAGTGCCAAGTGCCTCCTGCAAACTGACATCAGGAACCTGGCCTGGTGACTTTTGTTTCTCTGGGGAAAGGCCATAGATGATGTCCAGTGCCCCCTTGCCCGGAGTGGCAGACAGCCTGCTGAATTTCCGCACGGATCAGGATAGCTCCCAGATGCAAGGTGCCCCCGCAGGAAACTGTGGCTGGTTTGAAAGTGCCTAGTGCCTCCTGCAAACTGACATCAGGAACCTGGCCAGGTGACTTTTGTTTCTCTGGGGAAAGGCCATCGTTCCTCTCCTGGGCCCGCTAGCCCGGAGTGGCCGGCTGCCTGCTGAAATTCCGCACGGATCAGGATAACTCCCAGATGGAAAGGAGCCCCCACAGGCAACTGTGGCTGGTTTGACAGTGCCAAGTGCCTCTTGCAAGCTGACATCAGGAACCTGGCCTGGTGACTTTTGTTTCTCCGGGGAAAGGTCATGGTTCATATCCTGGACCCGTAGTCCCGGTGTGGCCGGCTGCCTGCTGAAATTCCGAACGGATTAGGATGCCGCCCAGATGAAAGGTACCACCACAGGCAACTGTGGCAGGTTTGACAGTGCCAAGTGCCTCCTGCAAACTGACATCAGGAACCTGGCCTGGTGACTTTTGTTTCTCTGGGGAAAAGCCGTGGTTCATGTCCAGGGCCTGGTGGCCCAGAGTGGCCGGCCGCCTTCTGAAATTCCGCATGGATCAGGATGCCTCCCAGATGAAAAGTGCCCCCACAGGCACCTGAGGCTGGTTTGACAGTGCCAAGTGCCTCCTGCCAACTGACATCAGGAACCTGGCCAGGTGACTTTTGTTTCTCTGGGGAAAGGCCATCGTTCCTCTCCAGGGCCCGCTGGCCCGGAGTGGCAGACTGCCTGCTGAAATTCCGCATGGATCAGGATGCCTCCCAGATGAAAAGTGCCCCCACAGGCAACTGTGGCTGGTTTGACAGTGCCAAGTGCCTCCTGCAAACTGACATCAGGAACCTGGCCTGGTGACTTTTGTTTCTCTGGGGAAAGGCCATCATTCTTCTCCAGTGCCCGTTGGCCCGGAGTGGCCGGCTGCCTGCTGAAATTCCGCACGGATCAGGATACCTCCCAAATGCAAGGTGCCCCCACAGGCAGCTGTGGCTGGTTTGAAAGTGCCTAGTGCCTCCTGCAAACTGACATCAGTAACCTGGCCAGGTGACTTTTGTTTCTCTGGGGAAAGGCCATCGTTCCTCTCCTGGTCCCGCTGGCCCCGAGTGGCCGGCTGCCTGCTGAAATTCCGCACGGATCAGGATACCTCCCAGATGGAAAGGAGCCCCCACAGGCAACTGTGGCTGGTTTGACAGTGCCAAGTGCCTCCTGCAAGCTGACATCAGGAACCTGGCCTGGTGACTTTTGTTTCTCCGGGGAAAGGTCAAGGTTCATATCCTGGACCCCTAGTCCCGGTGTGGCCGGCTGCCTGCTGAAATTCCGCACGGATCAGGATGCCTCCCAGACCAAATCTAAAACCATAGGCAACTGTGGCAGGTTTCACAGTGCCAAGTGCCTCCTGCAAACTGACATCAGGAACCTGGCCTGGTGACTTTTGTTTCTCTGGGGAAAGGCCATCATTCCTCTCCTGGGCCCGCTGGCCCCGAGTGGCCGGCTGCCTGCTGAAATTCCGCACGGATCAGGATACCTCCCAGATGGAAAGTGGCGCTACAGGCAACTGTGGCAGGTTTGACAGTGCCAAGTGCCTCCTGCAAACTGACATCAAGAACCTGGCCAGGTGACATTTGTTTCTCTGGGGAAAGGCCATGGTTCATATCCTGGACACGTAGGACCGGAGAGGCCGGCTGCCTGCTGAAATTCCGCACGGATCAGGATGCATCCCAGATGGAAAGTGCCCCCACAGGCAACTGTGGCTGGTTTGACAGTGCCAAGTGCCTCCTGCAAACTGACATCAGGAACCTGGCCAGGTGACTTTTGTTTCTCTGGGGAAAGGCCATCATTCTTCTCCGGTGCCCGGTGGCCCGGAGTGGCCGGCCGCCTGCTGAAATTCCGCACAGATGGGGATACCTCCCAGATGCAAGGTGCCACCACAGGCAACTGTGGCTGCTTTGACAGTGCAAAGTGCCTCCTGCAAACTGACATCAGGAACCTGGCCTGGTCAGTTTTGTTTCTCTGGGGAAAGGCCATGGTTAATGTACAGGGCCGGGTGTCCCGGAGTGGCCGGCTGCCTGCTGAAATTCCGCACGGTTGAGGATACCTCCCAGATGGAAAGTGGCGCTACAGGCAACTGTGGCAGGTTTGACAGTGCCAAGTGCCTCCTGCAAACTGACATCAAGAACCTGACCAGGTGACATTTGTTTCTCTGGGGAAAGGCCATGGTTCATATCCTGGACACGTCGGACCGGAGAGGCCGGCTGCCTGCTGAAATTCCTCACGGATCAGGATACCTCCCATATGGAAAGTGCCCCCACAGGCAACGGTGGCTGGTTTGACAGTGCCAAGTGCCTCCTGCAAACTGACATCAGGAACCTGGCCTGGTAAGTTTTCTTTCTCTGGGGAAAAGCCATCGTTCATGTCCAGGGCCTTGCGGCCTGGAGTGCCCGGCTGCCTGCTGAAATTCCGCACGGATCAGGATACCTCCCAGATGCTAGGTCCCCCACAGGCAACTGTGGCTGTTTGACAGTGCCATGTGCCTCCTGCAAACTGACATCAGGAACCTGACCTGGTGACTTTCGTTTCTCTGGGGAAAGGCCATGGTTCATATCCTGGACTCGTAGGACCGGAGAGGCCGACTGCCTGCTGAAATTCCTCACGGATCTGGCTGCCGCCGAGATGCAAGGTGCCCCACAGGCACCTGTGGCTGGTTTGACAGTGCCAAGTGCCTCCTGCAAACTGACATCAGGAACCTGGCCTGGTGACTTTTGTTTCTCTGGGGAAAGGCCATAGATGATGTCCAGTGCCCCCTGGCCGGGAGTGGCAGACCGCCTGCTGAAATTCCGCACGGATCAGGATACCTCCCAGATGGAAAGGAGCCCCCACAGGCAACTGTGGCTGGTTTGACAGTGCCAAGTGCCTCCTGCAAGCTGACATCAGGAACCTGGCCTGGTGACTTTTGTTTCTCTGGGGAAAGGTCATGGTTCATATCCTGGACCCGTAGTCCCGGTGTGGCCGGCTGCCTGCTGAAATTCCGAACGGATTAGGATGCCGCCCAGATGAAAGGTACCACCACAGGCAACTGTGGCAGGTTTGACAGTGCCAAGTGCCTCCTGCAAACTGACATCAGGAACCTGGCCTGGTGACTTTTGTTTCTCTTGGGAAATGCCGTGGTTCATGTCCAGGGCCTGGTGGCCCGGAGTGGCCGGCCGCCTGCTGAAATTCCGGATGGATCAGGATGCCTCCCAGATGAAAAGTGCCCCCACAGGCACCTGAGGCTGGTTTGACAGTGCCAAGTGCCTCCTGCCAACTGACATCAGGAACCTGGCCAGGTGACTTTTGTTTCTCTGGGGAAAGGCCATCGTTCCTCTCCAGGGCCCGCTGCCCCGGAGTGGCAGACTGCCTGCTGAAATTCCGCACGGATCAGGATAACTCCCAGATGAAAGGAGCCCCCACAGGCAACTGTGGCTGGTTTGACAGTGCCAAGTGCCTCCTGCAAACTGACATCAGGAACCTGGCCTGGTGACTTTTGTTTCTCTGGGGAAAGGCCATCATTCTTCTCCAGTGCCCGTTGGCCCGGAGTGGCCGGCTGCCTGCTGAAATTCCGCACTGATCAGGATACCTCCCAGATGCAAAGTTCCCCCCATAGGTACCTGTGGCTGGTTTGACAGTGCCAAGTGCCTCCTGCAAACTGACATCAGGAACCTGGCCTGGTGACTTTTGTTTCTCTGGGGAAAGGCCATCGTTCCTCTCCAGGGCCCGCTGCCCCGGAGTGGCCGACAGCCTGCTGAATTTCCGCACGGATCAGGATAGCTCCCAGATGCAAGGTGCCCCCACAGGCAACTGTGGCTGGTTTGAAAGTGCCAAGTGCCTCCTGCAAACTGACATCAGGAACCTGGCCTGGTGACTTTTGTTTCTCTGGGGAAAGGCCATGGTTCATGTCCAGGGCCCGCTGGCCTCGACTGGCCGGCTGCCTGCTGAAATTCCGCACGGATCAGGATACCTCCCAGATGGAAAGGAGCCCCCACAGGCAACTGTGGCTGGTTTGACAGTGCCAAGTGCCTCCTGCAAGCTGACATCAGGAACCTGGCCTGGTGACTTTTGTTTCTCTGGGGAAAGGCCATCGTTCCTCTCCAGGGCCCCCTTGCCCGGAATGGCAGACTGCCTGCTGAAATTCCTCACGGATCAGGATAACTCCCAGATGCAAGGTGCTCATAGAGGTACGTGTGGCTGGTTTGACAGTGCCAAGTGCCTCCTGCAAACAGACATCAGGAACCTGGCCTGGTAAGTTTTTTTTCTCTGGGGAAAGGCCATCGTTCTTGTCCGGGGCCCGCCGGCCTGGAGTGGCCGGCTGCCTGCTGAAATTCCGCATGGATCAGGATGCCTCCCAGATGCAAGGCGGCCCCACAGGCAACTGTGGCTGGTTTGACAGTGCCATGTGCCTCCTGCAAACTGACATCAGGAACCTGGCCTGGTGACTTTCGTTTCTCTGGGGAAAGACGATGATTCTTGTCCAGGGCCTTGCGGCCTGGAGTGCCCGGCTGCCTGCTGAAATTCCGCAAGGATCAGGATGCCTCCCAGATGGAATGTGCCCCCACAGGCAACTGTGGCTGGTTTGACAGTGCCAAGTGCCTCCTGCAAACTGACATCAGGAACCTGGCCTGGTGACTTTTGTTTCTCTGGGGAAAGGCCATGGTTCATATCCTGGACACGTAGGACCAGAGAGGCCGGCTGCCTGCTGAAATTCCTCACGGATCAGGATGCCGCCGAAATGCAAGGTTCCCCCACAGGCATCTGTGGCTGGTTCGACAGTGCCATGTGCCTCCTGCAAACTGACATCAGGAATCTGGCCTGGTCAGTTTTGTTTCTCTGAGGAAAGGCCATGGTTAATGTACAGGGCCGGGTGTCCCAGAGAGGCCGGCTGCCTGCTGAAATTCCGCACGGATCAGGATACCTCCAAGATGGAAAGTGGCGCTACAGGCAACTGTGGCAGGTTTGACAGTGCCAAGTGCCTCCTGCAAACTGACATCAAGAACCTGGCCAGGTGACATTTGTTTCTCTGGGGAAAGGCCATGGTTCATATCCTGGACACGTAGGACCGGAGAGGCCGGCTGCCTGCTGAAATTCCGCACGGATCAGGATGCATCCCAGATGGAAAGTGCCCCCACAGGCAACTGTGGTTGGTTTGACAGTGCCAAGTGCCTCCTGCAAACTGACATCAGGAACCTGGCCAGGTGACTTTTGTTTCTCTGGGGAAAGGCCATCATTCTTCTCCGGTGCCCGGTGGCCCGGAGTGGCCGGCCGCCTGCTGATATTCCGCACAGATGGGGATACCTCCCAGATGCAAGGTGCCACCACAGGCAACTGTGGCTGCTTTGACAGTGCAAAGTGCCTCCTGCAAACTGACATCAGGAACCTGGCCTGGTCAGTTTTGTTTCTCTGGGGAAAGGCCATGGTTAATGTACAGGGCCGGGTGTCCCGGAGTGGCCGGCTGCCTGCTGAAATTCCGCACGGTTGAGGATACCTCCCAGATGGAAAGTGGCGCTACAGGCAACTGTGGCAGGTTTGACAGTGCCAAGTGCCTCCTGCAAACTGACATCAAGAACCTGACCAGGTGACATTTGTTTCTCTGGGGAAAGGCCATGGTTCATATCCTGGACACGTCGGACCGGAGTGGCCGGCTGCCTGCTGAAATTCCTCACGGATCAGGATACCTCCCATATGGAAAGTGCCCCCACAGGCAACGGTGGCTGGTTTGACAGTGCCAAGTGCCTCCTGCAAACTGACATCAGGAACCTGGCCTGGTGACTTTTGTTTCTCTGGGGAAAGGCCATAGATGATGTCCAGTGCCCCCTGGCCCGGAGTGGCCGACTGCCTGCTGAAATTCCGCACGGATCAGGATGCCTCCCAGATGCAAGGTGCCCCCACAGGCAACTGTGGCTGGTTTGACAGTGCCAAGTGCCTCCTGCAAACTGACATCAGGAACCTGGCCTGGTGACTTTTGTTTCTCTGGGGAAAGGCCATCATTCTTCTCCGGTGCCCGGTGGCCCGGAGTGGCCGGCCGCCTGCTGAAATTCCGCACAGGTGAGGATACCTCCCAGATGCAAGGTGCCACCACAGGCAACTGTGGCTGCTTTGACAGTGCCAAGTGCCTCCTGCAAACTGACATCAGGAACCTGGCCTGGTGACTTTTGTTTCTCTGGGGAAAGGTCATGGTTCATATCCTGGACCCGCCGGCCCGGAGTGTCCGGCTGCCTGCTGAAATTCCGAACTGTTTAGGATGCCGCCCAGATGCAAGGTACCACCACAGGCAACTGTGGCAGATTTGATAGTGCCAAGTGCCTCCTGCAAACTGACATCAGGAACCTGGCCTGGTGACTTTTGTTTCTCTGGGGAAAGGCCATCGTTCCTGTCCGGGGCCCGCCGGGCCGGAGTGGCCGGCTGCCTGCTGAAATTCCGCACGGTTGAGGATACCTCCCAGATGCAAGATGGCCCCACAGGCAACTGTGGCTGGTTTGACAGTGCCAAGTGCCTCCTGCAAACAGACATCAGGAACCTGGCCTGGTGACTTTTGTTTCTCGGGGGGAAAGGCCATCTTTCTTTTCCGGGCCCTCAGGCCCGGAATAGACGGCAGCCTGCTGAAATTCCGCACGGATCAGGATACCTCCCAGACCGAAACTAAAACCATAGGCAACTGTGGCTGGTTTGACAGTGCCAAGTGCCGCCTGCAAACAGACATCAGGAACCTGGCCTGGTAAGTTTTGTTTCTCTGGGGAAAGGCCATCGTTCTGGTCCGGGGCCCGCCGGCCCGGAGTGGCCGGCTGTCTGCTGAAATTCCACACGGTTGAGGCTACCTCCCAGATGCAAGGCGCCCCCACAGGCAACTGTGGCTGGTTTGACAGTGCCAAGTGCCTCCTGCAAACTGACATCAGGAACCTGGCCTGGTGACTTTTGTTTCTCTGGGGAAAGGCCATAGATGATGTCCAGTGCCCCCTGGCCCGGAGTGGCCGACTGCCTGCTGAAATTCCGCACGAATCAGGATACCTCCCAGATGCAAGGTGCCCCCACAGGCAACTGTGGCTGGTTTGACAGTGCCAAGTGCCTCCTGCAAACTGACATCAGGAACCTGGCCTGGTGACTTTTGTTTCTCCTGGGAAAGGCCATGGTTCATGTCCACGGCCTGGTGGCCCGGAGTGTCCGGCCGCCTGCTGAAATTCCGCATGGATCAGGATGCCTCCCACATGAAAAGTGCCCCCACAGGCACCTGTGGCTGGTTTGACAGTGCCAAGTGCCTCCTGCAAACTGACATCAGGAACCTGGCCTGGTGACTTTTGTTTCTCTGGGGAAAGGCCATGGTTCATGTCCACGGCCTGGTGGCCCGGAGTGTCCGGCCGCCTGCTGAAATTCCGCACGTATCAGGATAGCTCCCAGATGAAAGCAGCCCCCACAGGCAACTGTGGCAGGTTTGACAGTGCCAAGTGCCTCCTGCAAACTGACATCAGGAACCTGGCCTGGTGACTTTTGTTTCTCTTGGGAAAAGCCGTGGTTCATGTCCAGGGCCTGGTGGCCCGGAGTGGCCGGCCGCCTGCTGAAATTCCGCATGGATCAGGATGCCTCCCAGATGAAAATTGCCCCCACAGGCACCTGAGGCTGGTTTGACAGTGCCAAGTGCCTCCTGCCAACTGACATCAGGAACCTGGCCAGGTGACTTTTGTTTCTCTGGGGAAAGGCCATCGTTCCTCTCCAGGGCCCGCTGCCCCGGAGTGGCAGACTGCCTGCTGAAATTCCACACGGATCAGGATAACTCCCAGATGAAAGGAGCCCCCACAGGCAACTGTGGCTGGTTTGACAGTGCCAAGTGCCTCCTGCAAACTGACATCAGGAACCTGGCCTGGTGACTTTTGTTTCTCTGGGGAAAGGCCATCATTCTTCTCCAGTGCCCGTTGGCCCGGAGTGGCCGGCTGCCTGCTGAAATTCCGCACTGATCAGGATACCTCCCAGATGCAAAGTTCCCCCCATAGGCACCTGTGGCTGGTTTGACAGTGCCAAGTGCCTCCTGCAAACTGACATCAGGAACCTGGCCTGGTGACTTTTGTTTCTCTGGGGAAAGGCCATCGTTCCTCTCCAGGGCCCGCTGCCCCGGAGTGGCCGACAGCCTGCTGAATTTCCGCACGGATCAGGATACCTCCCAGATGGAAAGGAGCCCCCACAGGCAACTGTGGCTGGTTTGAAAGTGCCAAGTGCCTCCTGCAAACTGACATCAGGAACCTGGCCTGGTGACTTTTGTTTCTCTGGGGAAAGGCCATGGTTCATGTCCAGGGCCCGCTGGCCCCGAGTGGCCGGCTGCCTGCTGAAATTCCGCACGGATCAGGATACCTCCCAGATGGAAAGGAGCCCCCACAGGCAACTGTGGCTGGTTTGACAGTGCCAAGTGCCTCCTGCAAGCTGACATCAGGAACCTGGCCTGGTGACTTTTGTTTCTCTGGGGAAAGGCCATCGTTCCTCTCCAGGGCCTGGTGGCCCGGAGTGGCAGACTGCCTGCTGAAATTCCGCTCGGATCAGGATAACTCCCAGATGCAAGGTGCTCATAGAGGTACGTGTGGCTGGTTTGACAGTGCCAAGTGCCTCCTGCAAACAGACATCAGGGACCTGGCCTGGTAAGTTTTGTTTCTCTGGGGAAAGGCCATCGTTCTTGTCCGGGGCCCGCCGGCCCGGAGTGGCCGGCTGTCTGCTGAAATTCCGCATGGATCAGGATGCCTCCCAGATGCAAGGCGGCCCCACAGGCAACTGTGGCTGGTTTGACAGTGCCATGTGCCTCCTGCAAACTGACATCAGGAACCTGGCCTGGTGACTTTCGTTTCTCTGGGGAAAGACGATGATTCTTGTCCAGGGCCTTGCGGCCTGGAGTGCCCGGCTGCCTGCTGAAATTCCGCAAGGATCAGGATGCCTCCCAGATGGAATGTGCCCCCACAGGCAACTGTGGCAGGCTTGACAGTGCCAAGTGCCTCCTGCAAACTGACATCAAGAACCTGGCCAGGTGACATTTGTTTCTCTGGGGAAAGGCCATGGTTCATATCCTGGACACGTAGGACCGGAGAGGCCGGCTGCCTGCTGAAATTCCTCACAGATCAGGATACCTCCCATATGGAAAGTGCCCCCAAAGGCAACGGTGGCTGGTTTGACAGTGCCAAGTGCCTCCTGCAAACTGACATCAGGAACCTGGCCTGGTGACTTTTGTTTCTCTGGGGAAAGGCCATAGATGATGTCCAGTGCCCCCTGGCCCGGAGTGGCCGACTGCCTGCTGAAATTCCGCACGGATCAGGATGCATCCCAGATGGAAAGTGCCCCCACAGGCAACTGTGGCTGGTTTGACAGTGCCAAGTGCCTCCTGCAAACTGACATCAGGAACCTGGCCAGGTGACTTTTGTTTCTCTGGGGAAAGGCCATCATTCTTCTCCGGTGCCCGGTGGCCCGGAGTGGCCGGCCGCCTGCTGAAATTCCGCACAGATGAGGATACCTCCCAGATGCAAGGTGCCACCACAGGCAACTGTGGCTGCTTTGACAGTGCCAAGTGCCTCCTGCAAACTGACATCAGGAACCTGGCCTGGTGACTTTTGTTTCTCTGGGGAAAGGCCATGGTTAATGTACAGGGCCGGGTGTCCCGGAGAGGCCGGCTGCCTGCTGAAATTCCGCACGGTTGAGGATACCTCCCAGATGGAAAGTGGCGCTACAGGCAACTGTGGCAGGTTTGACAGTGCCAAGTGCCTCCTGCAAACTGACATCAAGAACCTGACCAGGTGACATTTGTTTCTCTGGGGAAAGGCCATGGTTCATATCCTGGACACGTAGGACCGGAGAGGCCGGCTGCCTGCTGAAATTCCTCACGGATCAAGATACCTCCCATATGGAAAGTGCCCCCACTGGCAACGGTGGCTGGTTTGACAGTGCCAAGTGCCTCCTGCAAACTGACATCAGGAACCTGGCCTGGTGACTTTTGTTTCTCTGGGGAAAGGCCATAGATGAGGTCCAGTGCCCCCTGGCCCGGAGTGGCCGACTGCCTGCTGAAATTCCGCACGGATCAGGATGCCTCCCAGATGCAAGGTGCCCCCACAGGCAACTGTGGCTGGTTTGACAGTGCCAAGTGCCTCCTGCAAACTGACATCAGGAACCTGGCCTGGTGACTTTTGTTTCTCTGGGGAAAGGCCATCATTCTTCTCCGGTGCCCTGTGGCCCGGAGTGGCCGGCCGCCTGCTGAAATTCCGCACAGGTGAGGATACCTCCCAGATGCAAGGTGCCACCACAGGCAACTGTGGCTGCTTTGACAGTGCCAAGTGCCTCCTGCAAACTGACATCAGGAACCTGGCCTGGTGACTTTTGTTTCTCTGGGGAAAGGTCATGGTTCATATCCTGGACCTGCCGGCCCGGAGTGGCCGGCTGCCTGCTGAAATTCCGAACTGTTTAGGATGCCGCCCAGATGCAAGGTACCACCACAGGCAACTGTGGCAGATTTGATAGTGCCAAGTGCCTCCTGCAAACTGACATCAGGAACCTGGCCTGGTGACTTTTGTTTCTCTGGGGAAAGGCCATCGTTCCTGTCCGGGGCCCGCCGGGCCGGAGTGGCCGGCTGCCTGCTGAAATTCCGCACGGTTGAGGATACCTCCCAGATGCAAGATGGCCCCACAGGCAACTGTGGCTGGTTTGACAGTGCCAAGTGCCTCCTGCAAACAGACATCAGGAACCTGGCCTGGTGACTTTTGTTTCTCGGGGGGAAAGGCCATCATTCTTTTCCGGGCCCTCAGGCCCGGAATGGACGGCAGCCTGCTGAAATTCCGCACGGATCAGGATACCTCCCAGACCGAAACTAAAACCATAGGCAACTGTGGCTGGTTTGACAGTGCCAAGTGCCGCCTGCAAACAGACATCAGGAACCTGGCCTGGTAAGTTTTGTTTCTCTGGGGAAAGGCCATCGTTCTGGTCCGGGGCCCGCCGGCCCGGAGTGGCCGGCTGTCTGCTGAAATTCCACACGGTTGAGGCTACCTCCCAGATGCAAGGCGCCCCCACAGGCAACTGTGGCTGGTTTGACAGTGCCATGTGCCTCCTGCAAACTGACATCAGGAACCTGACCTGGTGACTTTTGTTTCTCTGGGGAAAGACCGTTATTCATATCCAGGGCCTTGCGGCCTGGAGTGCCCGGCTGCCTGCTGAAATTCCGCACGGATCAGGATGCCTCCCAGATGGAAAGTGCCCCCACAGGCAACAGTGGCTGGTTTGACAGTGCCAAGTGCCTCCTGCAAACTGACATCAGGAACCTGGCCTGGTGACTTTTGTTTCTCTGGGGAAAGGCCATAGATGATGTCCAGTGCCCCCTGGCCCGGAGTGGCCGACTGCCTGCTGAAATTCCGCACGGATCACGATACCTCCCAGATGCAAGGTGCCCCCACAGGCACCTGTGGCTGGTTTGACAGTGCCAAGTGCCTCCTGCCAACTGACATCAGGAACCTGGCCTGGTGACTTTTGTTTCTCTGGGGAAAGGCCATGGTTCATGTCCACGGCCTGGTGGCCCGGAGTGTCCGGCCGCCTGCTGAAATTCCGAACGGAACAGGATAGCTCCCAGATGAAAGGAGCCCCCACAGGCAACTGTGGCTGGTTTGACAGTGCCAAGTGCCTCCTGCAGGCTGACATCAGGAACCTGGCCTGGTGACTTTTGTTTCTCTGGGGAAAAGCCGTGGTTCATGTCCAGGGCCTGGTGGCCTGGAGTGGCCGGCCGCCTGCTGAAATTCCGCATGGATCAGGATGCCTCCCAGATGAAAATTGCCCCCAGAGGCACCTGTGGCTGGTTTGACAGTGCCAAGTGCCTGCTGCCAACTGACATCAGGAACCTGGCCTGGTGACTTTTGTTTCTCTGGGGAAAGGCCATCGTTCCTCTCCAGGGCCTGGTGGCCCGGAGTGGCCGACTGCCTGCTGAAATTCCGCACGGATCAGGATACCTCCCAGATGAAAGGAGCCCCCACAGGCAACTGTGGCTGGTTTGACAGTGCCAAGTGCCTCCTGCAAGCTGACATCAGGAACCTGGCCTGGTGACTTTTGTTTCTCTGGGGAAAGGCCATCGTTCCTCTCCAGGGCCCGCTGCCCCGGAGTGGCAGACTGCCTGCTGAAATTCCGCACGGATCAGGATAACTCCCAGATGAAAGGAGCCCCCACAGGCAACTGTGGCTGGTTTGACAGTGCCAAGTGCCTCCTGCAAACTGACATCAGGAACTTGGCCTGGTAACTTTTGTTTCTCTGGGGAAAGGCCATGGTTCATGTCCACGGCCTGGTGGCCCAGAGTTTCCGGCTCCCTCCTGAAATTCAGCATGGATCAGGATGCCTCCCAGATGAAAAGTGCCCCCACAGGCACCTGTGGCTGATTTGAAAATGCAAAGTGCCTCCTGCCAACTGACATCAGGAACCTGGCCTGGTGACTTTTGTTTCTCCGGGGAAAGGTCATCATTCTTTTCCGGGGCCCGCTGGCCCGGAGTTGCCTGCAGCCTGCTGAAATTCCGCACGGATCAGGATGCCTCCCAGACCGAAACTAAAACCATAGGCAACTGTGGCTGGTTTGACAGTGCCAAGTGCCTCCTGCAAACTGACATCAGGAACCTGGCCTGGTAAATTTTATTTCTCTGGGGAAAAGCCATCGTTCTTGTCCAGGGCCTTGCGGCCTGGAGTGCCCGGCCGCCTGCTGAAATTCCGCATGTATCAGGATGCATCCCAGATGGAAGGAGCCCCCAAAGGCAACTGTGGCTGGATTGACAGTGCCAAGTGCCTCCTGCAAACTGACATCAGGAATCTGGCCAGGTGACTTTTGTTTCTCTGGGGAAAGGCCATGGTTCATATCCTGGACACGTAGGACCGGAGAGGCCGACTGCCTGCTGAAATTCCGCACGGATCAGGCTGCCGCCGAGATGCAAGGTGCCCCCACAGGCAACTGTGGCTGGTTCGACAGTGCCAAGTGCCTCCTGCCAACTGACATCAGGAACCTGGCCTGGTGACTTTTGTTTCTCTGGGGAAAGGCCATGGTTAATGTACAGGGCCGGGTGTCCCGGAGTGGCCGGCTACCTGCTGAAATTCCGAACGAATCAGGATGCCTCCCAGATGCAAGGTGCCCCCAGAGGCAATTGTGGCTGGTTTGACAGTGCCAAGTGCCTCCTGCAAACTGACATCAGGAACCTGGCCTGCTGAGTTTTGTTTCTCTGGGGAAAGGCCATCATTCTTCTCCAGTGCCCGTTGGCCCGGAGTGGCCGGCTGCCTGCTGAAATTCCGAACGGATCAGGATACCTCCGAGATGCAAGGTGCCCCCATAGGCACCTGTGGCTGGTTTGACAGTGCCGAGTGCCTCCTGCAAACTGACATCAGGAACCTGGCCTGGTGACTTTTGTTTCTCTGGGGAAAGGCCATGGTTCATGTCCACGGCCTGGTGGCCCGGGGTGTCCGGCCACCTGCTGAAATTCCGCATGGATCAGGATGCCTCCCAGATGAAAAGTGCCCCCACAGGCACCTGTGGCTGGTTTGACAGTGCCAAGTGCCTCCTGCAAACTGACATCAGGAACCTGGCCTGGTGACTTTTGTTTCTCTGGGGAAAGGCCATCATTCTTCTCCGGGGCAAGCCGTCTCGGAGTGGCCGGCTGCCTGCTGAAATTCCGCACGGATCAGGATACCTCCCAGATGCTAGGTCCCCCACAGGCAACTGTGGCTGTTTGACAGTGCCATGTGCCTCCTGCAAACTGACATCAGGAACCTGGCCTGGTGACTTTCGTTTCTCTGGGGAAAGGCCATGGTTCATATCCTGGACTCGTAGGACCGGAGAGGCCGGCTGCCTGCTGAAATTCCTCACGGATCTGTCTGCCGCCGAGATGCAAGGTGCCCCACAGGCAACGGTGGCTGGTTTGACAGTGCCAAGTGCCTCCTGCAAACTGACATCAGGAACCTGGCCTGGTGACTTTTGTTTCTCTGGGGAAAGGCCATAGATGATGTCCAGTGCCCCCTGGCCGGGAGTGGCAGACCGCCTGCTGAAATTCCGCACGGATCAGGATAGCTCCCAGATGCAAGGTGCCCCCAGAGGCAACTGTGGCTGGTTTGACAGTGCCAAGTGCCTCCTGCAAACTGACATCAGGAACCTGGCCAGGTGACTTTTGTTTCTCTGGGGAAAGGCCATCGTTCCTCTCCTGGGCCCGCTGGCGCCGAGTGGCCGGCTGCCTGCTGAAATTCCGCACGGATCAGGATACCTCCCAGATGGAAAGGAGCCCCCACAGGCAACTGTGGCTGGTTTGACAGTGCCAAGTGCCTCCTGCAAGCTGACATCAGGAACCTGGCCTGGTGACTTTTGTTTCTCTGGGGAAAGGTCATGGTTCATATCCTGGACCCGTAGTCCCGGTGTGGCCGGCTGCCTGCTGAAATTCCGAACGGATTAGGATGCCGCCCAGATGAAAGGTACCACCACAGGCAACTGTGGCAGGTTTGACAGTGCCAAGTGCCTCCTGCAAACTGACATCAGGAACCTGGCCTGGTGACTTTTGTTTCTCTGGGGAAAAGCCGTGGTTCATGTCCAGGGCCTGGTGGCCCGGAGTGGCCGGCCGCCTGCTGAAATTCCGCATGGATCAGGATGCCTCCCAGATGAAAATTGCCCCCACAGGCACCTGAGGCTGGTTTGACAGTGCCAAGTGCCTCCTGCCAACTGACATCAAGAACCTGGCCAGGTGACTTTTGTTTCTCTGGGGAAAGGCCATCGTTCCTCTCCAGGGCCCGCCGCCCCGGAGTGGCAGACTGCCTGCTGAAATTCCGCACGGATCAGGATAACTCCCAGATGAAAGGAGCCCCCACAGGCAACTGTGGCTGGTTTGACAGTGCCAAGTGCCTCCTGCAAACTGACATCAGGAACCTGGCCTGGTGACTTTTGTTTCTCTGGGGAAAGGCCATCATTCTTCTCCAGTGCCCGTTGGCCCGGAGTGGCCGGCTGCCTGCTGAAATTCCGCACTGATCAGGATACCTCCCAGATGCAAAGTTCCCCCCATAGGCACCTGTGGCTGGTTTGACAGTGCCAAGTGCCTCCTGCAAACTGACATCAGGAACCTGGCCTGGTGACTTTTGTTTCTCTGGGGAAAGGCCATCGTTCCTCTCCAGGGCCTGGTGGCCCGGAGTGGCAGACTGCCTGCTGAAATTCCGCTCGGATCAGGATAACTCCCAGATGCAAGGTGCTCATAGAGGTACGTGTGGCTGGTTTGACAGTGCCAAGTGCCTCCTGCAAACAGACATCAGGAACCTGGCCTGGTAAGTTTTGTTTCTCTGGGGAAAGGCCATCGTTCTTGTCCGGGGCCCGCCGGCCCGGAGTGGCCGGCTGCCTGCTGAAATTCCGCATGGATCAGGATGCCTCCCAGATGCAAGGCTCCCCCACAGGCAACTGTGGCTGGTTTGACAGTGCCATGTGCCTCCTGCAAACTGACATCAGGAACCTGGCCTGGTGACTTTCGTTTCTCTGGGGAAAGACGATGATTCTTGTCCAGGGCCTTGCGGCCTGGAGTGCCCGGCTGCCTGCTGAAATTCCGCAAGGATCAGGATGCCTCCCAGATGGAATGTGCCCCCACAGGCAACTGTGGCTGGTTTGACAGTGCCAAGTGCCTCCTGCAAACTGACATCAGGAACCTGGCCTGGTGACTTTTGTTTCTCTGGGGAAAGGTCATGGTTCATATCCTGGACACGTAGGACCAGAGAGGCCGGCTGCCTGCTGAAATTCCTCACGGATCAGGATGCCGCCGAGATGCAAGGTTCCCCCACAGGCATCTGTGGCTGGTTCGACAGTGCCATGTGCCTCCTGCAAACTGACATCAGGAACCTGGCCTGGTCAGTTTTGTTTCTCTGAGGAAAGGCCATGGTTAATGTACAGGGCCGGGTGTCCCGGAGAGGTCGGCTGCCTGCTGAAATTCCGCACGGATCAGGATACCTCCCAGATGGAAAGTGGCGCTACAGGCAACTGTGGCAGGTTTGACAGTGCCAAGTGCCTCCTGCAAACTGACATCAAGAACTTGGCCAGGTGACATTTGTTTCTCTGGGGAAAGGCCATGGTTCGTATCCTGGACACGTAGGACCGGAGAGGCCGGCTGCCTGCTGAAATTCCTCACAGATCAGGATACCTCCCATATGGAAAGTGCCCCCAAAGGCAACGGTGGCTGGTTTGACAGTGCCAAGTGCCTCCTGCAAACTGACATCAGGAACCTGGCCTGGTGACTTTTGTTTCTCTGGGGAAAGGCCATAGATGATGTCCAGTGCCCCCTGGCCCAGAGTGGCCGACTGCCTGCTGAAATTCCGCACGGATCAGGATGCATCCCAGATGGAAAGTGCCCCCACAGGCAACTGTGGCTGGTTTGACAGTGCCAAGTGCCTCCTGCAAACTGACATCAGGAACCTGGCCTGGTGACTTTTGTTTCTCTGGGGAAAGGCCATCATTCTTCTCCGGTGCCCGGTGGCCCGGAGTGGCCGGCCGCCTGCTGAAATTCCGCACAGATGAGGATACCTCCCAGATGCAAGGTGCCACCACAGGCAACTGTGGCTGCTTTGACAGTGCCAAGTGCCTCCTGCAAACTGACATCAGGAACCTGGCCTGGTCAGTTTTGTTTCTCTGGGGAAAGGCCATGGTTAATGTACAGGGCAGGGTGTCCCGGAGAGGCCGGCTGCCTGCTGAAATTCCGCACGGTTGAGGATACCTCCCAGATGGAAAGTGGCGCTACAGGCAACTGTGGCAGATTTGACAGTGCCAAGTGCCTCCTGCAAACTGACATCAAGAACCTGACCAGGTGACATTTGTTTCTCTGGGGAAAGGCCATGGTTCATATCCTGGA